>NW_027471997.1:2500-602500 GCF_965638725.1 Aptenodytes patagonicus | reverse complement strand
TTCCGATTTGGGAGCTGGGCTCTGGCTGTGCCTAGAAGGAACGTCCGCAGAGTGCTGTGGCTAGGAAGCTCAGAGGGCCAGGGCTTGTGGGGCTGTGGAAGGGCTGCCTAGGGAAGGTGAGCGCCAGCAAGAGCTTTCAGGGCTAGCCCCTTTCATGTGGGAGCAGTGGCTGGACGTTTCCGATTTGGGAGCTGGGCTCTATCTGTGCCTGGAAGGAACTTCCCCACTGTGCTGTGGCTAGGAAGCTCAGAGCGCCAGGGCTTGTGGGGCTGTGGAAGGGCTGCCTAGGGAAGGTGAGGGCCAGCAAGAGCTTTCAGGGCTAGCCCCTTTCGTGTGGGAGCAGTGGCTGGACGTTTCCGATTTGGGAGCTGGGCTCTGGCTGTGCCTGGAAGGAACATCCCCACTGTGCTGTGGCTAGGAAGCTCAGAGGGCCAGGGCTTGTGGGGCTGTGGAAGGGCTGCCTAGGGAAGGTGAGGGCCAGCAAGAGCTTTCAGGGCTAGCCCCTTTCGTGTGGGAGCAGTGGCTGGACGTTTCCGATTTGGGAGCTGGGCTCTGGCTGTGCCGGGAAGGAACATCCCCACACTGCTGTGCCTAGGAAGCTCAGAGGGCCAGGGCTTGTGGGGCTGTGGAAGGGCTGCCTAGGGAAGGTGAGGGCCAGCAAGAGCTTTCAGGGCTAGCCCCTTTCGTGTGGGAGTAGTGGCTGGACGTTTCTGATTTGGGAGCTGGGCTCTGGCTGTGCCGGGAAGGAACGTCCCCACACTGCTGTGGCTAGGAAGGTCAGAGGGCCAGGGCTTGTGGGGCTGTGGAAGGGCTGCCTTGGGAAGGTGAGGGCCAGTAATAGCTTTCAGGGCTAGCCCCTTTCATGTGGGAGCAGTGGCTGGACGTTTCCGATTTGGGAGCTGGGCTCTGGCTGTGCCTGGAAGGAACATCCCCACTGTGCTGTGGCTAGGAAGCTCAGAGGGCCAGGGCTTGTGGGGCTGTGGAAGGGCTGCCTAGGGAAGGTGAGGGCCAGCAAGAGCTTTCAGGGCTAGCCCCTTTCGTGTGGGAGCAGTGGCTGGACGTTTCCGATTTGGGAGCTGGGCTCTGGCTGTGCCGGGAAGGAACGTCCCCACACTGCTGTGGCTAGGAAGCTCAGAGGGCCAGGGCTTGTGGGGCTGTGGAAGGGCTGCCTAGGGAAGGTGAGGGCCAGCAAGAGCTTTCAGGGCTAGCCCCTTTGGTGTGGGAGTAGTGGCTGGACGTTTCCGATTTGGGAGCTGGGCTCTGGCTGTGCCGGGAAGGAACGTCCCCACTGTGCTGTGGCTAGGAAGGTCAGAGGGCCAGGGCTTGTGGGGCTGTGGAAGGGCTGCCTAGGGAAGGTGAGGGCCAGCAAGAGCTTTCAGGGCTAGCCCCTTTCGTGTGGGAGCAGTGGCTGGACGTTTCCGATTTGGGAGCTGGGCTCTGGCTGTGCCTAGAAGGAACGTCCGCAGAGTGCTGTGGCTAGGAAGCTCAGAGGGACAGGGCTTGTGGGGCTGTGGAAGGGCTGCCTAGGGAAGGTGAGGGCCAGAAAGAGCTTTCAGGGCTAGCCCCTTTCGTGTGGGAGCAGTGGCTGGACGTTTCCGATTTGGGAGCTGGGCTCTATCTGTGCCTGGAAGGAACTTCCCCACTGTGCTGTGGCTAGGAAGCTCAGAGGGCCAGGGCTTGTGGGGCTGTGGAAGGGCTGCCTAGGGAAGGTGAGGGCCAGCAAGAGCTTTCAGGGCTAGCCCCTTTCATGTGGGAGCAGTGGCTGGACGTTTCCGATTTGGGAGCTGGGCTCTGGCTGTGCCTGGAAGGAACATCCCCACTGTGCTGTGGCTAGGAAGCTCAGAGGGCCAGGGCTTGTGGGGCTGTGGAAGGGCTGCCTAGGGAAGGTGAGGGCCAGCAAGAGCTTTCAGGGCTAGCCCCTTTCGTGTGGGAGCAGTGGCTGGACGTTTCCGATTTGGGAGCTGGGCTCTGGCTGTGCCGGGAAGGAACATCCCCACACTGCTGTGCCTAGGAAGCTCAGAGGGCCAGGGCTTGTGGGGCTGTGGAAGGGCTGCCTAGGGAAGGTGAGGGCCAGCAAGAGCTTTCAGGGCTAGCCCCTTTCAGTGGGAGAAGTGGAGGGACGTTTCTGATTTGGGAGCTGGGCTCTGGCTGTGCCGGGAAGGAACGTCCCCATACTGCAGTGGCTAGGAAGGTCAGAGGGCCAGGGCTTGTGGGGCTGTGGAAGGGCTGCCTTGGGAAGGTGAGGGCCAGTAATAGCTTTCAGGGCTAGCCCCTTTCGTGTGGGAGCAGTGGCTGGACGTTTCCGATTTGGGAGCTGGGCTCTATCTGTGCCTGGAAGGAACTTCCCCACTGTGCTGTGGCTAGGAAGCTCAGAGCGCCAGGGCTTGTGGGGCTGTGGAAGGGCTGCCTAGGGAAGGTGAGGGCCAGCAAGAGCTTTCAGGGCTAGCCCCTTTCATGTGGGAGCAGTGGCTGGACGTTTCCGATTTGGGAGCTGGGCTCTGGCTGTGCCTGGAAGGAACATCCCCACTGTGCTGTGGCTAGGAAGCTCAGAGGGCCAGGGCTTGTGGGGCTGTGGAAGGGCTGCCTAGGGAAGGTGAGGGCCAGCAAGAGCTTTCAGGGCTAGCCCCTTTCGTGTGGGAGCAGTGGCTGGACGTTTCCGATTTGGGAGCTGGGCTCTGGCTGTGCCGGGAAGGAACATCCCCACACTGCTGTGCCTAGGAAGCTCAGAGGGCCAGGGCTTGTGGGGCTGTGGAAGGGCTGCCTAGGGAAGGTGAGGGCCAGCAAGAGCTTTCAGGGCTAGCCCCTTTCGTGTGGGAGTAGTGGCTGGACGTTTCTGATTTGGGAGCTGGGCTCTGGCTGTGCCGGGAAGGAACGTCCCCACACTGCTGTGGCTAGGAAGGTCAGAGGGCCAGGGCTTGTGGGGCTGTGGAAGGGCTGCCTTGGGAAGGTGAGGGCCAGTAATAGCTTTCAGGGCTAGCCCCTTTCATGTGGGAGCAGTGGCTGGACGTTTCCGATTTGGGAGCTGGGCTCTGGCTGTGCCTGGAAGGAACATCCCCACTGTGCTGTGGCTAGGAAGCTCAGAGGGCCAGGGCTTGTGGGGCTGTGGAAGGGCTGCCTAGGGAAGGTGAGGGCCAGCAAGAGCTTTCAGGGCTAGCCCCTTTCGTGTGGGAGCAGTGGCTGGACGTTTCCAATTTGGGAGCTGGGCTCTGGCTGTGCCGGGAAGGAACGTCCCCACACTGCTGTGGCTAGGAAGGTCAGAGGGCCAGGGCTTGTGGGGCTGTGGAAGGGCTGCCTAGGGAAGGTGAGGGCCAGCAAGAGCTTTCAGGGCTAGCCCCTTTGGTGTGGGAGTAGTGGCTGGACGTTTCCGATTTGGGAGCTGGGCTCTGGCTGTGCCGGGAAGGAACGTCCCCACTGTGCTGTGGCTAGGAAGGTCAGAGGGCCAGGGCTTGTGGGGCTGTGGAAGGGCTGCCTAGGGAAGGTGAGGGCCAGCAAGAGCTTTCAGGGCTAGCCCCTTTCGTGTGGGAGCAGTGGCTGGACGTTTCCGATTTGGGAGCTGGGCTCTGGCTGTGCCTAGAAGGAACGTCCGCAGAGTACTGTGGCTAGGAAGCTCAGAGGGACAGGGCTTGTGGGGCTGTGGAAGGGCTGCCTAGGGAAGGTGAGGGCCAGAAAGAGCTTTCAGGGCTAGCCCCTTTCGTGTGGGAGCAGTGGCTGGACGTTTCCGATTTGGGAGCTGGGCTCTATCTGTGCCTGGAAGGAACTTCCCCACTGTGCTGTGGCTAGGAAGCTCAGAGCGCCAGGGCTTGTGGGGCTGTGGAAGGGCTGCCTAGGGAAGGTGAGGGCCAGCAAGAGCTTTCAGGGCTAGCCCCTTTCATGTGGGAGCAGTGGCTGGACGTTTCCGATTTGGGAGCTGGGCTCTGGCTGTGCCTGGAAGGAACATCCCCACTGTGCTGTGGCTAGGAAGCTCAGAGGGCCAGGGCTTGTGGGGCTGTGGAAGGGCTGCCTAGGGAAGGTGAGGGCCAGCAAGAGCTTTCAGGGCTAGCCCCTTTCGTGTGGGAGCAGTGGCTGGACGTTTCCGATTTGGGAGCTGGGCTCTGGCTGTGCCGGGAAGGAACATCCCCACACTGCTGTGCCTAGGAAGCTCAGAGGGCCAGGGCTTGTGGGGCTGTGGAAGGGCTGCCTAGGGAAGGTGAGGGCCAGCAAGAGCTTTCAGGGCTAGCCCCTTTCGTGTGGGAGAAGTGGAGGGACGTTTCTGATTTGGGAGCTGGGCTCTGGCTGTGCCGGGAAGGAACGTCCCCATACTGCTGTGGCTAGGAAGGTCAGAGGGCCAGGGCTTGTGGGGCTGTGGAAGGGCTGCCTAGGGAAGGTGAGCGCCAGCAAGAGCTTTCAGGGCTAGCCCCTTTCATGTGGGAGCAGTGGCTGGACGTTTCCGATTTGGGAGCTGGGCTCTGGCTGTGCCTGGAAGGAACATCCCCACTGTGCTGTGGCTAGGAAGCTCAGAGGGCCAGGGCTTGTGGGGCTGTGGAAGGGCTGCCTAGGGAAGGTGAGGGCCAGCAAGAGCTTTCAGGGCTAGCCCCTTTCGTGTGGGAGCAGTGGCTGGACGTTTCCGATTTGGGAGCTGGGCTCTGGCTGTGCCGGGAAGGAACATCCCCACTGTGCTGTGGCTAGGAAGCTCAGAGGGCCAGGGCTTGTGGGGCTGTGGAAGGGCTGCCTAGGGAAGGTGAGCGCCAGCAAGAGCTTTCAGGGCTAGCCCCTTTGGTGTGGGAGTAGTGGCTGGACGTTTCCGATTTGGGAGCTGGGCTCTGGCTGTGCCGGGAAGGAACGTCCGCAGAGTGCTGTGGCTAGGAAGCTGAGAGGGCCAGGGCTTGTGGGGCTGTGGAAGGGCTGCCTAGGGAAGGTGAGGGCCAGCAAGAGCTTTCAGGGCTAGCCCCTTTCGTGTGGGAGCAGTGGCTGGACGTTTCCGATTTGGGAGCTGGGCTCTGGCTGTGCCTAGAAGGAACGTCCGCAGAGTGCTGTGGCTAGGAAGCTCAGAGCGCCAGGGTTTGTGGGGCTGTGGAAGGGCTGCCTAGGGAAGGTGAGGGCCAGAAAGAGCTTTCAGGGCTAGCCCCTTTCGTGTGGGAGCAGTGGCTGGACGTTTCCGATTTGGGAGCTGGGCTCTGGCTGTTCCTAGAAGGAACGTCCGCAGAGTGCTGTGGCTAGGAAGCTCAGAGCGCCAGGGCTTGTGGGGCTGTGGAAGGGCTGCCTAGGGAAGGTGAGGGCCAGCAAGAGCTTTCAGGGCTAGCCCCTTTCATGTGGGAGCAGTGGCTGGACGTTTCCGATTTGGGAGCTGGGCTCTGGCTGTGCCTGGAAGGAACATCCCCACTGTGCTGTGGCTAGGAAGCTCAGAGCGCCAGGGCTTGTGGGGCTGTGGAAGGGCTGCCTAGGGAAGGTGAGGGCCAGCAAGAGCTTTCAGGGCTAGCCCCTTTGGTGTGGGAGCAGTGGCTGGACGTTTCCGATTTGGGAGCTGGGCTCTGGCTGTGCCGGGAAGGAACATCCCCACACTGCTGTGCCTAGGAAGCTCAGAGGGCCAGGGCTTGTGGGGCTGTGGAAGGGCTGCCTAGGGAAGGTGAGGGCCAGCAAGAGCTTTCAGGGCTAGCCCCTTTCAGTGGGAGAAGTGGAGGGACGTTTCTGATTTGGGAGCTGGGCTCTGGCTGTGCCGGGAAGGAACGTCCCCATACTGCTGTGGCTAGGAAGGTCAGAGGGCCAGGGCTTGTGGGGCTGTGGAAGGGCTGCCTTGGGAAGGTGAGGGCCAGTAATAGCTTTCAGGGCTAGCCCCTTTCGTGTGGGAGCAGTGGCTGGACGTTTCCGATTTGGGAGCTGGGCTCTGGCTGTGCAGGGAAGGAACATCCCCACTGTGCTGTGGCTAGGAAGCTCAGAGGGCCAGGGCTTGTGGGGCTGTGGAAGGGCTGCCTAGGGAAGGTGAGGGCCAGCAAGAGCTTTCAGGGCTAGCCCCTTTCGTGTGGGAGCAGTGGCTGGACGTTTCCGATTTGGGAGCTGGGCTCTGGCTGTGCCGGGAAGGAACATCCCCACTGTGCTGTGGCTAAGAAGCTCAGAGGGCCAGGGCTTGTGGGGCTGTGGAAGGGCTGCCTAGGGCAGGTGAGCGCCAGCAAGAGCTTTCAGGGCTAGCCCCTTTGGTGTGGGAGTAGTGGCTGGACGTTTCCGATTTGGGAGCTGGGCTCTGGCTGTGCCGGGAAGGAACGTCCGCAGAGTGCTGTGGCTAGGAAGCTGAGAGGGCCAGGGCTTGTGGGGCTGTGGAAGGGCTGCCTAGGGAAGGTGAGGGCCAGCAACACCTTTCAGGGCTAGCCCCTTTCGTGTGGGAGCAGTGGCTGGACGTTTCCGATTTGGGAGCTGGGCTCTGGCTGTGCCGGGAAGGAACGTCCCCACACTGCTGTGGCTAGGAAGCTCAGAGCGCCAGGGTTTGTGGGGCTGTGGAAGGGCTGCCTAGGGAAGGTGAGGGCCAGCAAGAGCTTTCAGGGCTAGCCCCTTTCGTGTGGGAGCAGTGGCTGGACGTTTCCGATTTGGGAGCTGGGCTCTGGCTGTTCCTAGAAGGAACGTCCGCAGAGTGCTGTGGCTAGGAAGCTCAGAGGGCCAGGGCTTGTGGGGCTGTGGAAGGGCTGCCTAGGGAAGGTGAGGGCCAGCAAGAGCTTTCAGGGCTAGCCCCTTTCATGTGGGAGCAGTGGCTGGACGTTTCCGATTTGGGAGCTGGGCTCTATCTGTGCCTGGAAGGAACTTCCCCACTGTGCTGTGGCTAGGAAGCTCAGAGCGCCAGGGCTTGTGGGGCTGTGGAAGGGCTGCCTAGGGAAGGTGAGGGCCAGCAAGAGCTTTCAGGGCTAGCCCCTTTCGTGTGGGAGTAGTGGCTGGACGTTTCCAATTTGGGAGCTGGGCTCTGGCTGTGCCTAGAAGGAACGTCCGCAGAGTGCTGTGGCTAGGAAGCTCAGAGGGCCAGGGCTTGTGGGGCTGTGGAAGGGCTGCCTAGGGAAGGTGAGGGCCAGCAAGAGCTTTCAGGGCTAGCCCCTTTCATGTGGGAGCAGTGGCTGGACGTTTCCGATTTGGGAGCTGGGCTCTATCTGTGCCTGGAAGGAACTTCCCCACTGTGCTGTGGCTAGGAAGCTCAGAGCGCCAGGGCTTGTGGGGCTGTGGAAGGGCTGCCTAGGGAAGGTGAGGGCCAGCAAGAGCTTTCAGGGCTAGCCCCTTTCATGTGGGAGCAGTGGCTGGACGTTTCCGATTTGGGAGCTGGGCTCTGGCTGTGCCTGGAAGGAACATCCCCACTGTGCTGTGGCTAGGAAGCTGAGAGGGCCAGGGCTTGTGGGGCTGTGGAAGGGCTGCCTAGGGAAGGTGAGGGCCAGCAAGAGCTTTCAGGGCTAGCCCCTTTGGTGTGGGAGTAGTGGCTGGACGTTTCCGATTTGGGAGCTGGGCTCTGGCTGTGCCGGGAAGGAACGTCCGCAGAGTGCTGTGGCTAGGAAGCTCAGAGGGCCAGGGCTTGTGGGGCTGTGGAAGGGCTGCCTAGGGAAGGTGAGGGCCAGCAAGAGCTTTCAGGGCTAGCCCCTTTCATGTGGGAGCAGTGGCTGGACGTTTCCGATTTGAGAGCTGGGCTCTATCTGTGCCTGGAAGGAACTTCCCCACTGTGCTGTGGCTAGGAAGCTGAGAGGGCCAGGGCTTGTGGGGCTGTGGAAGGGCTGCCTAGGGAAGGTGAGGGCCAGCAAGAGCTTTCAGGGCTAGCCCCTTTCATGTGGGAGCAGTGGCTGGACGTTTCCGATTTGGGAGCTGGGCTCTGGCTGTGCCTGGAAGGAACATCCCCACTGTGCTGTGGCTAGGAAGCTGAGAGGGCCAGGGCTTGTGGGGCTGTGGAAGGGCTGCCTAGGGAAGGTGAGGGCCAGCAAGAGCTTTCAGGGCTAGCCCCTTTCGTGTGGGAGCAGTGGCTGGACGTTTCCGATTTGGGAGCTGGGCTCTGGCTGTGCTGGGAAGGAACGTCCCCACTGTGCTGTGGCTAGGAAGCTGAGAGGGCCAGGGCTTGTGGGTCTGTGGAAGGGCTGCCTAGGGAAGGTGAGGGCCAGCAAGAGCTTTCAGGGCTAGCCCCTTTCAGTGGGAGAAGTGGCTGGACGTTTCTGATTTGGGAGCTGGGCTCTGGCTGTGCCGGGAAGGAACGTCCCCACACTGCTGTGGCTAGGAAGGTTAGAGGGCCAGGGCTTGTGGGGCTGTGGAAGGGCTGCCTTGGGAAGGTGAGGGCCAGTAATAGCTTTCAGGGCTAGCCCCTTTCGTGTGGGAGCAGTGGCTGGACGTTTCCGATTTGGGAGCTGGGCTCTGGCTGTGCCGGGAAGGAACATCCCCACACTGCTGTGGCTAGGAAGCTCAGAGGGCCAGGGCTTGTGGGGCTGTGGAAGGGCTGCCTAGGGAAGGTGAGGGCCAGCAAGAGCTTTCAGGGCTAGCCCCTTTCATGTGGGAGCAGTGGCTGGACGTTTCCGATTTGGGAGCTGGGCTCTGGCTGTGCCGGGAAGGAACATCCCCACTGTGCTGTGGCTAGGAAGGTCAGAGGGCCAGGGCTTGTGGGGCTGTGGAAGGGCTGCCTAGGGCAGGTGAGGGCCAGCAAGAGATTTCAGGGCTAGCCCCTTTCGTGTGGGAGTAGTGGCTGGACGTTTCCGATTTGGGAGCTGGGCTCTGGCTGTGCCTAGAAGGAACGTCCGCAGAGTGCTGTGGCTAGGAAGCTCAGAGGGCCAGGGCTTGTGGGGCTGTGGAAGGGCTGCCTAGGGAAGGTGAGCGCCAGCAAGAGCTTTCAGGGCTAGCCCCTTTCATGTGGGAGCAGTGGCTGGACGTTTCCGATTTGGGAGCTGGGCTCTATCTGTGCCTGGAAGGAACTTCCCCACTGTGCTGTGGCTAGGAAGCTCAGAGCGCCAGGGCTTGTGGGGCTGTGGAAGGGCTGCCTAGGGAAGGTGAGGGCCAGCAAGAGCTTTCAGGGCTAGCCCCTTTCATGTGGGAGCAGTGGCTGGACGTTTCCGATTTGGGAGCTGGGCTCTGGCTGTGCCGGGAAGGAACATCCCCACTGTGCTGTGGCTAGGAAGCTGAGAGGGCCAGGGCTTGTGGGGCTGTGGAAGGGCTGCCTAGGGAAGGTGAGGGCCAGCAAGAGCTTTCAGGGCTAGCCCCTTTCGTGTGGGAGCAGTGGCTGGACGTTTCCGATTTGGGAGCTGGGCTCTGGCTGTGCCGGGAAGGAACGTCCCCACACTGCTGTGGCTAGGAAGCTGAGAGGGCCAGGGCTTGTGGGGCTGTGGAAGGGCTGCCTAGGGAAGGTGAGGGCCAGCAAGAGCTTTCAGGGCTAGCCCCTTTCATGTGGGAGCAGTGGCTGGACGTTTCCGATTTGGGAGCTGGGCTCTATCTGTGCCTGGAAGGAACTTCCCCACTGTGCTGTGGCTAGGAAGCTCAGAGCGCCAGGGCTTGTGGGGCTGTGGAAGGGCTGCCTAGGGAAGGTGAGGGCCAGCAAGAGCTTTCAGGGCTAGCCTCTTTGGTGTGGGAGTAGTGGCTGGACATTTCCGATTTGGGAGCTGGGCTCTATCTGTGCCTAGAAGGAATGTCCGCAGAGTGCTGTGGCTAGGAAGCTCAGAGGGCCAGGGCTTGTGGGGCTGTGGAAGGGCTGCCTAGGGAAGGTGAGGGCCAGCAAGAGCTTTCAGGGCTAGCCCCTTTCGTGTGGGAGCAGTGGCTGGACGTTTCCGATTTGGGAGCTGGGCTCTGGCTGTGCCGGGAAGGAACATCCCCACACTGCTGTGCCTAGGAAGCTCAGAGGGCCAGGGCTTGTGGGGCTGTGGAAGGGCTGCCTAGGGAAGGTGAGGGCCAGCAAGAGCTTTCAGGGCTAGCCCCTTTCGTGTGGGAGAAGTGGCTGGACGTTTCTGATTTGGGAGCTGGGCTCTGGCTGTGCCGGGAAGGAACGTCCCCACACTGCTGTGGCTAGGAAGCTGAGAGGGCCAGGGCTTGTGGGGCTGTGGAAGGGCTGCCTAGGGAAGGTGAGGGCCAGCAAGAGCTTTCAGGGCTAGCCCCTTTTGTGTGGGAGCAGTGGCTGGACGTTTCCGATTTGGGAGCTGGGCTCTGGCTGTGCCGGGAAGGAACGTCCGCAGAGTACTGCGGCTAGGAAGCTCAGAGGGCCAGGGCTTGTGGGGCTGTGGAAGGGCTGCCTAGGGAAGGTGAGGGCCAGCAAGAGCTTTCAGGGCTAGCCCCTTTCGTGTGGGAGCAGTGGCTGGACGTTTCTGATTTGGGAGCTGGGCTCTGGCTGTGCCGGGAAGGAACGTCCCCACACTGCTGTGGCTAGGAAGGTCAGAGGGCCAGGGCTTGTGGGGCTGTGGAAGGGCTGCCTAGGGAAGGTGAGGGCCAGTAATAGCTTTCAGGGCTAGCCCCTTTCATGTGGGAGCAGTGGCTGGACGTTTCCGATTTGGGAGCTGGGCTCTGGCTGTGCCTAGAAGGAACGTCCCCATACTGCTGTGGCTAGGAAGCTCAGAGGGCCAGGGCTTGTGGGGCTGTGGAAGGGCTGCCTAGGGAAGGTGATGGCCAGCAAGAGCTTTCAGGGCTAGCCCCTTTGGTGTGGGAGTAGTGGCTGGACGTTTCCGATTTGGGAGCTGGGCTCTATCTGTGCCTGGAAGGAACTTCCCCACTGTGCTGTGGCTAGGAAGCTCAGAGCGCCAGGGCTTGTGGGGCTGTGGAAGGGCTGCCTAGGGAAGGTGAGGGCCAGCAAGAGCTTTCAGGGCTAGCCCCTTTCGTGTGGGAGTAGTGGCTGGACGTTTCCGATTTGGGAGCTGGGCTCTGGCTGTGCCGGGAAGGAACATCCCCACACTGCTGTGGCTAGGAAGCTGAGAGGGCCAGGGCTTGTGGGGCTGTGGAAGGGCTGCCTAGGGAAGGTGAGGGCCAGCAAGAGCTTTCAGGGCTAGCCCCTTTCGTGTGGGAGCAGTGGCTGGACGTTTCCGATTTGGGAGCTGGGCTCTGGCTGTGCCGGGAAGGAACGTCCGCAGAGTACTGCGGCTAGGAAGCTCAGAGGGCCAGGGCTTGTGGGGCTGTGGAAGGGCTGCCTAGGGAAGGTGAGGGCCAGCAAGAGCTTTCAGGGCTAGCCCCTTTCGTGTGGGAGCAGTGGCTGGACGTTTCCGATTTGGGAGCTGGGCTCTGGCTGTGCCGGGAAGGAACATCCCCACTGTGCTGCGGCTAGGAAGCTGAGAGGGCCAGGGCTTGTGGGGCTGTGGAAGGGCTGCCTAGGGCAGGTGAGGGCCAGCAAGAGCTTTCAGGGCTAGCCCCTTTCGTGTGGGAGCAGTGGCTGGACGTTTCCGATTTGGGAGCTGGGCTCTGGCTGTGCCGGGAAGGAACGTCCGCAGAGTACTGCGGCTAGGAAGCTCAGAGGGCCAGGGCTTGTGGGGCTGTGGAAGGGCTGCCTAGGGAAGGTGAGGGCCAGCAAGAGCTTTCAGGGCTAGCCCCTTTCATGTGGGAGCAGTGGCTGGACGTTTCCGATTTGGGAGCTGGGCTCTGGCTGTGCCTGGAAGGAACATCCCCACTGTGCTGTGGCTAGGAAGCTGAGAGGGCCAGGGCTTGTGGGGCTGTGGAAGGGCTGCCTAGGGAAGGTGAGGGCCAGCAAGAGCTTTCAGGGCTAGCCCCTTTCGTGTGGGAGCAGTGGCTGGACGTTTCCGATTTGGGAGCTGGGCTCTGGCTGTGCCGGGAAGGAACATCCCCACTCTGCTGTGCCTAGGAAGCTCAGAGGGCCAGGGCTTGTGGGGCTGTGGAAGGGCTGCCTAGGGAAGGTGAGCGCCAGCAAGAGCTTTCAGGGCTAGCCCCTTTCATGTGGGAGCAGTGGCTGGACGTTTCCGATTTGGGAGCTGGGCTCTATCTGTGCCTGGAAGGAACTTCCCCACTGTGCTGTGGCTAGGAAGCTCAGAGCGCCAGGGCTTGTGGGGCTGTGGAAGGGCTGCCTAGGGAAGGTGAGGGCCAGCAAGAGCTTTCAGGGCTAGCCCCTTTCATGTGGGAGCAGTGGCTGGACGTTTCCGATTTGGGAGCTGGGCTCTGGCTGTGCCGGGAAGGAACATCCCCACTGTGCTGTGGCTAGGAAGCTGAGAGGGCCAGGGCTTGTGGGGCTGTGGAAGGGCTGCCTAGGGAAGGTGAGGGCCAGCAAGAGCTTTCAGGGCTAGCCCCTTTCGTGTGGGAGCAGTGGCTGGACGTTTCCGATTTGGGAGCTGGGCTCTGGCTGTGCCGGGAAGGAACGTCCCCACACTGCTGTGGCTAGGAAGCTGAGAGGGCCAGGGCTTGTGGGGCTGTGGAAGGGCTGCCTAGGGAAGGTGAGGGCCAGCAAGAGCTTTCAGGGCTAGCCCCTTTCATGTGGGAGCAGTGGCTGGACGTTTCCGATTTGGGAGCTGGGCTCTATCTGTGCCTGGAAGGAACTTCCCCACTGTGCTGTGGCTAGGAAGCTCAGAGCGCCAGGGCTTGTGGGGCTGTGGAAGGGCTGCCTAGGGAAGGTGAGGGCCAGCAAGAGCTTTCAGGGCTAGCCTCTTTGGTGTGGGAGTAGTGGCTGGACATTTCCGATTTGGGAGCTGGGCTCTATCTGTGCCTAGAAGGAATGTCCGCAGAGTGCTGTGGCTAGGAAGCTCAGAGGGCCAGGGCTTGTGGGGCTGTGGAAGGGCTGCCTAGGGAAGGTGAGGGCCAGCAAGAGCTTTCAGGGCTAGCCCCTTTCGTGTGGGAGCAGTGGCTGGACGTTTCCGATTTGGGAGCTGGGCTCTGGCTGTGCCGGGAAGGAACATCCCCACACTGCTGTGGCTAGGAAGCTCAGAGGGCCAGGGCTTGTGGGGCTGTGGAAGGGCTGCCTAGGGAAGGTGAGGGCCAGCAAGAGCTTTCAGGGCTAGCCCCTTTCGTGTGGGAGAAGTGGCTGGACGTTTCTGATTTGGGAGCTGGGCTCTGGCTGTGCCGGGAAGGAACGTCCCCACACTGCTGTGGCTAGGAAGCTGAGAGGGCCAGGGCTTGTGGGGCTGTGGAAGGGCTGCCTAGGGAAGGTGAGGGCCAGCAAGAGCTTTCAGGGCTAGCCCCTTTGGTGTGGGAGCAGTGGCTGGACGTTTCCGATTTGGGAGCTGGGCTCTGGCTGTACCGGGAAGGAACGTCCGCAGAGTACTGCGGCTAGGAAGCTCAGAGGGCCAGGGCTTGTGGGGCTGTGGAAGGGCTGCCTAGGGAAGGTGAGGGCCAGCAAGAGCTTTCAGGGCTAGCCCCTTTCGTGTGGGAGCAGTGGCTGGACGTTTCTGATTTGGGAGCTGGGCTCTGGCTGTGCCGGGAAGGAACGTCCCCACAGTGCTGTGGCTAGGAAGGTCAGAGGGCCAGGGCTTGTGGGGCTGTGGAAGGGCTGCCTTGGGAAGGTGAGGGCCAGTAATAGCTTTCAGGGCTAGCCCCTTTCATGTGGGAGCAGTGGCTGGACGTTTCCGATTTGGGAGCTGGGCTCTGGCTGTGCCTAGAAGGAACGTCCCCATACTGCTGTGGCTAGGAAGCTCAGAGGGCCAGGGCTTGTGGGGCTGTGGAAGGGCTGCCTAGGGAAGGTGATGGCCAGCAAGAGCTTTCAGGGCTAGCCCCTTTGGTGTGGGAGTAGTGGCTGGACGTTTCCGATTTGGGAGCTGGGCTCTATCTGTGCCTGGAAGGAACATCCCCACTGTGCTGTGGCTAGGAAGCTGAGAGGGCCAGGGCTTGTGGGGCTGTGGAAGGGCTGCCTAGGGAAGGTGAGGGCCAGCAAGAGCTTTCAGGGCTAGCCCCTTTCGTGTGGGAGCAGTGGCTGGACGTTTCCGATTTGGGAGCTGGGCTCTGGCTGTGCCGGGAAGGAACATCCCCACTCTGCTGTGCCTAGGAAGGTCAGAGGGCCAGGGCTTGTGGGGCTGTGGAAGGGCTGCCTAGGGAAGGTGAGCGCCAGCAAGAGCTTTCAGGGCTAGCCCCTTTCATGTGGGAGCAGTGGCTGGACGTTTCCGATTTGGGAGCTGGGCTCTATCTGTGCCTGGAAGGAACTTCCCCACTGTGCTGTGGCTAGGAAGCTCAGAGCGCCAGGGCTTGTGGGGCTGTGGAAGGGCTGCCTAGGGAAGGTGAGGGCCAGCAAGAGCTTTCAGGGCTAGCCCCTTTCATGTGGGAGCAGTGGCTGGACGTTTCCGATTTGGGAGCTGGGCTCTGGCTGTGCCGGGAAGGAACATCCCCACTGTGCTGTGGCTAGGAAGCTGAGAGGGCCAGGGCTTGTGGGGCTGTGGAAGGGCTGCCTAGGGAAGGTGAGGGCCAGCAAGAGCTTTCAGGGCTAGCCCCTTTCGTGTGGGAGCAGTGGCTGGACGTTTCCGATTTGGGAGCTGGGCTCTGGCTGTGCCGGGAAGGAACGTCCCCACACTGCTGTGGCTAGGAAGCTGAGAGGGCCAGGGCTTGTGGGGCTGTGGAAGGGCTGCCTAGGGAAGGTGAGGGCCAGCAAGAGCTTTCAGGGCTAGCCCCTTTCATGTGGGAGCAGTGGCTGGACGTTTCCGATTTGGGAGCTGGGCTCTATCTGTGCCTGGAAGGAACTTCCCCACTGTGCTGTGGCTAGGAAGCTCAGAGCGCCAGGGCTTGTGGGGCTGTGGAAGGGCTGCCTAGGGAAGGTGAGGGCCAGCAAGAGCTTTCAGGGCTAGCCTCTTTGGTGTGGGAGTAGTGGCTGGACATTTCCGATTTGGGAGCTGGGCTCTATCTGTGCCTAGAAGGAATGTCCGCAGAGTGCTGTGGCTAGGAAGCTCAGAGGGCCAGGGCTTGTGGGGCTGTGGAAGGGCTGCCTAGGGAAGGTGAGGGCCAGCAAGAGCTTTCAGGGCTAGCCCCTTTCGTGTGGGAGCAGTGGCTGGACGTTTCCGATTTGGGAGCTGGGCTCTGGCTGTGCCGGGAAGGAACATCCCCACACTGCTGTGGCTAGGAAGCTCAGAGGGCCAGGGCTTGTGGGGCTGTGGAAGGGCTGCCTAGGGAAGGTGATGGCCAGCAAGAGCTTTCAGGGCTAGCCCCTTTCGTGTGGGAGAAGTGGCTGGACGTTTCTGATTTGGGAGCTGGACTCTGGCTGTGCCGGGAAGGAACGTCCCCACACTGCTGTGGCTAGGAAGCTGAGAGGGCCAGGGCTTGTGGGGCTGTGGAAGGGCTGCCTAGGGAAGGTGAGGGCCAGCAAGAGCTTTCAGGGCTAGCCCCTTTGGTGTGGGAGCAGTGGCTGGACGTTTCCGATTTGGGAGCTGGGCTCTGGCTGTGCCGGGAAGGAACGTCCGCAGAGTACTGCGGCTAGGAAGCTCAGAGGGCCAGGGCTTGTGGGGCTGTGGAAGGGCTGCCTAGGGAAGGTGAGGGCCAGCAAGAGCTTTCAGGGCTAGCCCCTTTCGTGTGGGAGCAGTGGCTGGACGTTTCTGATTTGGGAGCTGGGCTCTGGCTGTGCCGGGAAGGAACGTCCCCACACTGCTGTGGCTAGGAAGGTCAGAGGGCCAGGGCTTGTGGGGCTGTGGAAGGGCTGCCTTGGGAAGGTGAGGGCCAGTAATAGCTTTCAGGGCTAGCCCCTTTCATGTGGGAGCAGTGGCTGGACGTTTCCGATTTGGGAGCTGGGCTCTGGCTGTGCCTAGAAGGAACGTCCCCATACTGCTGTGGCTAGGAAGCTCAGAGGGCCAGGGCTTGTGGGGCTGTGGAAGGGCTGCCTAGGGAAGGTGATGGCCAGCAAGAGCTTTCAGGGCTAGCCCCTTTGGTGTGGGAGTAGTGGCTGGACGTTTCCGATTTGGGAGCTGGGCTCTATCTGTGCCTGGAAGGAACTTCCCCACTGTGCTGTGGCTAGGAAGCTCAGAGCGCCAGGGCTTGTGGGGCTGTGGAAGGGCTGCCTAGGGAAGGTGAGGGCCAGCAAGAGCTTTCAGGGCTAGCCCCTTTCGTGTGGGAGTAGTGGCTGGACGTTTCCGATTTGGGAGCTGGGCTCTGGCTGTGCCGGGAAGGAACATCCCCACACTGCTGTGGCTAGGAAGCTGAGAGGGCCAGGGCTTGTGGGGCTGTGGAAGGGCTGCCTAGGGAAGGTGAGGGCCAGCAAGAGCTTTCAGGGCTAGCCCCTTTCGTGTGGGAGCAGTGGCTGGACGTTTCTGATTTGGGAGCTGGGCTCTGGCTGTGCCGGGAAGGAACGTCCGCAGAGTACTGCGGCTAGGAAGCTCAGAGGGCCAGGGCTTGTGGGGCTGTGGAAGGGCTGCCTAGGGAAGGTGAGGGCCAGAAAGAGCTTTCAGGGCTAGCCCCTTTCGTGTGGGAGCAGTGGCTGGACGTTTCCGATTTGGGAGCTGGGCTCTGGCTGTGCCGGGAAGGAACATCCCCACTGTGCTGCGGCTAGGAAGCTGAGAGGGCCAGGGCTTGTGGGGCTGTGGAAGGGCTGCCTAGGGCAGGTGAGGGCCAGCAAGAGCTTTCAGGGCTAGCCCCTTTCGTGTGGGAGCAGTGGCTGGACGTTTCCGATTTGGGAGCTGGGCTCTGGCTGTGCCGGGAAGGAACGTCCGCAGAGTACTGCGGCTAGGAAGCTCAGAGCGCCAGGGCTTGTGGGGCTGTGGAAGGGCTGCCTAGGGAAGGTGAGGGCCAGCAAGAGCTTTCAGGGCTAGCCCCTTTCATGTGGGAGCAGTGGCTGGACGTTTCCGATTTGGGAGCTGGGCTCTGGCTGTGCCTGGAAGGAACATCCCCACTGTGCTGTGGCTAGGAAGCTGAGAGGGCCAGGGCTTGTGGGGCTGTGGAAGGGCTGCCTAGGGAAGGTGAGGGCCAGCAAGAGCTTTCAGGGCTAGCCCCTTTCGTGTGGGAGCAGTGGCTGGACGTTTCCGATTTGGGAGCTGGGCTCTGGCTGTGCCGGGAAGGAACATCCCCACACTGCTGTGCCTAGGAAGCTCAGAGGGCCAGGGCTTGTGGGGCTGTGGAAGGGCTGCCTAGGGAAGGTGAGGGCCAGCAAGAGCTTTCAGGGCTAGCCCCTTTCGTGTGGGAGAAGTGGCTGGACGTTTCTGATTTGGGAGCTGGGCTCTGGCTGTGCCGGGAAGGAACGTCCCCACACTGCTGTGGCTAGGAAGCTGAGAGGGCCAGGGCTTGTGGGGCTGTGGAAGGGCTGCCTAGGGAAGGTGAGGGCCAGCAAGAGCTTTCAGGGCTAGCCCCTTTCGTGTGGGAGCAGTGGCTGGACGTTTCCGATTTGGGAGCTGGGCTCTGGCTGTGCCGGGAAGGAACGTCCGCAGAGTACTGCGGCTAGGAAGCTGAGAGGGCCAGGGCTTGTGGGGCTGTGGAAGGGCTGCCTAGGGAAGGTGATGGCCAGCAAGAGCTTTCAGGGCTAGCCCCTTTCGTGTGGGAGCAGTGGCTGGACGTTTCTGATTTGGGAGCTGGGCTCTGGCTGTGCCGGGAAGGAACGTCCCCACACTGCTGTGGCTAGGAAGGTCAGAGGGCCAGGGCTTGTGGGGCTGTGGAAGGGCTGCCTTGGGAAGGTGAGGGCCAGTAATAGCTTTCAGGGCTAGCCCCTTTCATGTGGGAGCAGTGGCTGGACGTTTCCGATTTGGGAGCTGGGCTCTGGCTGTGCCTAGAAGGAACGTCCGCAGAGTGCTGTGGCTAGGAAGCTCAGAGGGCCAGGGCTTGTGGGGCTGTGGAAGGGCTGCCTAGGGAAGGTGATGGCCAGCAAGAGCTTTCAGGGCTAGCCCCTTTCATGTGGGAGCAGTGACTGGACGTTTCCGATTTGGGAGCTGGGCTCTATCTGTGCCTGGAAGGAACTTCCCCACTGTGCTGTGGCTAGGAAGCTCAGAGCGCCAGGGCTTGTGGGGCTGTGGAAGGGCTGCCTAGGGAAGGTGAGGGCCAGCAAGAGCTTTCAGGGCTAGCCCCTTTCGTGTGGGAGCAGTGGCTGGACGTTTGAAATTTGGGAGCTGGGCTCTGGCTGTGCCGGGAAGGAATGTCCGCACACTTCTGTCGCTAGGAAGCTGAGAGGGCCAGGGCTTGTGGGGCTGTGGAAGGGCTGCCTAGGGAAGGTGAGGGCCAGCAAGAGCTTTCAGGGCTAGCCCCTTTCATGTGGGAGCAGTGGCTGGACGTTTCCAATTTGGGAGCTGGGCTCTGGCTGTGCCGGGAAGGAACGTCCGCAGAGTACTGCGGCTAGGAAGCTCAGAGGGCCAGGGCTTGTGGGGCTGTGGAAGGGCTGCCTAGGGAAGGTGAGGGCCAGAAAGAGCTTTCAGGGCTAGCCCCTTTCGTGTGGGAGCAGTGGCTGGACGTTTCCGATTTGGGAGCTGGGCTCTGGCTGTGCCGGGAAGGAACATCCCCACTGTGCTGTGGCTAGGAAGCTGAGAGGGCCAGGGCTTGTGGGGCTGTGGAAGGGCTGCCTAGGGCAGGTGAGGGCCAGCAAGAGCTTTCAGGGCTAGCCCCTTTCGTGTGGGAGCAGTGGCTGGACGTTTCCGATTTGGGAGCTGGGCTCTGGCTGTGCCGGGAAGGAACGTCCGCAGAGTACTGCGGCTAGGAAGCTCAGAGCGCCAGGGCTTGTGGGGCTGTGGAAGGGCTGCCTAGGGAAGGTGAGGGCCAGCAAGAGCTTTCAGGGCTAGCCCCTTTCATGTGGGAGCAGTGGCTGGACGTTTCCGATTTGGGAGCTGGGCTCTGGCTGTGCCTGGAAGGAACATCCCCACTGTGCTGTGGCTAGGAAGCTGAGAGGGCCAGGGCTTGTGGGGCTGTGGAAGGGCTGCCTAGGGAAGGTGAGGGCCAGCAAGAGCTTTCAGGGCTAGCCCCTTTCGTGTGGGAGCAGTGGCTGGACGTTTCCGATTTGGGAGCTGGGCTCTGGCTGTGCCGGGAAGGAACATCCCCACACTGCTGTGGCTAGGAAGCTCAGAGGGCCAGGGCTTGTGGGGCTGTGGAAGGGCTGCCTAGGGAAGGTGAGGGCCAGCAAGAGCTTTCAGGGCTAGCCCCTTTCGTGTGGGAGAAGTGGCTGGACGTTTCTGATTTGGGAGCTGGGCTCTGGCTGTGCCGGGAAGGAACGTCCGTACACTGCTGTGGCTAGGAAGCTGAGAGGGCCAGGGCTTGTGGGGCTGTGGAAGGGCTGCCTAGGGAAGGTGAGGGCCAGAAAGAGCTTTCAGGGCTAGCCCCTTTCGTGTGGGAGCAGTGGCTGGACGTTTCCGATTTGGGAGCTGGGCTCTGGCTGTGCCGGGAAGGAACATCCCCACTGTGCTGTGGCTAGGAAGCTGAGAGGGCCAGGGCTTGTGGGGCTGTGGAAGGGCTGCCTAGGGCAGGTGAGCGCCAGCAAGAGCTTTCAGGGCTAGCCCCTTTCGTGTGGGAGCAGTGGCTGGACGTTTCCGATTTGGGAGCTGGGCTCTGGCTGTGCCGGGAAGGAACGTCCGCAGAGTACTGCGGCTAGGAAGCTCAGAGCGCCAGGGCTTGTGGGGCTGTGGAAGGGCTGCCTAGGGAAGGTGAGGGCCAGCAAGAGCTTTCAGGGCTAGCCCCTTTCATGTGGGAGCAGTGGCTGGACGTTTCCGATTTGGGAGCTGGGCTCTGGCTGTGCCTGGAAGGAACATCCCCACTGTGCTGTGGCTAGGAAGCTGAAAGGGCCAGGGCTTGTGGGGCTGTGGAAGGGCTGCCTAGGGCAGGTGAGGGCCAGCAAGAGCTTTCAGGGCTAGCCCCTTTCGTGTGGGAGCAGTGGCTGGACGTTTCCGATTTGGGAGCTGGGCTCTGGCTGTGCCGGGAAGGAACGTCCGCAGAGTACTGCGGCTAGGAAGCTCAGAGCGCCAGGGCTTGTGGGGCTGTGGAAGGGCTGCCTAGGGAAGGTGAGGGCCAGCAAGAGCTTTCAGGGCTAGCCCCTTTCATGTGGGAGCAGTGGCTGGACGTTTCCGATTTGGGAGCTGGGCTCTGGCTGTGCCTGGAAGGAACATCCCCACTGTGCTGTGGCTAGGAAGCTGAGAGGGCCAGGGCTTGTGGGGCTGTGGAAGGGCTGCCTAGGGAAGGTGAGGGCCAGCAAGAGCTTTCAGGGCTAGCCCCTTTCGTGTGGGAGCAGTGGCTGGACGTTTCCGATTTGGGAGCTGGGCTCTGGCTGTGCCGGGAAGGAACATCCCCACACTGCTGTAGCTAGGAAGCTCAGAGGGCCAGGGCTTGTGGGGCTGTGGAAGGGCTGCCTAGGGAAGGTGAGGGCCAGCAAGAGCTTTCAGGGCTAGCCCCTTTCGTGTGGGAGAAGTGGCTGGACGTTTCTGATTTGGGAGCTGGGCTCTGGCTGTGCCGGGAAGGAACGTCCGTACACTGCTGTGGCTAGGAAGCTGAGAGGGCCAGGGCTTGTGGGGCTGTGGAAGGGCTGCCTAGGGAAGGTGAGGGCCAGCAAGAGCTTTCAGGGCTAGCCCCTTTCGTGTGGGAGCAGTGGCTGGACGTTTCCGATTTGGGAGCTGGGCTCTGGCTGTGCCGCGAAGGAACGTCCGCAGAGTACTGCGGCTAGGAAGCTGAGAGGGCCAGGGCTTGTGGGGCTGTGGAAGGGCTGCCTAGGGAAGGTGATGGCCAGCAAGAGCTTTCAGGGCTAGCCCCTTTCGTGTGGGAGCAGTGGCTGGACGTTTCTGATTTGGGAGCTGGGCTCTGGCTGTGCCGGGAAGGAACGTCCCCACACTGCTGTGGCTAGGAAGGTCAGAGGGCCAGGGCTTGTGGGGCTGTGGAAGGGCTGCCTAGGGAAGGTGAGGGCCAGCAAGAGCTTTCAGGGCTAGCCCCTTTCATGTGGGAGCAGTGGCTGGACGTTTCCGATTTGGGAGCTGGGCTCTGGCTGTGCCGGGAAGGAACGTCCCCACACTGCTGTGGCTAGGAAGCTGAGAGGGCCAGGGCTTGTGGGGCTGTGGAAGGGCTGCCTAGGGAAGGTGATGGCCAGCAAGAGCTTTCAGGGCTAGCCCCTTTCATGTGGGAGCAGTGGCTGGACGTTTCCGATTTGGGAGCTGGGCTCTATCTGTGCCGGGAAGGAACGTCCCCACTGTGCTGTGGCTAGGAAGCTGAGAGGGCCAGGGCTTGTGGGGCTGTGGAAGGGCTGCCTAGGGAAGGTGAGGGCCAGCAAGAGCTTTCAGGGCTAGCCCCTTTGGTGTGGGAGTAGTGGCTGGACATTTCCGATTTGGGAGCTGGGCTCTGACTGTGCCTAGAAGGAATGTCCGCAGAGTGCTGTGGCTAGGAAGCTCAGAGGGCCAGGGCTTGTGGGGCTGTGGAAGGGCTGCCTAGGGAAGGTGAGGGCCAGCAAGAGCTTTCAGGGCTAGCCCCTTTCGTGTGGGAGCAGTGGCTGGACGTTTCCGATTTGGGAGCTGGGCTCTGGCTGTGCCGGGAAGGAACGTCCGCAGAGTACTGCGGCTAGGAAGCTCAGAGGGACAGGGCTTGTGGGGCTGTGGAAGGGCTGCCTAGGGAAGGTGAGGGCCAGAAAGAGCTTTCAGGGCTAGCCCCTTTCGTGTGGGAGCAGTGGCTGGACGTTTCCGATTTGGGAGCTGGGCTCTGGCTGTGCCGGGAAGGAACATCCCCACTGTGCTGTGGCTAGGAAGCTCAGAGGGCCAGGGCTTGTGGGGCTGTGGAAGGGCTGCCTAGGGAAGGTGAGCGCCAGCAAGAGCTTTCAGGGCTAGCCCCTTTCGTGTGGGAGCAGTGGCTGGACGTTTCCGATTTGGGAGCTGGGCTCTGGCTGTGCCGGGAAGGAACATCCCCACTGTGCTGTGGCTAGGAAGCTGAGAGGGCCAGGGCTTGTGGGGCTGTGGAAGGGCTGCCTAGGGAAGGTGAGGGCCAGCAAGAGCTTTCAGGGCTAGCCCCTTTCGTGTGGGAGCAGTGGCTGGACGTTTCCGATTTGGGAGCTGGGCTCTGGCTGTGCCGGGAAGGAACGTCCGCAGAGTACTGCGGCTAGGAAGCTGAGAGGGCCAGGGCTTGTGGGGCTGTGGAAGGGCTGCCTAGGGAAGGTGAGGGCCAGCAAGAGCTTTCAGGGCTAGCCCCTTTCGTGTGGGAGCAGTGGCTGGACGTTTCCGATTTGGGAGCTGGGTTCTGGCTGTGCCGGGAAGGAACGTCCGCACACTGCTGTGGCTAGGAAGCTGAGAGGGCCAGGGCTTGTGGGGCTGTGGAAGGGCTGCCTAGGGAAGGTGAGGGCCAGCAAGAGCTTTCAGGGCTAGCCCCTTTCGTGTGGGAGCAGTGGCTGGACGTTTCCGATTTGGGAGCTGGGCTCTGGCTGTGCCGGGAAGGAACATCCCCACACTGCTGTGCCTAGGAAGCTCAGAGGGCCAGGGCTTGTGGGGCTGTGGAAGGGCTGCCTAGGGAAGGTGAGGGCCAGCAAGAGCTTTCAGGGCTAGCCCCTTTCGTGTGGGAGAAGTGGCTGGACGTTTCTGATTTGGGAGCTGGGCTCTGGCTGTGCCGGGAAGGAACGTCCCCACACTGCTGTGGCTAGGAAGCTGAGAGGGCCAGGGTTTGTGGGGCTGTGGAAGGGCTGCCTAGGGAAGGTGAGGGCCAGCAAGAGCTTTCAGGGCTAGCCCCTTTCGTGTGGGAGCAGTGGCTGGACGTTTCCGATTTGGGAGCTGGGCTCTGGCTGTGCCGGGAAGGAACGTCCGCAGAGTACTGCGGCTAGGAAGCTGAGAGGGCCAGGGCTTGTGGGGCTGTGGAAGGGCTGCCTAGGGAAGGTGAGGGCCAGCAAGAGCTTTCAGGGCTAGCCCCTTTCGTGTGGGAGCAGTGGCTGGACGTTTCCGATTTGGGAGCTGGGCTCTGGCTGTGCCGGGAAGGAACATCCCCACACTGCTGTGGCTAGGAAGCTCAGAGGGCCAGGGCTTGTGGGGCTGTGGAAGGGCTGCCTAGGGAAGGTGAGGGCCAGCAAGAGCTTTCAGGGCTAGCCCCTTTCGTGTGGGAGAAGTGGCTGGACGTTTCTGATTTGGGAGCTGGGCTCTGGCTGTGCCGGGAAGGAACGTCCGTACACTGCTGTGGCTAGGAAGCTGAGAGGGCCAGGGCTTGTGGGGCTGTGGAAGGGCTGCCTAGGGAAGGTGAGGGCCAGAAAGAGCTTTCAGGGCTAGCCCCTTTCGTGTGGGAGCAGTGGCTGGACGTTTCCGATTTGGGAGCTGGGCTCTGGCTGTGCCGGGAAGGAACATCCCCACTGTGCTGTGGCTAGGAAGCTGAGAGGGCCAGGGCTTGTGGGGCTGTGGAAGGGCTGCCTAGGGCAGGTGAGGGCCAGCAAGAGCTTTCAGGGCTAGCCCCTTTCGTGTGGGAGCAGTGGCTGGACGTTTCCGATTTGGGAGCTGGGCTCTGGCTGTGCCGGGAAGGAACGTCCGCAGAGTACTGCGGCTAGGAAGCTCAGAGCGCCAGGGCTTGTGGGGCTGTGGAAGGGCTGCCTAGGGAAGGTGAGGGCCAGCAAGAGCTTTCAGGGCTAGCCCCTTTCATGTGGGAGCAGTGGCTGGACGTTTCCGATTTGGGAGCTGGGCTCTGGCTGTGCCTGGAAGGAACATCCCCACTGTGCTGTGGCTAGGAAGCTGAAAGGGCCAGGGCTTGTGGGGCTGTGGAAGGGCTGCCTAGGGCAGGTGAGGGCCAGCAAGAGCTTTCAGGGCTAGCCCCTTTCGTGTGGGAGCAGTGGCTGGACGTTTCCGATTTGGGAGCTGGGCTCTGGCTGTGCCGGGAAGGAACGTCCGCAGAGTACTGCGGCTAGGAAGCTCAGAGCGCCAGGGCTTGTGGGGCTGTGGAAGGGCTGCCTAGGGAAGGTGAGGGCCAGCAAGAGCTTTCAGGGCTAGCCCCTTTCATGTGGGAGCAGTGGCTGGACGTTTCCGATTTGGGAGCTGGGCTCTGGCTGTGCCTGGAAGGAACATCCCCACTGTGCTGTGGCTAGGAAGCTGAGAGGGCCAGGGCTTGTGGGGCTGTGGAAGGGCTGCCTAGGGAAGGTGAGGGCCAGCAAGAGCTTTCAGGGCTAGCCCCTTTCGTGTGGGAGCAGTGGCTGGACGTTTCCGATTTGGGAGCTGGGCTCTGGCTGTGCCGGGAAGGAACATCCCCACACTGCTGTAGCTAGGAAGCTCAGAGGGCCAGGGCTTGTGGGGCTGTGGAAGGGCTGCCTAGGGAAGGTGAGGGCCAGCAAGAGCTTTCAGGGCTAGCCCCTTTCGTGTGGGAGAAGTGGCTGGACGTTTCTGATTTGGGAGCTGGGCTCTGGCTGTGCCGGGAAGGAACGTCCGTACACTGCTGTGGCTAGGAAGCTGAGAGGGCCAGGGCTTGTGGGGCTGTGGAAGGGCTGCCTAGGGAAGGTGAGGGCCAGCAAGAGCTTTCAGGGCTAGCCCCTTTCGTGTGGGAGCAGTGGCTGGACGTTTCCGATTTGGGAGCTGGGCTCTGGCTGTGCCGCGAAGGAACGTCCGCAGAGTACTGCGGCTAGGAAGCTGAGAGGGCCAGGGCTTGTGGGGCTGTGGAAGGGCTGCCTAGGGAAGGTGATGGCCAGCAAGAGCTTTCAGGGCTAGCCCCTTTCGTGTGGGAGCAGTGGCTGGACGTTTCTGATTTGGGAGCTGGGCTCTGGCTGTGCCGGGAAGGAACGTCCCCACACTGCTGTGGCTAGGAAGGTCAGAGGGCCAGGGCTTGTGGGGCTGTGGAAGGGCTGCCTAGGGAAGGTGAGGGCCAGCAAGAGCTTTCAGGGCTAGCCCCTTTCATGTGGGAGCAGTGGCTGGACGTTTCCGATTTGGGAGCTGGGCTCTGGCTGTGCCGGGAAGGAACGTCCCCACACTGCTGTGGCTAGGAAGCTGAGAGGGCCAGGGCTTGTGGGGCTGTGGAAGGGCTGCCTAGGGAAGGTGATGGCCAGCAAGAGCTTTCAGGGCTAGCCCCTTTCGTGTGGGAGCAGTGGCTGGACGTTTCCGATTTGGGAGCTGGGCTCTATCTGTGCCGGGAAGGAACGTCCCCACTGTGCTGTGGCTAGGAAGCTGAGAGGGCCAGGGCTTGTGGGGCTGTGGAAGGGCTGCCTAGGGAAGGTGAGGGCCAGCAAGAGCTTTCAGGGCTAGCCCCTTTGGTGTGGGAGTAGTGGCTGGACATTTCCGATTTGGGAGCTGGGCTCTGACTGTGCCTAGAAGGAATGTCCGCAGAGTGCTGTGGCTAGGAAGCTCAGAGGGCCAGGGCTTGTGGGGCTGTGGAAGGGCTGCCTAGGGAAGGTGAGGGCCAGCAAGAGCTTTCAGGGCTAGCCCCTTTCGTGTGGGAGCAGTGGCTGGACGTTTCCGATTTGGGAGCTGGGCTCTGGCTGTGCCGGGAAGGAACGTCCGCAGAGTACTGCGGCTAGGAAGCTCAGAGGGACAGGGCTTGTGGGGCTGTGGAAGGGCTGCCTAGGGAAGGTGAGGGCCAGAAAGAGCTTTCAGGGCTAGCCCCTTTCGTGTGGGAGCAGTGGCTGGACGTTTCCGATTTGGGAGCTGGGCTCTGGCTGTGCCGGGAAGGAACGTCCCCACTGTGCTGTGGCTAGGAAGCTCAGAGGGCCAGGGCTTGTGGGGCTGTGGAAGGGCTGCCTAGGGCAGGTGAGCGCCAGCAAGAGCTTTCAGGGCTAGCCCCTTTCGTGTGGGAGCAGTGGCTGGACGTTTCCGATTTGGGAGCTGGGCTCTGACTGTGCCGGGAAGGAACGTCCCCATACTGCTGTGCCTGGGAAGCTCAGAGCGCCAGGGCTTGTGGGGCTGTGGAAGGGCTGCCTAGGGAAGGTGAGCGCCAGCAAGAGCTTTCAGGGCTATCCCCTTTCGTGTGGGAGCAGTGGCTGGACGTTTCCGATTTGGGAGCTGGGCTCTGGCTGTGCCGGGAAGGAACGTCCGCAGAGTACTGCGGCTAGGAAGCTCAGAGGGCCAGGGCTTGTGGGGCTGTGGAAGGGCTGCCTAGGGCAGGTGAGGGCCAGCAAGAGCTTTCAGGGCTAGCCCCTTTCGTGTGGGAGCAGTGGCTGGACGTTTCCGATTTGGGAGCTGGGCTCTGGCTGTGCCGGGAAGGAACTTCCCCACTGTGCTGTGGCTAGGAAGCTGAGAGGGCCAGGGCTTGTGGGGCTGTGGAAGGGCTGCCTAGGGAAGGTGAGGGCCAGCAAGAGCTTTCAGGGCTAGCCCCTTTCGTGTGGGAGCAGTGGCTGGACGTTTCCGATTTGGGAGCTGGGCTCTGGCTGTGCCGGGAAGGAACATCCCCACTGTGCTGTGGCTAGGAAGCTGAGAGGGCCAGGGCTTGTGGGGCTGTGGAAGGGCTGCCTAGGGAAGGTGAGGGCCAGCAAGAGCTTTCAGGGCTAGCCCCTTTCGTGTGGGAGCAGTGGATGGACGTTTCCGATTTGGGAGCTGGGCTCTGGCTGTGCCGGGAAGGAACGTCCCCACTGTGCTGTGGCTAGGAAGCTCAGAGGGCCAGGGCTTGTGGGGCTGTGGAAGGGCTGCCTAGGGCAGGTGAGCGCCAGCAAGAGCTTTCAGGGCTAGCCCCTTTCGTGTGGGAGCAGTGGCTGGACGTTTCCGATTTGGGAGCTGGGCTCTGACTGTGCCGGGAAGGAACGTCCCCATACTGCTGTGCCTGGGAAGCTCAGAGCGCCAGGGCTTGTGGGGCTGTGGAAGGGCTGCCTAGGGAAGGTGAGGGCCAGCAAGAGCTTTCAGGGCTATCCCCTTTCGTGTGGGAGCAGTGGCTGGACGTTTCCGATTTGGGAGCTGGGCTCTGGCTGTGCCGGGAAGGAACGTCCGCAGAGTACTGCGGCTAGGAAGCTCAGAGGGCCAGGGCTTGTGGGGCTGTGGAAGGGCTGCCTAGGGCAGGTGAGGGCCAGCAAGAGCTTTCAGGGCTAGCCCCTTTCGTGTGGGAGCAGTGGCTGGACGTTTCCGATTTGGGAGCTGGGCTCTGGCTGTGCCGGGAAGGAACTTCCCCACTGTGCTGTGGCTAGGAAGCTCAGAGCGCCAGGGCTTGTGGGGCTGTGGAAGGGCTGCCTAGGGAAGGTGAGGGCCAGCAAGAGCTTTCAGGGCTAGCCCCTTTCGTGTGGGAGCAGTGGCTGGACGTTTCCGATTTGGGAGCTGGGCTCTGGCTGTGCCGGGAAGGAACATCCCCACTGTGCTGTGGCTAGGAAGCTGAGAGGGCCAGGGCTTGTGGGGCTGTGGAAGGGCTGCCTAGGGAAGGTGAGGGCCAGCAAGAGCTTTCAGGGCTAGCCCCTTTCGTGTGGGAGCAGTGGATGGACGTTTCCGATTTGGGAGCTGGGCTCTGGCTGTGCCGGGAAGGAACGTCCCCACTGTGCTGTGGCTAGGAAGCTCAGAGGGCCAGGGCTTGTGGGGCTGTGGAAGGGCTGCCTAGGGCAGGTGAGCGCCAGCAAGAGCTTTCAGGGCTAGCCCCTTTCGTGTGGGAGCAGTGGCTGGACGTTTCCGATTTGGGAGCTGGGCTCTGACTGTGCCGGGAAGGAACGTCCCCATACTGCTGTGCCTGGGAAGCTCAGAGCGCCAGGGCTTGTGGGGCTGTGGAAGGGCTGCCTAGGGAAGGTGAGCGCCAGCAAGAGCTTTCAGGGCTATCCCCTTTCGTGTGGGAGCAGTGGCTGGACGTTTCCGATTTGGGAGCTGGGCTCTGGCTGTGCCGGGAAGGAACGTCCGCAGAGTACTGCGGCTAGGAAGCTCAGAGGGCCAGGGCTTGTGGGGCTGTGGAAGGGCTGCCTAGGGCAGGTGAGGGCCAGCAAGAGCTTTCAGGGCTAGCCCCTTTCGTGTGGGAGCAGTGGCTGGACGTTTCCGATTTGGGAGCTGGGCTCTGGCTGTGCCGGGAAGGAACTTCCCCACTGTGCTGTGGCTAGGAAGCTCAGAGCGCCAGGGCTTGTGGGGCTGTGGAAGGGCTGCCTAGGGAAGGTGAGGGCCAGCAAGAGCTTTCAGGGCTAGCCCCTTTCGTGTGGGAGCAGTGGCTGGACGTTTCCGATTTGGGAGCTGGGCTCTGGCTGTGCCGGGAAGGAACATCCCCACTGTGCTGTGGCTAGGAAGCTGAGAGGGCCAGGGCTTGTGGGTCTGTGGAAGGGCTGCCTAGGGAAGGTGAGGGCCAGCAAGAGCTTTCAGGGCTAGCCCCTTTCGTGTGGGAGCAGTGGCTGGACGTTTCCGATTTGGGAGCTGGGCTCTGGCTGTGCCGGGAAGGAACATCCCCACTGTGCTGTGGCTAGGAAGCTCAGAGGGCCAGGGCTTGTGGGGCTGTGGAAGGGCTGCCTAGGGCAGGTGAGCGCCAGCAAGAGCTTTCAGGGCTAGCCCCTTTCGTGTGGGAGCAGTGGCTGGACGTTTCCGATTTGGGAGCTGGGCTCCGGCTGTGCCGGGAAGGAACGTCCCCACACTGCTGTGGCTAGGAAGCTGAGAGGGCCAGGGCTTGTGGGGCTGTGGAAGGGCTGCCTAGGGAAGGTGAGGGCCAGCAAGAGCTTTCAGGGCTAGCCCCTTTCGTGTGGGAGCAGTGGCTGGATGTTTCCGATTTGGGAGCTGGGCTCTGGCTGTGCCGGGAAGGAACGTCCGCAGAGTACTGCGGCTAGGAAGCTGAGAGGGCCAGGGCTTGTGGGGCTGTGGAAGGGCTGCCTAGGGAAGGTGAGGGCCAGCAAGAGCTTTCAGGGCTAGCCCCTTTCGTGTGGGAGCAGTGGCTGGACGTTTCCGATTTGGGAGCTGGGCTCTGGCTGTGCCGGGAAGGAACATCCCCACTGTGCTGTGGCTAGGAAGCTCAGAGGGCCAGGGCTTGTGGGGCTGTGGAAGGGCTGCCTAGGGCAGGTGAGGGCCAGCAAGAGCTTTCAGGGCTAGCCCCTTTCGTGTGGGAGAAGTGGCTGGACGTTTCCGATTTGGGAGCTGGGCTCTGGCTGTGCCTAGAAGGAACGTCCCCATACTGCTGTGCCTAGGAAGCTCAGAGCGCCAGGGCTTGTGGGGCTGTGGAAGGGCTGCCTAGGGAAGGTGAGGGCCAGCAAGAGCTTTCAGGGCTAGCCCCTTTCGTGTGGGAGCAGTGGCTGGACGTTTCCGATTTGGGAGCTGGGCTCTGGCTGTGCCGGGAAGGAACGTCCGCAGAGTACTGCGGCTAGGAAGCTCAGAGGGCCAGGGCTTGTGGGGCTGTGGAAGGGCTGCCTAGGGAAGGTGAGGGCCAGCAAGAGCTTTCAGGGCTAGCCCCTTTCGTGTGGGAGCAGTGGCTGGACGTTTCCGATTTGGGAGCTGGGCTCTGGCTGTGCCGGGAAGGAACATCCCCACTGTGCTGTGGCTAGGAAGCTCAGAGGGCCAGGGCTTGTGGGGCTGTGGAAGGGCTGCCTAGGGAAGGTGAGGGCCAGCAAGAGCTTTCAGGGCTAGCACCTTTCGTGTGGGAGCAGTGGCTGGACGTTTCCGATTTGGGAGCTGGGCTCTGGCTGTGCCGGGAAGGAACGTCCCCACACTGCTGTGGCTAGGAAGCTCAGAGGGCCAGGGCTTGTGGGGCTGTGGAAGGGCTGCCATGGGAAGGTGAGGGCCAGTAATAGCTTTCAGGGCTAGCCCCTTTCATGTGGGAGCAGTGGCTGGACTTTTCCGATTTGGGAGCTGGGCTCTGGCTGTGCCGGGAAGGAACATCCCCACTGTGCTGTGGCTAGGAAGCTGAGAGGGCCAGGGCTTGTGGGGCTGTGGAAGGGCTGCCTAGGGAAGGTGAGGGCCAGCAAGAGCTTTCAGGGCTAGCCCCTTTCGTGTGGGAGCAGTGGCTGGACGTTTCCGATTTGGGAGCTGGGCTCTGGCTGTGCCGGGAAGGAACATCCCCACTGTGCTGTGGCTAGGAAGCTCAGAGCGCCAGGGCTTGTGGGGCTGTGGAAGGGCTGCCTAGGGAAGGTGAGGGCCAGCAAGAGCTTTCAGGGCTAGCCCCTTTCGTGTGGGAGCAGTGGCTGGACGTTTCCGATTTGGGAGCTGGGCTCTGGCTGTGCCGGGAAGGAACATCCCCACTGTGCTGTGGCTAGGAAGGTCAGAGGGCCAGGGCTTGTGGGGCTGTGGAAGGGCTGCCTAGGGAAGGTGAGCGCCAGCAAGAGCTTTCAGGGCTAGCCCCTTTGGTGTGGGAGTAGTGGCTGGACGTTTCCGATTTGGGAGCTGGGCTCTGGCTGTGCCGGGAAGGAACGTCCCCACTGTGCTGTGGCTAGGAAGCTGAGAGGGCCAGGGCTTGTGGGGCTGTGGAAGGGCTGCCTAGGGCAGGTGAGCGCCAGCAAGAGCTTTCAGGGCTAGCCCCTTTCGTGTGGGAGCAGTGGCTGGACGTTTCCGATTTGGGAGCTGGGCTCTGGCTGTGCCGAGAAGGAACGTCCGCAGAGTGCTGTGACTAGGAAGCTCAGAGGGCCAGGGCTTGTGGGGCTGTGGAAGGGCTGCCTAGGGAAGGTGAGGGCCAGAAAGAGCTTTCAGGGCTAGCCCCTTTCGTGTGGGAGCAGTGGCTGGACGTTTCCGATTTGGGAGCTGGGCTCTGGCTGTGCCGGGAAGGAACATCCCCACTGTGCTGTGGCTAGGAAGCTCAGAGGGCCAGGGCTTGTGGGGCTGTGGAAGGGCTGCCTAGGGAAGGTGAGGGCCAGCAAGAGCTTTCAGGGCTAGCCCCTTTCGTGTGGGAGCAGTGGCTGGACGTTTCCGATTTGGGAGCTGGGCTCTGGCTGTGCCGGGAAGGAACGTCCCCACACTGCTGTGGCTAGGAAGGTCAGAGGGCCAGGGCTTGTGGGGCTGTGGAAGGGCTGCCATGGGAAGGTGAGGGCCAGTAATAGCTTTCAGGGCTAGCCCCTTTCATGTGGGAGCAGTGGCTGGACTTTTCCGATTTGGGAGCTGGGCTCTGGCTGTGCCTGGAAGGAACATCCCCACTGTGCTGTGGCTAGGAAGCTGAGAGGGCCAGGGCTTGTGGGGCTGTGGAAGGGCTGCCTAGGGAAGGTGAGGGCCAGCAAGAGCTTTCAGGGCTAGCCCCTTTCGTGTGGGAGCAGTGGCTGGACGTTTCCGATTTGGGAGCTGGGCTCTGGCTGTGCCGGGAAGGAACATCCCCACTGTGCTGTGGCTAGGAAGCTCAGAGGGCCAGGGCTTGTGGGGCTGTGGAAGGGCTGCCTAGGGAAGGTGAGGGCCAGCAAGAGCTTTCAGGGCTAGCCCCTTTCGTGTGGGAGCAGTGGCTGGACGTTTCCGATTTGGGAGCTGGGCTCTGGCTGTGCCGGGAAGGAACATCCCCACTGTGCTGTGGCTAGGAAGGTCAGAGGGCCAGGGCTTGTGGGGCTGTGGAAGGGCTGCCTAGGGAAGGTGAGCGCCAGCAAGAGCTTTCAGGGCTAGCCCCTTTGGTGTGGGAGTAGTGGCTGGACGTTTCCGATTTGGGAGCTGGGCTCTGGCTGTGCCGGGAAGGAACGTCCCCACTGTGCTGTGGCTAGGAAGCTGAGAGGGCCAGGGCTTGTGGGGCTGTGGAAGGGCTGCCTAGGGCAGGTGAGCGCCAGCAAGAGCTTTCAGGGCTAGCCCCTTTCGTGTGGGAGCAGTGGCTGGACGTTTCCGATTTGGGAGCTGGGCTCTGGCTGTGCCGAGAAGGAACGTCCGCAGAGTGCTGTGACTAGGAAGCTCAGAGGGCCAGGGCTTGTGGGGCTGTGGAAGGGCTGCCTAGGGAAGGTGAGGGCCAGAAAGAGCTTTCAGGGCTAGCCCCTTTCGTGTGGGAGCAGTGGCTGGACGTTTCCGATTTGGGAGCTGGGCTCTGGCTGTGCCGGGAAGGAACATCCCCACTGTGCTGTGGCTAGGAAGCTCAGAGGGCCAGGGCTTGTGGGGCTGTGGAAGGGCTGCCTAGGGAAGGTGAGGGCCAGCAAGAGCTTTCAGGGCTAGCCCCTTTCGTGTGGGAGCAGTGGCTGGACGTTTCCGATTTGGGAGCTGGGCTCTGGCTGTGCCGGGAAGGAACGTCCCCATACTGCTGTGCCTGGGAAGCTAAGAGCGCCAGGGCTTGTGGGGCTGTGGAAGGGCTGCCTAGGGAAGGTGAGCGCCAGCAAGAGCTTTCAGGGCTAGCCCCTTTCGTGTGGAGCAGTGGCTGGACGTTTCCGATTTGGGAGCTGGGCTCTGGCTGTGCCTAGAAGGAACGTCCGCAGAGTACTGCGGCTAGGAAGCTCAGAGGGCCAGGGCTTGTGGGGCTGTGGAAGGGCTGCCTAGGGAAGGTGAGGGCCAGCAAGAGCTTTCAGGGCTAGCCCCTTTCGTGTGGGAGCAGTGGCTGGACGTTTCCGATTTGGGAGCTGGGCTCTGGCTGTGCCGGGAAGGAACTTCCCCACTGTGCTGTGGCTAGGAAGCTCAGAGCGCCAGTGCTTGTGGGGCTGTGGAAGGGCTGCCTAGGGAAGGTGATGGCCAGCAAGAGCTTTCAGGGCTAGCCCCTTTCGTGTGGGAGCAGTGGCTGGACGTTTCCGATTTGGGAGCTGGGCTCTGGCTGTGCCGGGAAGGAACATCCCCACTGTGCTGTGGCTAGGAAGGTCAGAGGGCCAGGGCTTGTGGGGCTGTGGAAGGGCTGCCTAGGGAAGGTGAGGGCCAGCAAGAGCTTTCAGGGCTAGCCCCTTTCGTGTGGGAGCAGTGGCTGGACGTTTCCGATTTGGGAGCTGGGCTCTGGCTGTGCCGGGAAGGAACGTCCCCATACTGCTGTGCCTGGGAAGCTAAGAGCGCCAGGGCTTGTGGGGCTGTGGAAGGGCTGCCTAGGGAAGGTGAGCGCCAGCAAGAGCTTTCAGGGCTAGCCCCTTTCGTGTGGGAGCAGTGGCTGGACGTTTCCGATTTGGGAGCTGGGCTCTGGCTGTGCCGGGAAGGAACGTCCCCACACTGCTGTGGCTAGGAAGCTGAGAGGGCCAGGGCTTGTGGGGCTGTGGAAGGGCTGCCTAGGGAAGGTGAGGGCCAGCAAGAGCTTTCAGGGCTAGCCCCTTTCGTGTGGGAGCAGTGGCTGGACGTTTCCGATTTGGGAGCTGGGCTCTGGCTGTGCCGGGAAGGAACGTCCGCAGAGTACTGCGGCTAGGAAGCTCAGAGGGCCAGGGCTTGAGGGGCTGTGGAAGGGCTGCCTAGGGAAGGTGAGGGCCAGCAAGAGCTTTCAGGGCTAGCCCCTTTCGTGTGGGAGCAGTGGCTGGACGTTTCCGATTTGGGAGCTGGGCTCTGGCTGTGCCGGGAAGGAACGTTCCCATACTGCTGTGCCTGGGAAGCTAAGAGCGCCAGGGCTTGTGGGGCTGTGGAAGGGCTGCCTAGGGAAGGTGAGGGCCAGCAAGAGCTTTCAGGGCTAGCCCCTTTCGTGTGGGAGCAGTGGCTGGACGTTTCCGATTTGGGAGCTGGGCTCTGGCTGTGCCGGGAAGGAACGTCCGCAGAGTACTGCGGCTAGGAAGCTGAGAGGGCCAGGGCTTGTGGGGCTGTGGAAGGGCTGCCTAGGGAAGGTGAGGGCCAGCAAGAGCTTTCAGGGCTAGCCCCTTTCGTGTGGGAGCAGTGGCTGGACGTTTCCGATTTGGGAGCTGGGCTCTGGCTGTGCCGGGAAGGAACGTCCCCATACTGCTGTGCCTGGGAAGCTAAGAGCGCCAGGGCTTGTGGGGCTGTGGAAGGGCTGCCTAGGGAAGGTGAGGGCCAGCAAGAGCTTTCAGGGCTAGCCCCTTTCGTGTGGGAGCAGTGGCTGGACGTTTCCGATTTGGGAGCTGGGCTCTGGCTGTGCCGGGAAGGAACGTCCGCAGAGTACTGCGGCTAGGAAGCTCAGAGGGCCAGGGCTTGTGGGGCTGTGGAAGGGCTGCCTAGGGAAGGTGAGGGCCAGCAAGAGCTTTCAGGGCTAGCCCCTTTCGTGTGGGAGCAGTGGCTGGACGTTTCCGATTTGGGAGCTGGGCTCTGGCTGTGCCGGGAAGGAACTTCCCCACTGTGCTGTGGCTAGGAAGCTCAGAGCGCCAGGGCTTGTGGGGCTGTGGAAGGGCTGCCTAGGGAAGGTGATGGCCAGCAAGAGCTTTCAGGGCTAGCCCCTTTCGTGTGGGAGCAGTGGCTGGACGTTTCCGATTTGGGAGCTGGGCTCTGGCTGTGCCGAGAAGGAACGTCCGCAGAGTGCTGTGGCTAGGAAGCTCAGAGGGCCAGGGCTTGTGGGGCTGTGGAAGGGCTGCCTAGGGAAGGTGAGGGCCAGCAAGAGCTTTCAGGGCTAGCCCCTTTCGTGTGGGAGCAGTGGCTGGACGTTTCCGATTTGGGAGCTGGGCTCTGGCTGTGCCGGGAAGGAACATCCCCACTGTGCTGTGGCTAGGAAGCTGAGAGGGCCAGGGCTTGTGGGGCTGTGGAAGGGCTGCCTAGGGAAGGTGAGCGCCAGCAAGAGCTTTCAGGGCTAGCCCCTTTCGTGTGGGAGCAGTGGCTGGACGTTTCCGATTTGGGAGCTGGGCTCTGGCTGTGCCGGGAAGGAACGTCCCCACACTGCTGTGCCTAGGAAGCTGAGAGGGCCAGGGCTTGTGGGGCTGTGGAAGGGCTGCCTAGGGAAGGTGAGGGCCAGCAAGAGCTTTCAGGGCTAGCCCCTTTCGTGTGGGAGCAGTGGCTGGACGTTTCCGATTTGGGAGCTGGGCTCTGGCTGTGCCGGGAAGGAACGTCCGCAGAGTACTGCGGCTAGGAAGCTCAGAGGGCCAGGGCTTGTGGGGCTGTGGAAGGGCTGCCTAGGGAAGGTGAGGGCCAGCAAGAGCTTTCAGGGCTAGCCCCTTTGGTGTGGGAGTAGTGGCTGGACATTTCCGATTTGGGAGCTGGGCTCTGACTGTGCCTAGAAGGAATGTCCGCAGAGTGCTGTGGCTAGGAAGCTCAGAGGGCCAGGGCTTGTGGGGCTGTGGAAGGGCTGCCTAGGGCAGGTGAGCGCCAGCAAGAGCTTTCAGGGCTAGCCCCTTTCGTGTGGGAGCAGTGGCTGGACGTTTCCGATTTGGGAGCTGGGCTCTGGCTGTGCCGAGAAGGAACGTCCGCACACTGCTGTGGCTAGGAAGCTCAGAGGGCCAGGGCTTGTGGGGCTGTGGAAGGGCTGCCTAGGGAAGGTGAGGGCCAGCAAGAGCTTTCAGGGCTAGCCCCTTTCGTGTGGGAGCAGTGGCTGGACGTTTCCGATTTGGGAGCTGGGCTCTGGCTGTGCCGGGAAGGAACGTCCCCATACTGCTGTGCCTGGGAAGCTAAGAGCGCCAGGGCTTGTGGGGCTGTGGAAGGGCTGCCTAGGGAAGGTGAGCGCCAGCAAGAGCTTTCAGGGCTAGCCCCTTTCGTGTGGAGCAGTGGCTGGACGTTTCCGATTTGGGAGCTGGGCTCTGGCTGTGCCTAGAAGGAACGTCCGCAGAGTACTGCGGCTAGGAAGCTCAGAGGGCCAGGGCTTGTGGGGCTGTGGAAGGGCTGCCTAGGGAAGGTGAGGGCCAGCAAGAGCTTTCAGGGCTAGCCCCTTTCGTGTGGGAGCAGTGGCTGGACGTTTCCGATTTGGGAGCTGGGCTCTGGCTGTGCCGGGAAGGAACTTCCCCACTGTGCTGTGGCTAGGAAGCTCAGAGCGCCAGTGCTTGTGGGGCTGTGGAAGGGCTGCCTAGGGAAGGTGATGGCCAGCAAGAGCTTTCAGGGCTAGCCCCTTTCGTGTGGGAGCAGTGGCTGGACGTTTCCGATTTGGGAGCTGGGCTCTGGCTGTGCCGGGAAGGAACATCCCCACTGTGCTGTGGCTAGGAAGGTCAGAGGGCCAGGGCTTGTGGGGCTGTGGAAGGGCTGCCTAGGGAAGGTGAGGGCCAGCAAGAGCTTTCAGGGCTAGCCCCTTTCGTGTGGGAGCAGTGGCTGGACGTTTCCGATTTGGGAGCTGGGCTCTGGCTGTGCCGGGAAGGAACGTCCCCATACTGCTGTGCCTGGGAAGCTAAGAGCGCCAGGGCTTGTGGGGCTGTGGAAGGGCTGCCTAGGGAAGGTGAGCGCCAGCAAGAGCTTTCAGGGCTAGCCCCTTTCGTGTGGGAGCAGTGGCTGGACGTTTCCGATTTGGGAGCTGGGCTCTGGCTGTGCCGGGAAGGAACGTCCCCACACTGCTGTGGCTAGGAAGCTGAGAGGGCCAGGGCTTGTGGGGCTGTGGAAGGGCTGCCTAGGGAAGGTGAGGGCCAGCAAGAGCTTTCAGGGCTAGCCCCTTTCGTGTGGGAGCAGTGGCTGGACGTTTCCGATTTGGGAGCTGGGCTCTGGCTGTGCCGGGAAGGAACGTCCGCAGAGTACTGCGGCTAGGAAGCTCAGAGGGCCAGGGCTTGAGGGGCTGTGGAAGGGCTGCCTAGGGAAGGTGAGGGCCAGCAAGAGCTTTCAGGGCTAGCCCCTTTCGTGTGGGAGCAGTGGCTGGACGTTTCCGATTTGGGAGCTGGGCTCTGGCTGTGCCGGGAAGGAACGTTCCCATACTGCTGTGCCTGGGAAGCTAAGAGCGCCAGGGCTTGTGGGGCTGTGGAAGGGCTGCCTAGGGAAGGTGAGGGCCAGCAAGAGCTTTCAGGGCTAGCCCCTTTCGTGTGGGAGCAGTGGCTGGACGTTTCCGATTTGGGAGCTGGGCTCTGGCTGTGCCGGGAAGGAACGTCCGCAGAGTACTGCGGCTAGGAAGCTGAGAGGGCCAGGGCTTGTGGGGCTGTGGAAGGGCTGCCTAGGGAAGGTGAGGGCCAGCAAGAGCTTTCAGGGCTAGCCCCTTTCGTGTGGGAGCAGTGGCTGGACGTTTCCGATTTGGGAGCTGGGCTCTGGCTGTGCCGGGAAGGAACGTCCCCATACTGCTGTGCCTGGGAAGCTAAGAGCGCCAGGGCTTGTGGGGCTGTGGAAGGGCTGCCTAGGGAAGGTGAGGGCCAGCAAGAGCTTTCAGGGCTAGCCCCTTTCGTGTGGGAGCAGTGGCTGGACGTTTCCGATTTGGGAGCTGGGCTCTGGCTGTGCCGGGAAGGAACGTCCGCAGAGTACTGCGGCTAGGAAGCTCAGAGGGCCAGGGCTTGTGGGGCTGTGGAAGGGCTGCCTAGGGAAGGTGAGGGCCAGCAAGAGCTTTCAGGGCTAGCCCCTTTCGTGTGGGAGCAGTGGCTGGACGTTTCCGATTTGGGAGCTGGGCTCTGGCTGTGCCGGGAAGGAACTTCCCCACTGTGCTGTGGCTAGGAAGCTCAGAGCGCCAGGGCTTGTGGGGCTGTGGAAGGGCTGCCTAGGGAAGGTGATGGCCAGCAAGAGCTTTCAGGGCTAGCCCCTTTCGTGTGGGAGCAGTGGCTGGACGTTTCCGATTTGGGAGCTGGGCTCTGGCTGTGCCGAGAAGGAACGTCCGCAGAGTGCTGTGGCTAGGAAGCTCAGAGGGCCAGGGCTTGTGGGGCTGTGGAAGGGCTGCCTAGGGAAGGTGAGGGCCAGCAAGAGCTTTCAGGGCTAGCCCCTTTCGTGTGGGAGCAGTGGCTGGACGTTTCCGATTTGGGAGCTGGGCTCTGGCTGTGCCGGGAAGGAACATCCCCACTGTGCTGTGGCTAGGAAGCTGAGAGGGCCAGGGCTTGTGGGGCTGTGGAAGGGCTGCCTAGGGAAGGTGAGCGCCAGCAAGAGCTTTCAGGGCTAGCCCCTTTCGTGTGGGAGCAGTGGCTGGACGTTTCCGATTTGGGAGCTGGGCTCTGGTTGTGCCGGGAAGGAACGTCCCCACACTGCTGTGCCTAGGAAGCTGAGAGGGCCAGGGCTTGTGGGGCTGTGGAAGGGCTGCCTAGGGAAGGTGAGGGCCAGCAAGAGCTTTCAGGGCTAGCCCCTTTCGTGTGGGAGCAGTGGCTGGACGTTTCCGATTTGGGAGCTGGGCTCTGGCTGTGCCGGGAAGGAACGTCCGCAGAGTACTGCGGCTAGGAAGCTCAGAGGGCCAGGGCTTGTGGGGCTGTGGAAGGGCTGCCTAGGGAAGGTGAGGGCCAGCAAGAGCTTTCAGGGCTAGCCCCTTTGGTGTGGGAGTAGTGGCTGGACATTTCCGATTTGGGAGCTGGGCTCTGACTGTGCCTAGAAGGAATGTCCGCAGAGTGCTGTGGCTAGGAAGCTCAGAGGGCCAGGGCTTGTGGGGCTGTGGAAGGGCTGCCTAGGGCAGGTGAGCGCCAGCAAGAGCTTTCAGGGCTAGCCCCTTTCGTGTGGGAGCAGTGGCTGGACGTTTCCGATTTGGGAGCTGGGCTCTGGCTGTGCCGAGAAGGAACGTCCGCACACTGCTGTGGCTAGGAAGCTCAGAGGGCCAGGGCTTGTGGGGCTGTGGAAGGGCTGCCTAGGGAAGGTGAGGGCCAGAAAGAGCTTTCAGGGCTAGCCCCTTTCGTGTGGGAGCAGTGGCTGGACGTTTCCGATTTGGGAGCTGGGCTCTGGCTGTGCCGGGAAGGAACGTCCCCATACTGCTGTGCCTGGGAAGCTAAGAGCGCCAGGGCTTGTGGGGCTGTGGAAGGGCTGCCTAGGGAAGGTGAGCGCCAGCAAGAGCTTTCAGGGCTAGCCCCTTTCGTGTGGGAGCAGTGGCTGGACGTTTCCGATTTGGGAGCTGGGCTCTGGCTGTGCCGGGAAGGAACGTCCGCAGAGTACTGCGGCTAGGAAGCTCAGAGGGCCAGGGCTTGTGGGGCTGTGGAAGGGCTGCCTAGGGAAGGTGAGGGCCAGCAAGAGCTTTCAGGGCTAGCCCCTTTCGTGTGGGAGCAGTGGCTGGACGTTTCCGATTTGGGAGCTGGGCTCTGGCTGTGCCGGGAAGGAACTTCCCCACTGTGCTGTGGCTAGGAAGCTCAGAGCGCCAGGGCTTGTGGGGCTGTGGAAGGGCTGCCTAGGGAAGGTGATGGCCAGCAAGAGCTTTCAGGGCTAGCCCCTTTCGTGTGGGAGCAGTGGCTGGACGTTTCCGATTTGGGAGCTGGGCTCTGGCTGTGCCGAGAAGGAACGTCCGCAGAGTGCTGTGGCTAGGAAGCTCAGAGGGCCAGGGCTTGTGGGGCTGTGGAAGGGCTGCCTAGGGAAGGTGAGGGCCAGCAAGAGCTTTCAGGGCTAGCCCCTTTCGTGTGGGAGCAGTGGCTGGACGTTTCCGATTTGGGAGCTGGGCTCTGGCTGTGCCGGGAAGGAACATCCCCACTGTGCTGTGGCTAGGAAGCTGAGAGGGCCAGGGCTTGTGGGGCTGTGGAAGGGCTGCCTAGGGAAGGTGAGGGCCAGCAAGAGCTTTCAGGGCTAGCCCCTTTCGTGTGGGAGCAGTGGCTGGACGTTTCCGATTTGGGAGCTGGGCTCTGGCTGTGCCGGGAAGGAACGTCCGCAGAGTACTGCGGCTAGGAAGCTGAGAGGGCCAGGGCTTGTGGGGCTGTGGAAGGGCTGCCTAGGGAAGGTGAGGGCCAGCAAGAGCTTTCAGGGCTAGCCCCTTTGGTGTGGGAGTAGTGGCTGGACATTTCCGATTTGGGAGCTGGGCTCTGACTGTGCCTAGAAGGAATGTCCGCAGAGTGCTGTGGCTAGGAAGCTCAGAGGGCCAGGGCTTGTGGGGCTGTGGAAGGGCTGCCTAGGGAAGGTGAGGGCCAGCAAGAGCTTTCAGGGCTAGCCCCTTTCGTGTGGGAGCAGTGGCTGGACGTTTCCGATTTGGGAGCTGGGCTCTGGCTGTGCCGGGAAGGAACGTCCGCAGAGTACTGCGGCTAGGAAGCTCAGAGGGCCAGGGCTTGGGGCTGTGGAAGGGCTGCCTAGGGAAGGTGAGGGCCAGCAAGAGCTTTCAGGGCTAGCCCCTTTCGTGTGGGAGCAGTGGCTGGACGTTTCCGATTTGGGAGCTGGGCTCTGGCTGTGCCGGGAAGGAACGTCCGCAGAGTACTGCGGCTAGGAAGCTCAGAGGGCCAGGGCTTGTGGGGCTGTGGAAGGGCTGCCTTGGGAAGGTGAGGGCCAGCAAGAGCTTTCAGGGCTAGCCCCTTTCATGTGGGAGCAGTGGCTGGACGTTTCCGATTTGGGAGCTGGGCTCTGGCTGTGCCTAGAAGGAACGTCCGCAGAGTGCTGTGGCTAGGAAGCTGAGAGGGCCAGGGCTTGTGGGGCTGTGGAAGGGCTGCCTAGGGAAGGTGAGGGCCAGCAAGAGCTTTCAGGGCTAGCCCCTTTCGTGTGGGAGCAGTGGCTGGACGTTTCCGATTTGGGAGCTGGGCTCTGGCTGTGCCGGGAAGGAACATCCCCACTGTGCTGTGGCTAGGAAGGTCAGAGGGCCAGGGCTTGTGGGGCTGTGGAAGGGCTGCCTAGGGAATGTGAGCGCCAGCAAGAGCTTTCAGGGCTAGCCCCTTTGGTGTGGGAGTAGTGGCTGGACGTTTCCGATTTGGGAGCTGGGCTCTGGCTGTGCCGGGAAGGAACGTCCGCAGAGTACTGCGGCTAGGAAGCTCAGAGGGCCAGGGCTTGTGGGGCTGTGGAAGGGCTGCCTTGGGAAGGTGAGGGCCAGCAAGAGCTTTCAGGGCTAGCCGCTTTCATGTGGGAGCAGTGGCTGGACGTTTCCGATTTGGGAGCTGGGCTCTGGCTGTGCCTAGAAGGAACGTCCGCAGAGTGCTGTGGCTAGGAAGCTGAGAGGGCCAGGGCTTGTGGGGCTGTGGAAGGGCTGCCTAGGGAAGGTGAGGGCCAGCAAGAGCTTTCAGGGCTAGCCCCTTTCGTGTGGGAGCAGTGGCTGGACGTTTCCGATTTGGGAGCTGGGCTCTGGCTGTGCCGGGAAGGAACATCCGCAGAGTACTGCGGCTAGGAAGGTCAGAGGGCCAGGGCTTGTGGGGCTGTGGAAGGGCTGCCTAGGGAATGTGAGCGCCAGCAAGAGCTTTCAGGGCTAGCCCCTTTGGTGTGGGAGTAGTGGCTGGACGTTTCCGATTTGGGAGCTGGGCTCTGGCTGTGCCGGGAAGGAACGTCCGCACACTGCTGTGGCTAGGAAGCTCAGAGGGCCAGGGCTTGTGGGGCTGTGGAAGGGCTGCCTAGGGAAGGTGAGGGCCAGCAAGAGCTTTCAGGGCTAGCCCCTTTCATGTGGGAGCAGTGGCTGGACGTTTCCGATTTGGGAGCTGGGCTCTATCTGTGCCTGGAAGGAACTTCCCCACTGTGCTGTGGCTAGGAAGCTCAGAGCGCCAGGGCTTGTGGGGCTGTGGAAGGGCTGCCTAGGGAAGGTGAGGGCCAGCAAGAGCTTTCAGGGCTAGCCCCTTTCATGTGGGAGCAGTGGCTGGACGTTTCCGATTTGGGAGCTGGGCTCTGGCTGTGCCGGGAAGGAACATCCCCACTGTGCTGTGGCTAGGAAGCTCAGAGCGCCAGGGCTTGTGGGGCTGTGGAAGGGCTGCCTAGGGAAGGTGAGGGCCAGCAAGAGCTTTCAGGGCTAGCCCCTTTCGTGTGGGAGCAGTGGCTGGACGTTTCCGATTTGGGAGCTGGGCTCTGGCTGTGCCGGGAAGGAACATCCCCACACTGCTGTGCCTAGGAAGCTCAGAGGGCCAGGGCTTGTGGGGCTGTGGAAGGGCTGCCTAGGGAAGGTGAGGGCCAGCAAGAGCTTTCAGGGCTAGCCCCTTTCAGTGGGAGAAGTGGCTGGACGTTTCTGATTTGGGAGCTGGGCTCTGGCTGTGCCGGGAAGGAACGTCCCCACACTGCTGTGGCTAGGAAGGTCAGAGGGCCAGGGCTTGTGGGGCTGTGGAAGGGCTGCCTTGGGAAGGTGAGGGCCAGTAATAGCTTTCAGGGCTAGCCCCTTTCATGTGGGAGCAGTGGCTGGACGTTTCCGATTTGGGAGCTGGGCTCTGGCTGTGCCTGGAAGGAACATCCCCACTGTGCTGTGGCTAGGAAGCTCAGAGGGCCAGGGCTTGTGGGGCTGTGGAAGGGCTGCCTAGGGAAGGTGAGCGCCAGCAAGAGCTTTCAGGGCTAGCCCCTTTGGTGTGGGAGTAGTGGCTGGACGTTTCCGATTTGGGAGCTGGGCTCTGGCTGTGCCTAGAAGGAACGTCCGCAGAGTGCTGTGGCTAGGAAGCTGAGAGGGCCAGGGCTTGTGGGGCTGTGGAAGGGCTGCCTAGGGAAGGTGAGCGCCAGCAAGAGCTTTCAGGGCTAGCCCCTTTCATGTGGGAGCAGTGGCTGGACGTTTCCGATTTGGGAGCTGGGCTCTATCTGTGCCTGGAAGGAACTTCCCCACTGTGCTGTGGCTAGGAAGCTCAGAGCGCCAGGGCTTGTGGGGCTGTGGAAGGGCTGCCTAGGGAAGGTGAGGGCCAGCAAGAGCTTTCAGGGCTAGCCCCTTTCGTGTGGGAGCAGTGGCTGGACGTTTCCGATTTGGGAGCTGGGCTCTGGCTGTGCCTGGAAGGAACATCCCCACTGTGCTGTGGCTAGGAAGCTCAGAGGGCCAGGGCTTGTGGGGCTGTGGAAGGGCTGCCTAGGGAAGGTGAGGGCCAGCAAGAGCTTTCAGGGCTAGCCCCTTTCGTGTGGGAGAAGTGGCTGGACGTTTCTGATTTGGGAGCTGGGCTCTGGCTGTGCCGGGAAGGAACGTCCCCACACTGCTGTGGCTAGGAAGCTGAGAGGGCCAGGGCTTGTGGGGCTGTGGAAGGGCTGCCTAGGGAAGGTGAGGGCCAGCAAGAGCTTTCAGGGCTAGCCCCTTTCGTGTGGGAGCAGTGGCTGGACGTTTCCGATTTGGGAGCTGGGCTCTGGCTGTGCCGGGAAGGAACGTCCGCAGAGTACTGCGGCTAGGAAGCTGAGAGGGCCAGGGCTTGTGGGGCTGTGGAAGGGCTGCCTAGGGAAGGTGAGGGCCAGCAAGAGCTTTCAGGGCTAGCCCCTTTCGTGTGGGAGAAGTGGCTGGACGTTTCTGATTTGGGAGCTGGGCTCTGGCTGTGCCGGGAAGGAACGTCCCCACTGTGCTGTGGCTAGGAAGGTCAGAGGGCCAGGGCTTGTGGGGCTGTGGAAGGGCTGCCTAGGGAAGGTGAGGGCCAGCAAGAGCTTTCAGGGCTAGCCCCTTTGGTGTGGGAGTAGTGGCTGGACGTTTCCGATTTGGGAGCTGGGCTCTGGCTGTGCCTAGAAGGAACGTCCGCAGAGTACTGCGGCTAGGAAGCTCAGAGGGCCAGGGCTTGTGGGGCTGTGGAAGGGCTGCCTTGGGAAGGTGAGGGCCAGCAAGAGCTTTCAGGGCTAGCCGCTTTCATGTGGGAGCAGTGGCTGGACGTTTCCGATTTGGGAGCTGGGCTCTATCTGTGCCTGGAAGGAACTTCCCCACTGTGCTGTGGCTAGGAAGCTCAGAGCGCCAGGGCTTGTGGGGCTGTGGAAGGGCTGCCTAGGGAAGGTGAGGGCCAGCAAGAGCTTTCAGGGCTAGCCCCTTTCATGTGGGAGCAGTGGCTGGACGTTTCCGATTTGGGAGCTGGGCTCTGGCTGTGCCGGGAAGGAACATCCCCACTGTGCTGTGGCTAGGAAGCTCAGAGGGCCAGGGCTTGTGGGGCTGTGGAAGGGCTGCCTAGGGAAGGTGAGCGCCAGCAAGAGCTTTCAGGGCTAGCCCCTTTGGTGTGGGAGTAGTGGCTGGACGTTTCCGATTTGGGAGCTGGGCTCTGGCTGTGCCTAGAAGGAACGTCCCCACACTGCTGTGCCTAGGAAGCTCAGAGGGCCAGGGCTTGTGGGGCTGTGGAAGGGCTGCCTAGGGAAGGTGAGGGCCAGCAAGAGCTTTCAGGGCTAGCCCCTTTCAGTGGGAGAAGTGGCTGGACGTTTCTGATTTGGGAGCTGGGCTCTGGCTGTGCCGGGAAGGAACGTCCCCACACTGCTGTGGCTAGGAAGGTCAGAGGGCCAGGGCTTGTGGGGCTGTGGAAGGGCTGCCTTGGGAAGGTGAGGGCCAGTAATAGCTTTCAGGGCTAGCCCCTTTCATGTGGGAGCAGTGGCTGGACGTTTCCGATTTGGGAGCTGGGCTCTGGCTGTGCCTGGAAGGAACATCCCCACTGTGCTGTGGCTAGGAAGCTCAGAGGGCCAGGGCTTGTGGGGCTGTGGAAGGGCTGCCTAGGGAAGGTGAGCGCCAGCAAGAGCTTTCAGGGCTAGCCCCTTTGGTGTGGGAGTAGTGGCTGGACGTTTCCGATTTGGGAGCTGGGCTCTGGCTGTGCCTAGAAGGAACGTCCGCAGAGTGCTGTGGCTAGGAAGCTGAGAGGGCCAGGGCTTGTGGGGCTGTGGAAGGGCTGCCTAGGGAAGGTGAGCGCCAGCAAGAGCTTTCAGGGCTAGCCCCTTTCATGTGGGAGCAGTGGCTGGACGTTTCCGATTTGGGAGCTGGGCTCTATCTGTGCCTGGAAGGAACTTCCCCACTGTGCTGTGGCTAGGAAGCTCAGAGCGCCAGGGCTTGTGGGGCTGTGGAAGGGCTGCCTAGGGAAGGTGAGGGCCAGCAAGAGCTTTCAGGGCTAGCCCCTTTCGTGTGGGAGCAGTGGCTGGACGTTTCCGATTTGGGAGCTGGGCTCTGGCTGTGCCTGGAAGGAACATCCCCACTGTGCTGTGGCTAGGAAGCTCAGAGGGCCAGGGCTTGTGGGGCTGTGGAAGGGCTGCCTAGGGAAGGTGAGGGCCAGCAAGAGCTTTCAGGGCTAGCCCCTTTCGTGTGGGAGAAGTGGCTGGACGTTTCTGATTTGGGAGCTGGGCTCTGGCTGTGCCGGGAAGGAACGTCCCCACACTGCTGTGGCTAGGAAGCTGAGAGGGCCAGGGCTTGTGGGGCTGTGGAAGGGCTGCCTAGGGAAGGTGAGGGCCAGCAAGAGCTTTCAGGGCTAGCCCCTTTCGTGTGGGAGCAGTGGCTGGACGTTTCCGATTTGGGAGCTGGGCTCTGGCTGTGCCGGGAAGGAACGTCCGCAGAGTACTGCGGCTAGGAAGCTGAGAGGGCCAGGGCTTGTGGGGCTGTGGAAGGGCTGCCTAGGGAAGGTGAGGGCCAGCAAGAGCTTTCAGGGCTAGCCCCTTTCGTGTGGGAGAAGTGGCTGGACGTTTCTGATTTGGGAGCTGGGCTCTGGCTGTGCCGGGAAGGAACGTCCCCACTGTGCTGTGGCTAGGAAGGTCAGAGGGCCAGGGCTTGTGGGGCTGTGGAAGGGCTGCCTAGGGAAGGTGAGGGCCAGCAAGAGCTTTCAGGGCTAGCCCCTTTGGTGTGGGAGTAGTGGCTGGACGTTTCCGATTTGGGAGCTGGGCTCTGGCTGTGCCTAGAAGGAACGTCCGCAGAGTGCTGTGGCTAGGAAGCTCAGAGGGCCAGGGCTTGTGGGGCTGTGGAAGGGCTGCCTAGGGAAGGTGAGGGCCAGCAAGAGCTTTCAGGGCTAGCCCCTTTCATGTGGGAGCAGTGGCTGGACGTTTCCGATTTGGGAGCTGGGCTCTATCTGTGCCTGGAAGGAACTTCCCCACTGTGCTGTGGCTAGGAAGCTCAGAGGGCCAGGGCTTGTGGGGCTGTGGAAGGGCTGCCTAGGGAAGGTGAGGGCCAGCAAGAGCTTTCAGGGCTAGCCCCTTTCGTGTGGGAGCAGTGGCTGGACGTTTCCGATTTGGGAGCTGGGCTCTGGCTGTGCCTGGAAGGAATATCCCCACTGTGCTGTGGCTAGGAAGCTCAGAGGGCCAGGGCTTGTGGGGCTGTGGAAGGGCTGCCTAGGGAAGGTGAGGGCCAGCCAGAGCTTTCAGGGCTAGCCCCTTTGGTGTGGGAGCAGTGGCTGGACGTTTCCGATTTGGGAGCTGGGCTCTGGCTGTGCCGGGAAGGAACATCCCCACACTGCTGTGCCTAGGAAGCTCAGAGGGCCAGGGCTTGTGGGGCTGTGGAAGGGCTGCCTAGGGAAGGTGAGGGCCAGCAAGAGCTTTCAGGGCTAGCCCCTTTCGTGTGGGAGAAGTGGCTGGACGTTTCTGATTTGGGAGCTGGGCTCTGGCTGTGCCGGGAAGGAACGTCCCCACACTGCTGTGGCTAGGAAGGTCAGAGGGCCAGGGCTTGTGGGGCTGTGGAAGGGCTGCCTTGGGAAGGTGAGGGCCAGTAATAGCTTTCAGGGCTAGCCCCTTTCATGTGGGAGCAGTGGCTGGACGTTTCCGATTTGGGAGCTGGGCTCTGGCTGTGCCTAGAAGGAACGTCCGCAGAGTGCTGTGGCTAGGAAGCTCAGAGGGCCAGGGCTTGTGGGTCTGTGGAAGGGCTGCCTAGGGAAGGTGAGGGCCAGCAAGAGCTTTCAGGGCTAGCCCCTTTCGTGTGGGAGAAGTGGCTGGACGTTTCCGATTTGGGAGCTGGGCTCTGGCTGTGCCGGGAAGGAACGTCCGCAGAGTACTGCGGCTAGGAAGCTGAGAGGGCCAGGGCTTGTGGGGCTGTGGAAGGGCTGCCTAGGGAAGGTGAGGGCCAGCAAGAGCTTTCAGGGCTAGCCCCTTTCGTGTGGGAGAAGTGGCTGGACATTTCTGATTTGGGAGCTGGGCTCTGGCTGTGCCGGGAATGAACGTCCCCCCACTGCTGTGGCTAGGAAGGTCAGAGGGCCAGGGCTTGTGGGGCTGTGGAAGGGCTGCCTTGGGAAGGTGAGGGCCAGTAATAGCTTTCAGGGCTAGCCCCTTTCATGTGGGAGCAGTGGCTGGACGTTTCCGATTTGGGAGCTGGGCTCTGGCTGTGCCGGGAAGGAACGTCCGCACACTGCTGTGGCTAGGAAGCTCAGAGGGCCAGGGCTTGTGGGGCTGTGGAAGGGCTGCCTAGGGAAGGTGAGGGCCAGCAAGAGCTTTCAGGGCTAGCCCCTTTCATGTGGGAGCAGTGGCTGGACGTTTCCGATTTGGGAGCTGGGCTCTGGCTGTGCCGGGAAGGAACGTCCAAAGAGTACTGCGGCTAGGAAGCTGAGAGGGCCAGGGCTTGTGGGGCTGTGGAAGGGCTGCCTAGGGAAGGTGAGGGCCAGCAAGAGCTTTCAGGGCTAGCCCCTTTCGTGTGGGAGCAGTGGCTGGACGTTTCCGATTTGGGAGCTGGGCTCTGGCTGTGCCGGGAAGGAACGTCCCCACTGTGCTGTGGCTAGGAAGGTCAGAGGGCCAGGGCTTGTGGGGCTGTGGAAGGGCTGCCTAGGGAATGTGAGCGCCAGCAAGAGCTTTCAGGGCTAGCCCCTTTCGTGTGGGAGTAGTGGCTGGACGTTTCCGATTTGGGAGCTGGGCTCTGGCTGTGCCTAGAAGGAACGTCCGCAGAGTGCTGTGGCTAGGAAGCTCAGAGGGCCAGGGCTTGTGGGGCTGTGGAAGGGCTGCCTAGGGAAGGTGAGCGCCAGCAAGAGCTTTCAGGGCTAGCCCCTTTCATGTGGAGCAGTGGCTGGACGTTTCCGATTTGGGAGCTGGGCTCTATCTGTGCCTGGAAGGAACTTCCCCACTGTGCTGTGGCTAGGAAGCTCAGAGCGCCAGGGCTTGTGGGGCTGTGGAAGGGCTGCCTAGGGAAGGTGAGGGCCAGCAAGAGCTTTCAGGGCTAGCCCCTTTCGTGTGGGAGCAGTGGCTGGACGTTTCCGATTTGGGAGCTGGGCTCTGGCTGTGCCGGGAAGGAACATCCCCACTGCGCTGTGGCTAGGAAGGTCAGAGGGCCAGGGCTTGTGGGGCTGTGGAAGGGCTGCCTAGGGAATGTGAGCGCCAGCAAGAGCTTTCAGGGCTAGCCCCTTTCGTGTGGGAGTAGTGGCTGGACGTTTCCGATTTGGGAGCTGGGCTCTGGCTGTGCCTAGAAGGAACGTCCGCAGAGTGCTGTGGCTAGGAAGCTCAGAGGGCCAGGGCTTGTGGGGCTGTGGAAGGGCTGCCTAGGGAAGGTGAGCGCCAGCAAGAGCTTTCAGGGCTAGCCCCTTTCATGTGGGAGCAGTGGCTGGACGTTTCCGATTTGGGAGCTGGGCTCTATCTGTGCCTGGAAGGAACTTCCCCACTGTGCTGTGGCTAGGAAGCTCAGAGCGCCAGGGCTTGTGGGGCTGTGGAAGGGCTGCCTAGGGAAGGTGAGGGCCAGCAAGAGCTTTCAGGGCTAGCCCCTTTCATGTGGGAGCAGTGGCTGGACGTTTCCGATTTGGGAGCTGGGCTCTGGCTGTGCCGGGAAGGAACATCCCCACTGTGCTGTGGCTAGGAAGCTGAGAGGGCCAGGGCTTGTGGGGCTGTGGAAGGGCTGCCTAGGGAAGGTGAGGGCCAGCAAGAGCTTTCAGGGCTAGCCCCTTTCGTGTGGGAGCAGTGGCTGGACGTTTCCGATTTGGGAGCTGGGCTCTGGCTGTGCCGGGAAGGAACATCCCCACACTGCTGTGCCTAGGAAGCTCAGAGGGCCAGGGCTTGTGGGGCTGTGGAAGGGCTGCCTAGGGAAGGTGAGGGCCAGCAAGAGCTTTCAGGGCTAGCCCCTTTCAGTGGGAGAAGTGGCTGGACGTTTCTGATTTGGGAGCTGGGCTCTGGCTGTGCCGGGAAGGAACGTCCCCACACTGCTGTGGCTAGGAAGGTCAGAGGGCCAGGGCTTGTGGGGCTGTGGAAGGGCTGCCTTGGGAAGGTGAGGGCCAGTAATAGCTTTCAGGGCTAGCCCCTTTCATGTGGGAGCAGTGGCTGGACGTTTCCGATTTGGGAGCTGGGCTCTGGCTGTGCCTGGAAGGAACATCCCCACTGTGCTGTGGCTAGGAAGCTCAGAGGGCCAGGGCTTGTGGGGCTGTGGAAGGGCTGCCTAGGGAAGGTGAGGGCCAGCAAGAGCTTTCAGGGCTAGCCCCTTTCGTGTGGGAGCAGTGGCTGGACGTTTCCGATTTGGGAGCTGGGCTCTGGCTGTGCCGGGAAGGAACATCCCCACTGTGCTGTGGCTAGGAAGGTCAGAGGGCCAGGGCTTGTGGGGCTGTGGAAGGGCTGCCTAGGGAAGGTGAGCGCCAGCAAGAGCTTTCAGGGCTAGCCCCTTTGGTGTGGGAGTAGTGGCTGGACGTTTCCGATTTGGGAGCTGGGCTCTGGCTGTGCCTAGAAGGAACGTCCGCAGAGTGCTGTGGCTAGGAAGCTCAGAGGGCCAGGGCTTGTGGGGCTGTGGAAGGGCTGCCTAGGGAAGGTGAGTGCCAGCAAGAGCTTTCAGGGCTAGCCCCTTTCATGTGGGAGCAGTGGCTGGACGTTTCCGATTTGGGAGCTGGGCTCTGGCTGTGCCTGGAAGGAACTTCCCCACTGTGCTGTGGCTAGGAAGCTCAGAGCGCCAGGGCTTGTGGGGCTGTGGAAGGGCTGCCTAGGGAAGGTGAGGGCCAGCAAGAGCTTTCAGGGCTAGCCCCTTTCGTGTGGGAGCAGTGGCTGGACGTTTCCGATTTGGGAGCTGGGCTCTGGCTGTGCCGAGAAGGAACATCCCCACTGTGCTGTGGCTAGGAAGCTCAGAGGGCCAGGGCTTGTGGGGCTGTGGAAGGGCTGCCTAGGGAAGGTGAGGGCCAGCAAGAGCTTTCAGGGCTAGCCCCTTTCGTGTGGGAGCAGTGGCTGGACGTTTCCGATTTGGGAGCTGGGCTCTGGCTGTGCCGGTAAGGAACATCCCCACACTGCTGTGCCTAGGAAGCTCAGAGGGCCAGGGCTTGTGGGGCTGTGGAAGGGCTGCCTAGGGAAGGTGAGGGCCAGCAAGAGCTTTCAGGGCTAGCCCCTTTCGTGTGGGAGAAGTGGCTGGACGTTTCTGATTTGGGAGCTGGGCTCTGGCTGTGCCGGGAAGGAACGTCCCCACACTGCTGTGGCTAGGAAGCTGAGAGGGCCAGGGCTTGTGGGGCTGTGGAAGGGCTGCCTAGGGAAGGTGAGGGCCAGCAAGAGCTTTCAGGGCTAGCCCCTTTCGTGTGGGAGCAGTGGCTGGACGTTTCCGATTTGGGAGCTGGGCTCTGGCTGTGCCGGGAAGGAACGTCCGCAGAGTACTGCGGCTAGGAAGCTGAGAGGGCCAGGGCTTGTGGGGCTGTGGAAGGGCTGCCTAGGGAAGGTGAGGGCCAGCAAGAGCTTTCAGGGCTAGCCCCTTTCGTGTGGGAGAAGTGGCTGGACGTTTCTGATTTGGGAGCTGGGCTCTGGCTGTGCCGGGAAGGAACGTCCCCACACTGCTGTGGCTAGGAAGGTCAGAGGGCCAGGGCTTGTGGGGCTGTGGAAGGGCTGCCTAGGGAAGGTGAGGGCCAGTAATAGCTTTCAGGGCTAGCCCCTTTCATGTGGGAGCAGTGGCTGGACGTTTCCGATTTGGGAGCTGGGCTCTGGCTGTGCCTGGAAGGAACATCCCCACTGTGCTGTGGCTAGGAAGCTCAGAGGGCCAGGGCTTGTGGGGCTGTGGAAGGGCTGCCTAGGGAAGGTGAGGGCCAGAAAGAGCTTTCAGGGCTAGCCCCTTTCGTGTGGGAGCAGTGGCTGGACGTTTCCGATTTGGGAGCTGGGCTCTGGCTGTGCCGGGAAGGAACATCCCCACTGTGCTGTGGCTAGGAAGCTCAGAGGGCCAGGGCTTGTGGGGCTGTGGAAGGGCTGCCTAGGGAAGGTGAGGGCCAGCAAGAGCTTTCAGGGCTAGCCCCTTTCGTGTGGGAGAAGTGGCTGGACGTTTCTGATTTGGGAGCTGGGCTCTGGCTGTGCCGGGAAGGAACGTCCCCACACTGCTGTGGCTAGGAAGGTCAGAGGGCCAGGGCTTGTGGGGCTGTGGAAGGGCTGCCTAGGGAAGGTGAGGGCCAGCAAGAGCTTTCAGGGCTAGCCCCTTTCGTGTGGGAGCAGTGGCTGGACGTTTCCGATTTGGGAGCTGGGCTCTGGCTGTGCCGGGAAGGAACATCCCCACTGTGCTGTGGCTAGGAAGGTCAGAGGGCCAGGGCTTGTGGGGCTGTGGAAGGGCTGCCTAGGGAAGGTGAGCGCCAGCAAGAGCTTTCAGGGCTAGCCCCTTTGGTGTGGGAGTAGTGGCTGGACGTTTCCGATTTGGGAGCTGGGCTCTGGCTGTGCCTAGAAGGAACGTCCGCAGAGTGCTGTGGCTAGGAAGCTCAGAGGGCCAGGGCTTGTGGGGCTGTGGAAGGGCTGCCTAGGGAAGGTGAGCGCCAGCAAGAGATTTCAGGGCTAGCCCCTTTCATGTGGGAGCAGTGGCTGGACATTTCCGATTTGGGAGCTGGGCTCTATCTGTGCCTGGAAGGAACTTCCCCACTGTGCTGTGGCTAGGAAGCTCAGAGCGCCAGGGCTTGTGGGGCTGTGGAAGGGCTGCCTAGGGAAGGTGAGGGCCAGCAAGAGCTTTCAGGGCTAGCCCCTTTCATGTGGGAGCAGTGGCTGGACGTTTCCGATTTGGGAGCTGGGCTCTGGCTGTGCCGGGAAGGAACGTCCCCACACTGCTGTGGCTAGGAAGGTCAGAGGGCCAGGGCTTGTGGGGCTGTGGAAGGGCTGCCTTGGGAAGGTGAGGGCCAGTAATAGCTTTCAGGGCTAGCCCCTTTCATGTGGGAGCAGTGGCTGGACGTTTCCGATTTGGGAGCTGGGCTCTGGCTGTGCCTAGAAGGAACGTCCGCAGAGTGCTGTGGCTAGGAAGCTCAGAGGGCCAGGGCTTGTGGGTCTGTGGAAGGGCTGCCTAGGGAAGGTGAGGGCCAGCAAGAGCTTTCAGGGCTAGCCCCTTTCGTGTGGGAGAAGTGGCTGGACGTTTCCGATTTGGGAGCTGGGCTCTGGCTGTGCCGGGAAGGAACGTCCGCAGAGTACTGCGGCTAGGAAGCTGAGAGGGCCAGGGCTTGTGGGGCTGTGGAAGGGCTGCCTAGGGAAGGTGAGGGCCAGCAAGAGCTTTCAGGGCTAGCCCCTTTCGTGTGGGAGAAGTGGCTGGACATTTCTGATTTGGGAGCTGGGCTCTGGCTGTGCCGGGAATGAACGTCCCCCCACTGCTGTGGCTAGGAAGGTCAGAGGGCCAGGGCTTGTGGGGCTGTGGAAGGGCTGCCTTGGGAAGGTGAGGGCCAGTAATAGCTTTCAGGGCTAGCCCCTTTCATGTGGGAGCAGTGGCTGGACGTTTCCGATTTGGGAGCTGGGCTCTGGCTGTGCCGGGAAGGAACGTCCGCACACTGCTGTGGCTAGGAAGCTCAGAGGGCCAGGGCTTGTGGGGCTGTGGAAGGGCTGCCTAGGGAAGGTGAGGGCCAGCAAGAGCTTTCAGGGCTAGCCCCTTTCGTGTGGGAGCAGTGGCTGGACGTTTCCGATTTGGGAGCTGGGCTCTGGCTGTGCCGGGAAGGAACGTCCAAAGAGTACTGCGGCTAGGAAGCTGAGAGGGCCAGGGCTTGTGGGGCTGTGGAAGGGCTGCCTAGGGAAGGTGAGGGCCAGCAAGAGCTTTCAGGGCTAGCCCCTTTCGTGTGGGAGCAGTGGCTGGACGTTTCCGATTTGGGAGCTGGGCTCTGGCTGTGCCGGGAAGGAACGTCCCCACTGTGCTGTGGCTAGGAAGGTCAGAGGGCCAGGGCTTGTGGGGCTGTGGAAGGGCTGCCTAGGGAATGTGAGCGCCAGCAAGAGCTTTCAGGGCTAGCCCCTTTCGTGTGGGAGTAGTGGCTGGACGTTTCCGATTTGGGAGCTGGGCTCTGGCTGTGCCTAGAAGGAACGTCCGCAGAGTGCTGTGGCTAGGAAGCTCAGAGGGCCAGGGCTTGTGGGGCTGTGGAAGGGCTGCCTAGGGAAGGTGAGCGCCAGCAAGAGCTTTCAGGGCTAGCCCCTTTCATGTGGAGCAGTGGCTGGACGTTTCCGATTTGGGAGCTGGGCTCTATCTGTGCCTGGAAGGAACTTCCCCACTGTGCTGTGGCTAGGAAGCTCAGAGCGCCAGGGCTTGTGGGGCTGTGGAAGGGCTGCCTAGGGAAGGTGAGGGCCAGCAAGAGCTTTCAGGGCTAGCCCCTTTCGTGTGGGAGCAGTGGCTGGACGTTTCCGATTTGGGAGCTGGGCTCTGGCTGTGCCGGGAAGGAACATCCCCACTGCGCTGTGGCTAGGAAGGTCAGAGGGCCAGGGCTTGTGGGGCTGTGGAAGGGCTGCCTAGGGAATGTGAGCGCCAGCAAGAGCTTTCAGGGCTAGCCCCTTTCGTGTGGGAGTAGTGGCTGGACGTTTCCGATTTGGGAGCTGGGCTCTGGCTGTGCCTAGAAGGAACGTCCGCAGAGTGCTGTGGCTAGGAAGCTCAGAGGGCCAGGGCTTGTGGGGCTGTGGAAGGGCTGCCTAGGGAAGGTGAGCGCCAGCAAGAGCTTTCAGGGCTAGCCCCTTTCATGTGGGAGCAGTGGCTGGACGTTTCCGATTTGGGAGCTGGGCTCTATCTGTGCCTGGAAGGAACTTCCCCACTGTGCTGTGGCTAGGAAGCTCAGAGCGCCAGGGCTTGTGGGGCTGTGGAAGGGCTGCCTAGGGAAGGTGAGGGCCAGCAAGAGCTTTCAGGGCTAGCCCCTTTCATGTGGGAGCAGTGGCTGGACGTTTCCGATTTGGGAGCTGGGCTCTGGCTGTGCCGGGAAGGAACATCCCCACTGTGCTGTGGCTAGGAAGCTGAGAGGGCCAGGGCTTGTGGGGCTGTGGAAGGGCTGCCTAGGGAAGGTGAGGGCCAGCAAGAGCTTTCAGGGCTAGCCCCTTTCGTGTGGGAGCAGTGGCTGGACGTTTCCGATTTGGGAGCTGGGCTCTGGCTGTGCCGGGAAGGAACATCCCCACACTGCTGTGCCTAGGAAGCTCAGAGGGCCAGGGCTTGTGGGGCTGTGGAAGGGCTGCCTAGGGAAGGTGAGGGCCAGCAAGAGCTTTCAGGGCTAGCCCCTTTCAGTGGGAGAAGTGGCTGGACGTTTCTGATTTGGGAGCTGGGCTCTGGCTGTGCCGGGAAGGAACGTCCCCACACTGCTGTGGCTAGGAAGGTCAGAGGGCCAGGGCTTGTGGGGCTGTGGAAGGGCTGCCTTGGGAAGGTGAGGGCCAGTAATAGCTTTCAGGGCTAGCCCCTTTCATGTGGGAGCAGTGGCTGGACGTTTCCGATTTGGGAGCTGGGCTCTGGCTGTGCCTGGAAGGAACATCCCCACTGTGCTGTGGCTAGGAAGCTCAGAGGGCCAGGGCTTGTGGGGCTGTGGAAGGGCTGCCTAGGGAAGGTGAGGGCCAGCAAGAGCTTTCAGGGCTAGCCCCTTTCGTGTGGGAGCAGTGGCTGGACGTTTCCGATTTGGGAGCTGGGCTCTGGCTGTGCCGGGAAGGAACATCCCCACTGTGCTGTGGCTAGGAAGGTCAGAGGGCCAGGGCTTGTGGGGCTGTGGAAGGGCTGCCTAGGGAAGGTGAGCGCCAGCAAGAGCTTTCAGGGCTAGCCCCTTTGGTGTGGGAGTAGTGGCTGGACGTTTCCGATTTGGGAGCTGGGCTCTGGCTGTGCCTAGAAGGAACGTCCGCAGAGTGCTGTGGCTAGGAAGCTCAGAGGGCCAGGGCTTGTGGGGCTGTGGAAGGGCTGCCTAGGGAAGGTGAGTGCCAGCAAGAGCTTTCAGGGCTAGCCCCTTTCATGTGGGAGCAGTGGCTGGACGTTTCCGATTTGGGAGCTGGGCTCTGGCTGTGCCTGGAAGGAACTTCCCCACTGTGCTGTGGCTAGGAAGCTCAGAGCGCCAGGGCTTGTGGGGCTGTGGAAGGGCTGCCTAGGGAAGGTGAGGGCCAGCAAGAGCTTTCAGGGCTAGCCCCTTTCGTGTGGGAGCAGTGGCTGGACGTTTCCGATTTGGGAGCTGGGCTCTGGCTGTGCCGAGAAGGAACATCCCCACTGTGCTGTGGCTAGGAAGCTCAGAGGGCCAGGGCTTGTGGGGCTGTGGAAGGGCTGCCTAGGGAAGGTGAGGGCCAGCAAGAGCTTTCAGGGCTAGCCCCTTTCGTGTGGGAGCAGTGGCTGGACGTTTCCGATTTGGGAGCTGGGCTCTGGCTGTGCCGGTAAGGAACATCCCCACACTGCTGTGCCTAGGAAGCTCAGAGGGCCAGGGCTTGTGGGGCTGTGGAAGGGCTGCCTAGGGAAGGTGAGGGCCAGCAAGAGCTTTCAGGGCTAGCCCCTTTCGTGTGGGAGAAGTGGCTGGACGTTTCTGATTTGGGAGCTGGGCTCTGGCTGTGCCGGGAAGGAACGTCCCCACACTGCTGTGGCTAGGAAGCTGAGAGGGCCAGGGCTTGTGGGGCTGTGGAAGGGCTGCCTAGGGAAGGTGAGGGCCAGCAAGAGCTTTCAGGGCTAGCCCCTTTCGTGTGGGAGCAGTGGCTGGACGTTTCCGATTTGGGAGCTGGGCTCTGGCTGTGCCGGGAAGGAACGTCCGCAGAGTACTGCGGCTAGGAAGCTGAGAGGGCCAGGGCTTGTGGGGCTGTGGAAGGGCTGCCTAGGGAAGGTGAGGGCCAGCAAGAGCTTTCAGGGCTAGCCCCTTTCGTGTGGGAGAAGTGGCTGGACGTTTCTGATTTGGGAGCTGGGCTCTGGCTGTGCCGGGAAGGAACGTCCCCACACTGCTGTGGCTAGGAAGGTCAGAGGGCCAGGGCTTGTGGGGCTGTGGAAGGGCTGCCTTGGGAAGGTGAGGGCCAGTAATAGCTTTCAGGGCTAGCCCCTTTCATGTGGGAGCAGTGGCTGGACGTTTCCGATTTGGGAGCTGGGCTCTGGCTGTGCCTGGAAGGAACATCCCCACTGTGCTGTGGCTAGGAAGCTCAGAGGGCCAGGGCTTGTGGGGCTGTGGAAGGGCTGCCTAGGGAAGGTGAGGGCCAGAAAGAGCTTTCAGGGCTAGCCCCTTTCGTGTGGGAGCAGTGGCTGGACGTTTCCGATTTGGGAGCTGGGCTCTGGCTGTGCCGGGAAGGAACATCCCCACTGTGCTGTGGCTAGGAAGCTCAGAGGGCCAGGGCTTGTGGGGCTGTGGAAGGGCTGCCTAGGGAAGGTGAGGGCCAGCAAGAGCTTTCAGGGCTAGCCCCTTTCGTGTGGGAGAAGTGGCTGGACGTTTCTGATTTGGGAGCTGGGCTCTGGCTGTGCCGGGAAGGAACGTCCCCACACTGCTGTGGCTAGGAAGGTCAGAGGGCCAGGGCTTGTGGGGCTGTGGAAGGGCTGCCTAGGGAAGGTGAGGGCCAGCAAGAGCTTTCAGGGCTAGCCCCTTTCGTGTGGGAGCAGTGGCTGGACGTTTCCGATTTGGGAGCTGGGCTCTGGCTGTGCCGGGAAGGAACATCCCCACTGTGCTGTGGCTAGGAAGGTCAGAGGGCCAGGGCTTGTGGGGCTGTGGAAGGGCTGCCTAGGGAAGGTGAGCGCCAGCAAGAGCTTTCAGGGCTAGCCCCTTTGGTGTGGGAGTAGTGGCTGGACGTTTCCGATTTGGGAGCTGGGCTCTGGCTGTGCCTAGAAGGAACGTCCGCAGAGTGCTGTGGCTAGGAAGCTCAGAGGGCCAGGGCTTGTGGGGCTGTGGAAGGGCTGCCTAGGGAAGGTGAGCGCCAGCAAGAGATTTCAGGGCTAGCCCCTTTCATGTGGGAGCAGTGGCTGGACATTTCCGATTTGGGAGCTGGGCTCTATCTGTGCCTGGAAGGAACGTCCCCACTGTGCTGTGGCTAGGAAGCTGAGAGGGCCAGGGCTTGTGGGGCTGTGGAAGGGCTGCCTAGGGAAGGTGAGGGCCAGCAAGAGCTTTCAGGGCTAGCCCCTTTCATGTGGGAGCAGTGGCTGGACGTTTCCGATTTGGGAGCTGGGCTCTGGCTGTGCCTGGAAGGAACATCCCCACTGTGCTGTGGCTAGGAAGCTCAGAGGGCCAGGGCTTGTGGGGCTGTGGAAGGGCTGCCTAGGGAAGGTGAGGGCCAGCAAGAGCTTTCAGGGCTATCCCCTTTCGTGTGGGAGCAGTGGCTGGACGTTTCCGATTTGGGAGCTGGGCTCTGGCTGTGCCGGGAAGGAACATCCCCACACTGCTGTGCCTAGGAAGCTCAGAGGGCCAGGGCTTGTGGGGCTGTGGAAGGGCTGCCTAGGGAAGGTGAGGGCCAGCAAGAGCTTTCAGGGCTAGCCCCTTTCGTGTGGGAGAAGTGGCTGGACGTTTCTGATTTGGGAGCTGGGCTCTGGCTGTGCCGGGAAGGAACGTCCCCACTGTGCTGTGGCTAGGAAGCTGAGAGGGCCAGGGCTTGTGGGGCTGTGGAAGGGCTGCCTAGGGAAGGTGAGGCCCAGCAAGAGCTTTCAGGGCTAGCCCCTTTCGTGTGGGAGCAGTGGCTGGACGTTTCCGATTTGGGAGCTGGGCTCTGGCTGTGCCGGGAAGGAATGTCCGCAGAGTACTGCGGCTAGGAAGCTGAGAGGGCCAGGGCTTGTGGGGCTGTGGAAGGGCTGCCTAGGGAAGGTGAGGGCCAGCAAGAGCTTTCAGGGCTAGCCCCTTTCGTGTGGGAGAAGTGGCTGGACGTTTCTGATTTGGGAGCTGGGCTCTGGCTGTGCCGGGAAGGAACGTCCCCACACTGCTGTGGCTAGGAAGGTCAGAGGGCCAGGGCTTGTGGGGCTGTGGAAGGGCTGCCTAGGAAGGTGAGGGCCAGGAAGAGCTTTCAGGGCTAGCCCCTTTGGTGTGGGAGCAGTGGCTGGACGTTTCCGATTTGGGAGCTGGGCTCTGGCTGTGCCGAGAAGGAACGTCCGCAGAGTGCTGTGGCTAGGAAGCTCAGAGGGCCAGGGCTTGTGGGGCTGTGGAAGGGCTGCCTAGGGAAGGTGAGGGCCAGCAAGAGCTTTCAGGGCTAGCCCCTTTCATGTGGGAGCAGTGGCTGGACGTTTCCGATTTGGGAGCTGGGCTCTATCTGTGCCTGGAAGGAACTTCCCCACTGTGCTGTGGCTAGGAAGCTGAGAGGGCCAGGGCTTGTGGGGCTGTGGAAGGGCTGCCTAGGGAAGGTGAGGGCCAGCAAGAGCTTTCAGGGCTAGCCCCTTTCGTGTGGGAGAAGTGGCTGGACGTTTCTGATTTGGGAGCTGGGCTCTGGCTGTGCCGGGAAGGAACGTCCCCACAGTGCTGTGGCTAGGAAGCTGAGAGGGCCAGGGCTTGTGGGGCTGTGGAAGGGCTGCCTAGGGAAGGTGAGGGCCAGCAAGAGCTTTCAGGGCTAGCCCCTTTCGTGTGGGAGCAGTGGCTGGACGTTTCCGATTTGGGAGCTGGGCTCTGGCTGTGCCGGGAAGGAACGTCCCCACACTGCTGTGGCTAGGAAGGTCAGAGGGCCAGGGCTTGTGGGGCTGTGGAAGGGCTGCCTAGGGAAGGTGAGGGCCAGCAAGAGCTTTCAGGGCTAGCCCCTTTGGTGTGGGAGTAGTGGCTGGACGTTTCCGATTTGGGAGCTGGGCTCTGGCTGTGCCTAGAAGGAACGTCCGCAGAGTGCTGTGGCTAGGAAGCTGAGAGGGCCAGGGCTTGTGGGGCTGTGGAAGGGCTGCCTAGGGCAGGTGAGCGCCAGCAAGAGCTTTCAGGGCTAGCCCCTTTCGTGTGGGAGCAGTGGCTGGACTTTTCTGATTTGGGAGCTGGGCTCTGGCTGTGCCGGGAAGGAACGTCCCCACTGTGCTGTGGCTAGGAAGCTGAGAGGGCCAGGGCTTGTGGGGCTGTGGAAGGGCTGCCTAGGGAAGGTGATGGCCAGCAAGAGCTTTCAGGGCTAGCCCCTTTCGTGTGGGAGCAGTGGCTGGACGTTTCCGATTTGGGAGCTGGGCTCTGGCTGTGCCGGGAAGGAACGTCCCCATACTGCTGTGGCTAGGAAGCTGAGAGGGCCAGGGCTTGTGGGGCTGTGGAAGGGCTGCCTAGGGAAGGTGAGGGCCAGCAAGAGCTTTCAGGGCTAGCCCCTTTCGTGTGGGAGCAGTGGCTGGACGTTTCCGATTTGGGAGCTGGGCTCTGGCTGTGCCGGGAAGGAACATCCCCACTGTGCTGTGGCTAGGAAGGTCAGAGGGCCAGGGCTTGTGGGGCTGTGGAAGGGCTGCCTAGGGAAGGTGAGGGCCAGAAAGAGCTTTCAGGGCTAGCCCCTTTCGTGTGGGAGCAGTGGCTGGACGTTTCCGATTTGGGAGCTGGGCTCTGGCTGTGCCGGGAAGGAACGTCCCTATACTGCTGTGGCTAGGAAGCTGAGAGGGCCAGGGCTTGTGGGGCTGTGGAAGGGCTGCCTAGGGAAGGTGAGGGCCAGCAAGAGCTTTCAGGGCTAGCCCCTTTCGTGTGGGAGCAGTGGCTGGACGTTTCCGATTTGGGAGCTGGGCTCTGGCTGTGCCGGGAAGGAACGTCCGCAGAGTACTGCGGCTAGGAAGCTCAGAGGGCCAGGGCTTGTGGGGCTGTGGAAGGGCTGCCTAGGGAAGGTGAGGGCCAGCAAGAGCTTTCAGGGCTAGCCCCTTTCGTGTGGGAGCAGTGGCTGGACGTTTCCGATTTGGGAGCTGGGCTGTGGCTGTGCCGGGAAGGAACGTCCGCAGAGTGCTGTGGCTAGGAAGCTCAGAGGGCCAGGGCTTGTGGGGCTGTGGAAGGGCTGCCTAGGGAAGGTGAGGGCCAGCAAGAGCTTTCAGGGCTAGCCCCTTTCAGTGGGAGAAGTGGCTGGACGTTTCTGATTTGGGAGCTGGGCTCTGGCTGTGCCGGGAAGGAACGTCCCCACACTGCTGTGGCTAGGAAGGTCAGAGGGCCAGGGCTTGTGGGGCTCTGGAAGGGCTGCCTTGGGAAGGTGAGGGCCAGTAATACCTTTCAGGGCTAGCCCCTTTCATGTGGGAGCAGTGGCTGGACGTTTCCGATTTGGGAGCTGGGCTCTGGCTGTGCCTGGAAGGAACATCCCCACTGTGCTGTGGCTAGGAAGCTCAGAGGGCCAGGGCTTGTGGGGCTGTGGAAGGGCTGCCTAGGGAAGGTGAGGGCCAGCAAGAGCTTTCAGGGCTAGCCCCTTTCGTGTGGGAGCAGTGGCTGGACGTTTGAAATTTGGGAGCTGGGCTCTGGCTGTGCCGAGAAGGAACGTCCCCACACTGCTATGGCTAGGAAGGTCAGAGGGCCAGGGCTTGTGGGGCTGTGGAAGGGCTGCCTAGGGAAGGTGAGCGCCAGCAAGAGCTTTCAGGGCTAGCCCCTTTCGTGTGGGAGTAGTGGCTGGACGTTTCCGATTTGGGAGCTGGGCTCTGGCTGTGCCTAGAAGGAACATCCCCACTGTGCTGTGGCTAGGAAGCTCAGAGGGCCAGGGCTTGTGGGGCTGTGGAAGGGCTGCCTAGGGAAGGTGAGGGCCAGCAAGAGCTTTCAGGGCTAGCCCCTTTCGTGTGGGAGAAGTGGCTGGACGTTTCTGATTTGGGAGCTGGGCTCTGGCTGTGCCGGGAAGGAACATCCCCACACTGCTGTGGCTAGGAAGGTCAGAGGGCCAGGGCTTGTGGGGCTGTGGAAGGGCTGCCTAGGGAAGGTGAGGGCCAGCAAGAGCTTTCAGGGCTAGCCCCTTTCATGTGGGAGCAGTGGCTGGACGTTTCCGATTTGGGAGCTGGGCTCTGGCTGTGCCTAGAAGGAAAGTCCGCAGAGTGCTGTGGCTAGGAAGCTCAGAGGGCCAGGGCTTGTGGGGCTGTGGAAGGGCTGCCTAGGGAAGGGGATGGCCAGCAAGAGCTTTCAGGGCTAGCCCCTTTCGTGTGGGAGCAGTGGCTGGACGTTTCCGATTTGGGAGCTGGGCTCTGGCTGTGCCGGGAAGGAACGTCCGCAGAGTACTGCGGCTAGGAAGCTGAGAGGGCCAGGGCTTGTGGGGCTGTGGAAGGGCTGCCTAGGGAAGGTGAGGGCCAGCAAGAGCTTTCAGGGCTAGCCCCTTTCGTGTGGGAGCAGTGGCTGGACGTTTCCGATTTGGGAGCTGGGCTCTGGCTGTGCCGGGAAGGAACGTCCCTATACTGCTGTGGCTAGGAAGCTCAGAGCGCCAGGGCTTGTGGGGCTGTGGAAGGGCTGCCTAGGGAAGGTGAGGGCCAGCAAGAGCTTTCAGGGCTAGCCCCTTTCGTGTGGGAGCAGTGGCTGGACGTTTCCGATTTGGGAGCTGGGCTCTGGCTGTGCCGGGAAGGAACGTCCGCAGAGTACTGCGGCTAGGAAGCTCAGAGGGCCAGGGCTTGTGGGGCTGTGGAAGGGCTGCCTAGGGAAGGTGAGGGCCAGCAAGAGCTTTCAGGGCTAGCCCCTTTCGTGTGGGAGCAGTGGCTGGACGTTTCCGATTTGGGAGCTGGGCTCTGGCTGTGCCGGGAAGGAACGTCCGCAGAGTGCTGTGGCTAGGAAGCTCAGAGGGCCAGGGCTTGTGGGGCTGTGGAAGGGCTGACATGGGAAGGTGAGGGCCAGCAAGAGCTTTCAGGGCTAGCCCCTTTGGTGTGGGAGAAGTGGCTGGACGTTTCTGATTTGGGAGCTGGGCTCTGGCTGTGCCGGGAAGGAACGTCCCCACACTGCTGTGGCTAGGAAGGTCAGAGGGCCAGGGCTTGTGGGGCTCTGGAAGGGCTGCCTTGGGAAGGTGAGGGCCAGTAATAGCTTTCAGGGCTAGCCCCTTTCATGTGGGAGCAGTGGCTGGACGTTTCCGATTTGGGAGCTGGGCTCTGGCTGTGCCTGGAAGGAACATCCCCACTGTGCTGTGGCTAGGAAGCTCAGAGGGCCAGGGCTTGTGGGGCTGTGGAAGGGCTGCCTAGGGAAGGTGAGGGCCAGCAAGAGCTTTCAGGGCTAGCCCCTTTCGTGTGGGAGCAGTGGCTGGACGTTTCCGATTTGGGAGCTGGGCTCTGGCTGTGCCGGGAAGGAACATCCCCACTGTGCTGTGGCTAGGAAGGTCAGAGGGCCAGGGCTTGTGGGGCTGTGGAAGGGCTGCCTAGGGAAGGTGAGCGCCAGCAAGAGCTTTCAGGGCTAGCCCCTTTGGTGTGGGAGTAGTGGCTGGACGTTTCCGATTTGGGAGCTGGGCTCTGGCTGTGCCGAGAAGGAACGTCCGCAGAGTACTGCGGCTAGGAAGCTCAGAGGGCCAGGGCTTGTGGGGCTGTGGAAGGGCTGCCTAGGGAAGGTGAGCGCCAGCAAGAGCTTTCAGGGCTAGCCCCTTTCATGTGGGAGCAGTGGCTGGACGTTTCCGATTTGGGAGCTGGGCTCTATCTGTGCCTGGAAGGAACATCCCCACTGTGCTGTGGCTAGGAAGCTCAGAGCGCCAGGGCTTGTGGGGCTGTGGAAGGGCTGCCTAGGGAAGGTGAGGGCCAGCAAGAGCTTTCAGGGCTAGCCCCTTTCGTGTGGGAGCAGTGGCTGGACGTTTCCGATTTGGGAGCTGGGCTCTGGCTGTGCCTGGAAGGAACATCCCCACTGTGCTGTGGCTAGGAAGCTGAGAGGGCCAGGGCTTGTGGGGCTGTGGAAGGGCTGCCTAGGGAAGGTGAGGGCCAGCAAGAGCTTTCAGGGCTAGCCCCTTTCGTGTGGGAGCAGTGGCTGGACGTTTCCGATTTGGGAGCTGGGCTCTGGCTGTGCCGGGAAGGAACGTCCCCACACTGCTGTGGCTAGGAAGCTGAGAGGGCCAGGGCTTGTGGGGCTGTGGAAGGGCTGCCTAGGGAAGGTGAGGGCCAGCAAGAGCTTTCAGGGCTAGCCCCTTTCGTGTGGGAGAAGTGGCTGGACGTTTCTGATTTGGGAGCTGGGCTCTGGCTGTGCCGGGAAGGAACGTCCCCACACTGCTGTGGCTAGGAAGCTGAGAGGGCCAGGGCTTGTGGGGCTGTGGAAGGGCTGCCTAGGGAAGGTGAGGGCCAGCAAGAGCTTTCAGGGCTAGCCCCTTTCGTGTGGGAGCAGTGGCTGGACGTTTCCGATTTGGGAGCTGGGCTCTGGCTGTGCCGGGAAGGAACGTCCGCAGAGTACTGCGGCTAGGAAGCTGAGAGGGCCAGGGCTTGTGGGGCTGTGGAAGGGCTGCCTAGGGAAGGTGAGGGCCAGCAAGAGCTTTCAGGGCTAGCCCCTTTCGTGTGGGAGAAGTGGCTGGACGTTTCTGATTTGGGAGCTGGGCTCTGGCTGTGCCGGGAAGGAACGTCCCCACTGTGCTGTGGCTAGGAAGCTGAGAGGGCCAGGGCTTGTGGGGCTGTGGAAGGGCTGCCTTGGGAAGGTGAGGGCCAGTAATAGCTTTCAGGGCTAGCCCCTTTCATGTGGGAGCAGTGGCTGGACGTTTCCGATTTGGGAGCTGGGCTCTGGCTGTGCCTAGAAGGAACGTCCGCAGAGTGCTGTGGCTAGGAAGCTCAGAGGGCCAGGGCTTGTGGGGCTGTGGAAGGGCTGCCTAGGGAAGGTGAGGGCCAGCAAGAGCTTTCAGGGCTAGCCCCTTTCGTGTGGGAGAAGTGGCTGGACGTTTCCGATTTGGGAGCTGGGCTCTGGCTGTGCCGGGAAGGAACGTCCGCAGAGTACTGCGGCTAGGAAGCTGAGAGGGCCAGGGCTTGTGGGGCTGTGGAAGGGCTGCCTAGGGAAGGTGAGGGCCAGCAAGAGCTTTCAGGGCTAGCCCCTTTCGTGTGGGAGAAGTGGCTGGACGTTTCCGATTTGGGAGCTGGGCTCTGGCTGTGCCGGGAATGAACGTCCCCCCACTGCTGTGGCTAGGAAGGTCAGAGGGCCAGGGCTTGTGGGGCTGTGGAAGGGCTGCCTTGGGAAGGTGAGGGCCAGTAATAGCTTTCAGGGCTAGCCCCTTTCATGTGGGAGCAGTGGCTGGACGTTTCCGATTTGGGAGCTGGGCTCTGGCTGTGCCTAGAAGGAACGTCCGCAGAGTGCTGTGGCTAGGAAGCTCAGAGGGCCAGGGCTTGTGGGGCTGTGGAAGGGCTGCCTAGGGAAGGTGATGGCCAGCAAGAGCTTTCAGGGCTAGCCCCTTTCATGTGGGAGCAGTGGCTGGACGTTTCCGATTTGGGAGCTGGGCTCTATCTGTGCCTGGAAGGAACTTCCCCACTGTGCTGTGGCTAGGAAGCTCAGAGCGCCAGGGCTTGTGGGGCTGTGGAAGGGCTGCCTAGGGAAGGTGAGGGCCAGCAAGAGCTTTCAGGGCTAGCCCCTTTCGTGTGGGAGCAGTGGCTGGACGTTTCCGATTTGGGAGCTGGGCTCTGGCTGTGCCGGGAAGGAACATCCCCACACTGCTGTGGCTAGGAAGCTCAGAGGGCCAGGGCTTGTGGGGCTGTGGAAGGGCTGCCTAGGGAAGGTGAGGGCCAGCAAGAGCTTTCAGGGCTAGCCCCTTTGGTGTGGGAGCAGTGGCTGGACGTTTCCGATTTGGGAGCTGGGCTCTGGCTGTGCCGGGAAGGAACGTCCCCACACTGCTGTGGCTAGGAAGCTGAGAGGGCCAGGGCTTGTGGGGCTGTGGAAGGGCTGCCTAGGGAAGGTGAGGGCCAGCAAGAGCTTTCAGGGCTAGCCCCTTTCGTGTGGGAGCAGTGGCTGGACGTTTCCGATTTGGGAGCTGGGCTCTGGCTGTGCCGGGAAGGAACGTCCGCCGAGTACTGCGGCTAGGAAGCTCAGAGGGCCAGGGCTTGTGGGGCTGTGGAAGGGCTGCCTAGGGAAGGTGAGGGCCAGCAAGAGCTTTCAGGGCTAGCACCTTTCGTGTGGGAGCAGTGGCTGGACGTTTCCGATTTGGGAGCTGGGCTCTGGCTGTGCCGGGAAGGAACGTCCCCACACTGCTGTGGCTAGGAAGGTCAGAGGGCCAGGGCTTGTGGGGCTGTGGAAGGGCTGACATGGGAAGGTGAGGGCCAGTAATAGCTTTCAGGGCTAGCCCCTTTCATGTGGGAGCAGTGGCTGGACTTTTCCGATTTGGGAGCTGGGCTCTGGCTGTGCCGGGAAGGAACATCCCCACTGTGCTGTGGCTAGGAAGCTGAGAGGGCCAGGGCTTGTGGGGCTGTGGAAGGGCTGCCTAGGGAAGGTGAGGGCCAGCAAGAGCTTTCAGGGCTAGCCCCTTTCGTGTGGGAGCAGTGGCTGGACGTTTCCGATTTGGGAGCTGGGCTCTGGCTGTGCCGGGAAGGAACATCCCCACTGTGCTGTGGCTAGGAAGCTCAGAGGGCCAGGGCTTGTGGGGCTGTGGAAGGGCTGCCTAGGGCAGGTGAGCGCCAGCAAGAGCTTTCAGGGCTAGCCCCTTTGGTGTGGGAGTAGTGGCTGGACATTTCCGATTTGGGAGCTGGGCTCTGGCTGTGCCTAGAAGGAATGTCCGCAGAGTGCTGTGGCTAGGAAGCTCAGAGGGCCAGGACTTGTGGGGCTGTGGAAGGGCTGCCTAGGGAAGGTGAGCGCCAGCAAGAGCTTTCAGGGCTAGCCCCTTTCGTGTGGGAGCAGTGGCTGGACGTTTCCGATTTGGGAGCTGGGCTCTGGCTGTGCCGGGAAGGAACGTCCGCAGAGTACTGCGGCTAGGAAGCTCAGAGGGCCAGGGCTTGTGGGGCTGTGGAAGGGCTGCCTAGGGAAGGTGAGGGCCAGCAAGAGCTTTCAGGGCTAGCCCCTTTCGTGTGGGAGCAGTGGCTGGACGTTTCCGATTTGGGAGCTGGGCTCTGGCTGTGCCGGGAAGGAACGTCCGCAGAGTACTGCGGCTAGGAAGCTCAGAGGGCCAGGGCTTGTGGGGCTGTGGAAGGGCTGCCTAGGGAAGGTGAGGGCCAGCAAGAGCTTTCAGGGCTAGCACCTTTCGTGTGGGAGCAGTGGCTGGACGTTTCCGATTTGGGAGCTGGGCTCTGGCTGTGCCGGGAAGGAACGTCCCCACACTGCTGTGGCTAGGAAGGTCAGAGGGCCAGGGCTTGTGGGGCTGTGGAAGGGCTGACATAGGAAGGTGAGGGCCAGTAATAGCTTTCAGGGCTAGCCCCTTTCATGTGGGAGCAGTGGCTGGACTTTTCCGATTTGGGAGCTGGGCTCTGGCTGTGCCTGGAAGGAACATCCCCACTGTGCTGTGGCTAGGAAGCTGAGAGGGCCAGGGCTTGTGGGGCTGTGGAAGGGCTGCCTAGGGAAGGTGAGGGCCAGCAAGAGCTTTCAGGGCTAGCCCCTTTCGTGTGGGAGCAGTGGCTGGACGTTTCCGATTTGGGAGCTGGGCTCTGGCTGTGCCGGGAAGGAACATCCCCACTGTGCTGTGGCTAGGAAGCTCAGAGGGCCAGGGCTTGTGGGGCTGTGGAAGGGCTGCCTAGGGCAGGTGAGCGCCAGCAAGAGCTTTCAGGGCTAGCCCCTTTGGTGTGGGAGTAGTGGCTGGACATTTCCGATTTGGGAGCTGGGCTCTGGCTGTGCCTAGAAGGAATGTCCGCAGAGTGCTGTGGCTAGGAAGCTCAGAGGGCCACGGCTTGTGGGGCTGTGGAAGGGCTGCCTAGGGAAGGTGAGCGCCAGCAAGAGCTTTCAGGGCTAGCCCCTTTCGTGTGGGAGCAGTGGCTGGACGTTTCCGATTTGGGAGCTGGGCTGTGTCTGTGCCGAGAAGGAACGTCCGCAGAGTGCTGTGGCTAGGAAGCTCAGAGGGCCAGGGCTTGTGGGGCTGTGGAAGGGCTGCCTAGGGAAGGTGAGGGCCAGAAAGAGCTTTCAGGGCTAGCCCCTTTCGTGTGGGAGCAGTGGCTGGACGTTTCCGATTTGGGAGCTGGGCTCTGGCTGTGCCGGGAAGGAACATCCCCACTGTGCTGTGGCTAGGAAGCTCAGAGGGCCAGGGCTTGTGGGGCTGTGGAAGGGCTGCCTAGGGCAGGTGAGTGCCAGCAAGAGCTTTCAGGGCTAGCCCCTTTGGTGTGGGAGCAGTGGCTGGACGTTTCCGATTTGGGAGCTGGGCTCTGGCTGTGCCGGGAAGGAACGTCCCCACTGTGCTGTGGCTAGGAAGCTGAGAGGGCCAGGGCTTGTGGGGCTGTGGAAGGGCTGCCTAGGGAAGGTGAGGGCCAGCAAGAGCTTTCAGGGCTAGCCCCTTTCGTGTGGGAGCAGTGGCTGGACGTTTCTGATTTGGGAGCTGGGCTCTGGCTGTGCCGGGAAGGAACGTCCCCATACTGCTGTGGCTAGGAAGCTCAGAGGGCCAGGGCTTGTGGGGCTGTGGAAGGGCTGCCTAGGGAAGGTGAGGGCCAGCAAGAGCTTTCAGGGCTAGCCCCTTTCGTGTGGGAGCAGTGGCTGGACGTTTCCGATTTGGGAGCTGGGCTCTGGCTGTGCCGGGAAGGAACGTCCGCAGAGTACTGCGGCTAGGAAGCTGAGAGGGCCAGGGCTTGTGGGGCTGTGGAAGGGCTGCCTAGGGAAGGTGATGGCCAGCAAGAGCTTTCAGGGCTAGCCCCTTTCGTGTGGGAGCAGTGGCTGGACGTTTCCGATTTGGGAGCTGGGCTGTTGCTGTGCCGGGAAGGAACGTCCGCAGAGTGCTGTGGCTAGGAAGCTGAGAGGGCCAGGGCTTGTGGGGCTGTGGAAGGGCTGCCTAGGGAAGGTGAGGGCCAGCAAGAGCTTTCAGGGCTAGCCCCTTTCGTGTGGGAGCAGTGGCTGGACGTTTCCGATTTGGGAGCTGGGCTCTGACTGTGCCGGGAAGGAACGTCCGCAGAGTACTGCGGCTAGGAAGCTGAGAGGGCCAGGGCTTGTGGGGCTGTGGAAGGGCTGCCTAGGGAAGGTGAGGGCCAGCAAGAGCTTTCAGGGCTAGCACCTTTCGTGTGGGAGCAGTGGCTGGACGTTTCCGATTTGGGAGCTGGGCTCTGGCTGTGCCGGGAAGGAACTTCCCCACTGTGCTGTGGCTAGGAAGCTCAGAGCGCCAGGGCTTGTGGGGCTGTGGAAGGGCTGCCTAGGGAAGGTGAGGGCCAGCAAGAGCTTTCAGGGCTAGCCCCTTTCGTGTGGGAGAAGTGGCTGGACGTTTCCGATTTGGGAGCTGGGCTCTGGCTGTGCCGGGAATGAACGTCCCCCCACTGCTGTGGCTAGGAAGGTCAGAGGGCCAGGGCTTGTGGGGCTGTGGAAGGGCTGCCTTGGGAAGGTGAGGGCCAGTAATAGCTTTCAGGGCTAGCCCCTTTCATGTGGGAGCAGTGGCTGGACGTTTCCGATTTGGGAGCTGGGCTCTGGCTGTGCCTAGAAGGAACGTCCGCAGAGTGCTGTGGCTAGGAAGCTCAGAGGGCCAGGGCTTGTGGGGCTGTGGAAGGGCTGCCTAGGGAAGGTGATGGCCAGCAAGAGCTTTCAGGGCTAGCCCCTTTCATGTGGGAGCAGTGGCTGGACGTTTCCGATTTGGGAGCTGGGCTCTATCTGTGCCTGGAAGGAACTTCCCCACTGTGCTGTGGCTAGGAAGCTCAGAGCGCCAGGGCTTGTGGGGCTGTGGAAGGGCTGCCTAGGGAAGGTGAGGGCCAGCAAGAGCTTTCAGGGCTAGCCCCTTTCGTGTGGGAGCAGTGGCTGGACGTTTCCGATTTGGGAGCTGGGCTCTGGCTGTGCCGGGAAGGAACATCCCCACACTGCTGTGGCTAGGAAGCTCAGAGGGCCAGGGCTTGTGGGGCTGTGGAAGGGCTGCCTAGGGAAGGTGAGGGCCAGCAAGAGCTTTCAGGGCTAGCCCCTTTGGTGTGGGAGCAGTGGCTGGACGTTTCCGATTTGGGAGCTGGGCTCTGGCTGTGCCGGGAAGGAACGTCCCCACACTGCTGTGGCTAGGAAGCTGAGAGGGCCAGGGCTTGTGGGGCTGTGGAAGGGCTGCCTAGGGAAGGTGAGGGCCAGCAAGAGCTTTCAGGGCTAGCCCCTTTCGTGTGGGAGCAGTGGCTGGACGTTTCCGATTTGGGAGCTGGGCTCTGGCTGTGCCGGGAAGGAACGTCCGCCGAGTACTGCGGCTAGGAAGCTCAGAGGGCCAGGGCTTGTGGGGCTGTGGAAGGGCTGCCTAGGGAAGGTGAGGGCCAGCAAGAGCTTTCAGGGCTAGCACCTTTCGTGTGGGAGCAGTGGCTGGACGTTTCCGATTTGGGAGCTGGGCTCTGGCTGTGCCGGGAAGGAACGTCCCCACACTGCTGTGGCTAGGAAGGTCAGAGGGCCAGGGCTTGTGGGGCTGTGGAAGGGCTGACATGGGAAGGTGAGGGCCAGTAATAGCTTTCAGGGCTAGCCCCTTTCATGTGGGAGCAGTGGCTGGACTTTTCCGATTTGGGAGCTGGGCTCTGGCTGTGCCGGGAAGGAACATCCCCACTGTGCTGTGGCTAGGAAGCTGAGAGGGCCAGGGCTTGTGGGGCTGTGGAAGGGCTGCCTAGGGAAGGTGAGGGCCAGCAAGAGCTTTCAGGGCTAGCCCCTTTCGTGTGGGAGCAGTGGCTGGACGTTTCCGATTTGGGAGCTGGGCTCTGGCTGTGCCGGGAAGGAACATCCCCACTGTGCTGTGGCTAGGAAGCTCAGAGGGCCAGGGCTTGTGGGGCTGTGGAAGGGCTGCCTAGGGCAGGTGAGCGCCAGCAAGAGCTTTCAGGGCTAGCCCCTTTGGTGTGGGAGTAGTGGCTGGACATTTCCGATTTGGGAGCTGGGCTCTGGCTGTGCCTAGAAGGAATGTCCGCAGAGTGCTGTGGCTAGGAAGCTCAGAGGGCCAGGACTTGTGGGGCTGTGGAAGGGCTGCCTAGGGAAGGTGAGCGCCAGCAAGAGCTTTCAGGGCTAGCCCCTTTCGTGTGGGAGCAGTGGCTGGACGTTTCCGATTTGGGAGCTGGGCTCTGGCTGTGCCGGGAAGGAACGTCCGCAGAGTACTGCGGCTAGGAAGCTCAGAGGGCCAGGGCTTGTGGGGCTGTGGAAGGGCTGCCTAGGGAAGGTGAGGGCCAGCAAGAGCTTTCAGGGCTAGCCCCTTTCGTGTGGGAGCAGTGGCTGGACGTTTCCGATTTGGGAGCTGGGCTCTGGCTGTGCCGGGAAGGAACGTCCGCAGAGTACTGCGGCTAGGAAGCTCAGAGGGCCAGGGCTTGTGGGGCTGTGGAAGGGCTGCCTAGGGAAGGTGAGGGCCAGCAAGAGCTTTCAGGGCTAGCACCTTTCGTGTGGGAGCAGTGGCTGGACGTTTCCGATTTGGGAGCTGGGCTCTGGCTGTGCCGGGAAGGAACGTCCCCACACTGCTGTGGCTAGGAAGGTCAGAGGGCCAGGGCTTGTGGGGCTGTGGAAGGGCTGACATAGGAAGGTGAGGGCCAGTAATAGCTTTCAGGGCTAGCCCCTTTCATGTGGGAGCAGTGGCTGGACTTTTCCGATTTGGGAGCTGGGCTCTGGCTGTGCCTGGAAGGAACATCCCCACTGTGCTGTGGCTAGGAAGCTGAGAGGGCCAGGGCTTGTGGGGCTGTGGAAGGGCTGCCTAGGGAAGGTGAGGGCCAGCAAGAGCTTTCAGGGCTAGCCCCTTTCGTGTGGGAGCAGTGGCTGGACGTTTCCGATTTGGGAGCTGGGCTCTGGCTGTGCCGGGAAGGAACATCCCCACTGTGCTGTGGCTAGGAAGCTCAGAGGGCCAGGGCTTGTGGGGCTGTGGAAGGGCTGCCTAGGGCAGGTGAGCGCCAGCAAGAGCTTTCAGGGCTAGCCCCTTTGGTGTGGGAGTAGTGGCTGGACATTTCCGATTTGGGAGCTGGGCTCTGGCTGTGCCTAGAAGGAATGTCCGCAGAGTGCTGTGGCTAGGAAGCTCAGAGGGCCACGGCTTGTGGGGCTGTGGAAGGGCTGCCTAGGGAAGGTGAGCGCCAGCAAGAGCTTTCAGGGCTAGCCCCTTTCGTGTGGGAGCAGTGGCTGGACGTTTCCGATTTGGGAGCTGGGCTGTGTCTGTGCCGAGAAGGAACGTCCGCAGAGTGCTGTGGCTAGGAAGCTCAGAGGGCCAGGGCTTGTGGGGCTGTGGAAGGGCTGCCTAGGGAAGGTGAGGGCCAGAAAGAGCTTTCAGGGCTAGCCCCTTTCGTGTGGGAGCAGTGGCTGGACGTTTCCGATTTGGGAGCTGGGCTCTGGCTGTGCCGGGAAGGAACATCCCCACTGTGCTGTGGCTAGGAAGCTCAGAGGGCCAGGGCTTGTGGGGCTGTGGAAGGGCTGCCTAGGGCAGGTGAGTGCCAGCAAGAGCTTTCAGGGCTAGCCCCTTTGGTGTGGGAGCAGTGGCTGGACGTTTCCGATTTGGGAGCTGGGCTCTGGCTGTGCCGGGAAGGAACGTCCCCACTGTGCTGTGGCTAGGAAGCTGAGAGGGCCAGGGCTTGTGGGGCTGTGGAAGGGCTGCCTAGGGAAGGTGAGGGCCAGCAAGAGCTTTCAGGGCTAGCCCCTTTCGTGTGGGAGCAGTGGCTGGACGTTTCTGATTTGGGAGCTGGGCTCTGGCTGTGCCGGGAAGGAACGTCCCCATACTGCTGTGGCTAGGAAGCTCAGAGGGCCAGGGCTTGTGGGGCTGTGGAAGGGCTGCCTAGGGAAGGTGAGGGCCAGCAAGAGCTTTCAGGGCTAGCCCCTTTCGTGTGGGAGCAGTGGCTGGACGTTTCCGATTTGGGAGCTGGGCTCTGGCTGTGCCGGGAAGGAACGTCCGCAGAGTACTGCGGCTAGGAAGCTGAGAGGGCCAGGGCTTGTGGGGCTGTGGAAGGGCTGCCTAGGGAAGGTGATGGCCAGCAAGAGCTTTCAGGGCTAGCCCCTTTCGTGTGGGAGCAGTGGCTGGACGTTTCCGATTTGGGAGCTGGGCTGTTGCTGTGCCGGGAAGGAACGTCCGCAGAGTGCTGTGGCTAGGAAGCTGAGAGGGCCAGGGCTTGTGGGGCTGTGGAAGGGCTGCCTAGGGAAGGTGAGGGCCAGCAAGAGCTTTCAGGGCTAGCCCCTTTCGTGTGGGAGCAGTGGCTGGACGTTTCCGATTTGGGAGCTGGGCTCTGACTGTGCCGGGAAGGAACGTCCGCAGAGTACTGCGGCTAGGAAGCTGAGAGGGCCAGGGCTTGTGGGGCTGTGGAAGGGCTGCCTAGGGAAGGTGAGGGCCAGCAAGAGCTTTCAGGGCTAGCACCTTTCGTGTGGGAGCAGTGGCTGGACGTTTCCGATTTGGGAGCTGGGCTCTGGCTGTGCCGGGAAGGAACTTCCCCACTGTGCTGTGGCTAGGAAGCTCAGAGCGCCAGGGCTTGTGGGGCTGTGGAAGGGCTGCCTAGGGAAGGTGAGGGCCAGCAAGAGCTTTCAGGGCTAGCCCCTTTCATGTGGGAGCAGTGGCTGGACTTTTCCGATTTGGGAGCTGGGCTCTGGCTGTGCCTGGAAGGAACATCCCCACTGTGCTGTGGCTAGGAAGCTGAGAGGGCCAGGGCTTGTGGGGCTGTGGAAGGGCTGCCTAGGGAAGGTGAGGGCCAGCAAGAGCTTTCAGGGCTAGCCCCTTTCGTGTGGGAGCAGTGGCTGGACGTTTCCGATTTGGGAGCTGGGCTCTGGCTGTGCCGGGAAGGAACATCCCCACTGTGCTGTGGCTAGGAAGCTCAGAGGGCCAGGGCTTGTGGGGCTGTGGAAGGGCTGCCTAGGGCAGGTGAGCGCCAGCAAGAGCTTTCAGGGCTAGCCCCTTTGGTGTGGGAGTAGTGGCTGGACATTTCTGATTTGGGAGCTGGGCTCTGGCTGTGCCTGAAAGGAATGTCCGCAGAGTGCTGTGGCTAGGAAGCTCAGAGGGCCAGGGCTTGTGGGGCTGTGGAAGGGCTGCCTAGGGAAGGTGAGGGCCAGCAAGAGCTTTCAGGGCTAGCCCCTTTCGTGTGGGAGCAGTGGCTGGACGTTTCCGATTTGGGAGCTGGGCTCTGGCTGTGCCGGGAAGGAACATCCCCACTGTGCTGTGGCTAGGAAGCTCAGAGGGCCAGGGCTTGTGGGGCTGTGGAAGGGCTGCCTAGGGCAGGTGAGCGCCAGAAAGAGCTTTCAGGGCTAGCCCCTTTGGTGTGGGAGCAGTGGCTGGACGTTTCCGATTTGGGAGCTGGGCTCTGGCTGTGCCGGGATGGAACGTCCCCACTGTGCTGTGGCTAGGAAGCTGAGAGGGCCAGGGCTTGTGGGGCTGTGGAAGGGCTGCCTAGGGAAGGTGAGGGCCAGCAAGAGCTTTCAGGGCTAGCCCCTTTCGTGTGGGAGCAGTGGCTGGACGTTTCTGATTTGGGAGCTGGGCTCTGGCTGTGCCGGGAAGGAACGTCCCCATACTGCTGTGGCTAGGAAGCTGAGAGCGCCAGGGCTTGTGGGGCTGTGGAAGGGCTGCCTAGGGAAGGTGAGGGCCAGCAAGAGCTTTCAGGGCTAGCCCCTTTCGTGTGGGAGCAGTGGCTGGACGTTTCCGATTTGGGAGCTGGGCTCTGGCTGTGCCGGGAAGGAACGTCCGCAGAGTACTGCGGCTAGGAAGCTGAGAGGGCCAGGGCTTGTGGGGCTGTGGAAGGGCTGCCTAGGGAAGGTGATGGCCAGCAAGAGCTTTCAGGGCTAGCCCCTTTCGTGTGGGAGCAGTGGCTGGACGTTTCCGATTTGGGAGCTGGGCTGTTGCTGTGCCGGGAAGGAACGTCCGCAGAGTGCTGTGGCTAGGAAGCTGAGAGGGCCAGGGCTTGTGGGGCTGTGGAAGGGCTGCCTAGGGCAGGTGAGGGCCAGCAAGAGCTTTCAGGGCTAGCCCCTTTCGTGTGGGAGCAGTGGCTGGACGTTTCCGATTTGGGAGCTGGGCTCTGGCTGTGCCGGGAAGGAACGTCCGCAGAGTACTGCGGCTAGGAAGCTGAGAGGGCCAGGGCTTGTGGGGCTGTGGAAGGGCTGCCTAGGGAAGGTGAGGGCCAGCAAGAGCTTTCAGGGCTAGCCCCTTTCGTGTGGGAGCAGTGGCTGGACGTTTCCGATTTGGGAGCTGGGCTCTGGCTGTGCCGGGAAGGAACGTCCGCAGAGTACTGCGGCTAGGAAGCTGAGAGGGCCAGGGCTTGTGGGGCTGTGGAAGGGCTGCCTAGGGAAGGTGAGGGTAAGCAAGAGCTTTCAGGGCTAGCCCCTTTCGTGTGGGAGCAGTGGCTGGACGTTTCCGATTTGGGAGCTGGGCTCTGGCTGTGCCGGGAAGGAACATCCCCACTGTGCTGTGGCTAGGAAGCTCAGAGGGCCAGGGCTTGTGGGGCTGTGGAAGGGCTGCCTAGGGAAGGTGAGGGCCAGCAAGAGCTTTCAGGGCTAGCCCCTTTCGTGTGGGAGCAGTGGCTGGACGTTTCCGATTTGGGAGCTGGGCTCTGGCTGTGCCGGGAAGGAACGTCCCCATACTGCTGTGGCTAGGAAGCTCAGAGCGCCAGGGCTTGTGGGGCTGTGGAAGGGCTGCCTAGGGAAGGTGAGGGCCAGCAAGAGCTTTCAGGGCTAGCCCCTTTCGTGTGGGAGCAGTGGCTGGACGTTTCCGATTTGGGAGCTGGGCTCTGGCTGTGCCGAGAAGGAACGTCCCCACACTGCTGTGGCTAGGAAGCTCAGAGATCCAGGGCTTGTGGGGCTGTGGAAGGGCTGCCTAGGGAAGGTGAGGGCCAGCAAGAGCTTTCAGGGCTAGCCCCTTTCGTGTGGGAGCAGTGGCTGGACGTTTCCGATTTGGGAGCTGGGCTCTGGCTGTGCCAGGAAGGAACGTCCGCAGAGTACTGCGGCTAGGAAGCTCAGAGGGCCAGGGCTTGTGGGGCTGTGGAAGGGCTGCCTAGGGAAGGTGAGGGCCAGCAAGAGCTTTCAGGGCTAGCCCCTTTCGTGTGGGAGCAGTGGCTGGACGTTTCCGATTTGGGAGCTGGGCTCTGGCTGTGCCGGGAAGGAACGTCCGCAGAGTACTGCGGCTAGGAAGCTCAGAGGGCCAGTGCTTGTGGGGCTGTGGAAGGGCTGCCTAGGGAAGGTGAGGGCCAGCAAGAGCTTTCAGGGCTAGCCCATTTCGTGTGGGAGCAGTGGCTGGACGTTTCCGATTTGGGAGCTGGGCTCTGGCTGTGCCGAGAAGGAACGTCCGCAGAGTACTGCGGCTAGGAAGCTCAGAGGGCCAGGGCTTGTGGGGCTGTGGAAGGGCTGCCTAGGGAAGGTGAGGGCCAGCAAGAGCTTTCAGGGCTAGCCGCTTTCGTGTGGGAGCAGTGGCTGGACGTTTCCGATTTGGGAGCTGGGCTCTGGCTGTGCCGGGAAGGAACGTCCCCACACTGCTGTGGCTAGGAAGGTCAGAGGGCCAGGGCTTGTGGGGCTGTGGAAGGGCTGCCTAGGGAAGGTGAGGGCCAGCAAGAGCTTTCAGGGCTAGCCCCTTTCGTGTGGGAGTAGTGGCTGGACGTTTCCGATTTGGGAGCTGGGCTCTGGCTGTGCCGGGAAGGAACGTCCGCAGAGTGCTGTGGCTAGGAAGCTGAGAGGGCCAGGGCTTGTGGGGCTGTGGAAGGGCTGCCTAGGGAAGGTGAGGGCCAGCAAGAGCTTTCAGGGCTAGCCCCTTTCGTGTGGGAGCAGTGGCTGGACGTTTCCGATTTGGGAGCTGGGCTCTGGCTGTGCCGGGAAGGAACGTCCCCACACTGCTGTGGCTAGGAAGCTGAGAGGGCCAGGGCTTGTGGGGCTGTGGAAGGGCTGCCTAGGGAAGGTGAGGGCCAGCAAGAGCTTTCAGGGCTAGCCCCTTTGGTGTGGGAGCAGTGGCTGGACGTTTCCGATTTGGGAGCTGGGCTCTGGCTGTGCTGGGAAGGAACGTCCCCACACTGCTGTGGCTAGGAAGCTCGGAGGGCCAGGGCTTGTGGGGCTGTGGAAGGGCTGCCTAGGGAAGGTGAGGGCCAGCAAGAGCTTTCAGGGCTAGCCCCTTTGGTGTGGGAGCAGTGGCTGGACGTTTCCGATTTGGGAGCTGGGCTCTGGCTGTGCCGGGAAGGAACGTCCGCAGAGTACTGCGGCTAGGAAGCTCGGAGGGCCAGGGCTTGTGGGGCTGTGGAAGGGCTGCCTAGGGAAGGTGAGGGCCAGCCAGAGCTTTCAGGGCTAGCCCCTTTCGTGTGGGAGCAGTGGCTGGACGTTTCCGATTTGGGAGCTGGGCTCTGGCTGTGCCGGGAAGGAACTTCCCCACTCTGCTGTGGCTAGGAAGCTGAGAGGGCCAGGGCTTGTGGGGCTGTGGAAGGGCTGCCTAGGGAAGGTGAGGGCCAGCAAGAGCTTTCAGGGCTAGCCCCTTTCGTGTGGGAGCAGTGGCTGGACGTTTCCGATTTGGGAGCTGGGCTCTGGCTGTGCCGGGAAGGAACGTCCGCAGAGTACTGCGGCTAGGAAGCTCAGAGGGCCAGGGCTTGTGGGTCTGTGGAAGGGCTGCCTAGGGAAGGTGAGGGCCAGCAAGAGCTTTCAGGGCTAGCCCCTTTCGTGTGGGAGCAGTGGCTGGACGTTTCCGATTTGGGAGCTGGGCTCTGGCTGTGCCGGGAAGGAACGTCCCCACACTGCTGTGGCTAGGAAGCTCAGAGGGCCAGGGCTTGTGGGGCTGTGGAAGGGCTGCCTAGGGAAGGTGAGGGCCAGCCAGAGCTTTCAGGGCTAGCCCCTTTCGTGTGGGAGCAGTGGCTGGACGTTTCCGATTTGGGAGCTGGGCTCTGGTTGTGCCGGGAAGGAACGTCCCCACACTGCTGTGGCTAGGAAGGTCAGAGCGCCAGGGCTTGTGGGGCTGTGGAAGGGCTGCCTAGCGAAGGTGAGGGCCAGCAAGAGCTTTCAGGGCTAGCCCCTTTCGTGTGGGAGCAGTGGCTGGACGTTTCCGATTTGGGAGCTGGGCTCTGGCTGTGCCGAGAAGGAACGTCCGCAGAGTGCTGTGGCTAGGAAGCTCAGAGGGCCAGGGCTTGTGGGGCTGTGGAAGGGCTGCCTAGGGAAGGTGAGGGCCAGCAAGAGCTTTCAGGGCTAGCCCCTTTCGTGTGGGAGCAGTGGCTGGACGTTTCCGATTTGGGAGCTGGGCTCTGGCTGTGCCGGGAAGGAACGTCCGCAGAGTACTGCGGCTAGGAAGCTGAGAGGGCCAGGGCTTGTGGGGCTGTGGAAGGGCTGCCTAGGGAAGGTGAGGGCCAGCAAGAGCTTTCAGGGCTAGCCCCTTTGGTGTGGGAGCAGTGGCTGGACGTTTCCGATTTGGGAGCTGGGCTCTGGCTGTGCCGGGAAGGAAGGTCCGCAGAGTACTGCGGCTAGGAAGCTGAGAGGGCCAGGGCTTGTGGGGCTGTGGAAGGGCTGCCTAGGGAAGGTGAGGGCCAGCAAGAGCTTTCAGGGCTAGCCCCTTTGGTGTGGGAGCAGTGGCTGGACATTTCCGATTTGGGAGCTGGGCTCTGGCTGTGCCGGGAAGGAAGGTCCGCAGAGTACTGCGGCTAGGAAGCTGAGAGGGCCAGGGCTTGTGGGGCTGTGGAAGGGCTGCCTAGGAAGGTGAGGGCCAGCAAGAGCTTTCAGGGCTAGCCCCTTTGGTGTGGGAGCAGTGGCTGGACGTTTCCGATTTGGGAGCTGGGCTCTGGCTGTGCCGGGAAGGAACGTCCCCACTGTGCTGTGGCTAGGAAGCTGAGAGGGCCAGGGCTTGTGGGGCTGTGGAAGGGCTGCCTAGGGAAGGTGAGGGCCAGCAAGAGCTTTCAGGGCTAGCCCCTTTCGTGTGGGAGCAGTGGCTGGACGTTTCCGATTTGGGAGCTGGGCTCTGGCTGTGCCGGGAAGGAACGTCCGTACACTGCTGTGGCTAGGAAGCTCAGAGGGCCAGTGCTTGTGGGGCTGTGGAAGGGCTGCCTAGGGAAGGTGAGGGCCAGCCAGAGCTTTCAGGGCTAGCCCCTTTGGTGTGGGAGCAGTGGCTGGACGTTTCCGATTTGGGAGCTGGGCTCTGGCTGTGCCGGGAAGGAAGGTCCGCAGAGTACTGCGGCTAGGAAGCTCAGAGGGCCAGGGCTTGTGGGGCTGTGGAAGGGCTGCCTAGGGAAGGTGAGGGCCAGCAAGAGCTTTCAGGGCTAGCCCCTTTCGTGTGGGAGCAGTGGCTGGACGTTTCCGATTTGGGAGCTGGGCTCTGGCTGTGCCGGGAAGGAACGTCCGCAGAGTACTGCGGCTAGGAAGCTGAGAGGGCCAGGGCTTGTGGGGCTGTGGAAGGGCTGCCTAGGGAAGGTGAGGGCCAGCAAGAGCTTTCAGGGCTAGCCCCTTTGGTGTGGGAGCAGTGGCTGGACGTTTCCGATTTGGGAGCTGGGCTCTGGCTGTGCCGGGAAGGAAGGTCCGCAGAGTACTGCGGCTAGGAAGCTCAGAGGGCCAGGGCTTGTGGGGCTGTGGAAGGGCTGCCTAGGGAAGGTGAGGGCCAGCAAGAGCTTTCAGGGCTAGCCCCTTTCGTGTGGGAGCAGTGGCTGGACGTTTCCGATTTGGGAGCTGGGTTCTGGCTGTGCCGGGAAGGAACGTCCGCAGAGTGCTGTGGCTAGGAAGCTGAGAGGGCCAGGGCTTGTGGGGCTGTGGAAGGGCTGCCTAGGGAAGGTGAGGGCCAGCAAGAGCTTTCAGGGCTAGCCCCTTTCGTGTGGGAGCAGTGGCTGGACGTTTCCGATTTGGGAGCTGGGCTCTGGCTGTGCCGGGAAGGAACGTCCGCAGAGTACTGCGGCTAGGAAGCTGAGAGGGCCAGGGCTTGTGGGGCTGTGGAAGGGCTGCCTAGGGAAGGTGAGGGCCAGCAAGAGCTTTCAGGGCTAGCCCCTTTCGTGTGGGAGCAGTGGCTGGACGTTTCCGATTTGGGAGCTGGGTTCTGGCTGTGCCGGGAAGGAACGTCCGCACACTGCTGTGGCTAGGAAGCTGAGAGGGCCAGGGCTTGTGGGGCTGTGGAAGGGCTGCCTAGGGAAGGTGAGGGCCAGCAAGAGCTTTCAGGGCTAGCCCCTTTCGTGTGGGAGCAGTGGCTGGACATTTCCGATTTGGGAGCTGGGCTCTGGCTGTGCCGGGAAGGAACGTCCGCAGAGTACTGCGGCTAGGAAGCTGAGAGGGCCAGGGCTTGTGGGGCTGTGGAAGGGCTGCCTAGGGAAGGGGATGGCCAGCAAGAGCTTTCAGGGCTAGCCCCTTTCGTGTGGGAGAAGTGGCTGGACGTTTCCGATTTGGGAGCTGGGCTCTGGCTGTGCCGAGAAGGAACGTCCCCACACTGCTATGGCTAGGAAGCTCAGAGGGCCAGGGCTTGTGGGGCTGTGGAAGGGCTGCCTAGGGAAGGTGAGGGCCAGCAAGAGCTTTCAGGGCTAGCCCCTTTGGTGTGGGAGCAGTGGCTGGACGTTTCCGATCTGGGAGGTGGGCTCTGGCTGTGCCGGGAAGGAACGTCCGCAGAGTACTGCGGCTAGGAAGCTCAGAGGGCCAGGGCTTGTGGGGCTGTGGAAGGGCTGCCTAGGGAAGGTGAGGGCCAGCAAGAGCTTTCAGGGCTAGCCCCTTTCGTGTGGGAGCAGTGGCTGGACGTTTCCGATTTGGGAGCTGGGCTCTGGCTGTGCCGGGAAGGAACGTCCGCAGAGTACTGCGGCTAGGAAGCTGAGAGGGCCAGGGCTTGTGGGGCTGTGGAAGGGCTGCCTAGGGAAGGTGAGGGCCAGCAAGAGCTTTCAGGGCTAGCCCCTTTCGTGTGGGAGCAGTGGCTGGACGTTTCCGATTTGGGAGCTGGGCTCTGGCTGTGCCGGGAAGGAACGTCCGCAGAGTACTGCGGCTAGGAAGCTGAGAGGGCCAGGGCTTGTGGGGCTGTGGAAGGGCTGCCTAGGGAAGGTGAGGGCCAGCAAGAGCTTTCAGGGCTAGCCCCTTTGGTGTGGGAGCAGTGGCTGGACGTTTCCGATTTGGGAGCTGGGCTCTGGCTGTGCTGAGAAGGAACGTCCCCACACTGCTGTGGCTAGGAAGCTGAGAGGGCCAGGGCTTGTGGGGCTGTGGAAGGGCTGCCTAGGGAAGGTGAGGGCCAGCAAGAGCTTTCAGGGCTAGCCCCTTTCGTGTGGGAGCAGTGGCTGGACGTTTCCGATTTGGGAGCTGGGCTCTGGCTGTGCCGAGAAGGAACGTCCCCACACTGCTATGGCTAGGAAGCTCAGAGGGCCAGGGCTTGTGGGGCTGTGGAAGGGCTGCCTAGGGAAGGTGAGGGCCAGCAAGAGCTTTCAGGGCTAGCCCCTTTGGTGTGGGAGCAGTGGCTGGACGTTTCCGATCTGGGAGGTGGGCTCTGGCTGTGCCGGGAAGGAACGTCCACAGAGTACTGCGGCTAGGAAGCTGAGAGGGCCAGGGCTTGTGGGGCTGTGGAAGGGCTGCCTAGGGAAGGTGAGGGCCAGGAAGAGCTTTCAGGGCTAGCCCCTTTCGTGTGGGAGCAGTGGCTGGACGTTTCCGATTTGGGAGCTGGGCTCTGGCTGTGCCGGGAAGGAACGTCCCCACACTTCTGTCGCTAGGAAGCTCAGAGGGCCAGTGCTTGTGGGGCTGTGGAAGGGCTGCCTAGGGAAGGTGAGGGCCAGCAAGAGCTTTCAGGGCTAGCCCCTTTCGTGTGGGAGCAGTGGCTGGACGTTTCCGATTTGGGAGCTGGGCTCTGGCTGTGCCGAGAAGGAACGTCCCCACACTGGTATGGCTAGGAAGCTGAGAGGGCCAGGGCTTGTGGGGCTGTGGAAGGGCTGCCTAGGGAAGGTGAGGGCCAGCAAGAGCTTTCAGGGCTAGCCCCTTTCGTGTGGGAGCAGTGGCTGGACGTTTCCAATTTGGGAGCTGGGCTCTGGCTGTGCCGAGAAGGAACGTCCCCACACTGCTGTGGCTAGGAAGCTGAGAGGGCCAGGGCTTGTGGGGCTGTGGAAGGGCTGCCTAGGAAGGTGAGGGCCAGCAAGAGCTTTCAGGGCTAGCCCCTTTCGTGTGGGAGCAGTGGCTGGACGTTTCCGATTTGGGAGCTGGGCTCTGGCTGTGCCGAGAAGGAACGTCCGCACACTGCTGTGGCTAGGAAGCTGAGAGGGCCAGGGCTTGTGGGGCTGTGGAAGGGCTGCCTAGGGAAGGTGAGGGCCAGCAAGAGCTTTCAGGGCTAGCCCCTTTCGTGTGGGAGCAGTGGCTGGACGTTTCCGATTTGGGAGCTGGGCTCTGGCTGTGCCGGGAAGGAAGGTCCGCAGAGTACTGCGGCTAGGAAGCTGAGAGGGCCAGGGCTTGTGGGGCTGTGGAAGGGCTGCCTAGGAAGGTGAGTGCCAGCAAGAGCTTTCAGGGCTAGCCCCTTTCGTGTGGGAGCAGTGGCTGGACGTTTCCGATTTGGGAGCTGGGCTCTGGCTGTGCCGGGAAGGAACGTCCACAGAGTACTGCGGCTAGGAAGCTGAGAGGGCCAGGGCTTGTGGGGCTGTGGAAGGGCTGCCTAGGGAAGGTGAGGGCCAGCAAGAGCTTTCAGGGCTAGCCCCTTTCATGTGGGAGCAGTGGCTGGACGTTTCCGATTTGGGAGCTGGGCTCTGGCTGTGCCGGGAAGGAACGTCCGCACACTGCTGTGGCTAGGAAGCTCAGAGGGCCAGGGCTTGTGGGGCTGTGGAAGGGCTGCCTAGGGAAGGTGAGGGCCAGCAAGAGCTTTCAGGGCTAGCCCCTTTCGTGTGGGAGCAGTGGCTGGACGTTTGAAATTTGGGAGCTGGGCTCTGGCTGTGCCGGGAAGGAACGTCCGCACACTGCTGTGGCTAGGAAGCTGAGAGGGCCAGGGCTTGTGGGGCTGTGGAAGGGCTGCCTAGGGAAGGTGAGGGCCAGCAAGAGCTTTCAGGGCTAGCCCCTTTCGTGTGGGAGCAGTGGCTGGACGTTTCCGATTTGGGAGCTGGGCTCTGGCTGTGCCGGGAAGGAACGTCCGCAGAGTACTGCGGCTAGGAAGCTGAGAGGGCCAGGGCTTGTGGGGCTGTGGAAGGGCTGCCTAGGGAAGGTGAGGGCCAGCAAGAGCTTTCAGGGCTAGCCCCTTTCGTGTGGGAGCAGTGGCTGGACGTTTCCGATTTGGGAGCTGGGTTCTGGCTGTGCCGGGAAGGAACGTCCGCACACTGCTGTGGCTAGGAAGCTGAGAGGGCCAGGGCTTGTGGGGCTGTGGAAGGGCTGCCTAGGGAAGGTGAGGGCCAGCAAGAGCTTTCAGGGCTAGCCCCTTTCGTGTGGGAGCAGTGGCTGGACGTTTCCGATTTGGGAGCTGGGCTCTGGCTGTGCCGGGAAGGAACGTCCGCAGAGTACTGCGGCTAGGAAGCTCAGAGGGCCAGGGCTTGTGGGGCTGTGGAAGGGCTGCCTAGGGAAGGTGAGGGCCAGCAAGAGCTTTCAGGGCTAGCCCCTTTCGTGTGGGAGCAGTGGCTGGACGTTTCCGATTTGGGAGCTGGGTTCTGGCTGTGCCGGGAAGGAACGTCCGCACACTGCTGTGGCTAGGAAGCTGAGAGGGCCAGGGCTTGTGGGGCTGTGGAAGGGCTGCCTAGGGAAGGTGAGGGCCAGCAAGAGCTTTCAGGGCTAGCCCCTTTCGTGTGGGAGCAGTGGCTGGACGTTTCCGATTTGGGAGCTGGGCTCTGGCTGTGCCGGGAAGGAACGTCCGCAGAGTACTGCGGCTAGGAAGCTGAGAGGGCCAGGGCTTGTGGGGCTGTGGAAGGGCTGCCTAGGGAAGGGGATGGCCAGCAAGAGCTTTCAGGGCTAGCCCCTTTCGTGTGGGAGAAGTGGCTGGACGTTTCCGATTTGGGAGCTGGGCTCTGGCTGTGCCGAGAAGGAACGTCCCCACACTGCTATGGCTAGGAAGCTCAGAGGGCCAGGGCTTGTGGGGCTGTGGAAGGGCTGCCTAGGGAAGGTGAGGGCCAGCAAGAGCTTTCAGGGCTAGCCCCTTTCGTGTGGGAGCAGTGGCTGGACGTTTCCGATTTGGGAGCTGGGCTCTGGCTGTGCCGGGAAGGAACGTCCGCAGAGTACTGCGGCTAGGAAGCTCAGAGGGCCAGGGCTTGTGGGGCTGTGGAAGGGCTGCCTAGGGAAGGTGAGGGCCAGCAAGAGCTTTCAGGGCTAGCCCCTTTCGTGTGGGAGCAGTGGCTGGACGTTTCCGATTTGGGAGCTGGGTTCTGGCTGTGCCGGGAAGGAACGTCCGCACACTGCTGTGGCTAGGAAGCTGAGAGGGCCAGGGCTTGTGGGGCTGTGGAAGGGCTGCCTAGGGAAGGTGAGGGCCAGCAAGAGCTTTCAGGGCTAGCCCCTTTCGTGTGGGAGCAGTGGCTGGACGTTTCCGATTTGGGAGCTGGGCTCTGGCTGTGCCGGGAAGGAACGTCCGCAGAGTACTGCGGCTAGGAAGCTGAGAGGGCCAGGGCTTGTGGGGCTGTGGAAGGGCTGCCTAGGGAAGGGGATGGCCAGCAAGAGCTTTCAGGGCTAGCCCCTTTCGTGTGGGAGAAGTGGCTGGACGTTTCCGATTTGGGAGCTGGGCTCTGGCTGTGCCGAGAAGGAACGTCCCCACACTGCTATGGCTAGGAAGCTCAGAGGGCCAGGGCTTGTGGGGCTGTGGAAGGGCTGCCTAGGGAAGGTGAGGGCCAGCAAGAGCTTTCAGGGCTAGCCCCTTTCGTGTGGGAGCAGTGGCTGGACGTTTCCGATTTGGGAGCTGGGCTCTGGCTGTGCCGGGAAGGAACGTCCGCAGAGTACTGCGGCTAGGAAGCTGAGAGGGCCAGGGCTTGTGGGGCTGTGGAAGGGCTGCCTAGGGAAGGTGAGGGCCAGCAAGAGCTTTCAGGGCTAGCCCCTTTCGTGTGGGAGCAGTGGCTGGACGTTTCCGATTTGGGAGCTGGGCTCTGGCTGTGCCGGGAAGGAACGTCCGCAGAGTACTGCGGCTAGGAAGCTGAGAGGGCCAGGGCTTGTGGGGCTGTGGAAGGGCTGCCTAGGGAAGGGGATGGCCAGCAAGAGCTTTAAGGGCTAGCCCCTTTCGTGTGGGAGCAGTGGCTGGACGTTTCCGATTTGGGAGCTGGGCTCTGGCTGTGCCGGGAAGGAACGTCCCCACACTGCTGTGGCTAGGAAGCTGAGAGGGCCAGTGCTTGTGGGGCTGTGGAAGGGCTGCCTAGGGAAGGTGAGGGCCAGCAAGAGCTTTCAGGGCTAGCCCCTTTCGTGTGGGAGCAGTGGCTGGACGTTTCCGATTTGGGAGCTGGGCTCTGGCTGTGCCGGGAAGGAACGTCCCCACACTGCTGTGGCTAGGAAGCTGAGAGGGCCAGGGCTTGTGGGGCTGTGGAAGGGCTGCCTAGGAAGGTGAGGGCCAGCAAGAGCTTTCAGGGCTAGCCCCTTTCGTGTGGGGGCAGTGGCTGGACGTTTGAAATTTGGGAGCTGGGCTCTGGCTGTGCCGAGAAGGAACGTCCCCACACTGCTATGGCTAGGAAGCTGAGAGGGCCAGGGCTTGTGGGGCTGTGGAAGGGCTGCCTAGGGAAGGTGAGGGCCAGCCAGAGCTTTCAGGGCTAGCCCCTTTCGTGTGGGAGCAGTGGCTGGACGTTTCCGATTTGGGAGCTGGGCTCTGGCTGTGCCGGGAAGGAAGGTCCGCAGAGTACTGCGGCTAGGAAGCTGAGAGGGCCAGGGCTTGTGGGGCTGTGGAAGGGCTGCCTAGGAAGGTGAGTGCCAGCAAGAGCTTTCAGGGCTAGCCCCTTTCGTGTGGGAGCAGTGGCTGGACGTTTCCGATTTGGGAGCTGGGCTCTGGCTGTGCCGGGAAGGAACGTCCACAGAGTACTGCGGCTAGGAAGCTGAGAGGGCCAGGGCTTGTGGGGCTGTGGAAGGGCTGCCTAGGGAAGGTGAGGGCCAGCAAGAGCTTTCAGGGCTAGCCCCTTTCGTGTGGGAGCAGTGGCTGGACGTTTCCGATTTGGGAGCTGGGCTCTGGCTGTGCCGGGAAGGAACGTCCGCACACTGCTGTGGCTAGGAAGCTCAGAGGGCCAGGGCTTGTGGGGCTGTGGAAGGGCTGCCTAGGGAAGGTGAGGGCCAGCAAGAGCTTTCAGGGCTAGCCCCTTTCGTGTGGGAGCAGTGGCTGGACGTTTCCGATTTGGGAGCTGGGCTCTGGCTGTGCCGGGAAGGAACGTCCGCACACTGCTGTGGCTAGGAAGCTGAGAGGGCCAGGGCTTGTGGGGCTGTGGAAGGGCTGCCTAGGGAAGGTGAGGGCCAGCAAGAGCTTTCAGGGCTAGCCCCTTTCGTGTGGGAGCAGTGGCTGGACGTTTCCGATTTGGGAGCTGGGCTCTGGCTGTGCCGGGAAGGAACGACCGCACACTTCTGTCGCTAGGAAGCTGAGAGGGCCAGGGCTTGTGGGGCTGTGGAAGGGCTGCCTAGGGAAGGTGAGGGCCAGCAAGAGCTTTCAGGGCTAGCCCCTTTCGTGTGGGAGAAGTGGCTGGACGTTTCCGATTTGGGAGCTGGGCTCTGGCTGTGCTGAGAAGGAACGTCCCCACACTGCTGTGGCTAGGAAGCTGAGAGGGCCAGGGCTTGTGGGGCTGTGGAAGGGCTGCCTAGGGAAGGTGAGGGCCAGCCAGAGCTTTCAGGGCTAGCCCCTTTCGTGTGGGAGCAGTGGCTGGACGTTTCCGATTTGGGAGCTGGGCTCTGGCTGTGCCGGGAAGGAACGTCCGCAGAGTACTGCGGCTAGGAAGCTGAGAGGGCCAGGGCTTGTGGGGCTGTGGAAGGGCTGCCTAGGGAAGGTGAGGGCCAGCAAGAGCTTTCAGGGCTAGCCCCTTTCGTGTGGGAGCAGTGGCTGGACGTTTCCGATTTGGGAGCTGGGCTCTGGCTGTGCCGGGAAGGAACGTCCGCAGAGTACTGCGGCTAGGAAGCTGAGAGGGCCAGGGCTTGTGGGGCTGTGGAAGGGCTGCCTAGGGAAGGTGAGGGCCAGCAAGAGCTTTCAGGGCTAGCCCCTTTCGTGTGGGAGCAGTGGCTGGACGTTTCCGATTTGGGAGCTGGGCTCTGGCTGTGCCGGGAAGGAACGTCCCCACACTGCTGTCGCTAGGAAGCTCAGAGGGCCAGGGCTTGTGGGGCTGTGGAAGGGCTGCCTAGGGAAGGTGAGGGCCAGCAAGAGCTTTCAGGGCTAGCCCCTTTCGTGTGGGAGCAGTGGCTGGACGTTTCCGATTTGGGAGCTGGGCTCTGGCTGTGCCGGGAAGGAACGTCCGCAGAGTACTGCGGCTAGGAAGCTGAGAGGGCCAGGGCTTGTGGGGCTGTGGAAGGGCTGCCTAGGAAGGTGAGGGCCAGCAAGAGCTTTCAGGGCTAGCCCCTTTGGTGTGGGAGCAGTGGCTGGACGTTTCCGATTTGGGAGCTGGGCTCTGGCTGTGCCGGGAAGGAACGTCCGCAGAGTACTGCGGCTAGGAAGCTGAGAGGGCCAGGGCTTGTGGGGCTGTGGAAGGGCTGCCTAGGGAAGGTGAGGGCCAGCAAGAGCTTTCAGGGCTAGCCCCTTTGGTGTGGGAGCAGTGGCTGGACGTTTCCGATTTGGGAGGTGGGCTCTGGCTGTGCCGGGAAGGAACGTCCGCACACTTCTGTCGCTAGGAAGCTGAGAGGGCCAGGGCTTGTGGGGCTGTGGAAGGGCTGCCTAGGGAAGGTGAGGGCCAGCAAGAGCTTTCAGGGCTAGCCCCTTTCGTGTGGGAGCAGTGGCTGGACGTTTCCGATTTGGGAGCTGGGCTCTGGCTGTGCCGGGAAGGAACGTCCCCACACTTCTGTCGCTAGGAAGCTCAGAGGGCCAGTGCTTGTGGGGCTGTGGAAGGGCTGCCTAGGGAAGGTGAGGGCCAGCAAGAGCTTTCAGGGCTAGCCCCTTTCGTGTGGGAGCAGTGGCTGGACGTTTCCGATTTGGGAGCTGGGCTCTGGCTGTGCCGAGAAGGAACGTCCCCACACTGGTATGGCTAGGAAGCTGAGAGGGCCAGGGCTTGTGGGGCTGTGGAAGGGCTGCCTAGGAAGGTGAGGGCCAGCAAGAGCTTTCAGGGCTAGCCCCTTTCGTGTGGGAGCAGTGGCTGGACGTTTCCAATTTGGGAGCTGGGCTCTGGCTGTGCCGAGAAGGAACGTCCGCAGAGTACTGCGGCTAGGAAGCTCAGAGGGCCAGGGCTTGTGGGGCTGTGGAAGGGCTGCCTAGGGAAGGTGAGGGCCAGCAAGAGCTTTCAGGGCTAGCCCCTTTCGTGTGGGGGCAGTGGCTGGACGTTTGAAATTTGGGAGCTGGGCTCTGGCTGTGCCGAGAAGGAACGTCCCCACACTGCTATGGCTAGGAAGCTGAGAGGGCCAGGGCTTGTGGGGCTGTGGAAGGGCTGCCTAGGGAAGGTGAGGGCCAGCCAGAGCTTTCAGGGCTAGCCCCTTTCGTGTGGGAGCAGTGGCTGGACGTTTCCGATTTGGGAGCTGGGCTCTGGCTGTGCCGGGAAGGAAGGTCCGCAGAGTACTGCGGCTAGGAAGCTGAGAGGGCCAGGGCTTGTGGGGCTGTGGAAGGGCTGCCTAGGAAGGTGAGTGCCAGCAAGAGCTTTCAGGGCTAGCCCCTTTCGTGTGGGAGCAGTGGCTGGACGTTTCCGATTTGGGAGCTGGGCTCTGGCTGTGCCGGGAAGGAACGTCCACAGAGTACTGCGGCTAGGAAGCTGAGAGGGCCAGGGCTTGTGGGGCTGTGGAAGGGCTGCCTAGGGAAGGTGAGGGCCAGCAAGAGCTTTCAGGGCTAGCCCCTTTCGTGTGGGAGCAGTGGCTGGACGTTTCCGATTTGGGAGCTGGGCTCTGGCTGTGCCGGGAAGGAACGACCGCACACTTCTGTCGCTAGGAAGCTGAGAGGGCCAGGGCTTGTGGGGCTGTGGAAGGGCTGCCTAGGGAAGGTGAGGGCCAGCAAGAGCTTTCAGGGCTAGCCCCTTTGGTGTGGGAGCAGTGGCTGGACGTTTCCGATTTGGGAGCTGGGCTCTGGCTGTGCTGAGAAGGAACGTCCCCACACTGCTGTGGCTAGGAAGCTGAGAGGGCCAGGGCTTGTGGGGCTGTGGAAGGGCTGCCTAGGGAAGGTGAGGGCCAGCCAGAGCTTTCAGGGCTAGCCCCTTTCGTGTGGGAGCAGTGGCTGGACGTTTCCGATTTGGGAGCTGGGCTCTGGCTGTGCCGGGAAGGAACGTCCGCAGAGTACTGCGGCTAGGAAGCTGAGAGGGCCAGGGCTTGTGGGGCTGTGGAAGGGCTGCCTAGGGAAGGTGAGGGCCAGCAAGAGCTTTCAGGGCTAGCCCCTTTCGTGTGGGAGCAGTAGCTGGACGTTTCCGATTTGGGAGCTGGGCTCTGGCTGTGCCGGGAAGGAACGTCCGCAGAGTACTGCGGCTAGGAAGCTGAGAGGGCCAGGGCTTGTGGGGCTGTGGAAGGGCTGCCTAGGGAAGGTGAGGGCCAGCAAGAGCTTTCAGGGCTAGCCCCTTTCGTGTGGGAGCAGTGGCTGGACGTTTCCGATTTGGGAGCTGGGCTCTGGCTGTGCCGGGAAGGAACGTCCCCACACTGCTGTCGCTAGGAAGCTCAGAGGGCCAGGGTTTGTGGGGCTGTGGAAGGGCTGCCTAGGGAAGGTGAGGGCCAGCCAGAGCTTTCAGGGCTAGCCCCTTTCGTGTGGGAGCAGTGGCTGGACGTTTCCGATTTGGGAGCTGGGCTCTGGCTGTGCCGGGAAGGAACGTCCGCAGAGTACTGCGGCTAGGAAGCTGAGAGGGCCAGGGCTTGTGGGGCTGTGGAAGGGCTGCCTAGGAAGGTGAGGGCCAGCAAGAGCTTTCAGGGCTAGCCCCTTTGGTGTGGGAGCAGTGGCTGGACGTTTCCGATTTGGGAGCTGGGCTCTGGCTGTGCCGGGAAGGAACGTCCGCAGAGTACTGCGGCTAGGAAGCTGAGAGGGCCAGGGCTTGTGGGGCTGTGGAAGGGCTGCCTAGGGAAGGTGAGGGCCAGCAAGAGCTTTCAGGGCTAGCCCCTTTGGTGTGGGAGCAGTGGCTGGACGTTTCCGATTTGGGAGGTGGGCTCTGGCTGTGCCGGGAAGGAACGTCCGCACACTTCTGTCGCTAGGAAGCTGAGAGGGCCAGGGCTTGTGGGGCTGTGGAAGGGCTGCCTAGGGAAGGTGAGGGCCAGCAAGAGCTTTCAGGGCTAGCCCCTTTCGTGTGGGAGCAGTGGCTGGACGTTTCCGATTTGGGAGCTGGGCTCTGGCTGTGCTGAGAAGGAACGTCCCCACACTGCTGTGGCTAGGAAGCTCAGAGGGCCAGGGCTTGTGGGGCTGTGGAAGGGCTGCCTAGGGAAGGTGAGGGCCAGCAAGAGCTTTCAGGGCTAGCCCCTTTCGTGTGGGAGCAGTCGCTGGACGTTTCCGATTTGGGAGCTGGGCTCTGGCTGTGCCGGGAAGGAACATCCCCACACTGCTGTGGCTAGGAAGCTGAGAGGGCCAGGGCTTGTGGGGCTGTGGAAGGGCTGCCTAGGGAAGGTGAGGGCCAGCAAGAGCTTTCAGGGCTAGCCCCTTTGGTGTGGGAGCAGTGGCTGGACGTTTGAAATTTGGGAGCTGGGCTCTGGCTGTGCCGGGAAGGAATGTCCGCACAATTCTGTCGCTAGGAAGCTGAGAGGGCCAGGGCTTGTGGGGCTGTGGAAGGGCTGCCTAGGGAAGGTGAGGGCCAGCAAGAGCTTTCAGGGCTAGCCCCTTTCGTGTGGGAGCAGTGGCTGGACGTTTCCGATTTGGGAGCTGGGCTCTGGCTGTGCCGGGAAGGAACGTCCGTACACAGCTGTGGCTAGGAAGCTCAGAGGGCCAGTGCTTGTGGGGCTGTGGAAGGGCTGCCTAGGGAAGGTGAGGGCCAGCCAGAGCTTTCAGGGCTAGCCCCTTTCGTGTGGGAGCAGTGGCTGGACGTTTCCGATTTGGGAGCTGTGCTCTGGCTGTGCCGGGAAGGAAGGTCCGCAGAGTACTGCGGCTAGGAAGCTGAGAGGGCCAGGGCTTGTGGGGCTGTGGAAGGGCTGCCTAGGGAAGGTGAGGGCCAGCAAGAGCTTTCAGGGCTAGCCCCTTTCGTGTGGGAGCAGTGGCTGGACGTTTCCGATTTGGGAGCTGGGCTCTGGCTGTGCCGGGAAGGAACGTCCGCAGAGTACTGCGGCTAGGAAGCTGAGAGGGCCAGGGCTTGTGGGGCTGTGGAAGGGCTGCCTAGGGAAGGTGAGGGCCAACAAGAGCTTTCAGGGCTAGCCCCTTTCGTGTGGGAGCAGTGGCTGGACGTTTCCGATTTGGGAGCTGGGCTCTGGCTGTGCCGGGAAGGAACGTCCGCACACTGCTGTGGCTAGGAAGCTCAGAGGGCCAGGGCTTGTGGGGCTGTGGAAGGGCTGCCTAGGGAAGGTGAGGGCCAGCAAGAGCTTTCAGGGCTAGCCCCTTTGGTGTGGGAGCAGTGGCTGGACGTTTCCGATTTGGGAGCTGGGCTCTGGCTGTGCCGGGAAGGAACGTCCGCAGAGTACTGCGGCTAGGAAGCTGAGAGGGCCAGGGCTTGTGGGGCTGTGGAAGGGCTGCCTAGGGAAGGTGAGGGCCAGCAAGAGCTTTCAGGGCTAGCCCCTTTCGTGTGGGAGCAGTGGCTGGACGTTTCCGATTTGGGAGCTGGGCTCTGGCTGTGCCGGGAAGGAACGTCCGCACACTGCTGTGGCTAGGAAGCTCAGAGGGCCAGGGCTTGTGGGGCTGTGGAAGGGCTGCCTAGGGAAGGTGAGGGCCAGCAAGAGCTTTCAGGGCTAGCCCCTTTGGTGTGGGAGCAGTGGCTGGACGTTTCCGATTTGGGAGCTGGGCTCTGGCTGTGCCGGGAAGGAACGTCCCCACACTGCTGTGGCTAGGAAGCTCAGAGGGCCAGTGCTTGTGGGGCTGTGGAAGGGCTGCCTAGGGAAGGTGAGGGCCAGCCAGAGCTTTCAGGGCTAGCCCCTTTCGTGTGGGAGCAGTGGCTGGACGTTTCCGATTTGGGAGCTGGGCTCTGGCTGTGCCGGGAAGGAACGTCCGCAGAGTGCTGTGGCTAGGAAGCTGAGAGGGCCAGGGCTTGTGGGGCTGTGGAAGGGCTGCCTAGGGAAGGTGAGCGCCAGCAAGAGCTTTCAGGGCTAGCCCCTTTCGTGTGGGAGCAGTGGCTGGACGTTTCCGATTTGGGAGCTGGGCTCTGGCTGTGCCGGGAAGGAACGACCGCACACTTCTGTCGCTAGGAAGCTGAGAGGGCCAGGGCTTGTGGGGCTGTGGAAGGGCTGCCTAGGGAAGGTGAGGGCCAGCAAGAGCTTTCAGGGCTAGCCCCTTTCGTGTGGGAGCAGTGGCTGGACGTTTCCGATTTGGGAGCTGGGCTCTGGCTGTGCCGAGAAGGAACGTCCCCACACTGCTATGGCTAGGAAGCTGAGAGGGCCAGGGCTTGTGGGGCTGTGGAAGGGCTGCCTAGGGAAGGGGATGGCCAGCAAGAGCTTTCAGGGCTAGCCCCTTTGGTGTGGGAGCAGTGGCTGGACGTTTCCGATCTGGGAGGTGGGCTCTGGCTGTGCCGGGAAGGAACGTCCGCAGAGTACTGCGGCTAGGAAGCTGAGAGGGCCAGGGCTTGTGGGGCTGTGGAAGGGCTGCCTAGGGAAGGTGAGGGCCAGCAAGAGCTTTCAGGGCTAGCCCCTTTCGTGTGGGAGCAGTGGCTGGACGTTTCCGATTTGGGAGCTGGGCTCTGGCTGTGCCGGGAAGGAACGTCCCCACACTTCTGTCGCTAGGAAGCTCAGGGGGCCAGTGCTTGTGGGGCTGTGGAAGGGCTGCCTAGGGAAGGTAAGGGCCAGCAAGAGCTTTCAGTGCTAGCCCCTTTGGTGTGGGAGCAGTGGCTGGATGTTTCCGATTTGGGAGCTGGGCTCTGGCTGTGCCGGGAAGGAACGTCCGCACACTGCTGTGGCTAGGAAGCTGAGAGGGCCAGGGCTTGTGGGGCTGTGGAAGGGCTGCCTAGGGAAGGTGAGGGCCAGCCAGAGCTTTCAGGGCTAGCCCCTTTCGTGTGGGACCAGTGGCTGGACGTTTCCGATTTGGGAGCTGGGCTCTGGCTGTGCCGGGAAGGAACGTCCGCAGAGTACTGCGGCTAGGAAGCTGAGAGGGCCAGGGCTTGTGGGGCTGTGGAAGGGCTGCCTAGGGAAGGTGAGGGCCAGCAAGAGCTTTCAGGGCTAGCCCCTTTCGTGTGGGAGCAGTGGCTGGACGTTTCCGATTTGGGAGCTGGGCTCTGGCTGTGCCGGGAAGGAACGTCCGCACACTGCTGTGGCTAGGAAGCTCAGAGGGCCAGGGCTTGTGGGGCTGTGGAAGGGCTGCCTAGGGAAGGTGAGGGCCAGCCAGAGCTTTCAGGGCTAGCCCCTTTCGTGTGGGAGCAGTGGCTGGACGTTTCCGATTTGGGAGCTGGGCTCTGGCTGTGCCGGGAAGGAACGTCCGCAGAGTACTGCGGCTAGGAAGCTGAGAGGGCCAGGGCTTGTGGGGCTGTGGAAGGGCTGCCTAGGGAAGGGGATGGCCAGCAAGAGCTTTCAGGGCTAGCCCCTTTCGTGTGGGAGCAGTGGCTGGACGTTTCCGATTTGGGAGCTGGGCTCTGGCTGTGCCGGGAAGGAACGTCCCCACACTGCTGTGGCTAGGAAGCTGAGAGGGCCAGGGCTTGTGGGGCTGTGGAAGGGCTGCCTAGGGAAGGTGAGGGCCAGCAAGAGCTTTCAGGGCTAGCCCCTTTCGTGTGGGAGCAGTGGCTGGACGTTTCCGATTTGGGAGCTGGGCTCTGGCTGTGCCGAGAAGGAACGTCCCCACACTGCTATGGCTAGGAAGCTCAGAGGGCCAGGGCTTGTGGGGCTGTGGAAGGGCTGCCTAGGAAGGTGAGGGCCAGCAAGAGCTTTCAGGGCTAGCCCCTTTCGTGTGGGAGCAGTGGCTGGACGTTTCCAATTTGGGAGCTGGGCTCTGGCTGTGCCGAGAAGGAACGTCCCCACACTGATGTGGCTAGGAAGCTGAGAGGGCCAGGGCTTGTGGGGCTGTGGAAGGGCTGCCTAGGAAGGTGAGGGCCAGCAAGAGCTTTCAGGGCTAGCCCCTTTCGTGTGGGGGCAGTGGCTGGACGTTTGAAATTTGGGAGCTGGGCTCTGGCTGTGCCGAGAAGGAACGTCCCCACACTGCTATGGCTAGGAAGCTGAGAGGGCCAGGGCTTGTGGGGCTGTGGAAGGGCTGCCTAGGGAAGGTGAGGGCCAGCAAGAGCTTTCAGGGCTAGCCCCTTTCGTGTGGGAGCAGTGGCTGGACGTTTCCGATTTGGGAGCTGGGCTCTGGCTGTGCCGGGAAGGAAGGTCCGCAGAGTACTGCGGCTAGGAAGCTCAGAGGGACAGGGCTTGTGGGGCTGTGGAAGGGCTGCCTAGGAAGGTGAGTGCCAGCAAGAGCTTTCAGGGCTAGCCCCTTTCGTGTGGGAGCAGTGGCTGGACGTTTCCGATTTGGGAGCTGGGCTCTGGCTGTGCCGGGAAGGAACGTCCACAGAGTACTGCGGCTAGGAAGCTGAGAGGGCCAGGGCTTGTGGGGCTGTGGAAGGGCTGCCTAGGGAAGGTGAGGGCCAGCAAGAGCTTTCAGGGCTAGCCCCTTTCGTGTGGGAGCAGTGGCTGGACGTTTCCGATTTGGGAGCTGGGCTCTGGCTGTGCCGGGAAGGAACGACCGCACACTTCTGTCGCTAGGAAGCTGAGAGGGCCAGGGCTTGTGGGGCTGTGGAAGGGCTGCCTAGGGAAGGTGAGGGCCAGCAAGAGCTTTCAGGGCTAGCCCCTTTGGTGTGGGAGCAGTGGCTGGACGTTTCCGATTTGGGAGCTGGGCTCTGGCTGTGCTGAGAAGGAACGTCCCCACACTGCTGTGGCTAGGAAGCTGAGAGGGCCAGGGCTTGTGGGGCTGTGGAAGGGCTGCCTAGGGAAGGTGAGGGCCAGCCAGAGCTTTCAGGGCTAGCCCCTTTCGTGTGGGAGCAGTGGCTGGACGTTTCCGATTTGGGAGCTGGGCTCTGGCTGTGCCGGGAAGGAACGTCCGCAGAGTACTGCGGCTAGGAAGCTGAGAGGGCCAGGGCTTGTGGGGCTGTGGAAGGGCTGCCTAGGGAAGGTGAGGGCCAGCAAGAGCTTTCAGGGCTAGCCCCTTTCGTGTGGGAGCAGTGGCTGGACGTTTCCGATTTGGGAGCTGGGCTCTGGCTGTGCCGGGAAGGAACGTCCGCAGAGTACTGCGGCTAGGAAGCTGAGAGGGCCAGGGCTTGTGGGGCTGTGGAAGGGCTGCCTAGGGAAGGTGAGGGCCAGCAAGAGCTTTCAGGGCTAGCCCCTTTCGTGTGGGAGCAGTGGCTGGACGTTTCCGATTTGGGAGCTGGGCTCTGGCTGTGCCGGGAAGGAACGTCCGCACACTGCTGTGGCTAGGAAGCTGAGAGGGCCAGGGCTTGTGGGGCTGTGGAAGGGCTGCCTAGGGAAGGTGAGGGCCAGCAAGAGCTTTCAGGGCTAGCCCCTTTGGTGTGGGAGCAGTGGCTGGACGTTTCCGATTTGGGAGCTGGGCTCTGGCTGTGCCGGGAAGGAACGTCCCCACACTGCTGTGGCTAGGAAGCTCAGAGGGCCAGTGCTTGTGGGGCTGTGGAAGGGCTGCCTAGGGAAGGTGAGGGCCAGCCAGAGCTTTCAGGGCTAGCCCCTTTCGTGTGGGAGCAGTGGCTGGACGTTTCCGATTTGGGAGCTGGGCTCTGGCTGTGCCGGGAAGGAACGTCCGCAGAGTGCTGTGGCTAGGAAGCTGAGAGGGCCAGGGCTTGTGGGGCTGTGGAAGGGCTGCCTAGGGAAGGTGAGCGCCAGCAAGAGCTTTCAGGGCTAGCCCCTTTCGTGTGGGAGCAGTGGCTGGACGTTTCCGATTTGGGAGCTGGGCTCTGGCTGTGCCGGGAAGGAACGACCGCACACTTCTGTCGCTAGGAAGCTGAGAGGGCCAGGGCTTGTGGGGCTGTGGAAGGGCTGCCTAGGGAAGGTGAGGGCCAGCAAGAGCTTTCAGGGCTAGCCCCTTTCGTGTGGGAGCAGTGGCTGGACGTTTCCGATTTGGGAGCTGGGCTCTGGCTGTGCCGAGAAGGAACGTCCCCACACTGCTATGGCTAGGAAGCTGAGAGGGCCAGGGCTTGTGGGGCTGTGGAAGGGCTGCCTAGGGAAGGGGATGGCCAGCAAGAGCTTTCAGGGCTAGCCCCTTTGGTGTGGGAGCAGTGGCTGGACGTTTCCGATCTGGGAGGTGGGCTCTGGCTGTGCCGGGAAGGAACGTCCGCAGAGTACTGCGGCTAGGAAGCTGAGAGGGCCAGGGCTTGTGGGGCTGTGGAAGGGCTGCCTAGGGAAGGTGAGGGCCAGCAAGAGCTTTCAGGGCTAGCCCCTTTCGTGTGGGAGCAGTGGCTGGACGTTTCCGATTTGGGAGCTGGGCTCTGGCTGTGCCGGGAAGGAACGTCCCCACACTTCTGTCGCTAGGAAGCTCAGGGGGCCAGTGCTTGTGGGGCTGTGGAAGGGCTGCCTAGGGAAGGTGAGGGCCAGCAAGAGCTTTCAGGGCTAGCCGCTTTCATGTGGGAGCAGTGGCTGGATGTTTCCGATTTGGGAGCTGGGCTCTGGCTGTGCCGGGAAGGAACGTCCGCACACTGCTGTGGCTAGGAAGCTGAGAGGGCCAGGGCTTGTGGGGCTGTGGAAGGGCTGCCTAGGGAAGGTGAGGGCCAGCAAGAGCTTTCAGGGCTAGCCCCTTTCGTGTGGGACCAGTGGCTGGACGTTTCCGATTTGGGAGCTGGGCTCTGGCTGTGCCGGGAAGGAACGTCCGCAGAGTACTGCGGCTAGGAAGCTGAGAGGGCCAGGGCTTGTGGGGCTGTGGAAGGGCTGCCTAGGGAAGGTGAGGGCCAGCAAGAGCTTTCAGGGCTAGCCCCTTTCGTGTGGGAGCAGTGGCTGGACGTTTCCGATTTGGGAGCTGGGCTCTGGCTGTGCCGGGAAGGAACGTCCGCACACTGCTGTGGCTAGGAAGCTCAGAGGGCCAGGGCTTGTGGGGCTGTGGAAGGGCTGCCTAGGGAAGGTGAGGGCCACGAAGAGCTTTCAGGGCTAGCCCCTTTCGTGTGGGAGCAGTGGCTGGACGTTTCCGATTTGGGAGCTGGGCTCTGGCTGTGCCGGGAAGGAACGTCCGCAGAGTACTGCGGCTAGGAAGCTGAGAGGGCCAGGGCTTGTGGGGCTGTGGAAGGGCTGCCTAGGGAAGGGGATGGCCAGCAAGAGCTTTCAGGGCTAGCCCCTTTCGTGTGGGAGCAGTGGCTGGACGTTTCCGATTTGGGAGCTGGGCTCTGGCTGTGCCGGGAAGGAACGTCCCCACACTGCTGTGGCTAGGAAGCTGAGAGGGCCAGGGCTTGTGGGGCTGTGGAAGGGCTGCCTAGGGAAGGTGAGGGCCAGCAAGAGCTTTTAGGGCTAGCCCCTTTCGTGTGGGAGCAGTGGCTGGACGTTTCCGATTTGGGAGCTGGGCTCTGGCTGTGCCGAGAAGGAACGTCCCCACACTGCTATGGCTAGGAAGCTCAGAGGGCCAGGGCTTGTGGGGCTGTGGAAGGGCTGCCTAGGAAGGTGAGGGCCAGCAAGAGCTTTCAGGGCTAGCCCCTTTCGTGTGGGAGCAGTGGCTGGACGTTTCCAATTTGGGAGCTGGGCTCTGGCTGTGCCGAGAAGGAACGTCCCCACACTGATGTGGCTAGGAAGCTGAGAGGGCCAGGGCTTGTGGGGCTGTGGAAGGGCTGCCTAGGAAGGTGAGGGCCAGCAAGAGCTTTCAGGGCTAGCCCCTTTCGTGTGGGAGCAGTGGCTGGACGTTTGAAATTTGGGAGCTGGGCTCTGGCTGTGCCGAGAAGGAACGTCCCCACACTGCTATGGCTAGGAAGCTCAGAGGGCCAGGGCTTGTGGGGCTGTGGAAGGGCTGCCTAGGGAAGGTGAGGGCCAGCAAGAGCTTTCAGGGCTAGCCCCTTTCGTGTGGGAGCAGTGGCTGGACGTTTCCGATTTGGGAGCTGGGCTCTGGCTGTGCCGGGAAGGAACGTCCGCAGAGTACTGCGGCTAGGAAGCTGAGAGGGCCAGGGCTTGTGGGGCTGTGGAAGGGCTGCCTAGGAAGGTGAGTGCCAGCAAGAGCTTTCAGGGCTAGCCCCTTTCGTGTGGGAGCAGTGGCTGGACGTTTCCGATTTGGGAGCTGGGCTCTGGCTGTGCCGGGAAGGAACGTCCACAGAGTACTGCGGCTAGGAAGCTGAGAGGGCCAGGGCTTGTGGGGCTGTGGAAGGGCTGCCTAGGGAAGGTGAGGGCCAGCAAGAGCTTTCAGGGCTAGCCCCTTTCGTGTGGGAGCAGTGGCTGGACGTTTCCGATTTGGGAGCTGGGCTCTGGCTGTGCCGGGAAGGAACGTCCGCACACTGCTGTGGCTAGGAAGCTCAGAGGGCCAGGGCTTGTGGGGCTGTGGAAGGGCTGCCTAGGGAAGGTGAGGGCCAGCAAGAGCTTTCAGGGCTAGCCCCTTTCGTGTGGGAGCAGTGGCTGGACGTTTCCGATTTGGGAGCTGGGCTCTGGCTGTGCCGGGAAGGAACGTCCGCACACTGCTGTGGCTAGGAAGCTGAGAGGGCCAGGGCTTGTGGGGCTGTGGAAGGGCTGCCTAGGGAAGGTGAGGGCCAGCAAGAGCTTTCAGGGCTAGCCCCTTTCGTGTGGGAGCAGTGGCTGGACGTTTCCGATTTGGGAGCTGGGCTCTGGCTGTGCCGGGAAGGAACGACCGCACACTTCTGTCGCTAGGAAGCTGAGAGGGCCAGGGCTTGTGGGGCTGTGGAAGGGCTGCCTAGGGAAGGTGAGGGCCAGCAAGAGCTTTCAGGGCTAGCCCCTTTGGTGTGGGAGCAGTGGCTGGACGTTTCCGATTTGGGAGCTGGGCTCTGGCTGTGCTGAGAAGGAACGTCCCCACACTGCTGTGGCTAGGAAGCTGAGAGGGCCAGGGCTTGTGGGGCTGTGGAAGGGCTGCCTAGGGAAGGTGAGGGCCAGCCAGAGCTTTCAGGGCTAGCCCCTTTCGTGTGGGAGCAGTGGCTGGACGTTTCCGATTTGGGAGCTGGGCTCTGGCTGTGCCGGGAAGGAACGTCCGCAGAGTACTGCGGCTAGGAAGCTGAGAGGGCCAGGGCTTGTGGGGCTGTGGAAGGGCTGCCTAGGGAAGGTGAGGGCCAGCAAGAGCTTTCAGGGCTAGCCCCTTTCGTGTGGGAGCAGTGGCTGGACGTTTCCGATTTGGGAGCTGGGCTCTGGCTGTGCCGGGAAGGAACGTCCGCAGAGTACTGCGGCTAGGAAGCTCAGAGGGCCAGGGCTTGTGGGGCTGTGGAAGGGCTGCCTAGGGAAGGTGAGGGCCAGCAAGAGCTTTCAGGGCTAGCCCCTTTCGTGTGGGAGCAGTGGCTGGACGTTTCCGATTTGGGAGCTGGGCTCTGGCTGTGCCGGGAAGGAACGTCCCCACACTGCTGTCGCTAGGAAGCTCAGAGGGCCAGGGCTTGTGGGGCTGTGGAAGGGCTGCCTAGGGAAGGTGAGGGCCAGCCAGAGCTTTCAGGGCTAGCCCCTTTCGTGTGGGAGCAGTGGCTGGACGTTTCCGATTTGGGAGCTGGGCTCTGGCTGTGCCGGGAAGGAACGTCCGCAGAGTACTGCGGCTAGGAAGCTGAGAGGGCCAGGGCTTGTGGGGCTGTGGAAGGGCTGCCTAGGAAGGTGAGGGCCAGGAAGAGCTTTCAGGGCTAGCCCCTTTGGTGTGGGAGCAGTGGCTGGACGTTTCCGATTTGGGAGCTGGGCTCTGGCTGTGCCGGGAAGGAACGTCCGCAGAGTACTGCGGCTAGGAAGCTGAGAGGGCCAGGGCTTGTGGGGCTGTGGAAGGGCTGCCTAGGGAAGGTGAGGGCCAGCAAGAGCTTTCAGGGCTAGCCCCTTTGGTGTGGGAGCAGTGGCTGGACGTTTCCGATTTGGGAGCTGGGCTCTGGCTGTGCCGGGAAGGAACGTCCGCACACTTCTGTCGCTAGGAAGCTGAGAGGGCCAGGGCTTGTGGGGCTGTGGAAGGGCTGCCTAGGGAAGGTGAGGGCCAGCAAGAGCTTTCAGGGCTAGCCCCTTTCGTGTGGGAGCAGTGGCTGGACGTTTCCGATTTGGGAGCTGGGCTCTGGCTGTGCTGAGAAGGAACGTCCCCACACTGCTGTGGCTAGGAAGCTCAGAGGGCCAGGGCTTGTGGGGCTGTGGAAGGGCTGCCTAGGGAAGGTGAGGGCCAGCAAGAGCTTTCAGGGCTAGCCCCTTTCATGTGGGAGCAGTCGCTGGACGTTTCCGATTTGGGAGCTGGGCTCTGGCTGTGCCGGGAAGGAACATCCCCACACTGCTGTGGCTAGGAAGCTGAGAGGGCCAGGGCTTGTGGGGCTGTGGAAGGGCTGCCTAGGGAAGGTGAGGGCCAGCAAGAGCTTTCAGGGCTAGCCCCTTTGGTGTGGGAGCAGTGGCTGGACGTTTGAAATTTGGGAGCTGGGCTCTGGCTGTGCCGGGAAGGAATGTCCGCACAATTCTGTCGCTAGGAAGCTGAGAGGGCCAGGGCTTGTGGGGCTGTGGAAGGGCTGCCTAGGGAAGGTGAGGGCCAGCAAGAGCTTTCAGGGCTAGCCCCTTTCGTGTGGGAGCAGTGGCTGGACGTTTCCGATTTGGGAGCTGGGCTCTGGCTGTGCCGGGAAGGAACGTCCGTACACAGCTGTGGCTAGGAAGCTCAGAGGGCCAGTGCTTGTGGGGCTGTGGAAGGGCTGCCTAGGGAAGGTGAGGGCCAGCCAGAGCTTTCAGGGCTAGCCCCTTTCGTGTGGGAGCAGTGGCTGGACGTTTCCGATTTGGGAGCTGTGCTCTGGCTGTGCCGGGAAGGAAGGTCCGCAGAGTACTGCGGCTAGGAAGCTGAGAGGGCCAGGGCTTGTGGGGCTGTGGAAGGGCTGCCTAGGGAAGGTGAGGGCCAGCAAGAGCTTTCAGGGCTAGCCCCTTTCGTGTGGGAGCAGTGGCTGGACGTTTCCGATTTGGGAGCTGGGCTCTGGCTGTGCCGGGAAGGAACGTCCGCAGAGTACTGCGGCTAGGAAGCTGAGAGGGCCAGGGCTTGTGGGGCTGTGGAAGGGCTGCCTAGGGAAGGTGAGGGCCAACAAGAGCTTTCAGGGCTAGCCCCTTTCGTGTGGGAGCAGTGGCTGGACGTTTCCGATTTGGGAGCTGGGCTCTGGCTGTGCCGGGAAGGAACGTCCGCACACTGCTGTGGCTAGGAAGCTCAGAGGGCCAGGGCTTGTGGGGCTGTGGAAGGGCTGCCTAGGGAAGGTGAGGGCCAGCAAGAGCTTTCAGGGCTAGCCCCTTTGGTGTGGGAGCAGTGGCTGGACGTTTCCGATTTGGGAGCTGGGCTCTGGCTGTGCCGGGAAGGAACGTCCGCAGAGTACTGCGGCTAGGAAGCTGAGAGGGCCAGGGCTTGTGGGGCTGTGGAAGGGCTGCCTAGGGAAGGTGAGGGCCAGCAAGAGCTTTCAGGGCTAGCCCCTTTCGTGTGGGAGCAGTGGCTGGACGTTTCCGATTTGGGAGCTGGGCTCTGGCTGTGCCGGGAAGGAACGTCCGCACACTGCTGTGGCTAGGAAGCTGAGAGGGCCAGGGCTTGTGGGGCTGTGGAAGGGCTGCCTAGGGAAGGTGAGGGCCAGCAAGAGCTTTCAGGGCTAGCCCCTTTGGTGTGGGAGCAGTGGCTGGACGTTTCCGATTTGGGAGCTGGGCTCTGGCTGTGCCGGGAAGGAACGTCCCCACACTGCTGTGGCTAGGAAGCTCAGAGGGCCAGGGCTTGTGGGGCTGTGGAAGGGCTGCCTAGGGAAGGTGAGGGCCAGCCAGAGCTTTCAGGGCTAGCCCCTTTCGTGTGGGAGCAGTGGCTGGACGTTTCCGATTTGGGAGCTGGGCTCTGGCTGTGCCGGGAAGGAACGTCCGCAGAGTGCTGTGGCTAGGAAGCTGAGAGGGCCAGGGCTTGTGGGGCTGTGGAAGGGCTGCCTAGGGAAGGTGAGCGCCAGCAAGAGCTTTCAGGGCTAGCCCCTTTCGTGTGGGAGCAGTGGCTGGACGTTTCCGATTTGGGAGCTGGGCTCTGGCTGTGCCGGGAAGGAACGACCGCACACTTCTGTCGCTAGGAAGCTCAGAGGGCCAGGGCTTGTGGGGCTGTGGAAGGGCTGCCTAGGGAAGGTGAGGGCCAGCAAGAGCTTTCAGGGCTAGCCCCTTTCGTGTGGGAGCAGTGGCTGGACGTTTCCGATTTGGGAGCTGGGCTCTGGCTGTGCCGAGAAGGAACGTCCCCACACTGCTATGGCTAGGAAGCTGAGAGGGCCAGGGCTTGTGGGGCTGTGGAAGGGCTGCCTAGGGAAGGGGATGGCCAGCAAGAGCTTTCAGGGCTAGCCCCTTTGGTGTGGGAGCAGTGGCTGGACGTTTCCGATCTGGGAGGTGGGCTCTGGCTGTGCCGGGAAGGAACGTCCGCAGAGTACTGCGGCTAGGAAGCTCAGAGGGCCAGGGCTTGTGGGGCTGTGGAAGGGCTGCCTAGGGAAGGTGAGGGCCAGAAAGAGCTTTCAGGGCTAGCCCCTTTCGTGTGGGAGCAGTGGCTGGACGTTTCCGATTTGGGAGCTGGGCTCTGGCTGTGCCGAGAAGGAACGTCCGCACACTGCTGTGGCTAGGAAGCTCAGAGCGCCAGGGCTTGTGGGGCTGTGGAAGGGCTGCCTAGGGAAGGTGAGGGCCAGCAAGAGCTTTCAGGGCTAGCCCCTTTCGTGTGGGAGCAGGCGCTGGACGTTTCCGATTTGGGAGCTGGGCTCTGGCTGTGCCGGGAATGAACGTCCGCACACTACTGTGGCTAGGAAGCTGAGAGGGCCAGGGCTTGTGGGGCTGTGGAAGGGCTGCCTAGGGAAGGTGAGGGCCAGCCAGAGCTTTCAGGGCTAGCCCCTTTCGTGTGGGACCAGTGGCTGGACGTTTCCGATTTGGGAGCTGGGCTCTGGCTGTGCCGGGAAGGAACGTCCGCAGAGTACTGCGGCTAGGAAGCTGAGAGGGCCAGGGCTTGTGGGGCTGTGGAAGGGCTGCCTAGGGAAGGTGAGGGCCAGCAAGAGCTTTCAGGGCTAGCCCCTTTCGTGTGGGAGCAGTGGCTGGACGTTTCCGATTTGGGAGCTGGGCTCTGGCTGTGCCGGGAAGGAACGTCCGCACACTGCTGTGGCTAGGAAGCTCAGAGGGCCAGGGCTTGTGGGGCTGTGGAAGGGCTGCCTAGGGAAGGTGAGGGCCACGAAGAGCTTTCAGGGCTAGCCCCTTTCGTGTGGGAGCAGTGGCTGGACGTTTCCGATTTGGGAGCTGGGCTCTGGCTGTGCCGGGAAGGAACGTCCGCAGAGTACTGCGGCTAGGAAGCTGAGAGGGCCAGGGCTTGTGGGGCTGTGGAAGGGCTGCCTAGGGAAGGGGATGGCCAGCAAGAGCTTTCAGGGCTAGCCCCTTTCGTGTGGGAGCAGTGGCTGGACGTTTCCGATTTGGGAGCTGGGCTCTGGCTGTGCCGGGAAGGAACGTCCGCACACTGCTGTGGCTAGGAAGCTGAGAGGGCCAGGGCTTGTGGGGCTGTGGAAGGGCTGCCTAGGGAAGGTGAGGGCCAGCAAGAGCTTTCAGGGCTAGCCCCTTTCGTGTGGGAGCAGTGGCTGGACGTTTCCGATTTGGGAGCTGGGCTCTGGCTGTGCCGAGAAGGAACGTCCCCACACTGCTATGGCTAGGAAGCTCAGAGGGCCAGGGCTTGTGGGGCTGTGGAAGGGCTGCCTAGGGAAGGTGAGGGCCAGCAAGAGCTTTCAGGGCTAGCCCCTTTGGTGTGGGAGCAGTGGCTGGACGTTTCCGATCTGGGAGGTGGGCTGTGGCTGTGCCGGGAAGGAACATCCCCACTGTGCTGTGGCTAGGAAGCTGAGAGGGCCAGGGCTTGTGGGGCTGTGGAAGGGCTGCCTAGGGAAGGTGAGGGCCAGCAAGAGCTTTCAGGGCTAGCCCCTTTCGTGTGGGAGCAGTGGCTGGACGTTTCCGATTTGGGAGCTGGGCTCTGGCTGTGCCGGGAAGGAACGTCCCCAGACTTCTGTCGCTAGGAAGCTCAGGGGGCCAGTGCTTGTGGGGCTGTGGAAGGGCTGCCTAGGGAAGGTAAGGGCCAGCAAGAGCTTTCAGGGCTAGCCCCTTTCATGTGGGAGCAGTGGCTGGACGTTTCCGATTTGGGAGCTGGGCTCTGGCTGTGCCGGGAAGGAACGTCCCCACACTGCTGTGGCTAGGAAGCTCAGAGGGCCAGGGCTTGTGGGGCTGTGGAAGGGCTGACTAGGGAAGGTGAGGGCCAGCAAGAGCTTTCAGGGCTAGCCCCTTTCGTGTGGGAGCAGTGGCTGGACGTTTCCGATTTGGGAGCTGGGCTCTGGCTGTGCCGGGAAGGAACGTCCGCAGAGTACTGCGGCTAGGAAGCTGAGAGGGCCAGGGCTTGTGGGGCTGTGGAAGGGCTGCCTAGGAAGGTGAGGGCCAGCAAGAGCTTTCAGGGCTAGCCCCTTTCGTGTGGGAGCAGTGGCTGGACGTTTCCGATTTGGGAGCTGGGCTCTGGCTGTGCCGGGAAGGAACGTCCGCAGAGTACTGCGGCTAGGAAGCTGAGAGGGCCAGGGCTTGTGGGGCTGTGGAAGGGCTGCCTAGGGAAGGTGAGGGCCAGCAAGAGCTTTCAGGGCTAGCCCCTTTCGTGTGGGAGCAGTGGCTGGACGTTTCCGATTTGGGAGCTGGGCTCTGGCTGTGCCGGGAAGGAACGTCCGCAGAGTACTGCGGCTAGGAAGCTGAGAGGGCCAGGGCTTGTGGGGCTGTGGAAGGGCTGCCTAGGGAAGGTGAGGGCCAGCCAGAGCTTTCAGGGCTAGCCCCTTTCGTGTGGGAGCAGTGGCTGGACGTTTCCGATTTGGGAGCTGGGCTCTGGCTGTGCCGGGAAGGAACGTCCGCAGAGTACTGCGGCTAGGAAGCTGAGAGGGCCAGGGCTTGTGGGGCTGTGGAAGGGCTGCCTAGGGAAGGTGAGGGCCAGCAAGAGCTTTCAGGGCTAGCACCTTTGGTGTGGGAGCAGTGGCTGGACGTTTGAAATTTGGGAGCTGGGCTCTGGCTGTGCCGGGAAGGAATGTCCGCACACTTCTGTCGCTAGGAAGCTGAGAGGGCCAGGGCTTGTGGGGCTGTGGAAGGGCTGCCTAGGGAAGGTGAGGGCCAGCAAGAGCTTTCAGGGCTAGCCCCTTTCGTGTGGGAGCAGTGGCTGGACGTTTCCGATTTGGGAGCTGGGCTCTGGCTGTGCCGGGAAGGAACGTCCGCAGAGTACTGCGGCTAGGAAGCTGAGAGGGCCAGTGCTTGTGGGGCTGTGGAAGGGCTGCCTAGGGAAGGTAAGGGCCAGCAAGAGCTTTCAGTGCTAGCCCCTTTGGTGTGGGAGCAGTGGCTGGACGTTTCCGATTTGGGAGCTGGGCTCTGGCTGTGCCGGGAAGGAACGTCCGTACACTGCTGTGGCTAGGAAGCTCAGAGGGCCAGGGCTTGTGGGGCTGTGGAAGGGCTGACTAGGGAAGGTGAGGGCCAGCAAGAGCTTTCAGGGCTAGCCCCTTTGGTGTGGGAGCAGTGGCTGGACGTTTCCGATTTGGGAGCTGGGCTCTGGCTGTGCCGGGAAGGAACGTCCCCACACTGCTGTGGCGAGGAAGCTCAGAGGGCCAGGGCTTGTGGGGCTGTGGAAGGGCTGCCTAGGGAAGGTGAGGGCCAGCAACAGCTTTCAGGGCTAGCCCCTTTGGTGTGGGAGCAGTGGCTGGACGTTTCCGATTTGGGAGCTGGGCTCTGGCTGTGCCGGGAAGGAACGTCCGCAGAGTACTGCGGCTAGGAAGCTGAGAGGGCCAGGGCTTGTGGGGCTGTGGAAGGGCTGCCTAGGGAAGGTGAGGGCCAGCAAGAGCTTTCAGGGCTAGCCCCTTTCGTGTGGGAGCAGTGGCTGGACGTTTCCGATTTGGGAGCTGGGCTCTGGCTGTGCTGAGAAGGAACGTCCGCAGAGTACTGCGGCTAGGAAGCTGAGAGGGCCAGGGCTTGTGGGGCTGTGGAAGGGCTGCCTAGGGAAGGTGAGGGCCAGCAAGAGCTTTCAGGGCTAGCCCCTTTCGTGTGGGAGCAGTGGCTGGACGTTTCCGATTTGGGAGCTGGGCTCTGGCTGTGCCGGGAAGGAACGTCCGCAGAGTACTGCGGCTAGGAAGCTGAGAGGGCCAGGGCTTGTGGGGCTGTGGAAGGGCTGCCTAGGGAAGGTGAGGGCCAGCCAGAGCTTTCAGGGCTAGCCCCTTTCGTGTGGGAGCAGTGGCTGGACGTTTCCGATTTGGGAGCTGGGCTCTGGCTGTGCCGGGAAGGAACGTCCGCAGAGTACTGCGGCTAGGAAGCTCAGAGGGCCAGGGCTTGTGGGGCTGTGGAAGGGCTGCCTAGGGAAGGTGAGGGCCAGCAAGAGCTTTCAGGGCTAGCCCCTTTCGTGTGGGAGAAGTGGCTGGACGTTTGAAATTTGGGAGCTGGGCTCTGGCTGTGCCGGGAAGGAATGTCCGCACACTTCTGTCGCTAGGAAGCTGAGAGGGCCAGGGCTTGTGGGGCTGTGGAAGGGCTGCCTAGGGAAGGTGAGGGCCAGCAAGAGCTTTCAGGGCTAGCACCTTTGGTGTGGGAGCAGTGGCTGGACGTTTGAAATTTGGGAGCTGGGCTCTGGCTGTGCCGGGAAGGAATGTCCGCACACTTCTGTCGCTAGGAAGCTGAGAGGGCCAGGGCTTGTGGGGCTGTGGAAGGGCTGCCTAGGGAAGGTGAGGGCCAGCAAGAGCTTTCAGGGCTAGCCCCTTTCGTGTGGGAGCAGTGGCTGGACGTTTCCGATTTGGGAGCTGGGCTCTGGCTGTGCCGGGAAGGAACGTCCGCAGAGTACTGCGGCTAGGAAGCTGAGAGGGCCAGTGCTTGTGGGGCTGTGGAAGGGCTGCCTAGGGAAGGTAAGGGCCAGCAAGAGCTTTCAGTGCTAGCCCCTTTGGTGTGGGAGCAGTGGCTGGACGTTTCCGATTTGGGAGCTGGGCTCTGGCTGTGCCGGGAAGGAACGTCCGTACACTGCTGTGGCTAGGAAGCTCAGAGGGCCAGGGCTTGTGGGGCTGTGGAAGGGCTGACTAGGGAAGGTGAGGGCCAGCAAGAGCTTTCAGGGCTAGCCCCTTTGGTGTGGGAGCAGTGGCTGGACGTTTCCGATTTGGGAGCTGGGCTCTGGCTGTGCCGGGAAGGAACGTCCGCAGAGTGCTGTGGCTAGGAAGCTCAGAGGGCCAGGGCTTGTGGGGCTGTGGAAGGGCTGCCTAGGGAAGGTGAGGGCCAGCCAGAGCTTTCAGGGCTAGCCCCTTTGGTGTGGGAGCAGTGGCTGGACGTTTCCGATTTGGGAGCTGGGCTCTGGCTGTGCCGGGAAGGAACGTCCGCAGAGTACTGCGGCTAGGAAGCTGAGAGGGCCAGGGCTTGTGGGGCTGTGGAAGGGCTGCCTAGGGAAGGTGAGGGCCAGCAAGAGCTTTCAGGGCTAGCCCCTTTCGTGTGGGAGCAGTGGCTGGACGTTTCCGATTTGGGAGCTGGGCTCTGGCTGTGCTGAGAAGGAACGTCCGCAGAGTACTGCGGCTAGGAAGCTGAGAGGGCCAGGGCTTGTGGGGCTGTGGAAGGGCTGCCTAGGGAAGGTGAGGGCCAGCAAGAGCTTTCAGGGCTAGCCCCTTTCGTGTGGGAGCAGTGGCTGGACGTTTCCGATTTGGGAGCTGGGCTCTGGCTGTGCCGGGAAGGAACGTCCGCAGAGTACTGCGGCTAGGAAGCTGAGAGGGCCACGGCTTGTGGGGCTGTGGAAGGGCTGCCTAGGGAAGGTGAGGGCCAGCCAGAGCTTTCAGGGCTAGCCCCTTTCGTGTGGGAGCAGTGGCTGGACGTTTCCGATTTGGGAGCTGGGCTCTGGCTGTGCCGGGAAGGAACGTCCGCAGAGTACTGCGGCTAGGAAGCTCAGAGGGCCAGGGCTTGTGGGGCTGTGGAAGGGCTGCCTAGGGAAGGTGAGGGCCAGCAAGAGCTTTCAGGGCTAGCCCCTTTCGTGTGGGAGAAGTGGCTGGACGTTTGAAATTTGGGAGCTGGGCTCTGGCTGTGCCGGGAAGGAATGTCCGCACACTTCTGTCGCTAGGAAGCTGAGAGGGCCAGGGCTTGTGGGGCTGTGGAAGGGCTGCCTAGGGAAGGTGAGGGCCAGCAAGAGCTTTCAGGGCTAGCCCCTTTCATGTGGGAGCAGTGGCTGGACGTTTCCAATTTGGGAGCTGGGCTCTGGCTGTGCCGGGAAGGAACGTCCGCACACTGCTGTGGCTAGGAAGCTGAGAGGGCCAGTGCTTGTGGGGCTGTGGAAGGGCTGCCTAGGGAAGGTAAGGGCCAGCAAGAGCTTTCAGTGCTAGCCCCTTTGGTGTGGGAGCAGTGGCTGGACGTTTCCGATTTGGGAGCTGGGCTCTGGCTGTGCCGGGAAGGAACGTCCGTACACTGCTGTGGCTAGGAAGCTCAGAGGGCCAGTGCTTGTGGGGCTGTGGAAGGGCTGCCTAGGGAAGGTGAGGGCCAGCCAGAGCTTTCAGGGCTAGCCCCTTTGGTGTGGGAGCAGTGGCTGGACGTTTCCGATTTGGGAGCTGGGCTCTGGCTGTGCCGGGAAGGAACGTCCGCAGAGTACTGCGGCTAGGAAGCTCAGAGGGCCAGGGCTTGTGGGGCTGTGGAAGGGCTGCCTAGGGAAGGTGAGGGCCAGCAAGAGCTTTCAGGGCTAGCCCCTTTCGTGTGGGAGCAGTGGCTGGACGTTTGAAATTTGGGAGCTGGGTTCTGGCTGTGCCGGGAAGGAACGTCCGCACACTGCTGTGGCTAGGAAGCTGAGAGGGCCAGGGCTTGTGGGGCTGTGGAAGGGCTGCCTAGGGAAGGTGAGGGCCAGCCAGAGCTTTCAGGGCTAGCCCCTTTCGTGTGGGAGCAGTGGCTGGACGTTTCCGATTTGGGAGCTGGGCTCTGGCTGTGCCGGGAAGGAACGTCCGCAGAGTACTGCGGCTAGGAAGCTCAGAGGGCCAGGGCTTGTGGGGCTGTGGAAGGGCTGCCTAGGGAAGGTGAGGGCCAGCAAGAGCTTTCAGGGCTAGCCCCTTTCGTGTGGGAGAAGTGGCTGGACGTTTGAAATTTGGGAGCTGGGCTCTGGCTGTGCCGGGAAGGAATGTCCGCACACTTCTGTCGCTAGGAAGCTGAGAGGGCCAGGGCTTGTGGGGCTGTGGAAGGGCTGCCTAGGGAAGGTGAGGGCCAGCAAGAGCTTTCAGGGCTAGCACCTTTGGTGTGGGAGCAGTGGCTGGACGTTTCCGATTTGGGAGCTGGGCTCTGGCTGTGCCGGGAAGGAATGTCCGCACACTTCTGTCGCTAGGAAGCTGAGAGGGCCAGGGCTTGTGGGGCTGTGGAAGGGCTGCCTAGGGAAGGTGAGGGCCAGCAAGAGCTTTCAGGGCTAGCCCCTTTCGTGTGGGAGCAGTGGCTGGACGTTTCCGATTTGGGAGCTGGGCTCTGGCTGTGCCGGGAAGGAACGTCCGCAGAGTACTGCGGCTAGGAAGCTGAGAGGGCCAGTGCTTGTGGGGCTGTGGAAGGGCTGCCTAGGGAAGGTAAGGGCCAGCAAGAGCTTTCAGTGCTAGCCCCTTTGGTGTGGGAGCAGTGGCTGGACGTTTCCGATTTGGGAGCTGGGCTCTGGCTGTGCCGGGAAGGAACGTCCGTACACTGCTGTGGCTAGGAAGCTCAGAGGGCCAGGGCTTGTGGGGCTGTGGAAGGGCTGACTAGGGAAGGTGAGGGCCAGCAAGAGCTTTCAGGGCTAGCCCCTTTGGTGTGGGAGCAGTGGCTGGACGTTTCCGATTTGGGAGCTGGGCTCTGGCTGTGCCGGGAAGGAACGTCCGCAGAGTGCTGTGGCTAGGAAGCTCAGAGGGCCAGGGCTTGTGGGGCTGTGGAAGGGCTGCCTAGGGAAGGTGAGGGCCAGCCAGAGCTTTCAGGGCTAGCCCCTTTGGTGTGGGAGCAGTGGCTGGACGTTTCCGATTTGGGAGCTGGGCTCTGGCTGTGCCGGGAAGGAACGTCCGCAGAGTACTGCGGCTAGGAAGCTGAGAGGGCCAGGGCTTGTGGGGCTGTGGAAGGGCTGCCTAGGGAAGGTGAGGGCCAGCAAGAGCTTTCAGGGCTAGCCCCTTTCGTGTGGGAGCAGTGGCTGGACGTTTCCGATTTGGGAGCTGGGCTCTGGCTGTGCTGAGAAGGAACGTCCGCAGAGTACTGCGGCTAGGAAGCTGAGAGGGCCAGGGCTTGTGGGGCTGTGGAAGGGCTGCCTAGGGAAGGTGAGGGCCAGCAAGAGCTTTCAGGGCTAGCCCCTTTCGTGTGGGAGCAGTGGCTGGACGTTTCCGATTTGGGAGCTGGGCTCTGGCTGTGCCGGGAAGGAACGTCCGCAGAGTACTGCGGCTAGGAAGCTGAGAGGGCCAGGGCTTGTGGGGCTGTGGAAGGGCTGCCTAGGGAAGGTGAGGGCCAGCCAGAGCTTTCAGGGCTAGCCCCTTTCGTGTGGGAGCAGTGGCTGGACGTTTCCGATTTGGGAGCTGGGCTCTGGCTGTGCCGGGAAGGAACGTCCGCAGAGTACTGCGGCTAGGAAGCTCAGAGGGCCAGGGCTTGTGGGGCTGTGGAAGGGCTGCCTAGGGAAGGTGAGGGCCAGCAAGAGCTTTCAGGGCTAGCCCCTTTCGTGTGGGAGAAGTGGCTGGACGTTTGAAATTTGGGAGCTGGGCTCTGGCTGTGCCGGGAAGGAATGTCCGCACACTTCTGTCGCTAGGAAGCTGAGAGGGCCAGGGCTTGTGGGGCTGTGGAAGGGCTGCCTAGGGAAGGTGAGGGCCAGCAAGAGCTTTCAGGGCTAGCCCCTTTCATGTGGGAGCAGTGGCTGGACGTTTCCAATTTGGGAGCTGGGCTCTGGCTGTGCCGGGAAGGAACGTCCGCACACTGCTGTGGCTAGGAAGCTCAGAGGGCCAGGGCTTGTGGGGCTGTGGAAGGGCTGCCTAGGGAAGGTGAGGGCCAGCAAGAGCTTTCAGGGCTAGCCCCTTTGGTGTGGGAGCAGTGGCTGGACGTTTCCGATTTGGGAGCTGGGCTCTGGCTGTGCCGGGAAGGAACGTCCGTACACTGCTGTGCATAGGAAGCTCAGAGGGCCAGTGCTTGTGGGGCTGTGGAAGGGCTGCCTAGGGAAGGTGAGGGCCAGCCAGAGCTTTCAGGGCTAGCCCCTTTGGTGTGGGAGCAGTGGCTGGACGTTTCCGATTTGGGAGCTGGGCTCTGGCTGTGCCGGGAAGGAACGTCCGCAGAGTACTGCGGCTAGGAAGCTCAGAGGGCCAGGGCTTGTGGGGCTGTGGAAGGGCTGCCTAGGGAAGGTGAGGGCCAGCAAGAGCTTTCAGGGCTAGCCCCTTTCGTGTGGGAGCAGTGGCTGGACGTTTGAAATTTGGGAGCTGGGTTCTGGCTGTGCCGGGAAGGAACGTCCGCACACTGCTGTGGCTAGGAAGCTGAGAGGGCCAGGGCTTGTGGGGCTGTGGAAGGGCTGCCTAGGGAAGGTGAGGGCCAGCAAGAGCTTTCAGGGCTAGCCCCTTTTGTGTGGGAGCAGTGGCTGGACGTTTGAAATTTGGGAGCTGGGCTCTGGCTGTGCCGAGAAGGAACGTCCCCACACTGCTATGGCTAGGAAGCTCAGAGGGCCAGGGCTTGTGGGGCTGTGGAAGGGCTGCCTAGGGAAGGTGAGGGCCAGCAAGAGCTTTCAGGGCTAGCCCCTTTGGTGTGGGAGCAGTGGCTGGATGATTCCGATCTGGGAGGTGGGCTCTGGCTGTGCCGAGAAGGAACGTCCGCAGAGTACTGCGGCTAGGAAGCTCGGAGGGCCAGGGCTTGTGGGGCTGTGGAAGGGCTGCCTAGGGAAGGTGAGGGCCAGCAAGAGCTTTCAGGGCTAGCCCCTTTCGTGTGGGAGCAGTGGCTGGACGTTTCCGATTTGGGAGCTGGGCTCTGGCTGTGCCGGGAAGGAACGTCCCCACTGTGCTGTGGCTAGGAAGCTGAGAGGGCCAGGGCTTGTGGGGCTGTGGAAGGGCTGCCTAGGGAAGGTGAGGGCCAGCAAGAGCTTTCAGGGCTAGCCCCTTTCGTGTGGGAGCAGTGGCTGGACGTTTCCGATTTGGGAGCTGGGCTCTGGCTGTGCCGGGAAGGAACGTCCGCAGAGTGCTGTGGCTAGGAAGCTGAGAGGGCCAGGGCTTGTGGGGCTGTGGAAGGGCTGCCTAGGGAAGGTGAGGGCCAGCCAGAGCTTTCAGGGCTAGCCCCTTTCGTGTGGGAGCAGTGGCTGGACGTTTCCGATTTGGGAGCTGGGCTCTGGCTGTGCCGGGAAGGAACGTCCGAAGAGTACTGCGGCTAGGAAGCTGAGAGGGCCAGGGCTTGTGGGGCTGTGGAAGGGCTGCCTAGGGAAGGTGAGGGCCAGCAAGAGCTTTCAGGGCTAGCCCCTTTGGTGTGGGAGCAGTGGCTGGACGTTTGAAATTTGGGAGCTGGGCTCTGGCTGTGCCGGGAAGGAATGTCCGCACACTTCTGTCGCTAGGAAGCTGAGAGGGCCAGGGCTTGTGGGGCTGTGGAAGGGCTGCCTAGGGAAGGTGAGGGCCAGCAAGAGCTTTCAGGGCAAGCCCCTTTCATGTGGGAGCAGTGGCTGGACGTTTCCAATTTGGGAGCTGGGCTCTGGCTGTGCCGGGAAGGAACGTCCACAGAGTACTGCGGCTAGGAAGCTGAGAGGGCCAGGGCTTGTGGGGCTGTGGAAGGGCTGCCTAGGGAAGGTAAGGGCCAGCAAGAGCTTTCAGTGCTAGCCCCTTTGGTGTGGGAGCAGTGGCTGGACGTTTCCGATTTGGGAGCTGGGCTCTGGCTGTGCCGGGAAGGAACGTCCGTACACTGCTGTGGCTAGGAAGCTCAGAGGGCCAGTGCTTGTGGGGCTGTGGAAGGGCTGCCTAGGGAAGGTGAGGGCCAGCCAGAGCTTTCAGGGCTAGCCCCTTTGGTGTGGGAGCAGTGGCTGGACGTTTCCGATTTGGGAGCTGGGCTCTGGCTGTGCCGGGAAGGAACGTCCGCAGAGTACTGCGGCTAGGAAGCTCAGAGGGCCAGGGCTTGTGGGGCTGTGGAAGGGCTGCCTAGGGAAGGTGAGGGCCAGCAAGAGCTTTCAGGGCTAGCCCCTTTCGTGTGGGAGCAGTGGCTGGACGTTTGAAATTTGGGAGCTGGGTTCTGGCTGTGCCGGGAAGGAACGTCCGCACACTGCTGTGGCTAGGAAGCTGAGAGGGCCAGGGCTTGTGGGGCTGTGGAAGGGCTGCCTAGGGAAGGTGAGGGCCAGCAAGAGCTTTCAGGGCTAGCCCCTTTGGTGTGGGAGCAGTGGCTGGACGTTTCCGATTTGGGAGCTGGGCTCTGGCTGTGCCGGGAAGGAACGTCCGCAGAGTACTGCGGCTAGGAAGCTGAGAGGGCCAGGGCTTGTGGGGCTGTGGAAGGGCTGCCTAGGGAAGGTGAGGGCCAGCAAGAGCTTTCAGGGCTAGCCCCTTTGGTGTGGGAGCAGTGGCTGGACGTTTCCGATTTGGGAGCTGGGCTCTGGCTGTGCCGGGAAGGAACGTCCGTACACTGCTGTGGCTAGGAAGCTGAGAGGGCCAGGGCTTGTGGGGCTGTGGAAGGGCTGCCTAGGGAAGGTGAGGGCCAGCAAGAGCTTTCAGGGCTAGCCCCTTTGGTGTGGGAGCAGTGGCTGGACGTTTCCGATCTGGGAGGTGGGCTCTGGCTGTGCCGGGAAGGAACGTCCGCACACTGCTGTGGCTAGGAAGCTCAGAGGGCCAGGGCTTGTGGGGCTGTGGAAGGGCTGCCTAGGGAAGGTGAGGGCCAGCCAGAGCTTTCAGGGCTAGCCCCTTTGGTGTGGGAGCAGTGGCTGGACGTTTCCGATTTGGGAGCTGGGCTCTGGCTGTGCCGGGAAGGAACGTCCACAGAGTACTGCGGCTAGGAAGCTGAGAGGGCCAGGGCTTGTGGGGCTGTGGAAGGGCTGCCTAGGGAAGGTGAGGGCCAGCAAGAGCTTTCAGGGCTAGCCCCTTTCGTGTGGGAGCAGTGGCTGGACGTTTCCGATTTGGGAGCTGGGCTCTGGCTGTGCTGAGAAGGAACGTCCGCAGAGTACTGCGGCTAGGAAGCTGAGAGGGCCAGGGCTTGTGGGGCTGTGGAAGGGCTGCCTAGGGAAGGTGAGGGCCAGCAAGAGCTTTCAGGGCTAGCCCCTTTGGTGTGGGAGCAGTGGCTGGACGTTTCCGATTTGGGAACTGGGCTCTGGCTGTGCCGGGAAGGAACGTCCGCAGAGTACTGCGGCTAGGAAGCTGAGAGGGCCAGGGCTTGTGGGGCTGTGGAAGGGCTGCCTAGGGAAGGTGAGGGCCAGCCAGAGCTTTCAGGGCTAGCCCCTTTCGTGTGGGAGCAGTGGCTGGACGTTTGAAATTTGGGAGCTGGGCTCTGGCTGTGCCGGGAAGGAACGTCCGCAGAGTACTGCGGCTAGGAAGCTCAGAGGGCCAGGGCTTGTGGGGCTGTGGAAGGGCTGCCTAGGGAAGGTGAGGGCCAGCCAGAGCTTTCAGGGCTAGCCCCTTTCGTGTGGGAGCAGTGGCTGGACGTTTGAAATTTGGGAGCTGGGCTCTGGCTGTGCCGGGAAGGAATGTCCGCACAATTCTGTCGCTAGGAAGCTGAGAGGGCCAGGGCTTGTGGGGCTGTGGAAGGGCTGCCTAGGGAAGGTGAGGGCCAGCAAGAGCTTTCAGGGCTAGCCCCTTTCATGTGGGAGCAGTGGCTGGACGTTTCCAATTTGGGAGCTGGGCTCTGGCTGTGCCGGGAAGGAACGTCCGCAGAGTACTGCGGCTAGGAAGCTGAGAGGGCCAGTGCTTGTGGGGCTGTGGAAGGGCTGCCTAGGGAAGGTAAGGGCCAGCAAGAGCTTTCAGTGCTAGCCCCTTTGGTGTGGGAGCAGTGGCTGGACGTTTCCGATTTGGGAGCTGGGCTGTTGCTGTGCCGGGAAGGAACGTCCGTACACTGCTGTGGCTATGAAGCTCAGAGGGCCAGGGCTTGTGGGGCTGTGGAAGGGCTGCCTAGGGAAGGTGAGGGCCAGCCAGAGCTTTCCGGGCTAGCCCCTTTGGTGTGGGAGCAGTGGCTGGACGTTTCCGATTTGGGAGCTGGGCTCTGGCTGTGCCGGGAAGGAACGTCCGCAGAGTACTGCGGCTAGGAAGCTGAGAGGGCCAGGGCTTGTGGGGCTGTGGAAGGGCTGCCTAGGGAAGGTGAGGGCCAGCAAGAGCTTTCAGGGCTAGCCCCTTTCGTGTGGGAGCAGTGGCTGGACGTTTCCGATTTGGGAGCTGGGCTCTGGCTGTGCCGGGAAGGAACGTCCGAAGAGTACTGCGGCTAGGAAGCTGAGAGGGCCAGGGCTTGTGGGGCTGTGGAAGGGCTGCCTAGGGAAGGTGAGGGCCAGCAAGAGCTTTCAGGGCTAGCCCCTTTCGTGTGGGAGCAGTGGCTGGACGTTTGAAATTTGGGAGCTGGGCTCTGGCTGTGCCGGGAAGGAATGTCCGCACACTTCTGTCGCTAGGAAGCTGAGAGGGCCAGGGCTTGTGGGGCTGTGGAAGGGCTGCCTAGGGAAGGTGAGGGCCAGCAAGAGCTTTCAGGGCTAGCCCCTTTCATGTGGGAGCAGTGGCTGGACGTTTCCAATTTGGGAGCTGGGCTCTGGCTGTGCCGGGAAGGAACGTCCGCAGAGTACTGCGGCTAGGAAGCTGAGAAGGCCAGTGCTTGTGGGGCTGTGGAAGGGCTGCCTAGGGAAGGTAAGGGCCAGCAAGAGCTTTCAGTGCTAGCCCCTTTGGTGTGGGAGCAGTGGCTGGACGTTTCCGATTTGGGAGCTGGGCTCTGGCTGTGCCGGGAAGGAACGTCCGTACACTGCTGTGGCTAGGAAGCTCAGAGGGCCAGTGCTTGTGGGGCTGTGGAAGGGCTGCCTAGGGAAGGTGAGGGCCAGCAAGAGCTTTCAGGGCTAGCCCCTTTCGTGTGGGAGCAGTGGCTGGACGTTTGAAATTTGGGAGCTGGGTTCTGGCTGTGCCGGGAAGGAACGTCCGCACACTGCTGTGGCTAGGAAGCTGAGAGGGCCAGGGCTTGTGGGGCTGTGGAAGGGCTGCCTAGGGAAGGTGAGGGCCAGCAAGAGCTTTCAGGGCTAGCCCCTTTCGTGTGGGAGCAGTGGCTGGACGTTTCCGATCTGGGAGCTGGGCTCTGGCTGTGCTGAGAAGGAACGTCCGCAGAGTACTGCGGCTAGGAAGCTGAGAGGGCCAGGGCTTGTGGGGCTGTGGAAGGGCTGCCTAGGGAAGGTGAGGGCCAGCAAGAGCTTTCAGGGCTAGCCCCTTTGGTGTGGGAGCAGTGGCTGGACGTTTCCGATTTGGGAGCTGGGCTCTGGCTGTGCCGGGAAGGAAGGTCCGCAGAGTACTGCGGCTAGGAAGCTGAGAGGGCCAGGGCTTGTGGGGCTGTGGAAGGGCTGCCTAGGGAAGGTGAGGGCCAGCCAGAGCTTTCAGGGCTAGCCCCTTTCGTGTGGGAGCAGTGGCTGGACGTTTGAAATTTGGGAGCTGGGCTCTGGCTGTGCCGGGAAGGAACGTCCGCAGAGTACTGCGGCTAGGAAGCTCAGAGGGCCAGGGCTTGTGGGGCTGTGGAAGGGCTGCCTAGGGAAGGTGAGGGCCAGCCAGAGCTTTCAGGGCTAGCCCCTTTGGTGTGGGAGCAGTGGCTGGACGTTTGAAATTTGGGAGCTGGGCTCTGGCTGTGCCGGGAAGGAATGTCCGCACAATTCTGTCGCTAGGAAGCTGAGAGGGCCAGGGCTTGTGGGGCTGTGGAAGGGCTGCCTAGGGAAGGTGAGGGCCAGCAAGAGCTTTCAGGGCTAGCCCCTTTCGTGTGGGAGCAGTGGCTGGACGTTTCCGATTTGGGAGCTGGGCTCTGGCTGTGCTGAGAAGGAACGTCCGCAGAGTACTGCGGCTAGGAAGCTGAGAGGGCCAGGGCTTGTGGGGCTGTGGAAGGGCTGCCTAGGGAAGGTGAGGGCCAGCAAGAGCTTTCAGGGCTAGCCCCTTTGGTGTGGGAGCAGTGGCTGGACGTTTCCGATTTGGGAGCTGGGCTCTGGCTGTGCCGGGAAGGAAGGTCCGCAGAGTACTGCGGCTAGGAAGCTGAGAGGGCCAGGGCTTGTGGGGCTGTGGAAGGGCTGCCTAGGGAAGGTGAGGGCCAGCCAGAGCTTTCAGGGCTAGCCCCTTTCGTGTGGGAGCAGTGGCTGGACGTTTGAAATTTGGGAGCTGGGCTCTGGCTGTGCCGGGAAGGAACGTCCGCAGAGTACTGCGGCTAGGAAGCTCAGAGGGCCAGGGCTTGTGGGGCTGTGGAAGGGCTGCCTAGGGAAGGTGAGGGCCAGCCAGAGCTTTCAGGGCTAGCCCCTTTGGTGTGGGAGCAGTGGCTGGACGTTTGAAATTTGGGAGCTGGGCTCTGGCTGTGCCGGGAAGGAATGTCCGCACAATTCTGTCGCTAGGAAGCTGAGAGGGCCAGGGCTTGTGGGGCTGTGGAAGGGCTGCCTAGGGAAGGTGAGGGCCAGCAAGAGCTTTCAGGGCTAGCCCCTTTCATGTGGGAGCAGTGGCTGGACGTTTCCAATTTGGGAGCTGGGCTCTGGCTGTGCCGGGAAGGAACGTCCGCAGAGTACTGCGGCTAGGAAGCTGAGAGGGCCAGTGCTTGTGGGGCTGTGGAAGGGCTGCCTAGGGAAGGTAAGGGCCAGCAAGAGCTTTCAGTGCTAGCCCCTTTGGTGTGGGAGCAGTGGCTGGACGTTTCCGATTTGGGAGCTGGGCTGTTGCTGTGCCGGGAAGGAACGTCCGTACACTGCTGTGGCTAGGAAGCTCAGAGGGCCAGTGCTTGTGGGGCTGTGGAAGGGCTGCCTAGGGAAGGTGAGGGCCAGCCAGAGCTTTCAGGGCTAGCCCCTTTGGTGTGGGAGCAGTGGCTGGACGTTTCCGATTTGGGAGCTGGGCTCTGGCTGTGCCGGGAAGGAACGTCCGCAGAGTACTGCGGCTAGGAAGCTCAGAGGGCCAGGGCTTGTGGGGCTGTGGAAGGGCTGCCTAGGGAAGGTGAGGGCCAGCAAGAGCTTTCAGGGCTAGCCCCTTTCGTGTGGGAGCAGTGGCTGGACGTTTGAAATTTGGGAGCTGGGTTCTGGCTGTGCCGGGAAGGAACGTCCCCACACTGCTATGGCTAGGAAGCTCAGAGGGCCAGGGCTTGTGGGGCTGTGGAAGGGCTGCCTAGGGAAGGTGAGGGCCAGCAAGAGCTTTCAGGGCTAGCCCCTTTGGTGTGGGAGCAGTGGCTGGACGTTTCCGATCTGGGAGGTGGGCTCTGGCTGTGCCGAGAAGGAACGTCCGCAGAGTACTGCGGCTAGGAAGCTCGGAGGGCCAGGGCTTGTGGGGCTGTGGAAGGGCTGCCTAGGGAAGGTGAGGGCCAGCAAGAGCTTTCAGGGCTAGCCCCTTTCGTGTGGGAGCAGTGGCTGGACGTTTCCGATTTGGGAGCTGGGCTCTGGCTGTGCTGAGAAGGAACGTCCGCAGAGTACTGCGGCTAGGAAGCTGAGAGGGCCAGGGCTTGTGGGGCTGTGGAAGGGCTGCCTAGGGAAGGTGAGGGCCAGCAAGAGCTTTCAGGGCTAGCCCCTTTCGTGTGGGAGCAGTGGCTGGACGTTTCCGATTTGGGAGCTGGGCTCTGGCTGTGCCGGGAAGGAACGTCCGCAGAGTACTGCGGCTAGGAAGCTGAGAGGGCCAGGGCTTGTGGGGCTGTGGAAGGGCTGCCTAGGGAAGGTGAGGGCCAGCCAGAGCTTTCAGGGCTAGCCCCTTTCGTGTGGGAGCAGTGGCTGGACGTTTCCGATTTGGGAGCTGGGCTCTGGCTGTGCCGGGAAGGAACGTCCGAAGAGTACTGCGGCTAGGAAGCTGAGAGGGCCAGGGCTTGTGGGGCTGTGGAAGGGCTGCCTAGGGAAGGTGAGGGCCAGCAAGAGCTTTCAGGGCTAGCCCCTTTGGTGTGGGAGCAGTGGCTGGACGTTTGAAATTTGGGAGCTGGGCTCTGGCTGTGCCGGGAAGGAATGTCCGCACACTTCTGTCGCTAGGAAGCTGAGAGGGCCAGGGCTTGTGGGGCTGTGGAAGGGCTGCCTAGGGAAGGTGAGGGCCAGCAAGAGCTTTCAGGGCAAGCCCCTTTCATGTGGGAGCAGTGGCTGGACGTTTCCAATTTGGGAGCTGGGCTCTGGCTGTGCCGGGAAGGAACGTCCGCAGAGTACTGCGGCTAGGAAGCTGAGAGGGCCAGTGCTTGTGGGGCTGTGGAAGGGCTGCCTAGGGAAGGTAAGGGCCAGCAAGAGCTTTCAGTGCTAGCCCCTTTGGTGTGGGAGCAGTGGCTGGACGTTTCCGATTTGGGAGCTGGGCTCTGGCTGTGCCGGGAAGGAACGTCCGTACACTGCTGTGGCTAGGAAGCTCAGAGGGCCAGTGCTTGTGGGGCTGTGGAAGGGCTGCCTAGGGAAGGTGAGGGCCAGCCAGAGCTTTCAGGGCTAGCCCCTTTGGTGTGGGAGCAGTGGCTGGACGTTTCCGATTTCGGAGCTGGGCTCTGGCTGTGCCGGGAAGGAACGTCCGCAGAGTACTGCGGCTAGGAAGCTCAGAGGGCCAGGGCTTGTGGGGCTGTGGAAGGGCTGCCTAGGGAAGGTGAGGGCCAGCAAGAGCTTTCAGGGCTAGCCCCTTTCGTGTGGGAGCAGTGGCTGGACGTTTGAAATTTGGGAGCTGGGCTCTGGCTGTGCCGGGAAGGAACGTCCCCACACTGCTGTGGCTAGGAAGGTCAGAGGGCCAGGGCTTGTGGGGCTGTGGAAGGGCTGCCTAGGGAAGGTGAGGGCCAGCAAGAGCTTTCAGGGCTAGCCCCTTTCGTGTGGGAGCAGTGGCTGGACGTTTCCGATTTGGGAGCTGGGCTCTGGCTGTGCCGGGAAGGAACGTCCGGAGAGTAATGCGGCTAGGAAGCTGAGAGGGCCAGGGCTTGTGGGGCTGTGGAAGGGCTGCCTAGGGAAGGTAAGGGCCAGCCAGAGCTTTCAGGGCTAGCCCCTTTGGTGTGGGAGCAGTGGCTGGACGTTTCCGATTTGGGAGCTGGGCTCTGGCTGTGCCGGGAAGGAACGTCCGTACACTGCTGTGGCTAGGAAGCTCAGAGGGCCAGGGCTTGTGGGGCTGTGGAAGGGCTGACTAGGGAAGGTGAGGGCCAGCAAGAGCTTTCAGGGCTAGCCCCTTTGGTGTGGGAGCAGTGGCTGGACGTTTCCGATCTGGGAGGTGGGCTCTGGCTGTGCCGGGAAGGAACGTCCGCACACTGCTGTGGCTAGGAAGCTCAGAGGGCCAGGGCTTGTGGGGCTGTGGAAGGGCTGCCTAGGGAAGGTGAGGGCCAGCCAGAGCTTTCAGGGCTAGCCCCTTTGGTGTGGGAGCAGTGGCTGGACGTTTCCGATTTGGGAGCTGGGCTCTGGCTGTGCCGGGAAGGAACGTCCACAGAGTACTGCGGCTAGGAAGCTGAGAGGGCCAGGTCTTGTGGGGCTGTGGAAGGGCTGCCTAGGGAAGGTGAGGGCCAGCAAGAGCTTTCAGGGCTAGCCCCTTTCGTGTGGGAGCAGTGGCTGGACGTTTCCGATTTGGGAGCTGGGCTCTGGCTGTGCTGAGAAGGAACGTCCGCAGAGTACTGCGGCTAGGAAGCTGAGAGGGCCAGGGCTTGTGGGGCTGTGGAAGGGCTGCCTAGGGAAGGTGAGGGCCAGCAAGAGCTTTCAGGGCTAGCCCCTTTGGTGTGGGAGCAGTGGCTGGACGTTTCCGATTTGGGAACTGGGCTCTGGCTGTGCCGGGAAGGAACGTCCGCAGAGTACTGCGGCTAGGAAGCTGAGAGGGCCAGGGCTTGTGGGGCTGTGGAAGGGCTGCCTAGGGAAGGTGAGGGCCAGCAAGAGCTTTCAGGGCTAGCCCCTTTGGTGTGGGAGCAGTGGCTGGACGTTTGAAATTTGGGAGCTGGGCTCTGGCTGTGCCGGGAAGGAATGTCCGCACAATTCTGTCGCTAGGAAGCTGAGAGGGCCAGGGCTTGTGGGGCTGTGGAAGGGCTGCCTAGGGAAGGTGAGGGCCAGCAAGAGCTTTCAGGGCTAGCCCCTTTCATGTGGGAGCAGTGGCTGGACGTTTCCAATTTGGGAGCTGGGCTCTGGCTGTGCCGGGAAGGAACGTCCGCAGAGTACTGCGGCTAGGAAGCTGAGAGGGCCAGTGCTTGTGGGGCTGTGGAAGGGCTGCCTAGGGAAGGGGATGGCCAGCAAGAGCTTTCAGGGCTAGCCCCTTTGGTGTGGGAGCAGTGGCTGGACGTTTCCGATTTGGGAGCTGGGCTGTTGCTGTGCCGGGAAGGAACGTCCGTACACTGCTGTGGCTAGGAAGCTCAGAGGGCCAGTGCTTGTGGGGCTGTGGAAGGGCTGCCTAGGGAAGGTGAGGGCCAGCCAGAGCTTTCAGGGCTAGCCCCTTTGGTGTGGGAGCAGTGGCTGGACGTTTCCGATTTGGGAGCTGGGCTCTGGCTGTGCCGGGAAGGAACGTCCGCAGAGTACTGCGGCTAGGAAGCTCAGAGGGCCAGGGCTTGTGGGGCTGTGGAAGGGCTGCCTAGGGAAGGTGAGGGCCAGCAAGAGCTTTCAGGGCTAGCCCCTTTCGTGTGGGAGCAGTGGCTGGACGTTTGAAATTTGGGAGCTGGGCTCTGGCTGTGCCGGGAAGGAACGTCCCCACACTGCTGTGGCTAGGAAGGTCAGAGGGCCAGGGCTTGTGGGGCTGTGGAAGGGCTGCCTAGGGAAGGTGAGGGCCAGCAAGAGCTTTCAGGGCTAGCCCCTTTCGTGTGGGAGCAGTGGCTGGACGTTTCCGATTTGGGAGCTGGGCTCTGGCTGTGCCGGGAAGGAACGTCCGCAGAGTACTGCGGCTAGGAAGCTGAGAGGGCCAGGGCTTGTGGGGCTGTGGAAGGGCTGCCTAGGGAAGGTAAGGGCCAGCCAGAGCTTTCAGGGCTAGCCCCTTTGGTGTGGGAGCAGTGGCTGGACGTTTCCGATTTGGGAGCTGGGCTCTGGCTGTGCCGGGAAGGAACGTCCGTACACTGCTGTGGCTAGGAAGCTCAGAGGGCCAGGGCTTGTGGGGCTGTGGAAGGGCTGACTAGGGAAGGTGAGGGCCAGCAAGAGCTTTCAGGGCTAGCCCCTTTGGTGTGGGAGCAGTGGCTGGACGTTTCCGATCTGGGAGGTGGGCTCTGGCTGTGCCGGGAAGGAACGTCCGCACACTGCTGTGGCTAGGAAGCTCAGAGGGCCAGGGCTTGTGGGGCTGTGGAAGGGCTGCCTAGGGAAGGTGAGGGCCAGCCAGAGCTTTCAGGGCTAGCCCCTTTGGTGTGGGAGCAGTGGCTGGACGTTTCCGATTTGGGAGCTGGGCTCTGGCTGTGCCGGGAAGGAACGTCCACAGAGTACTGCGGCTAGGAAGCTGAGAGGGCCAGGGCTTGTGGGGCTGTGGAAGGGCTGCCTAGGGAAGGTGAGGGCCAGCAAGAGCTTTCAGGGCTAGCCCCTTTCGTGTGGGAGCAGTGGCTGGACGTTTCCGATTTGGGAGCTGGGCTCTGGCTGTGCTGAGAAGGAACGTCCGCAGAGTACTGCGGCTAGGAAGCTGAGAGGGCCAGGGCTTGTGGGGCTGTGGAAGGGCTGCCTAGGGAAGGTGAGGGCCAGCAAGAGCTTTCAGGGCTAGCCCCTTTGGTGTGGGAGCAGTGGCTGGACGTTTCCGATTTGGGAACTGGGCTCTGGCTGTGCCGGGAAGGAACGTCCGCAGAGTACTGCGGCTAGGAAGCTGAGAGGGCCAGGGCTTGTGGGGCTGTGGAAGGGCTGCCTAGGGAAGGTGAGGGCCAGCAAGAGCTTTCAGGGCTAGCCCCTTTGGTGTGGGAGCAGTGGCTGGACGTTTGAAATTTGGGAGCTGGGCTCTGGCTGTGCCGGGAAGGAATGTCCGCACAATTCTGTCGCTAGGAAGCTGAGAGGGCCAGGGCTTGTGGGGCTGTGGAAGGGCTGCCTAGGGAAGGTGAGGGCCAGCAAGAGCTTTCAGGGCTAGCCCCTTTCATGTGGGAGCAGTGGCTGGACGTTTCCAATTTGGGAGCTGGGCTCTGGCTGTGCCGGGAAGGAACGTCCGCAGAGTACTGCGGCTAGGAAGCTGAGAGGGCCAGTGCTTGTGGGGCTGTGGAAGGGCTGCCTAGGGAAGGGGATGGCCAGCAAGAGCTTTCAGGGCTAGCCCCTTTGGTGTGGGAGCAGTGGCTGGACGTTTCCGATTTGGGAGCTGGGCTGTTGCTGTGCCGGGAAGGAACGTCCGTACACTGCTGTGGCTAGGAAGCTCAGAGGGCCAGTGCTTGTGGGGCTGTGGAAGGGCTGCCTAGGGAAGGTGAGGGCCAGCCAGAGCTTTCAGGGCTAGCCCCTTTGGTGTGGGAGCAGTGGCTGGACGTTTCCGATTTGGGAGCTGGGCTCTGGCTGTGCCGGGAAGGAACGTCCGCAGAGTACTGCGGCTAGGAAGCTCAGAGGGCCAGGGCTTGTGGGGCTGTGGAAGGGCTGCCTAGGGAAGGTGAGGGCCAGCAAGAGCTTTCAGGGCTAGCCCCTTTCGTGTGGGAGCAGTGGCTGGACGTTTGAAATTTGGGAGCTGGGTTCTGGCTGTGCCGGGAAGGAACGTCCGCACACTGCTGTGGCTAGGAAGCTGAGAGGGCCAGTGCTTGTGGGGCTGTGGAAGGGCTGCCTAGGGAAGGTGAGGGCCAGCAAGAGCTTTCAGGGCTAGCCCCTTTCGTGTGGGAGCAGTGGCTGGACGTTTGAAATTTGGGAGCTGGGCTCTGGCTGTGCCGAGAAGGAACGTCCCCACACTGCTATGGCTAGGAAGCTCAGAGGGCCAGGGCTTGTGGGGCTGTGGAAGGGCTGCCTAGGGAAGGTGAGGGCCAGCAAGAGCTTTCAGGGCTAGCCCCTTTCGTGTGGGAGCAGTGGCTGGACGTTTCCGATTTGGGAGCTGGGCTCTGGCTGTGCCGGGAAGGAACGTCCGTACACTGCTGTGGCTAGGAAGCTCAGAGGGCCAGTGCTTGTGGGGCTGTGGAAGGGCTGCCTAGGGAAGGTGAGGGCCAGCCAGAGCTTTCAGGGCTAGCCCCTTTGGTGTGGGAGCAGTGGCTGGACGTTTCCGATTTCGGAGCTGGGCTCTGGCTGTGCCGGGAAGGAACGTCCGCAGAGTACTGCGGCTAGGAAGCTCAGAGGGCCAGGGCTTGTGGGGCTGTGGAAGGGCTGCCTAGGGAAGGTGAGGGCCAGCAAGAGCTTTCAGGGCTAGCCCCTTTCGTGTGGGAGCAGTGGCTGGACGTTTGAAATTTCGGAGCTGGGTTCTGGCTGTGCCGGGAAGGAACGTCCGCACACTGCTGTGGCTAGGAAGCTCAGAGGGCCAGGGCTTGTGGGGCTGTGGAAGGGCTGCCTAGGGAAGGTGAGGGCCAGCCAGAGCTTTCAGGGCTAGCCCCTTTCGTGTGGGAGCAGTGGCTGGACGTTTCCGATTTGGGAGCTGGGCTCTGGCTGTGCCGGGAAGGAACGTCCGCAGAGTACTGCGGCTAGGAAGCTGAGAGGGCCAGGGCTTGTGGGGCTGTGGAAGGGCTGCCTAGGGAAGGTAAGGGCCAGCCAGAGCTTTCAGGGCTAGCCCCTTTGGTGTGGGAGCAGTGGCTGGACGTTTCCGATTTGGGAGCTGGGCTCTGGCTGTGCCGGGAAGGAACGTCCGTACACTGCTGTGGCTAGGAAGCTCAGAGGGCCAGGGCTTGTGGGGCTGTGGAAGGGCTGCCTAGGGAAGGTGAGGGCCAGCAAGAGCTTTCAGGGCTAGCCCCTTTGGTGTGGGAGCAGTGGCTGGACGTTTCCGATTTGGGAGCTGGGCTCTGGCTGTGCTGAGAAGGAACGTCCCCACACTGCTGTGGCTAGGAAGCTGAGAGGGCCAGGGCTTGTGGGGCTGTGGAAGGGCTGCCTAGGGAAGGTGAGGGCCAGCAAGAGCTTTCAGGGCTAGCCCCTTTCGTGTGGGAGCAGTGGCTGGACGTTTCCGATTTGGGAGCTGGGCTCTGGCTGTGCTGAGAAGGAACGTCCGCAGAGTACTGCGGCTAGGAAGCTGAGAGGGCCAGGGCTTGTGGGGCTGTGGAAGGGCTGCCTAGGGAAGGTGAGGGCCAGCAAGAGCTTTCAGGGCTAGCCCCTTTGGTGTGGGAGCAGTGGCTGGACGTTTCCGATTTGGGAGCTGGGCTCTGGCTGTGCCGGGAAGGAACGTCCGCAGAGTACTGCGGCTAGGAAGCTGAGAGGGCCAGGGCTTGTGGGGCTGTGGAAGGGCTGCCTAGGGAAGGTGAGGGCCAGCCAGAGCTTTCAGGGCTAGCCCCTTTCGTGTGGGAGCAGTGGCTGGACGTTTCCGATTTGGGAGCTGGGCTCTGGCTGTGCCGGGAAGGAACGTCCGCAGAGTACTGCGGCTAGGAAGCTCAGAGGGCCAGGGCTTGTGGGGCTGTGGAAGGGCTGCCTAGGGAAGGTGAGGGCCAGCAAGAGCTTTCAGGGCTAGCCCCTTTCGTGTGGGAGAAGTGGCTGGACGTTTGAAATTTGGGAGCTGGGCTCTGGCTGTGCCGGGAAGGAATGTCCGCACACTTCTGTCGCTAGGAAGCTGAGAGGGCCAGGGCTTGTGGGGCTGTGGAAGGGCTGCCTAGGGAAGGTGAGGGCCAGCAAGAGCTTTCAGGGCTAGCCCCTTTCATGTGGGAGCAGTGGCTGGACGTTTCCAATTTGGGAGCTGGGCTCTGGCTGTGCCGGGAAGGAACGTCCGCAGAGTACTGCGGCTAGGAAGCTGAGAGGGCCAGTGCTTGTGGGGCTGTGGAAGGGCTGCCTAGGGAAGGTAAGGGCCAGCAAGAGCTTTCAGTGCTAGCCCCTTTGGTGTGGGAGCAGTGGCTGGACGTTTCCGATTTGGGAGCTGGGCTGTTGCTGTGCCGGGAAGGAACGTCCGTACACTGCTGTGGCTAGGAAGCTCAGAGGGCCAGTGCTTGTGGGGCTGTGGAAGGGCTGCCTAGGGAAGGTGAGGGCCAGCCAGAGCTTTCAGGGCTAGCCCCTTTGGTGTGGGAGCAGTGGCTGGACGTTTCCGATTTGGGAGCTGGGCTCTGGCTGTGCCGGGAAGGAACGTCCGCAGAGTACTGCGGCTAGGAAGCTGAGAGGGCCAGGGCTTGTGGGGCTGTGGAAGGGCTGCCTAGGGAAGGTGAGGGCCAGCAAGAGCTTTCAGGGCTAGCCCCTTTCGTGTGGGAGCAGTGGCTGGACGTTTGAAATTTGGGAGCTGGGTTCTGGCTGTGCCGGGAAGGAACGTCCGCACACTGCTGTGGCTAGGAAGCTGAGAGGGCCAGGGCTTGTGGGGCTGTGGAAGGGCTGCCTAGGGAAGGTGAGGGCCAGCAAGAGCTTTCAGGGCTAGCCCCTTTCGTGTGGGAGCAGTGGCTGGACGTTTCCGATTTGGGAGCTGGGCTCTGGCTGTGCCGGGAAGGAACGTCCGCAGAGTACTGCGGCTAGGAAGCTGAGAGGGCCAGGGCTTGTGGGGCTGTGGAAGGGCTGCCTAGGGAAGGGGATGGCCAGCAAGAGCTTTCAGGGCTAGCCCCTTTCGTGTGGGACCAGTGGCTGGACGTTTCCGATTTGGGAGCTGGGCTCTGGCTGTGCCGGGAAGGAACGTCCCCACACTGCTGTGGCTAGGAAGCTGAGAGGGCCAGTGCTTGTGGGGCTGTGGAAGGGCTGCCTAGGGAAGGTGAGGGCCAGCAAGAGCTTTCAGGGCTAGCCCCTTTCGTGTGGGAGCAGTGGCTGGACGTTTGAAATTTGGGAGCTGGGCTCTGGCTGTGCCGAGAAGGAACGTCCCCACACTGCTATGGCTAGGAAGCTCAGAGGGCCAGGGCTTGTGGGGCTGTGGAAGGGCTGCCTAGGGAAGGTGAGGGCCAGCAAGAGCTTTCAGGGCTAGCCCCTTTGGTGTGGGAGCAGTGGCTGGACGTTTCCGATCTGGGAGGTGGGCTCTGGCTGTGCCGGGAAGGAACGTCCGCAGAGTACTGCGGCTAGGAAGCTGAGAGGGCCAGGGCTTGTGGGGCTGTGGAAGGGCTGCCTAGGGAAGGTAAGGGCCAGCCAGAGCTTTCAGGGCTAGCCCCTTTGGTGTGGGAGCAGTGGCTGGACGTTTCCGATTTGGGAGCTGGGCTCTGGCTGTGCCGGGAAGGAACGTCCGTACACTGCTGTGGCTAGGAAGCTCAGAGGGCCAGGGCTTGTGGGGCTGTGGAAGGGCTGACTAGGGAAGGTGAGGGCCAGCAAGAGCTTTCAGGGCTAGCCCCTTTGGTGTGGGAGCAGTGGCTGGACGTTTCCGATCTGGGAGGTGGGCTCTGGCTGTGCCGGGAAGGAACGTCCGCACACTGCTGTGGCTAGGAAGCTCAGAGGGCCAGGGCTTGTGGGGCTGTGGAAGGGCTGCCTAGGGAAGGTGAGGGCCAGCCAGAGCTTTCAGGGCTAGCCCCTTTCGTGTGGGAGCAGTGGCTGGACGTTTCCGATTTGGGAGCTGGGCTCTGGCTGTGCCGGGAAGGAACGTCCACAGAGTACTGCGGCTAGGAAGCTGAGAGGGCCAGGGCTTGTGGGGCTGTGGAAGGGCTGCCTAGGGAAGGTGAGGGCCAGCAAGAGCTTTCAGGGCTAGCCCCTTTCGTGTGGGAGCAGTGGCTGGACGTTTGAAATTTGGGAGCTGGGTTCTGGCTGTGCCGGGAAGGAACGTCCGCACACTGCTGTGGCTAGGAAGCTGAGAGGGCCAGGGCTTGTGGGGCTGTGGAAGGGCTGCCTAGGGAAGGTGAGGGCCAGCAAGAGCTTTCAGGGCTAGCCCCTTTCGTGTGGGAGCAGTGGCTGGACGTTTCCGATTTGGGAGCTGGGCTCTGACTGTTCTGAGAAGGAACGTCCGCAGAGTACTGCGGCTAGGAAGCTGAGAGGGCCAGGGCTTGTGGGGCTGTGGAAGGGCTGCCTAGGGAAGGTGAGGGCCAGCAAGAGCTTTCAGGGCTAGCCCCATTCGTGTGGGAGCAGTGGCTGGACATTTCCGATTTGGGAGCTGGGCTCTGGCTGTGCCGAGAAGGAACGTCCCCACTGTGCTGTGGCTAGGAAGCTGAGAGGGCCAGGGCTTGTGGGGCTGTGGAAGGGCTGCCTAGGGAAGGTGAGGGCCAGCAAGAGCTTTCAGGGCTAGCCCCTTTGGTGTGGGAGCAGTGGCTGGACGTTTCCGATTTGGGAGCTGGGCTCTGGCTGTGCCGGGAAGGAACGTCCGCAGAGTACTGCGGCTAGGAAGCTCAGAGGGCCAGGGCTTGTGGGGCTGTGGAAGGGCTGCCTAGGAAGGTGAGGGCCAGCAAGAGCTTTCAGGGCTAGCCCCTTTCGTGTGGGAGCAGTGGCTGGACGTTTCCGATTTGGGAGCTGGGCTCTGGCTGTGCCGGGAAGGAACGTCCGCAGAGTACTGCGGCTAGGAAGCTCAGAGGGCCAGGGCTTGTGGGGCTGTGGAAGGGCTGCCTAGGGAAGGTGAGGGCCAGCAAGAGCTTTCAGGGCTAGCCCCTTTCGTGTGGGAGCAGTGGCTGGACGTTTGAAATTTGGGAGCTGGGTTCTGGCTGTGCCGGGAAGGAACGTCCGCACACTGCTGTGGCTAGGAAGCTGAGAGGGCCAGGTCTTGTGGGGCTGTGGAAGGACTGCCTAGGGAAGGTGAGGGCCAGCAAGAGCTTTCAGGGCTAGCCCCATTCGTGTGGGAGCAGTGGCTGGACGTTTCCGATTTGGGAGCTGGGCTCTGGCTGTGCCGAGAAGGAACGTCCCCACACTGCTATGGCTAGGAAGCTCAGAGGGCCAGGGCTTGTGGGGCTGTGGAAGGGCTGCCTAGGGAAGGTGAGGGCCAGCAAGAGCTTTCAGGGCTAGCCCCTTTCGTGTGGGAGCAGTGGCTGGACGTTTCCGATTTGGGAGCTGGGCTCTGGCTGTGCCGGGAAGGAACGTCCGTACACTGCTGTGGCTAGGAAGCTCAGAGGGCCAGTGCTTGTGGGGCTGTGGAAGGGCTGCCTAGGGAAGGTGAGGGCCAGCCAGAGCTTTCAGGGCTAGCCCCTTTGGTGTGGGAGCAGTGGCTGGACGTTTCCGATTTCGGAGCTGGGCTCTGGCTGTGCCGGGAAGGAACGTCCGCAGAGTACTGCGGCTAGGAAGCTCAGAGGGCCAGGGCTTGTGGGGCTGTGGAAGGGCTGCCTAGGGAAGGTGAGGGCCAGCAAGAGCTTTCAGGGCTAGCCCCTTTCGTGTGGGAGCAGTGGCTGGACGTTTGAAATTTGGGAGCTGGGTTCTGGCTGTGCCGGGAAGGAACGTCCGCACACTGCTGTGGCTAGGAAGCTCAGAGGGCCAGGGCTTGTGGGGCTGTGGAAGGGCTGCCTAGGGAAGGTGAGGGCCAGCAAGAGCTTTCAGGGCTAGCCCCTTTCGTGTGGGAGCAGTGGCTGGACGTTTCCGATTTGGGAGCTGGGCTCTGGCTGTGCCGGGAAGGAACGTCCGCAGAGTACTGCGGCTAGGAAGCTGAGAGGGCCAGGGCTTGTGGGGCTGTGGAAGGGCTGCCTAGGGAAGGTAAGGGCCAGCCAGAGCTTTCAGGGCTAGCCCCTTTGGTGTGGGAGCAGTGGCTGGACGTTTCCGATTTGGGAGCTGGGCTCTGGCTGTGCCGGGAAGGAACGTCCCCACACTGCTGTGGCTAGGAAGGTCAGAGGGCCAGGGCTTGTGGGGCTGTGGAAGGGCTGACTAGGGAAGGTGAGGGCCAGCAAGAGCTTTCAGGGCTAGCCCCTTTGGTGTGGGAGCAGTGGCTGGACGTTTCCGATTTGGGAGCTGGGCTCTGGCTGTGCTGAGAAGGAACGTCCCCACACTGCTGTGGCTAGGAAGCTGAGAGGGCCAGGGCTTGTGGGGCTGTGGAAGGGCTGCCTAGGGAAGGTGAGGGCCAGCAAGAGCTTTCAGGGCTAGCCCCTTTCGTGTGGGAGCAGTGGCTGGACGTTTCCGATTTGGGAGCTGGGCTCTGGCTGTGCTGAGAAGGAACGTCCGCAGAGTACTGCGGCTAGGAAGCTGAGAGGGCCAGGGCTTGTGGGGCTGTGGAAGGGCTGCCTAGGGAAGGTGAGGGCCAGCAAGAGCTTTCAGGGCTAGCCCCTTTGGTGTGGGAGCAGTGGCTGGACGTTTCCGATTTGGGAGCTGGGCTCTGGCTGTGCCGGGAAGGAACGTCCGCAGAGTACTGCGGCTAGGAAGCTGAGAGGGCCAGGGCTTGTGGGGCTGTGGAAGGGCTGCCTAGGGAAGGTGAGGGCCAGCCAGAGCTTTCAGGGCTAGCCCCTTTCGTGTGGGAGCAGTGGCTGGACGTTTCCGATTTGGGAGCTGGGCTCTGGCTGTGCCGGGAAGGAACGTCCGCAGAGTACTGCGGCTAGGAAGCTCAGAGGGCCAGGGCTTGTGGGGCTGTGGAAGGGCTGCCTAGGGAAGGTGAGGGCCAGCAAGAGCTTTCAGGGCTAGCCCCTTTCGTGTGGGAGAAGTGGCTGGACGTTTGAAATTTGGGAGCTGGGCTCTGGCTGTGCCGGGAAGGAATGTCCGCACACTTCTGTCGCTAGGAAGCTGAGAGGGCCAGGGCTTGTGGGGCTGTGGAAGGGCTGCCTAGGGAAGGTGAGGGCCAGCAAGAGCTTTCAGGGCTAGCCCCTTTCATGTGGGAGCAGTGGCTGGACGTTTCCAATTTGGGAGCTGGGCTCTGGCTGTGCCGGGAAGGAACGTCCGCAGAGTACTGCGGCTAGGAAGCTGAGAGGGCCAGTGCTTGTGGGGCTGTGGAAGGGCTGCCTAGGGAAGGTAAGGGCCAGCAAGAGCTTTCAGTGCTAGCCCCTTTGGTGTGGGAGCAGTGGCTGGACGTTTCCGATTTGGGAGCTGGGCTGTTGCTGTGCCGGGAAGGAACGTCCGTACACTGCTGTGGCTAGGAAGCTCAGAGGGCCAGTGCTTGTGGGGCTGTGGAAGGGCTGCCTAGGGAAGGTGAGGGCCAGCAAGAGCTTTCAGGGCTAGCCCCTTTCGTGTGGGAGCAGTGGCTGGACGTTTCCGATTTGGGAGCTGGGCTCTGGCTGTGCCGGGAAGGAACGTCCGCAGAGTACTGCGGCTAGGAAGCTGAGAGGGCCAGGGCTTGTGGGGCTGTGGAAGGGCTGCCTAGGGAAGGGGATGGCCAGCAAGAGCTTTCAGGGCTAGCCCCTTTCGTGTGGGACCAGTGGCTGGACGTTTCCGATTTGGGAGCTGGGCTCTGGCTGTGCCGGGAAGGAACGTCCCCACACTGCTGTGGCTAGGAAGCTGAGAGGGCCAGGGCTTGTGGGGCTGTGGAAGGGCTGCCTAGGGAAGGTGAGGGCCAGCAAGAGCTTTCAGGGCTAGCCCCTTTCGTGTGGGAGCAGTGGCTGGACGTTTGAAATTTGGGAGCTGGGCTCTGGCTGTGCCGAGAAGGAACGTCCCCACACTGCTATGGCTAGGAAGCTCAGAGCGCCAGGGCTTGTGGGGCTGTGGAAGGGCTGCCTAGGGAAGGTGAGGGCCAGCAAGAGCTTTCAGGGCTAGCCCCTTTGGTGTGGGAGCAGTGGCTGGACGTTTCCGATCTGGGAGGTGGGCTCTGGCTGTGCCGGGAAGGAACGTCCGCAGAGTACTGCGGCTAGGAAGCTGAGAGGGCCAGGGCTTGTGGGGCTGTGGAAGGGCTGCCTAGGGAAGGTAAGGGCCAGCCAGAGCTTTCAGGGCTAGCCCCTTTGGTGTGGGAGCAGTGGCTGGACGTTTCCGATTTGGGAGCTGGGCTCTGGCTGTGCCGGGAAGGAACGTCCGTACACTGCTGTGGCTAGGAAGCTCAGAGGGCCAGGGCTTGTGGGGCTGTGGAAGGGCTGACTAGGGAAGGTGAGGGCCAGCAAGAGCTTTCAGGGCTAGCCCCTTTGGTGTGGGAGCAGTGGCTGGACGTTTCCGATCTGGGAGGTGGGCTCTGGCTGTGCCGGGAAGGAACGTCCGCACACTGCTGTGGCTAGGAAGCTCAGAGGGCCAGGGCTTGTGGGGCTGTGGAAGGGCTGCCTAGGGAAGGTGAGGGCCAGCCAGAGCTTTCAGGGCTAGCCCCTTTCGTGTGGGAGCAGTGGCTGGACGTTTCCGATTTGGGAGCTGGGCTCTGGCTGTGCCGGGAAGGAACGTCCACAGAGTACTGCGGCTAGGAAGCTGAGAGGGCCAGGGCTTGTGGGGCTGTGGAAGGGCTGCCTAGGGAAGGTGAGGGCCAGCAAGAGCTTTCAGGGCTAGCCCCTTTCGTGTGGGAGCAGTGGCTGGACGTTTGAAATTTGGGAGCTGGGTTCTGGCTGTGCCGGGAAGGAACGTCCGCACACTGCTGTGGCTAGGAAGCTGAGAGGGCCAGGGCTTGTGGGGCTGTGGAAGGGCTGCCTAGGGAAGGTGAGGGCCAGCAAGAGCTTTCAGGGCTAGCCCCTTTCGTGTGGGAGCAGTGGCTGGACGTTTCCGATTTGGGAGCTGGGCTCTGGCTGTGCCGGGAAGGAACGTCCGCAGAGTACTGCGGCTAGGAAGCTGAGAGGGCCAGGGCTTGTGGGGCTGTGGAAGGGCTGCCTAGGGAAGGGGATGGCCAGAAAGAGCTTTCAGGGCTAGCCCCTTTCGTGTGGGACCAGTGGCTGGACGTTTCCGATTTGGGAGCTGGGCTCTGGCTGTGCCGGGAAGGAACGTCCCCACACTGCTGTGGCTAGGAAGCTGAGAGGGCCAGTGCTTGTGGGGCTGTGGAAGGGCTGCCTAGGGAAGGTGAGGGCCAGCAAGAGCTTTCAGGGCTAGCCCCTTTCGTGTGGGAGCAGTGGCTGGACGTTTGAAATTTGGGAGCTGGGCTCTGGCTGTGCCGAGAAGGAACGTCCCCACACTGCTATGGCTAGGAAGCTCAGAGGGCCAGGGCTTGTGGGGCTGTGGAAGGGCTGCCTAGGGAAGGTGAGGGCCAGCAAGAGCTTTCAGGGCTAGCCCCTTTGGTGTGGGAGCAGTGGCTGGACGTTTCCGATCTGGGAGGTGGGCTCTGGCTGTGCCGGGAAGGAACGTCCGCAGAGTACTGCGGCTAGGAAGCTGAGAGGGCCAGGGCTTGTGGGGCTGTGGAAGGGCTGCCTAGGGAAGGTAAGGGCCAGCCAGAGCTTTCAGGGCTAGCCCCTTTGGTGTGGGAGCAGTGGCTGGACGTTTCCGATTTGGGAGCTGGGCTCTGGCTGTGCCGGGAAGGAACGTCCGTACACTGCTGTGGCTAGGAAGCTCAGAGGGCCAGGGCTTGTGGGGCTGTGGAAGGGCTGACTAGGGAAGGTGAGGGCCAGCAAGAGCTTTCAGGGCTAGCCCCTTTGGTGTGGGAGCAGTGGCTGGACGTTTCCGATCTGGGAGGTGGGCTCTGGCTGTGCCGGGAAGGAACGTCCGCACACTGCTGTGGCTAGGAAGCTCAGAGGGCCAGGGCTTGTGGGGCTGTGGAAGGGCTGCCTAGGGAAGGTGAGGGCCAGCAAGAGCTTTCAGGGCTAGCCCCTTTCGTGTGGGAGCAGTGGCTGGACGTTTCCGATTTGGGAGCTGGGCTCTGGCTGTGCCGGGAAGGAACGTCCACAGAGTACTGCGGCTAGGAAGCTGAGAGGGCCAGGGCTTGTGGGGCTGTGGAAGGGCTGCCTAGGGAAGGTGAGGGCCAGCAAGAGCTTTCAGGGCTAGCCCCTTTCGTGTGGGAGCAGTGGCTGGACGTTTCCGATTTGGGAGCTGGGCTCTGGCTGTGCTGAGAAGGAACGTCCGCAGAGTACTGCGGCTAGGAAGCTGAGAGGGCCAGGGCTTGTGGGGCTGTGGAAGGGCTGCCTAGGGAAGGTGAGGGCCAGCAAGAGCTTTCAGGGCTAGCCCCTTTGGTGTGGGAGCAGTGGCTGGACGTTTCCGATTTGGGAGCTGGGCTCTGGCTGTGCCGGGAAGGAACGTCCGCAGAGTACTGCGGCTAGGAAGCTGAGAGGGCCAGGGCTTGTGGGGCTGTGGAAGGGCTGCCTAGGGAAGGTGAGGGCCAGCCAGAGCTTTCAGGGCTAGCCCCTTTCGTGTGGGAGCAGTGGCTGGACGTTTCCGATTTGGGAGCTGGGCTCTGGCTGTGCCGGGAAGGAACGTCCGCAGAGTACTGCGGCTAGGAAGCTGAGAGGGCCAGGGCTTGTGGGGCTGTGGAAGGGCTGCCTAGGGAAGGTGAGGGCCAGCAAGAGCTTTCAGGGCTAGCCCCTTTGGTGTGGGAGCAGTGGCTGGACGTTTGAAATTTGGGAGCTGGGCTCTGGCTGTGCCGGGAAGGAATGTCCGCACAATTCTGTCGCTAGGAAGCTGAGAGGGCCAGGGCTTGTGGGGCTGTGGAAGGGCTGCCTAGGGAAGGTGAGGGCCAGCAAGAGCTTTCAGGGCTAGCCCCTTTCATGTGGGAGCAGTGGCTGGACGTTTCCAATTTGGGAGCTGGGCTCTGGCTGTGCCGGGAAGGAACGTCCGCAGAGTACTGCGGCTAGGAAGCTGAGAGGGCCAGTGCTTGTGGGGCTGTGGAAGGGCTGCCTAGGGAAGGTAAGGGCCAGCAAGAGCTTTCAGTGCTAGCCCCTTTGGTGTGGGAGCAGTGGCTGGACGTTTCCGATTTGGGAGCTGGGCTGTTGCTGTGCCGGGAAGGAACGTCCGTACACTGCTGTGGCTAGGAAGCTCAGAGGGCCAGTGCTTGTGGGGCTGTGGAAGGGCTGCCTAGGGAAGGTGAGGGCCAGCCAGAGCTTTCAGGGCTAGCCCCTTTGGTGTGGGAGCAGTGGCTGGACGTTTCCGATTTGGGAGCTGGGCTCTGGCTGTGCCGGGAAGGAACGTCCGCAGAGTACTGCGGCTAGGAAGCTCAGAGGGCCAGGGCTTGTGGGGCTGTGGAAGGGCTGCCTAGGGAAGGTGAGGGCCAGCAAGAGCTTTCAGGGCTAGCCCCTTTCGTGTGGGAGCAGTGGCTGGACGTTTGAAATTTGGGAGCTGGGTTCTGGCTGTGCCGGGAAGGAACGTCCGCACACTGCTGTGGCTAGGAAGCTGAGAGGGCCAGGGCTTGTGGGGCTGTGGAAGGGCTGCCTAGGGAAGGTGAGGGCCAGCAAGAGCTTTCAGGGCTAGCCCCTTTCGTGTGGGAGCAGTGGCTGGACGTTTCCGATTTGGGAGCTGGGCTCTGGCTGTGCCGGGAAGGAACGTCCGCAGAGTACTGCGGCTAGGAAGCTGAGAGGGCCAGGGCTTGTGGGGCTGTGGAAGGGCTGCCTAGGGAAGGGGATGGCCAGCAAGAGCTTTCAGGGCTAGCCCCTTTCGTGTGGGACCAGTGGCTGGACGTTTCCGATTTGGGAGCTGGGCTCTGGCTGTGCCGGGAAGGAACGTCCCCACACTGCTGTGGCTAGGAAGCTGAGAGGGCCAGTGCTTGTGGGGCTGTGGAAGGGCTGCCTTGGGAAGGTGAGGGCCAGCAAGAGCTTTCAGGGCTAGCCCCTTTCGTGTGGGAGCAGTGGCTGGACGTTTGAAATTTGGGAGCTGGGCTCTGGCTGTGCCGGTAAGGAACATCCCCACACTGCTGTGCCTAGGAAGCTCAGAGGGCCAGGGCTTGTGGGGCTGTGGAAGGGCTGCCTAGGGAAGGTGAGGGCCAGCAAGAGCTTTCAGGGCTAGCCCCTTTCGTGTGGGAGCAGTGGCTGGACGTTTCCGATCTGGGAGGTGGGCTCTGGCTGTGCCGGGAAGGAACGTCCGCAGAGTACTGCGGCTAGGAAGCTCAGAGGGCCAGGGCTTGTGGGGCTGTGGAAGGGCTGCCTAGGGAAGGTGAGGGCCAGCAAGAGCTTTCAGGGCTAGCCCCTTTCGTGTGGGAGCAGTGGCTGGACGTTTCCGATTTGGGAGCTGGGCTCTGGCTGTGCTGAGAAGGAACGTCCGCAGAGTACTGCGGCTAGGAAGCTGAGAGGGCCAGGGCTTGTGGGGCTGTGGAAGGGCTGCCTAGGGAAGGTGAGGGCCAGCAAGAGCTTTCAGGGCTAGCCCCTTTGGTGTGGGAGCAGTGGCTGGACGTTTCCGATCTGGGAGGTGGGCTCTGGCTGTGCTGAGAAGGAACGTCCGCAGAGTACTGCGGCTAGGAAGCTGAGAGGGCCAGGGCTTGTGGGGCTGTGGAAGGGCTGCCTAGGGAAGGTGAGGGCCAGCCAGAGCTTTCAGGGCTAGCCCCTTTGGTGTGGGAGCAGTGGCTGGACGTTTCCGATTTGGGAGCTGGGCTCTGGCTGTGCCGGGAAGGAAGGTCCGCAGAGTACTGCGGCTAGGAAGCTGAGAGGGCCAGGGCTTGTGGGGCTGTGGAAGGGCTGCCTAGGGAAGGTGAGGGCCAGCAAGAGCTTTCAGGGCTAGCCCCTTTGGTGTGGGAGCAGTGGCTGGACGTTTGAAATTTGGGAGCTGGGCTCTGGCTGTGCCGGGAAGGAATGTCCGCACACTTCTGTCGCTAGGAAGCTGAGAGGGCCAGGGCTTGTGGGGCTGTGGAAGGGCTGCCTAGGGAAGGTGAGGGCCAGCAAGAGCTTTCAGGGCTAGCCCCTTTCATGTGGGAGCAGTGGCTGGACGTTTCCAATTTGGGAGCTGGGCTCTGGCTGTGCCGGGAAGGAACGTCCGCAGAGTACTGTGGCTAGGAAGCTGAGAGGGCCAGTGCTTGTGGGGCTGTGGAAGGGCTGCCTAGGGAAGGTAAGGGCCAGCAAGAGCTTTCAGTGCTAGCCCCTTTGGTGTGGGAGCAGTGGCTGGACGTTTCCGATTTGGGAGCTGGGCTCTGGCTGTGCCGGGAAGGAACGTCCGTACACTGCTGTGGCTAGGAAGCTCAGAGGGCCAGTGCTTGTGGGGCTGTGGAAGGGCTGCCTAGGGAAGGTGAGGGCCAGCCAGAGCTTTCAGGGCTAGCCCCTTTGGTGTGGGAGCAGTGGCTGGACGTTTCCGATTTGGGAGCTGGGCTCTGGCTGTGCCGGGAAGGAACGTCCGCAGAGTACTGCGGCTAGGAAGCTGAGAGGGCCAGGGCTTGTGGGGCTGTGGAAGGGCTGCCTAGGGAAGGTGAGGGCCAGCAAGAGCTTTCAGGGCTAGCCCCTTTCGTGTGGGAGCAGTGGCTGGACGTTTGAAATTTGGGAGCTGGGTTCTGGTTGTGCCGGGAAGGAACGTCCGCAGAGTACTGCGGCTAGGAAGCTGAGAGGGCCAGGGCTTGTGGGGCTGTGGAAGGGCTGCCTAGGGAAGGTGAGGGCCAGCAAGAGCTTTCAGGGCTAGCCCCTTTCGTGTGGGAGCAGTGGCTGGACGTTTCCGATTTGGGAGCTGGGCTCTGGCTGTGCCGGGAAGGAACGTCCGCAGAGTACTGCGGCTAGGAAGCTGAGAGGGCCAGGGCTTGTGGGGCTGTGGAAGGGCTGCCTAGGGAAGGGGATGGCCAGAAAGAGCTTTCAGGGCTAGCCCCTTTCGTGTGGGACCAGTGGCTGGACGTTTCCGATTTGGGAGCTGGGCTCTGGCTGTGCTGAGAAGGAACGTCCCCACACTGCTGTGGCTAGGAAGCTGAGAGGGCCAGGGCTTGTGGGGCTGTGGAAGGGCTGCCTAGGGAAGGTGAGGGCCAGCAAGAGCTTTCAGGGCTAGCCCCTTTCGTGTGGGAGCAGTGGCTGGACGTTTGAAATTTGGGAGCTGGGCTCTGGCTGTGCCGAGAAGGAACGTCCCCACACTGCTATGGCTAGGAAGCTCAGAGGGCCAGGGCTTGTGGGGCTGTGGAAGGGCTGCCTAGGGAAGGTGAGGGCCAGCAAGAGCTTTCAGGGCTAGCCCCTTTGGTGTGGGAGCAGTGGCTGGACGTTACCGATCTGGGAGGTGGGCTCTGGCTGTGCCGGGAAGGAACGTCCGCAGAGTACTGCGGCTAGGAAGCTGAGAGGGCCAGGGCTTGTGGGGCTGTGGAAGGGCTGCCTAGGGAAGGTGAGGGCCAGCAAGAGCTTTCAGGGCTAGCCCCTTTCGTGTGGGAGCAGTGGCTGGACGTTTGAAATTTGGGAGCTGGGCTCTGGCTGTGCCGAGAAGGAACGTCCCCACACTGCTATGGCTAGGAAGCTGAGAGGGCCAGGGCTTGTGGGGCTGTGGAAGGGCTGCCTAGGGAAGGTGAGGGCCAGCAAGAGCTTTCAGGGCTAGCCCCTTTCGTGTGGGAGCAGTGGCTGGACGTTTCCGATCTGGGAGGTGGGCTCTGGCTGTGCCGGGAAGGAACGTCCGCAGAGTACTGCGGCTAGGAAGCTCAGAGGGCCAGGGCTTGTGGGGCTGTGGAAGGGCTGCCTAGGGAAGGTGAGGGCCAGCAAGAGCTTTCAGGGCTAGCCCCTTTCGTGTGGGAGCAGTGGCTGGACGTTTCCGATTTGGGAGCTGGGCTCTGGCTGTGCTGAGAAGGAACGTCCGCAGAGTACTGCGGCTAGGAAGCTGAGAGGGCCAGGGCTTGTGGGGCTGTGGAAGGGCTGCCTAGGGAAGGTGAGGGCCAGCAAGAGCTTTCAGGGCTAGCCCCTTTGGTGTGGGAGCAGTGGCTGGACGTTTCCGATCTGGGAGGTGGGCTCTGGCTGTGCTGAGAAGGAACGTCCGCAGAGTACTGCGGCTAGGAAGCTGAGAGGGCCAGGGCTTGTGGGGCTGTGGAAGGGCTGCCTAGGGAAGGTGAGGGCCAGCCAGAGCTTTCAGGGCTAGCCCCTTTGGTGTGGGAGCAGTGGCTGGACGTTTCCGATTTGGGAGCTGGGCTCTGGCTGTGCCGGGAAGGAAGGTCCGCAGAGTACTGCGGCTAGGAAGCTGAGAGGGCCAGGGCTTGTGGGGCTGTGGAAGGGCTGCCTAGGGAAGGTGAGGGCCAGCAAGAGCTTTCAGGGCTAGCCCCTTTGGTGTGGGAGCAGTGGCTGGACGTTTGAAATTTGGGAGCTGGGCTCTGGCTGTGCCGGGAAGGAATGTCCGCACACTTCTGTCGCTAGGAAGCTGAGAGGGCCAGGGCTTGTGGGGCTGTGGAAGGGCTGCCTAGGGAAGGTGAGGGCCAGCAAGAGCTTTCAGGGCTAGCCCCTTTCATGTGGGAGCAGTGGCTGGACGTTTCCAATTTGGGAGCTGGGCTCTGGCTGTGCCGGGAAGGAACGTCCGCAGAGTACTGTGGCTAGGAAGCTGAGAGGGCCAGTGCTTGTGGGGCTGTGGAAGGGCTGCCTAGGGAAGGTAAGGGCCAGCAAGAGCTTTCAGTGCTAGCCCCTTTGGTGTGGGAGCAGTGGCTGGACGTTTCCGATTTGGGAGCTGGGCTCTGGCTGTGCCGGGAAGGAACGTCCGTACACTGCTGTGGCTAGGAAGCTCAGAGGGCCAGTGCTTGTGGGGCTGTGGAAGGGCTGCCTAGGGAAGGTGAGGGCCAGCCAGAGCTTTCAGGGCTAGCCCCTTTGGTGTGGGAGCAGTGGCTGGACGTTTCCGATTTGGGAGCTGGGCTCTGGCTGTGCCGGGAAGGAACGTCCGCAGAGTACTGCGGCTAGGAAGCTGAGAGGGCCAGGGCTTGTGGGGCTGTGGAAGGGCTGCCTAGGGAAGGTGAGGGCCAGCAAGAGCTTTCAGGGCTAGCCCCTTTCGTGTGGGAGCAGTGGCTGGACGTTTGAAATTTGGGAGCTGGGTTCTGGTTGTGCCGGGAAGGAACGTCCGCAGAGTACTGCGGCTAGGAAGCTGAGAGGGCCAGGGCTTGTGGGGCTGTGGAAGGGCTGCCTAGGGAAGGTGAGGGCCAGCAAGAGCTTTCAGGGCTAGCCCCTTTCGTGTGGGAGCAGTGGCTGGACGTTTCCGATTTGGGAGCTGGGCTCTGGCTGTGCCGGGAAGGAACGTCCGCAGAGTACTGCGGCTAGGAAGCTGAGAGGGCCAGGGCTTGTGGGGCTGTGGAAGGGCTGCCTAGGGAAGGGGATGGCCAGAAAGAGCTTTCAGGGCTAGCCCCTTTCGTGTGGGACCAGTGGCTGGACGTTTCCGATTTGGGAGCTGGGCTCTGGCTGTGCTGAGAAGGAACGTCCCCACACTGCTGTGGCTAGGAAGCTGAGAGGGCCAGGGCTTGTGGGGCTGTGGAAGGGCTGCCTAGGGAAGGTGAGGGCCAGCAAGAGCTTTCAGGGCTAGCCCCTTTCGTGTGGGAGCAGTGGCTGGACGTTTGAAATTTGGGAGCTGGGCTCTGGCTGTGCCGAGAAGGAACGTCCCCACACTGCTATGGCTAGGAAGCTCAGAGGGCCAGGGCTTGTGGGGCTGTGGAAGGGCTGCCTAGGGAAGGTGAGGGCCAGCAAGAGCTTTCAGGGCTAGCCCCTTTGGTGTGGGAGCAGTGGCTGGACGTTACCGATCTGGGAGGTGGGCTCTGGCTGTGCCGGGAAGGAACGTCCGCAGAGTACTGCGGCTAGGAAGCTGAGAGGGCCAGGGCTTGTGGGGCTGTGGAAGGGCTGCCTAGGGAAGGTGAGGGCCAGCAAGAGCTTTCAGGGCTAGCCCCTTTCGTGTGGGAGCAGTGGCTGGACGTTTCCGATTTGGGAGCTGGGCTCTGGCTGTGCTGAGAAGGAACGTCCGCAGAGTACTGCGGCTAGGAAGCTGAGAGGGCCAGGGCTTGTGGGGCTGTGGAAGGGCTGCCTAGGGAAGGTGAGGGCCAGCCAGAGCTTTCAGGGCTAGCCCCTTTCGTGTGGGAGCAGTGGCTGGACGTTTCCGATTTGGGAGCTGGGCTCTGGCTGTGCCGGGAAGGAAGGTCCGCAGAGTACTGCGGCTAGGAAGCTGAGAGGGCCAGGGCTTGTGGGGCTGTGGAAGGGCTGCCTAGGGAAGGGGATGGCCAGCAAGAGCTTTCAGGGCTAGCCCCTTTCGTGTGGGACCAGTGGCTGGACGTTTCCGATTTGGGAGCTGGGCTCTGGCTGTGCCGGGAAGGAACGTCCCCACACTGCTGTGGCTAGGAAGCTGAGAGGGCCAGGGCTTGTGGGGCTGTGGAAGGGCTGCCTAGGGAAGGTGAGGGCCAGCAAGAGCTTTCAGGGCTAGCCCCTTTCGTGTGGGAGCAGTGGCTGGACGTTTGAAATTTGGGAGCTGGGCTCTGGCTGTGCCGAGAAGGAACGTCCCCACACTGCTATGGCTAGGAAGCTCAGAGGGCCAGGGCTTGTGGGGCTGTGGAAGGGCTGCCTAGGGAAGGTGAGGGCCAGCAAGAGCTTTCAGGGCTAGCCCCTTTGGTGTGGGAGCAGTGGCTGGACGTTTCCGATCTGGGAGGTGGGCTCTGGCTGTGCCGGGAAGGAACGTCCGCAGAGTACTGCGGCTAGGAAGCTCAGAGGGCCAGGGCTTGTGGGGCTGTGGAAGGGCTGCCTAGGGAAGGTGAGGGCCAGCAAGAGCTTTCAGGGCTAGCCCCTTTCGTGTGGGAGCAGTGGCTGGACGTTTCCGATTTGGGAGCTGGGCTCTGGCTGTGCTGAGAAGGAACGTCCGCAGAGTACTGCGGCTAGGAAGCTGAGAGGGCCAGGGCTTGTGGGGCTGTGGAAGGGCTGCCTAGGGAAGGTGAGGGCCAGCAAGAGCTTTCAGGGCTAGCCCCTTTGGTGTGGGAGCAGTGGCTGGACGTTTCCGATCTGGGAGGTGGGCTCTGGCTGTGCCGGGAAGGAACGTCCGCAGAGTACTGCGGCTAGGAAGCTGAGAGGGCCAGGGCTTGTGGGGCTGTGGAAGGGCTGCCTAGGGAAGGTGAGGGCCAGCCAGAGCTTTCAGGGCTAGCCCCTTTGGTGTGGGAGCAGTGGCTGGACGTTTCCGATTTGGGAGCTGGGCTCTGGCTGTGCCGGGAAGGAAGGTCCGCAGAGTACTGCGGCTAGGAAGCTGAGAGGGCCAGGGCTTGTGGGGCTGTGGAAGGGCTGCCTAGGGAAGGTGAGGGCCAGCAAGAGCTTTCAGGGCTAGCCCCTTTGGTGTGGGAGCAGTGGCTGGACGTTTGAAATTTGGGAGCTGGGCTCTGGCTGTGCCGGGAAGGAATGTCCGCACACTTCTGTCGCTAGGAAGCTGAGAGGGCCAGGGCTTGTGGGGCTGTGGAAGGGCTGCCTAGGGAAGGGGATGGCCAGCAAGAGCTTTCAGGGCTAGCCCCTTTCATGTGGGAGCAGTGGCTGGACGTTTCCAATTTGGGAGCTGGGCTCTGGCTGTGCCGGGAAGGAATGTCCGCACACTTCTGTCGCTAGGAAGCTGAGAGGGCCAGGGCTTGTGGGGCTGTGGAAGGGCTGCCTAGGGAAGGTGAGGGCCAGCAAGAGCTTTCAGGGCTAGCCCCTTTCATGTGGGAGCAGTGGCTGGACGTTTCCAATTTGGGAGCTGGGCTCTGGCTGTGCCGGGAAGGAACGTCCGCAGAGTACTGTGGCTAGGAAGCTGAGAGGGCCAGTGCTTGTGGGGCTGTGGAAGGGCTGCCTAGGGAAGGTAAGGGCCAGCAAGAGCTTTCAGTGCTAGCCCCTTTGGTGTGGGAGCAGTGGCTGGACGTTTCCGATTTGGGAGCTGGGCTCTGGCTGTGCCGGGAAGGAACGTCCGCACACTGCTGTGGCTAGGAAGCTCAGAGGGCCAGTGCTTGTGGGGCTGTGGAAGGGCTGCCTAGGGAAGGTGAGGGCCAGCCAGAGCTTTCAGGGCTAGCCCCTTTCGTGTGGGAGCAGTGGCTGGACGTTTCCGATTTGGGAGCTGGGCTCTGGCTGTGCCGGGAAGGAACGTCCGCAGAGTACTGCGGCTAGGAAGCTGAGAGGGCCAGGGCTTGTGGGGCTGTGGAAGGGCTGCCTAGGGAAGGTGAGGGCCAGCAAGAGCTTTCAGGGCTAGCCCCTTTCGTGTGGGAGCAGTGGCTGGACGTTTGAAATTTGGGAGCTGGGTTCTGGTTGTGCCGGGAAGGAACGTCCGCAGAGTACTGCGGCTAGGAAGCTGAGAGGGCCAGGGCTTGTGGGGCTGTGGAAGGGCTGCCTAGGGAAGGTGAGGGCCAGCAAGAGCTTTCAGGGCTAGCCCCTTTCGTGTGGGAGCAGTGGCTGGACGTTTCCGATTTGGGAGCTGGGCTCTGGCTGTGCCGGGAAGGAACATCCCCACTGTGCTGTGGCTAGGAAGCTCAGAGGGCCAGGGCTTGTGGGGCTGTGGAAGGGCTGCCTAGGGAAGGTGAGGGCCAGCAAGAGCTTTCAGGGCTAGCCCCTTTCGTGTGGGAGCAGTGGCTGGACGTTTCCGATTTGGGAGCTGGGCTCTGGCTGTGCCGGGAAGGAACGTCCCCACTGTGCTGTGGCTAGGAAGCTCGAAGGGCCAGGACTTGTGGGGCTGTGGAAGGGCTGCCTAGGGAAGGTGAGGGCCAGCAAGAGCTTTCAGGGCTAGCCCCTTTCGTGTGGGAGCAGTGGCTGGACGTTTCCGATTTGGGAGCTGGGCTCTGGCTGTGCCGGGAAGGAACATCCCCACTGTGCTATGGCTAGGAAGCTCAGAGGGCCAGGGCTTGTGGGGCTGTGGAAGGGCTGCCTAGGGAAGGTGAGGGCCAGCAAGAGCTTTCAGGGCTAGCCCCTTTCGTGTGGGAGCAGTGGCTGGACGTTTCCGATTTGGGAGCTGGGCTCTGGCTGTGCCGGGAAGGAACGTCCGCAGAGTACTGCGGCTAGGAAGCTCAGAGGGCCAGGGCTTGTGGGGCTGTGGAAGGGCTGCCTAGGGAAGGTGAGGGCCAGCAAGAGCTTTCAGGGCTAGCCCCTTTCGTGTGGGAGCAGTGGCTGGACGTTTCCGATTTGGGAGCTGGGCTCTGGCTGTGCCGGGAAGGAACGTCCGCAGAGTACTGCGGCTAGGAAGCTGAGAGGGCCAGGGCTTGTGGGGCTGTGGAAGGGCTGCCTAGGGAAGGTGAGGGCCAGCCAGAGCTTTCAGGGCTAGCCCCTTTCGTGTGGGAGCAGTGGCTGGACGTTTCCGATTTGGGAGCTGGGCTCTGGCTGTGCCGGGAAGGAAGGTCCGCAGAGTACTGCGGCTAGGAAGCTGAGAGGGCCAGGGCTTGTGGGGCTGTGGAAGGGCTGCCTAGGGAAGGGGATGGCCAGCAAGAGCTTTCAGGGCTAGCCCCTTTCGTGTGGGACCAGTGGCTGGACGTTTCCGATTTGGGAGCTGGGCTCTGGCTGTGCCGGGAAGGAACGTCCCCACACTGCTGTGGCTAGGAAGCTGAGAGGGCCAGGGCTTGTGGGGCTGTGGAAGGGCTGCCTAGGGAAGGTGAGGGCCAGCAAGAGCTTTCAGGGCTAGCCCCTTTCGTGTGGGAGCAGTGGCTGGACGTTTGAAATTTGGGAGCTGGGCTCTGGCTGTGCCGAGAAGGAACGTCCCCACACTGCTATGGCTAGGAAGCTCAGAGGGCCAGGGCTTGTGGGGCTGTGGAAGGGCTGCCTAGGGAAGGTGAGGGCCAGCAAGAGCTTTCAGGGCTAGCCCCTTTGGTGTGGGAGCAGTGGCTGGACGTTTCCGATCTGGGAGGTGGGCTCTGGCTGTGCCGGGAAGGAACGTCCGCAGAGTACTGCGGCTAGGAAGCTCAGAGGGCCAGGGCTTGTGGGGCTGTGGAAGGGCTGCCTAGGGAAGGTGAGGGCCAGCAAGAGCTTTCAGGGCTAGCCCCTTTCGTGTGGGAGCAGTGGCTGGACGTTTCCGATTTGGGAGCTGGGCTCTGGCTGTGCTGAGAAGGAACGTCCGCAGAGTACTGCGGCTAGGAAGCTGAGAGGGCCAGGGCTTGTGGGGCTGTGGAAGGGCTGCCTAGGGAAGGTGAGGGCCAGCAAGAGCTTTCAGGGCTAGCCCCTTTGGTGTGGGAGCAGTGGCTGGACGTTTCCGATCTGGGAGGTGGGCTCTGGCTGTGCCGGGAAGGAACGTCCGCAGAGTACTGCGGCTAGGAAGCTGAGAGGGCCAGGGCTTGTGGGGCTGTGGAAGGGCTGCCTAGGGAAGGTGAGGGCCAGCCAGAGCTTTCAGGGCTAGCCCCTTTCGTGTGGGAGCAGTGGCTGGACGTTTCCGATTTGGGAGCTGGGCTCTGGCTGTGCCGGGAAGGAAGGTCCGCAGAGTACTGCGGCTAGGAAGCTGAGAGGGCCAGGGCTTGTGGGGCTGTGGAAGGGCTGCCTAGGGAAGGTGAGGGCCAGCAAGAGCTTTCAGGGCTAGCCCCTTTGGTGTGGGAGCAGTGGCTGGACGTTTGAAATTTGGGAGCTGGGCTCTGGCTGTGCCGGGAAGGAATGTCCGCACACTTCTGTCGCTAGGAAGCTGAGAGGGCCAGGGCTTGTGGGGCTGTGGAAGGGCTGCCTAGGGAAGGGGATGGCCAGCAAGAGCTTTCAGGGCTAGCCCCTTTCATGTGGGAGCAGTGGCTGGACGTTTCCAATTTGGGAGCTGGGCTCTGGCTGTGCCGGGAAGGAACGTCCGCAGAGTACTGTGGCTAGGAAGCTGAGAGGGCCAGTGCTTGTGGGGCTGTGGAAGGGCTGCCTAGGGAAGGTAAGGGCCAGCAAGAGCTTTCAGTGCTAGCCCCTTTGGTGTGGGAGCAGTGGCTGGACGTTTCCGATTTGGGAGCTGGGCTCTGGCTGTGCCGGGAAGGAACGTCCGTACACTGCTGTGGCTAGGAAGCTCAGAGGGCCAGTGCTTGTGGGGCTGTGGAAGGGCTGCCTAGGGAAGGTGAGGGCCAGCCAGAGCTTTCAGGGCTAGCCCCTTTGGTGTGGGAGCAGTGGCTGGACGTTTCCGATTTGGGAGCTGGGCTCTGGCTGTGCCGGGAAGGAACGTCCGCAGAGTACTGCGGCTAGGAAGCTGAGAGGGCCAGGGCTTGTGGGGCTGTGGAAGGGCTGCCTAGGGAAGGTGAGGGCCAGCAAGAGCTTTCAGGGCTAGCCCCTTTCGTGTGGGACCAGTGGCTGGACGTTTCCGATTTGGGAGCTGGGCTCTGGCTGTGCTGAGAAGGAACGTCCCCACACTGCTGTGGCTAGGAAGCTGAGAGGGCCAGGGCTTGTGGGGCTGTGGAAGGGCTGCCTAGGGAAGGTGAGGGCCAGCAAGAGCTTTCAGGGCTAGCCCCTTTCGTGTGGGAGCAGTGGCTGGACGTTTGAAATTTGGGAGCTGGGCTCTGGCTGTGCCGAGAAGGAACGTCCGCAGAGTACTGCGGCTAGGAAGCTGAGAGGGCCAGGGCTTGTGGGGCTGTGGAAGGGCTGCCTAGGGAAGGTGAGGGCCAGCAAGAGCTTTCAGGGCTAGCCCCTTTGGTGTGGGAGCAGTGGCTGGACGTTTCCGATTTGGGAACTGGGCTCTGGCTGTGCCGGGAAGGAACGTCCGCAGAGTACTGCGGCTAGGAAGCTGAGAGGGCCAGGGCTTGTGGGGCTGTGGAAGGGCTGCCTAGGGAAGGTGAGGGCCAGCCAGAGCTTTCAGGGCTAGCCCCTTTCGTGTGGGAGCAGTGGCTGGACGTTTCCGATTTGGGAGCTGGGCTCTGGCTGTGCCGGGAAGGAACGTCCGCAGAGTACTGCGGCTAGGAAGCTGAGAGGGCCAGGGCTTGTGGGGCTGTGGAAGGGCTGCCTAGGGAAGGTGAGGGCCAGCAAGAGCTTTCAGGGCTAGCCCCTTTCGTGTGAGAGCAGTGGCTGGACGTTTGAAATTTGGGAGCTGGGCTCTGGCTGTGCCGGGAAGGAATGTCCGCACAATTCTGTCGCTAGGAAGCTGAGAGGGCCAGGGCTTGTGGGGCTGTGGAAGGGCTGCCTAGGGAAGGTGAGGGCCAGCAAGAGCTTTCAGGGCTAGCCCCTTTCATGTGGGAGCAGTGGCTGGACGTTTCCAATTTGGGAGCTGGGCTCTGGCTGTGCCGGGAAGGAACGTCCGCAGAGTACTGCGGCTAGGAAGCTGAGAGGGCCAGTGCTTGTGGGGCTGTGGAAGGGCTGCCTAGGGAAGGTAAGGGCCAGCAAGAGCTTTCAGTGCTAGCCCCTTTGGTGTGGGAGCAGTGGCTGGACGTTTCCGATTTGGGAGCTGGGCTGTTGCTGTGCCGGGAAGGAACGTCCGTACACTGCTGTGGCTAGGAAGCTGAGAGGGCCAGGGCTTGTGGGGCTGTGGAAGGGCTGCCTAGGGAAGGTGAGGGCCAGCCAGAGCTTTCAGGGCTAGCCCCTTTCGTGTGGGAGCAGTGGCTGGACGTTTCCGATTTGGGAGCTGGGCTCTGGCTGTGCCGGGAAGGAAGGTCCGCAGAGTACTGCGGCTAGGAAGCTGAGAGGGCCAGGGCTTGTGGGGCTGTGGAAGGGCTGCCTAGGGAAGGGGATGGCCAGCAAGAGCTTTCAGGGCTAGCCCCTTTCGTGTGGGACCAGTGGCTGGACGTTTCCGATTTGGGAGCTGGGCTCTGGCTGTGCCGGGAAGGAACGTCCCCACACTGCTGTGGCTAGGAAGCTGAGAGGGCCAGGGCTTGTGGGGCTGTGGAAGGGCTGCCTAGGGAAGGTGAGGGCCAGCAAGAGCTTTCAGGGCTAGCCCCTTTCGTGTGGGAGCAGTGGCTGGACGTTTGAAATTTGGGAGCTGGGCTCTGGCTGTGCCGAGAAGGAACGTCCCCACACTGCTATGGCTAGGAAGCTCAGAGGGCCAGGGCTTGTGGGGCTGTGGAAGGGCTGCCTAGGGAAGGTGAGGGCCAGCAAGAGCTTTCAGGGCTAGCCCCTTTGGTGTGGGAGCAGTGGCTGGACGTTTCCGATCTGGGAGGTGGGCTCTGGCTGTGCCGGGAAGGAACGTCCGCAGAGTACTGCGGCTAGGAAGCTCAGAGGGCCAGGGCTTGTGGGGCTGTGGAAGGGCTGCCTAGGGAAGGTGAGGGCCAGCAAGAGCTTTCAGGGCTAGCCCCTTTCGTGTGGGAGCAGTGGCTGGACGTTTCCGATTTGGGAGCTGGGCTCTGGCTGTGCCGAGAAGGAACGTCCGCAGAGTACTGCGGCTAGGAAGCTGAGAGGGCCAGGGCTTGTGGGGCTGTGGAAGGGCTGCCTAGGGAAGGTGAGGGCCAGCAAGAGCTTTCAGGGCTAGCCCCTTTGGTGTGGGAGCAGTGGCTGGACGTTTCCGATCTGGGAGGTGGGCTCTGGCTGTGCCGGGAAGGAACGTCCGCAGAGTACTGCGGCTAGGAAGCTGAGAGGGCCAGGGCTTGTGGGGCTGTGGAAGGGCTGCCTAGGGAAGGTGAGGGCCAGCCAGAGCTTTCAGGGCTAGCCCCTTTCGTGTGGGAGCAGTGGCTGGACGTTTCCGATTTGGGAGCTGGGCTCTGGCTGTGCCGGAAAGGAACGTCCGCAGAGTACTGCGGCTAGGAAGCTGAGAGGGCCAGGGCTTGTGGGGCTGTGGAAGGGCTGCCTAGGGAAGGTGAGGGCCAGCAAGAGCTTTCAGGGCTAGCCCCTTTCGTGTGGGAGCAGTGGCTGGACGTTTCCGATTTGGGAGCTGGGCTCTGGCTGTGCCGGGAAGGAATGTCCGCACACTTCTGTCGCTAGGAAGCTGAGAGGGCCAGGGCTTGTGGGGCTGTGGAAGGGCTGCCTAGGGAAGGGGATGGCCAGCAAGAGCTTTCAGGGCTAGCCCCTTTCATGTGGGAGCAGTGGCTGGACGTTTCCAATTTGGGAGCTGGGCTCTGGCTGTGCCGGGAAGGAACGTCCGCAGAGTACTGTGGCTAGGAAGCTGAGAGGGCCAGTGCTTGTGAGGCTGTGGAAGGGCTGCCTAGGGAAGGTAAGGGCCAGCAAGAGCTTTCAGTGCTAGCCCCTTTGGTGTGGGAGCAGTGGCTGGACGTTTCCGATTTGGGAGCTGGGCTCTGGCTGTGCCGGGAAGGAACGTCCGTACACTGCTGTGGCTAGGAAGCTCAGAGGGCCAGTGCTTGTGGGGCTGTGGAAGGGCTGCCTAGGGAAGGTGAGGGCCAGCCAGAGCTTTCAGGGCTAGCCCCTTTGGTGTGGGAGCAGTGGCTGGACGTTTCCGATTTGGGAGCTGGGCTCTGGCTGTGCCGGGAAGGAACGTCCGCAGAGTACTGCGGCTAGGAAGCTGAGAGGGCCAGGGCTTGTGGGGCTGTGGAAGGGCTGCCTAGGGAAGGTGAGGGCCAGCAAGAGCTTTCAGGGCTAGCCCCTTTCGTGTGGGACCAGTGGCTGGACGTTTCCGATTTGGGAGCTGGGCTCTGGCTGTGCTGAGAAGGAACGTCCCCACACTGCTGTGGCTAGGAAGCTGAGAGGGCCAGGGCTTGTGGGGCTGTGGAAGGGCTGCCTAGGGAAGGTGAGGGCCAGCAAGAGCTTTCAGGGCTAGCCCCTTTCGTGTGGGAGCAGTGGCTGGACGTTTGAAATTTGGGAGCTGGGCTCTGGCTGTGCCGAGAAGGAACGTCCGCAGAGTACTGCGGCTAGGAAGCTGAGAGGGCCAGGGCTTGTGGGGCTGTGGAAGGGCTGCCTAGGGAAGGTGAGGGCCAGCAAGAGCTTTCAGGACTAGCCCCTTTGGTGTGGGAGCAGTGGCTGGACGTTTCCGATTTGGGAACTGGGCTCTGGCTGTGCCGGGAAGGAACGTCCGCAGAGTACTGCGGCTAGGAAGCTGAGAGGGCCAGGGCTTGTGGGGCTGTGGAAGGGCTGCCTAGGGAAGGTGAGGGCCAGCAAGAGCTTTCAGGGCTAGCCCCTTTGGTGTGGGAGCAGTGGCTGGACGTTTCCGATCTGGGAGGTGGGCTCTGGCTGTGCCGGGAAGGAACGTCCGCACACTGCTGTGGCTAGGAAGCTCAGAGGGCCAGGGCTTGTGGGGCTGTGGAAGGGCTGCCTAGGGAAGGTGAGGGCCAGCAAGAGCTTTCAGGGCTAGCCCCTTTCGTGTGAGAGCAGTGGCTGGACGTTTGAAATTTGGGAGCTGGGCTCTGGCTGTGCCGGGAAGGAATGTCCGCACAATTCTGTCGCTAGGAAGCTGAGAGGGCCAGGGCTTGTGGGGCTGTGGAAGGGCTGCCTAGGGAAGGTGAGGGCCAGCAAGAGCTTTCAGGGCTAGCCCCTTTCATGTGGGAGCAGTGGCTGGACGTTTCCAATTTGGGAGCTGGGCTCTGGCTGTGCCGGGAAGGAACGTCCGCAGAGTACTGCGGCTAGGAAGCTGAGAGGGCCAGTGCTTGTGGGGCCGTGGAAGGGCTGCCTAGGGAAGGTAAGGGCCAGCAAGAGCTTTCAGGGCTAGCCCCTTTGGTGTGGGAGCAGTGGCTGGACGTTTCCGATTTGGGAGCTGGGCTGTTGCTGTGCCGGGAAGGAACGTCCGTACACTGCTGTGGCTAGGAAGCTCAGAGGGCCAGTGCTTGTGGGGCTGTGGAAGGGCTGCCTAGGGAAGGTGAGGGCCAGCCAGAGCTTTCAGGGCTAGCCCCTTTGGTGTGGGAGCAGTGGCTGGACGTTTCCGATTTGGGAGCTGGGCTCTGGCTGTGCCGGGAAGGAACGTCCGCAGAGTACTGCGGCTAGGAAGCTCAGAGGGCCAGGGCTTGTGGGGCTGTGGAAGGGCTGCCTAGGGAAGGTGAGGGCCAGCAAGAGCTTTCAGGGCTAGCCCCTTTCGTGTGGGAGCAGTGGCTGGACGTTTGAAATTTGGGAGCTGGGTTCTGGCTGTGCCGGGAAGGAACGTCCGCACACTGCTGTGGCTAGGAAGCTCAGAGGGCCAGGGCTTGTGGGGCTGTGGAAGGGCTGCCTAGGGAAGGTGAGGGCCAGCAAGAGCTTTCAGGGCTAGCCCCTTTCGTGTGGGAGCAGTGGCTGGACGTTTCCGATTTGGGAACTGGGCTCTGGCTGTGCCGGGAAGGAACGTCCGCAGAGTACTGCGGCTAGGAAGCTGAGAGGGCCAGGGCTTGTGGGGCTGTGGAAGGGCTGCCTAGGGAAGGGGATGGCCAGCAAGAGCTTTCAGGGCTAGCCCCTTTCGTGTGGGACCAGTGGCTGGACGTTTCCGATTTGGGAGCTGGGCTCTGGCTGTGCCGGGAAGGAACGTCCCCACACTGCTGTGGCTAGGAAGCTGAGAGGGCCAGTGCTTGTGGGGCTGTGGAAGGGCTGCCTAGGGAAGGTGAGGGCCAGCAAGAGCTTTCAGGGCTAGCCCCTTTCGTGTGGGAGCAGTGGCTGGACGTTTGAAATTTGGGAGCTGGGCTCTGGCTGTGCCGAGAAGGAACGTCCCCACACTGCTATGGCTAGGAAGCTCAGAGGGCCAGGGCTTGTGGGGCTGTGGAAGGGCTGCCTAGGGAAGGTGAGGGCCAGCAAGAGCTTTCAGGGCTAGCCCCTTTGGTGTGGGAGCAGTGGCTGGACGTTTCCGATCTGGGAGGTGGGCTCTGGCTGTGCCGGGAAGGAACGTCCGCAGAGTACTGCGGCTAGGAAGCTGAGAGGGCCAGGGCTTGTGGGGCTGTGGAAGGGCTGCCTAGGGAAGGTGAGGGCCAGCAAGAGCTTTCAGGGCTAGCCCCTTTGGTGTGGGAGCAGTGGCTGGACGTTTCCGATTTGGGAGCTGGGCTCTGGCTGTGCCGGGAAGGAACGTCCGTACACTGCTGTGGCTAGGAAGCTCAGAGGGCCAGGGCTTGTGGGGCTGTGGAAGGGCTGACTAGGGAAGGTGAGGGCCAGCAAGAGCTTTCAGGGCTAGCCCCTTTGGTGTGGGAGCAGTGGCTGGACGTTTCCGATCTGGGAGGTGGGCTCTGGCTGTGCCGGGAAGGAACGTCCGCACACTGCTGTGGCTAGGAAGCTCAGAGGGCCAGGGCTTGTGGGGCTGTGGAAGGGCTGCCTAGGGAAGGTGAGGGCCAGCCAGAGCTTTCAGGGCTAGCCCCTTTCGTGTGGGAGCAGTGGCTGGACGTTTCCGATTTGGGAGCTGGGCTCTGGCTGTGCCGGGAAGGAACGTCCACAGAGCACTGCGGCTAGGAAGCTGAGAGGGCCAGGGCTTGTGGGGCTGTGGAAGGGCTGCCTAGGGAAGGTGAGGGCCAGCAAGAGCTTTCAGGGCTAGCCCCTTTCGTGTGGGAGCAGTGGCTGGACGTTTCCGATTTGGGAGCTGGGCTCTGGCTGTGCTGAGAAGGAACGTCCGCAGAGTACTGCGGCTAGGAAGCTGAGAGGGCCAGGGCTTGTGGGGCTGTGGAAGGGCTGCCTAGGGAAGGTGAGGGCCAGCAAGAGCTTTCAGGGCTAGCCCCTTTGGTGTGGGAGCAGTGGCTGGACGTTTCCGATTTGGGAACTGGGCTCTGGCTGTGCCGGGAAGGAACGTCCGCAGAGTACTGCGGCTAGGAAGCTGAGAGGGCCAGGGCTTGTGGGGCTGTGGAAGGGCTGCCTAGGGAAGGTGAGGGCCAGCAAGAGCTTTCAGGGCTAGCCCCTTTCGTGTGGGAGCAGTGGCTGGACGTTTCCGATTTGGGAGCTGGGCTCTGGCTGTGCCGGGAAGGAACGTCCGCAGAGTACTGCGGCTAGGAAGCTGAGAGGGCCAGGGCTTGTGGGGCTGTGGAAGGGCTGCCTAGGGAAGGTGAGGGCCAGCAAGAGCTTTCAGGGCTAGCCCCTTTGGTGTGGGAGCAGTGGCTGGACGTTTGAAATTTGGGAGCTGGGCTCTGGCTGTGCCGGGAAGGAATGTCCGCACAATTCTGTCGCTAGGAAGCTGAGAGGGCCAGGGCTTGTGGGGCTGTGGAAGGGCTGCCTAGGGAAGGTGAGGGCCAGCAAGAGCTTTCAGGGCTAGCCCCTTTCATGTGGGAGCAGTGGCTGGACGTTTCCAATTTGGGAGCTGGGCTCTGGCTGTGCCGGGAAGGAACGTCCGCAGAGTACTGCGGCTAGGAAGCTGAGAGGGCCAGTGCTTGTGGGGCTGTGGAAGGGCTGCCTAGGGAAGGTGAGGGCCAGCAAGAGCTTTCAGTGCTAGCCCCTTTGGTGTGGGAGCAGTGGCTGGACGTTTCCGATTTGGGAGCTGGGCTGTTGCTGTGCCGGGAAGGAACGTCCGTACACTGCTGTGGCTAGGAAGCTCAGAGGGCCAGTGCTTGTGGGGCTGTGGAAGGGCTGCCTAGGGAAGGTGAGGGCCAGCCAGAGCTTTCAGGGCTAGCCCCTTTGGTGTGGGAGCAGTGGCTGGACGTTTCCGATTTGGGAGCTGGGCTCTGGCTGTGCCGGGAAGGAACGTCCGCAGAGTACTGCGGCTAGGAAGCTGAGAGGGCCAGGGCTTGTGGGGCTGTGGAAGGGCTGCCTAGGGAAGGTGAGGGCCAGCAAGAGCTTTCAGGGCTAGCCCCTTTGGTGTGGGAGCAGTGGCTGGACGTTTCCGATCTGGGAGGTGGGCTCTGGCTGTGCTGAGAAGGAACGTCCGCAGAGTACTGCGGCTAGGAAGCTGAGAGGGCCAGGGCTTGTGGGGCTGTGGAAGGGCTGCCTAGGGAAGGTGAGGGCCAGCCAGAGCTTTCAGGGCTAGCCCCTTTGGTGTGGGAGCAGTGGCTGGACGTTTCCGATTTGGGAGCTGGGCTCTGGCTGTGCCGGGAAGGAAGGTCCGCAGAGTACTGCGGCTAGGAAGCTGAGAGGGCCAGGGCTTGTGGGGCTGTGGAAGGGCTGCCTAGGGAAGGTGAGGGCCAGCAAGAGCTTTCAGGGCTAGCCCCTTTGGTGTGGGAGCAGTGGCTGGACGTTTGAAATTTGGGAGCTGGGCTCTGGCTGTGCCGGGAAGGAATGTCCGCACACTTCTGTCGCTAGGAAGCTGAGAGGGCCAGGGCTTGTGGGGCTGTGGAAGGGCTGCCTAGGGAAGGTGAGGGCCAGCAAGAGCTTTCAGGGCTAGCCCCTTTCATGTGGGAGCAGTGGCTGGACGTTTCCAATTTGGGAGCTGGGCTCTGGCTGTGCCGGGAAGGAACGTCCGCAGAGTACTGTGGCTAGGAAGCTGAGAGGGCCAGTGCTTGTGGGGCTGTGGAAGGGCTGCCTAGGGAAGGTAAGGGCCAGCAAGAGCTTTCAGTGCTAGCCCCTTTGGTGTGGGAGCAGTGGCTGGACGTTTCCGATTTGGGAGCTGGGCTCTGGCTGTGCCGGGAAGGAACGTCCGTACACTGCTGTGGCTAGGAAGCTCAGAGGGCCAGGGCTTGTGGGGCTGTGGAAGGGCTGCCTAGGGAAGGTGAGGGCCAGCCAGAGCTTTCAGGGCTAGCCCCTTTGGTGTGGGAGCAGTGGCTGGACGTTTCCGATTTGGGAGCTGGGCTCTGGCTGTGCCGGGAAGGAACGTCCGCAGAGTACTGCGGCTAGGAAGCTGAGAGGGCCAGGGCTTGTGGGGCTGTGGAAGGGCTGCCTAGGGAAGGTGAGGGCCAGCAAGAGCTTTCAGGGCTAGCCCCTTTGGTGTGGGAGCAGTGGCTGGACGTTTCCGATCTGGGAGGTGGGCTCTGGCTGTGCCGGGAAGGAACGTCCGCAGAGTACTGCGGCTAGGAAGCTGAGAGGGCCAGGGCTTGTGGGGCTGTGGAAGGGCTGCCTAGGGAAGGTGAGGGCCAGCCAGAGCTTTCAGGGCTAGCCCCTTTCGTGTGGGAGCAGTGGCTGGACGTTTCCGATTTGGGAGCTGGGCTCTGGCTGTGCCGGGAAGGAACGTCCGCAGAGTACTGCGGCTAGGAAGCTGAGAGGGCCAGGGCTTGTGGGGCTGTGGAAGGGCTGCCTAGGGAAGGGGATGGCCAGAAAGAGCTTTCAGGGCTAGCCCCTTTCGTGTGGGACCAGTGGCTGGACGTTTCCGATTTGGGAGCTGGGCTCTGGCTGTGCTGAGAAGGAACGTCCCCACACTGCTGTGGCTAGGAAGCTGAGAGGGCCAGGGCTTGTGGGGCTGTGGAAGGGCTGCCTAGGGAAGGTGAGGGCCAGCAAGAGCTTTCAGGGCTAGCCCCTTTCGTGTGGGAGCAGTGGCTGGACGTTTGAAATTTGGGAGCTGGGCTCTGGCTGTGCCGAGAAGGAACGTCCCCACACTGCTGTGGCTAGGAAGCTCAGAGGGCCAGGGCTTGTGGGGCTGTGGAAGGGCTGCCTAGGGAAGGTGAGGGCCAGCCAGAGCTTTCAGGGCTAGCCCCTTTGGTGTGGGAGCAGTGGCTGGACGTTTCCGATTTGGGAGCTGGGCTCTGGCTGTGCCGGGAAGGAACGTCCGTACACTGCTGTGGCTAGGAAGCTCAGAGGGCCAGTGCTTGTGGGGCTGTGGAAGGGCTGCCTAGGGAAGGTGAGGGCCAGCCAGAGCTTTCAGGGCTAGCCCCTTTGGTGTGGGAGCAGTGGCTGGACGTTTCCGATTTGGGAGCTGGGCTCTGGCTGTGCCGGGAAGGAACGTCCGCAGAGTACTGCGGCTAGGAAGCTGAGAGGGCCAGGGCTTGTGGGGCTGTGGAAGGGCTGCCTAGGGAAGGTGAGGGCCAGCAAGAGCTTTCAGGGCTAGCCCCTTTCGTGTGGGAGCAGTGGCTGGACGTTTGAAATTTGGGAGCTGGGTTCTGACTGTGCCGGGAAGGAACGTCCGCAGAGTACTGCGGCTAGGAAGCTGAGAGGGCCAGGGCTTGTGGGGCTGTGGAAGGGCTGCCTAGGGAAGGTGAGGGCCAGCAAGAGCTTTCAGGGCTAGCCCCTTTCGTGTGGGAGCAGTGGCTGGACGTTTCCGATTTGGGAGCTGGGCTCTGGCTGTGCCGGGAAGGAACGTCCGCAGAGTACTGCGGCTAGGAAGCTGAGAGGGCCAGGGCTTGTGGGGCTGTGGAAGGGCTGCCTAGGGAAGGGGATGGCCAGAAAGAGCTTTCAGGGCTAGCCCCTTTCGTGTGGGACCAGTGGCTGGACGTTTCCGATTTGGGAGCTGGGCTCTGGCTGTGCTGAGAAGGAACGTCCCCACACTGCTGTGGCTAGGAAGCTGAGAGGGCCAGGGCTTGTGGGGCTGTGGAAGGGCTGCCTAGGGAAGGTGAGGGCCAGCAAGAGCTTTCAGGGCTAGCCCCTTTCGTGTGGGAGCAGTGGCTGGACGTTTGAAATTTGGGAGCTGGGCTCTGGCTGTGCCGAGAAGGAACGTCCCCACACTGCTATGGCTAGGAAGCTCAGAGGGCCAGGGCTTGTGGGGCTGTGGAAGGGCTGCCTAGGGAAGGTGAGGGCCAGCAAGAGCTTTCAGGGCTAGCCCCTTTGGTGTGGGAGCAGTGGCTGGATGTTACCGATCTGGGAGGTGGGCTCTGGCTGTGCCGGGAAGGAACGTCCGCAGAGTACTGCGGCTAGGAAGCTCAGAGGGCCAGGGCTTGTGGGGCTGTGGAAGGGCTGCCTAGGGAAGGTGAGGGCCAGCAAGAGCTTTCAGGGCTAGCCCCTTTCGTGTGGGAGCAGTGGCTGGACGTTTCCGATTTGGGAGCTGGGCTCTGGCTGTGCTGAGAAGGAACGTCCGCAGAGTACTGCGGCTAGGAAGCTGAGAGGGCCAGGGCTTGTGGGGCTGTGGAAGGGCTGCCTAGGGAAGGTGAGGGCCAGCAAGAGCTTTCAGGGCTAGCCCCTTTCGTGTGGGAGCAGTGGCTGGACGTTTCCGATTTGGGAGCTGGGCTCTGGCTGTGCTGGGAAGGAACGTCCGCAGAGTACTGCGGCTAGGAAGCTCAGAGGGCCAGGGCTTGTGGGGCTGTGGAAGGGCTGCCTAGGGAAGGGGATGGCCAGCAAGAGCTTTCAGGGCTAGCCCCTTTCGTGTGGGACCAGTGGCTGGACGTTTCCGATTTGGGAGCTGGGCTCTGGCTGTGCCGGGAAGGAACGTCCCCACACTGCTGTGGCTAGGAAGCTGAGAGGGCCAGGGCTTGTGGGGCTGTGGAAGGGCTGCCTAGGGAAGGTGAGGGCCAGCAAGAGCTTTCAGGGCTAGCCCCTTTCGTGTGGGAGCAGTGGCTGGACGTTTGAAATTTGGGAGCTGGGCTCTGGCTGTGCCGAGAAGGAACGTCCCCACACTGCTATGGCTAGGAAGCTCAGAGGGCCAGGGCTTGTGGGGCTGTGGAAGGGCTGCCTAGGGAAGGTGAGGGCCAGCCAGAGCTTTCAGGGCTAGCCCCTTTGGTGTGGGAGCAGTGGCTGGACGTTTCCGATCTGGGAGGTGGGCTCTGGCTGTGCTGAGAAGGAACGTCCGCAGAGTACTGCGGCTAGGAAGCTCAGAGGGCCAGGGCTTGTGGGGCTGTGGAAGGGCTGCCTAGGGAAGGTGAGGGCCAGCAAGAGCTTTCAGGGCTAGCCCCTTTCGTGTGGGAGCAGTGGCTGGACGTTTCCGATTTGGGAGCTGGGCTCTGGCTGTGCTGAGAAGGAACGTCCGCAGAGTACTGCGGCTAGGAAGCTGAGAGGGCCAGGGCTTGTGGGGCTGTGGAAGGGCTGCCTAGGGAAGGTGAGGGCCAGCAAGAGCTTTCAGGGCTAGCCCCTTTGGTGTGGGAGCAGTGGCTGGACGTTTCCGATCTGGGAGGTGGGCTCTGGCTGTGCCGGGAAGGAACGTCCGCAGAGTACTGCGGCTAGGAAGCTGAGAGGGCCAGGGCTTGTGGGGCTGTGGAAGGGCTGCCTAGGGAAGGTGAGGGCCAGCCAGAGCTTTCAGGGCTAGCCCCTTTCGTGTGGGAGCAGTGGCTGGACGTTTCCGATTTGGGAGCTGGGCTCTGGCTGTGCCGGGAAGGAACGTCCACAGAGTACTGCGGCTAGGAAGCTGAGAGGGCCAGGGCTTGTGGGGCTGTGGAAGGGCTGCCTAGGGAAGGTGAGGGCCAGCAAGAGCTTTCAGGGCTAGCCCCTTTGGTGTGGGAGCAGTGGCTGGACGTTTGAAATTTGGGAGCTGGGCTCTGGCTGTGCCGGGAAGGAATGTCCGCACACTTCTGTCGCTAGGAAGCTGAGAGGGCCAGGGCTTGTGGGGCTGTGGAAGGGCTGCCTAGGGAAGGTGAGGGCCAGCAAGAGCTTTCAGGGCTAGCCCCTTTCATGTGGGAGCAGTGGCTGGACGTTTCCAATTTGGGAGCTGGGCTCTGGCTGTGCCGGGAAGGAACGTCCGCAGAGTACTGTGGCTAGGAAGCTGAGAGGGCCAGTGCTTGTGGGGCTGTGGAAGGGCTGCCTAGGGAAGGTAAGGGCCAGCAAGAGCTTTCAGTGCTAGCCCCTTTGGTGTGGGAGCAGTGGCTGGACGTTTCCGATTTGGGAGCTGGGCTCTGGCTGTGCCGGGAAGGAACGTCCGTACACTGCTGTGGCTAGGAAGCTCAGAGGGCCAGTGCTTGTGGGGCTGTGGAAGGGCTGCCTAGGGAAGGTGAGGGCCAGCCAGAGCTTTCAGGGCTAGCCCCTTTGGTGTGGGAGCAGTGGCTGGACGTTTCCGATTTGGGAGCTGGGCTCTGGCTGTGCCGGGAAGGAACGTCCCCACTGTGCTGTGGCTAGGAAGCTGAGAGGGCCAGGGCTTGTGGGGCTGTGGAAGGGCTGCCTAGGGAAGGTGAGGGCCAGCAAGAGCTTTCAGGGCTAGCCCCTTTCGTGTGGGAGCAGTGGCTGGATGTTTGAAATTTGGGAGCTGGGTTCTGGCTGTGCCGGGAAGGAACGTCCGCACACTGCTGTGGCTAGGAAGCTGAGAGGGCCAGGGCTTGTGGGGCTGTGGAAGGGCTGCCTAGGGAAGGTGAGGGCCAGCAAGAGCTTTCAGGGCTAGCCCCTTTCGTGTGGGAGCAGTGGCTGGACGTTTCCGATTTGGGAGCTGGGCTCTGGCTGTGCCGGGAAGGAACGTCCGCAGAGTACTGCGGCTAGGAAGCTGAGAGGGCCAGGGCTTGTGGGGCTGTGGAAGGGCTGCCTAGGGAAGGGGATGGCCAGAAAGAGCTTTCAGGGCTAGCCCCTTTCGTGTGGGACCAGTGGCTGGACGTTTCCGATTTGGGAGCTGGGCTCTGGCTGTGCTGAGAAGGAACGTCCCCACACTGCTGTGGCTAGGAAGCTGAGAGGGCCAGGGCTTGTGGGGCTGTGGAAGGGCTGCCTAGGGAAGGTGAGGGCCAGCAAGAGCTTTCAGGGCTAGCCCCTTTCGTGTGGGAGCAGTGGCTGGACGTTTGAAATTTGGGAGCTGGGCTCTGGCTGTGCCGAGAAGGAACGTCCCCACACTGCTATGGCTAGGAAGCTCAGAGGGCCAGGGCTTGTGGGGCTGTGGAAGGGCTGCCTAGGGAAGGTGAGGGCCAGCAAGAGCTTTCAGGGCTAGCCCCTTTGGTGTGGGAGCAGTGGCTGGATGTTACCGATCTGGGAGGTGGGCTCTGGCTGTGCCGGGAAGGAACGTCCGCAGAGTACTGCGGCTAGGAAGCTCAGAGGGCCAGGGCTTGTGGGGCTGTGGAAGGGCTGCCTAGGGAAGGTGAGGGCCAGCAAGAGCTTTCAGGGCTAGCCCCTTTCGTGTGGGAGCAGTGGCTGGACGTTTCCGATTTGGGAGCTGGGCTCTGGCTGTGCTGAGAAGGAACGTCCGCAGAGTACTGCGGCTAGGAAGCTGAGAGGGCCAGGGCTTGTGGGGCTGTGGAAGGGCTGCCTAGGGAAGGTGAGGGCCAGCAAGAGCTTTCAGGGCTAGCCCCTTTCGTGTGGGAGCAGTGGCTGGACGTTTCCGATTTGGGAGCTGGGCTCTGGCTGTGCCGGGAAGGAACGTCCGCAGAGTACTGCGGCTAGGAAGCTCAGAGGGCCAGGGCTTGTGGGGCTGTGGAAGGGCTGCCTAGGGAAGGGGATGGCCAGCAAGAGCTTTCAGGGCTAGCCCCTTTCGTGTGGGACCAGTGGCTGGACGTTTCCGATTTGGGAGCTGGGCTCTGGCTGTGCCGGGAAGGAACGTCCCCACACTGCTGTGGCTAGGAAGCTGAGAGGGCCAGGGCTTGTGGGGCTGTGGAAGGGCTGCCTAGGGAAGGTGAGGGCCAGCAAGAGCTTTCAGGGCTAGCCCCTTTCGTGTGGGAGCAGTGGCTGGACGTTTGAAATTTGGGAGCTGGGCTCTGGCTGTGCCGAGAAGGAACGTCCCCACACTGCTATGGCTAGGAAGCTCAGAGGGCCAGGGCTTGTGGGGCTGTGGAAGGGCTGCCTAGGGAAGGTGAGGGCCAGCCAGAGCTTTCAGGGCTAGCCCCTTTGGTGTGGGAGCAGTGGCTGGACGTTTCCGATCTGGGAGGTGGGCTCTGGCTGTGCTGAGAAGGAACGTCCGCAGAGTACTGCGGCTAGGAAGCTCAGAGGGCCAGGGCTTGTGGGGCTGTGGAAGGGCTGCCTAGGGAAGGTGAGGGCCAGCAAGAGCTTTCAGGGCTAGCCCCTTTCGTGTGGGAGCAGTGGCTGGACGTTTCCGATTTGGGAGCTGGGCTCTGGCTGTGCTGAGAAGGAACGTCCGCAGAGTACTGCGGCTAGGAAGCTGAGAGGGCCAGGGCTTGTGGGGCTGTGGAAGGGCTGCCTAGGGAAGGTGAGGGCCAGCAAGAGCTTTCAGGGCTAGCCCCTTTGGTGTGGGAGCAGTGGCTGGACGTTTCCGATCTGGGAGGTGGGCTCTGGCTGTGCCGGGAAGGAACGTCCGCAGAGTACTGCGGCTAGGAAGCTGAGAGGGCCAGGGCTTGTGGGGCTGTGGAAGGGCTGCCTAGGGAAGGTGAGGGCCAGCCAGAGCTTTCAGGGCTAGCCCCTTTCGTGTGGGAGCAGTGGCTGGACGTTTCCGATTTGGGAGCTGGGCTCTGGCTGTGCCGGGAAGGAACGTCCACAGAGTACTGCGGCTAGGAAGCTGAGAGGGCCAGGGCTTGTGGGGCTGTGGAAGGGCTGCCTAGGGAAGGTGAGGGCCAGCAAGAGCTTTCAGGGCTAGCCCCTTTGGTGTGGGAGCAGTGGCTGGACGTTTGAAATTTGGGAGCTGGGCTCTGGCTGTGCCGGGAAGGAATGTCCGCACACTTCTGTCGCTAGGAAGCTGAGAGGGCCAGGGCTTGTGGGGCTGTGGAAGGGCTGCCTAGGGAAGGTGAGGGCCAGCAAGAGCTTTCAGGGCTAGCCCCTTTCATGTGGGAGCAGTGGCTGGACGTTTCCAATTTGGGAGCTGGGCTCTGGCTGTGCCGGGAAGGAACGTCCGCAGAGTACTGTGGCTAGGAAGCTGAGAGGGCCAGTGCTTGTGGGGCTGTGGAAGGGCTGCCTAGGGAAGGTAAGGGCCAGCAAGAGCTTTCAGTGCTAGCCCCTTTGGTGTGGGAGCAGTGGCTGGACGTTTCCGATTTGGGAGCTGGGCTCTGGCTGTGCCGGGAAGGAACGTCCGTACACTGCTGTGGCTAGGAAGCTCAGAGGGCCAGTGCTTGTGGGGCTGTGGAAGGGCTGCCTAGGGAAGGTGAGGGCCAGCCAGAGCTTTCAGGGCTAGCCCCTTTGGTGTGGGAGCAGTGGCTGGACGTTTCCGATTTGGGAGCTGGGCTCTGGCTGTGCCGGGAAGGAACGTCCGCAGAGTACTGCGGCTAGGAAGCTGAGAGGGCCAGGGCTTGTGGGGCTGTGGAAGGGCTGCCTAGGGAAGGTGAGGGCCAGCAAGAGCTTTCAGGGCTAGCCCCTTTCGTGTGGGAGCAGTGCCTGGATGTTTGAAATTTGGGAGCTGGGTTCTGGCTGTGCCGGGAAGGAACGTCCGCACACTGCTGTGGCTAGGAAGCTGAGAGGGCCAGGGCTTGTGGGGCTGTGGAAGGGCTGCCTAGGGAAGGTGAGGGCCAGCAAGAGCTTTCAGGGCTAGCCCCTTTCGTGTGGGAGCAGTGGCTGGACGTTTCCGATTTGGGAGCTGGGCTCTGGCTGTGCCGGGAAGGAACGTCCGCAGAGTACTGCGGCTAGGAAGCTGAGAGGGCCAGGGCTTGTGGGGCTGTGGAAGGGCTGCCTAGGGAAGGGGATGGCCAGCAAGAGCTTTCAGGGCTAGCCCCTTTCGTGTGGGACCAGTGGCTGGACGTTTCCGATTTGGGAGCTGGGCTCTGGCTGTGCTGAGAAGGAACGTCCCCACACTGCTGTGGCTAGGAAGCTGAGAGGGCCAGGGCTTGTGGGGCTGTGGAAGGGCTGCCTAGGGAAGGTGAGGGCCAGCAAGAGCTTTCAGGGCTAGCCCCTTTCGTGTGGGAGCAGTGGCTGGACGTTTGAAATTTGGGAGCTGGGCTCTGGCTGTGCCGAGAAGGAACGTCCCCACACTGCTATGGCTAGGAAGCTCAGAGGGCCAGGGCTTGTGGGGCTGTGGAAGGGCTGCCTAGGGAAGGTGAGGGCCAGCAAGAGCTTTCAGGGCTAGCCCCTTTGGTGTGGGAGCAGTGGCTGGACGTTACCGATCTGGGAGGTGGGCTCTGGCTGTGCCGGGAAGGAACGTCCGCAGAGTACTGCGGCTAGGAAGCTCAGAGGGCCAGGGCTTGTGGGGCTGTGGAAGGGCTGCCTAGGGAAGGTGAGGGCCAGCAAGAGCTTTCAGGGCTAGCCCCTTTCGTGTGGGAGCAGTGGCTGGACGTTTCCGATTTGGGAGCTGGGCTCTGGCTGTGCTGAGAAGGAACGTCCGCAGAGTACTGCGGCTAGGAAGCTGAGAGGGCCAGGGCTTGTGGGGCTGTGGAAGGGCTGCCTAGGGAAGGTGAGGGCCAGCAAGAGCTTTCAGGGCTAGCCCCTTTCGTGTGGGAGCAGTGGCTGGACGTTTCCGATTTGGGAGCTGGGCTCTGGCTGTGCCGGGAAGGAACGTCCGCAGAGTACTGCGGCTAGGAAGCTCAGAGGGCCAGGGCTTGTGGGGCTGTGGAAGGGCTGCCTAGGGAAGGTGAGGGCCAGCCAGAGCTTTCAGGGCTAGCCCCTTTGGTGTGGGAGCAGTGGCTGGACGTTTGAAATTTGGGAGCTGGGCTCTGGCTGTGCCGGGAAGGAATGTCCGCACACTTCTGTCGCTAGGAAGCTGAGAGGGCCAGGGCTTGTGGGGCTGTGGAAGGGCTGCCTAGGGAAGGTGAGGGCCAGCAAGAGCTTTCAGGGCTAGCCCCTTTCATGTGGGAGCAGTGGCTGGACGTTTCCAATTTGGGAGCTGGGCTCTGGCTGTGCCGGGAAGGAACGTCCGCAGAGTACTGTGGCTAGGAAGCTGAGAGGGCCAGTGCTTGTGGGGCTGTGGAAGGGCTGCCTAGGGAAGGTAAGGGCCAGCAAGAGCTTTCAGTGCTAGCCCCTTTGGTGTGGGAGCAGTGGCTGGACGTTTCCGATTTGGGAGCTGGGCTCTGGCTGTGCCGAGAAGGAACGTCCCCACACTGCTATGGCTAGGAAGCTCAGAGGGCCAGGGCTTGTGGGGCTGTGGAAGGGCTGCCTAGGGAAGGTGAGGGCCAGCAAGAGCTTTCAGGGCTAGCCCCTTTGGTGTGGGAGCAGTGGCTGGACGTTTCCGATCTGGGAGGTGGGCTCTGGCTGTGCCGGGAAGGAACGTCCGCAGAGTACTGCGGCTAGGAAGCTGAGAGGGCCAGGGCTTGTGGGGCTGTGGAAGGGCTGCCTAGGGAAGGTGAGGGCCAGCAAGAGCTTTCAGGGCTAGCCCCTTTCGTGTGGGAGCAGTGGCTGGACGTTTGAAATTTGGGAGCTGGGTTCTGGCTGTGCCGGGAAGGAACGTCCGCACACTGCTGTGGCTAGGAAGCTGAGAGGGCCAGGGCTTGTGGGGCTGTGGAAGGGCTGCCTAGGGAAGGTGAGGGCCAGCCAGAGCTTTCAGGGCTAGCCCCTTTCGTGTGGGAGCAGTGGCTGGACGTTTCCGATTTGGGAGCTGGGCTCTGGCTGTGCCGGGAAGGAACGTCCGCAGAGTACTGCGGCTAGGAAGCTGAGAGGGCCAGGGCTTGTGGGGCTGTGGAAGGGCTGCCTAGGGAAGGGGATGGCCAGCAAGAGCTTTCAGGGCTAGCCCCTTTCGTGTGGGACCAGTGGCTGGACGTTTCCGATTTGGGAGCTGGGCTCTGGCTGTGCTGAGAAGGAACGTCCCCACACTGCTGTGGCTAGGAAGCTGAGAGGGCCAGGGCTTGTGGGGCTGTGGAAGGGCTGCCTAGGGAAGGTGAGGGCCAGCAAGAGCTTTCAGGGCTAGCCCCTTTCGTGTGGGAGCAGTGGCTGGACGTTTGAAATTTGGGAGCTGGGCTCTGGCTGTGCCGAGAAGGAACGTCCCCACACTGCTATGGCTAGGAAGCTCAGAGGGCCAGGGCTTGTGGGGCTGTGGAAGGGCTGCCTAGGGAAGGTGAGGGCCAGCAAGAGCTTTCAGGGCTAGCCCCTTTCGTGTGGGAGCAGTGGCTGGACGTTTCCGATCTGGGAGGTGGGCTCTGGCTGTGCCGGGAAGGAACGTCCGCAGAGTACTGCGGCTAGGAAGCTGAGAGGGCCAGGGCTTGTGGGGCTGTGGAAGGGCTGCCTAGGGAAGGTGAGGGCCAGCAAGAGCTTTCAGGGCTAGCCCCTTTCGTGTGGGAGCAGTGGCTGGACGTTTCCGATTTGGGAGCTGGGCTCTGGCTGTGCTGAGAAGGAACGTCCGCAGAGTACTGCGGCTAGGAAGCTGAGAGGGCCAGGGCTTGTGGGGCTGTGGAAGGGCTGCCTAGGGAAGGTGAGGGCCAGCAAGAGCTTTCAGGGCTAGCCCCTTTCATGTGGGAGCAGTGGCTGGACGTTTCCGATTTGGGAGCTGGGCTCTGGCTGTGCCGGGAAGGAACGTCCGCAGAGTACTGCGGCTAGGAAGCTGAGAGGGCCAGTGCTTGTGGGGCTGTGGAAGGGCTGCCTAGGGAAGGTAAGGGCCAGCAAGAGCTTTCAGTGCTAGCCCCTTTGGTGTGGGAGCAGTGGCTGGACGTTTCCGATTTGGGAGCTGGGCTCTGGCTGTGCCGGGAAGGAACGTCCGTACACTGCTGTGGCTAGGAAGCTGAGAGGGCCAGTGCTTGTGGGGCTGTGGAAGGGCTGCCTAGGGAAGGTGAGGGCCAGCCAGAGCTTTCAGGGCTAGCCCCTTTTGTGTGGGAGCAGTGGCTGGACGTTTCCGATTTGGGAGCTGGGCTCTGGCTGTGCCGGGAAGGAACGTCCGCAGAGTACTGCGGCTAGGAAGCTCAGAGGGCCAGGGCTTGTGGGGCTGTGGAAGGGCTGCCTAGGGAAGGTGAGGGCCAGCAAGAGCTTTCAGGGCTAGCCCCTTTCGTGTGGGAGCAGTGGCTGGACGTTTGAAATTTGGGAGCTGGGTTCTGGCTGTGCCGGGAAGGAACGTCCGCAGAGTACTGCGGCTAGGAAGCTGAGAGGGCCAGGGCTTGTGGGGCTGTGGAAGGGCTGCCTAGGGAAGGTGAGGGCCAGCAAGAGCTTTCAGGGCTAGCCCCTTTGGTGTGGGAGCAGTGGCTGGACGTTTCCGATTTGGGAGCTGGGCTCTGGCTGTGCCGGGAAGGAACGTCCCCACACTGCTGTGGCTAGGAAGCTGAGAGGGCCAGGTCTTGTGGGGCTGTGGAGGGGCTGCCTAGGGAAGGTGAGGGCCAGCAAGAGCTTTCAGGGCTAGCCCCTTTCGTGTGGGAGCAGTGGCTGGACGTTTCCGATTTGGGAGCTGGGCTCTGGCTGTGCCGGGAAGGAACGTCCCCACACGGCTGTGGCTAGGAAGCTGAGAGGGCCAGGGCTTGTGGGGCTGTGGAAGGGCTGCCTAGGGAAGGTGAGGGCCAGCAAGAGCTTTCAGGGCTAGCCCCTTTCGTGTGGGAGCAGTGGCTGGACGTTTGAAATTTGGGAGCTGGGCTCTGGCTGTGCCGAGAAGGAACGTCCCCACACTGCTGTGGCTAGGAAGCTGAGAGGGCCAGGGCTTGTGGGGCTGTGGAAGGGCTGCCTAGGGAAGGTGAGGGCCAGCAAGAGCTTTCAGGGCTAGCCCCTTTCGTGTGGGAGCAGTGGCTGGACGTTTCCGATCTGGGAGGTGGGCTCTGGCTGTGCCGGGAAGGAACGTCCCCACACTGCTGTGGCTAGGAAGCTCAGAGCGGCAGTGTCTGTGGGGCTGTGGAAGGGCTGCCTAGAGAAGGTGAGGGCCAGCAAGAGCTTTCAGGGCTAGCCCCTTTCGTGTGGGAGCAGTGGCTGGACGTTTCCGATTTGGGAGCTGGGCTCTGGCTGTGCCGGGAAGGAACGTCCCCACACTGCTGCGGCTAGGAAGCTGAGAGGGCCAGGGCTTGTGGGGCTGTGGAGGGGCTGCCTAGGGAAGGTGAGGGCCAGCAAGAGCTTTCAGGGCTAGCCCCTTTGGTGTGGGAGCAGTGGCTGGACGTTTCCGATTTGGGAGCTGGGCTCTGGCTGTGCCGGGAAGCAACGTCCCCACACTGCTGTGGCTAGGAAGCTCAGAGGGCCAAGGCTTGTGGGGCTGTGGAAGGGCTGCCTAGGGAAGGTGAGGGCCAGGAAGAGCTTTCAGGGCTAGCCCCTTTCGTGTGGGAGCAGTGGCTGGACGTTTCCGATTTGGGAGCTGGGCTCTGGCTGTGCTGAGAAGGAACGTCCGCAGAGTACTGCGGCTAGGAAGCTGAGAGGGCCAGGGCTTGTGGGGCTGTGGAAGGGCTGCCTAGGGAAGGTGAGGGCCAGCAAGAGCTTTCAGGGCTAGCCCCTTTCGTGTGGGAGCAGTGGCTGGACGTTTCCAATTTGGGAGCTGGGCTCTGGTTCTGCTGAGGAGGAACGTCCCCACACTGCTGTGGCTAGGAAGATCAGAGAGGCAGTGTCTGTGGGACTGTGGAAGGGCTGCCTAGAGAAGGTGAGGGCCACGAAGAGCTTTCAGGGCTAGCCCCTTTCGTGTGGGAGCAGTGGCTGGACGTTTCCGATTTGGGAGCTGGGCTCTGGCTGTGCCGGGAAGGAACGTCCCCACACTGCTGTGGCTAGGAAGCTGAGAGGGCCAGGGCTTGTGGGGCTGTGGAAGGGCTGCCTAGGGAAGGTGAGGGCCAGCAAGAGCTTTCAGGGCTAGCCCCTTTCGTGTGGGAGCAGTGGCTGGACGTTTCCGATTTGGGAGCTAGGATCTGGCTGTGCCGGGAAGGAACATCCCCACACTGCTGTGGCTAGGAAGCTCAGAGCGGCAGTGTCTGTGGGGCTGTGGAAGGGCTGCCTAGGGAAGGTGAGGGCCAGCAAGAGCTTTCAGGCCTAGCCCCTTTCGTGTGGGAGCAGTGGCTGGACGTTTCCGATTTGGGAGCTGGGCTCTGGTTGTGCTGAGGAGAAACGTCCCCACACTGCTGTGGCTAGGAAGCTCAGAGGGCCAGGGCTTGTGGGGCTGTGGAGGGGCTGCCTAGGGAAGGTGAGGGCCAGGAAGAGCTTTCAGGGCTAGCCCCTTTGGTGTGGAGCAGTGGCTGGACGTTTCCGATTTGGGAGCTGGGCTCTGGCTGTGCCGGGAAGGAACGTCCCCACACTGCTGTGGCTAGGAAGCTCAGTGCGGCAGTGTCTGTGGGGCTGTGGAAGGGCTGCCTAGAGAAGGTGAGGGCCAGCAAGAGCTTTCAGGGCTAGCCCCTTTCGTGTGGGAGCAGTGGCTGGACGTTTCCGATTTGGGAGCTGGGCTCTGGCTGTGCCGGGAAGGAACGTCCCCACACTGCTGTGGCTAGGAAGCTGAGAGGGCCAGGGCTTGTGGGGCTGTGGAGGGGCTGCCTAGGGAAGGTGAGGGCCAGCAAGAGCTTTCAGGGCTAGCCCCTTTCGTGTGGGAGCAGTGGCTGGACGTTTCCGATTTGGGAGCTGGGCTCTGGCTGTGCCGGGAAGCAACGTCCCCACACTGCTGTGGCTAGGAAGCTCAGAGGGCCAAGGCTTGTGGGGCTGTGGAAGGGCTGCCTAGGGAAGGTGAGGGCCAGGAAGAGCTTTCAGGGCTAGCCCCTTTCGTGTGGGAGCAGTGGCTGGACGTTTCCGATTTGGGAGCTAGGATCTGGCTGTGCCGGGAAGGAACATCCCCACACTGCTGTGGCTAGGAAGCTCAGAGGGCCAGGGCTTGTGGGGCTGTGGAAGGGCTGCCTAGGGAAGGTGAGGGCCAGCAAGAGCTTTCAGGGCTAGCCCCTTTCGTGTGGGAGCAGTGGCTGGACGTTTCCAATTTGGGAGCTGGGCTCTGGTTGTGCTGAGGAGGAACGTCCCCACACTGCTGTGGCTAGGAAGCTCAGAGCGGCAGTGTCTGTGGGGCTGTGGAAGGGCTGCCTAGAGAAGGTGAGGGCCAGGAAGAGCTTTCAGGGCTAGCCCCTTTCGTGTGGGAGCAGTGGCTGGACGTTTCCGATTTGGGAGCTGGGCTCTGGCTGTGCCGGGAAGGAACGTCCCCACACTGCTGTGGCTAGGAAGCTCAGAGGACCAGGTCTTGTGGGGCTGTGGAGGGGCTGCCTAGGGAAGGTGAGGGCCAGCAAGAGCTTTCAGGGCTAGCCCCTTTGGTGTGGGAGCAGTGGCTGGACGTTTCCGATTTGGGAGCTGGGCTCTGGCTGTGCCGGGAAGGAACGTCCCCACACTGCTGTGGCGAGGAAGCTCAGAGGGCCAGGGCTTGTGGGGCTGTGGAAGAGCTGCCTAGGGAAGGTGAGGGCCAGCAAGAGCTTTCAGGGCTAGCCCCTTTTGTGTGGGAGCAGTGGCTGGACGTTTCCGATTAGGGAGCTGGGCTCTGGCTGTGCCGGGAAGCAACGTCCGCAGCGTACTGCGGCTAGGAAGCTCAGAGGGCCAGGGCTTGTGGGGCTGTGGAAGGGCTGCCTAGGGAAGGTGAGGGCCAGCAAGAGCTTTCAGGGCTAGGCCCTTTCTTGTGGGAGCAGTGGCTGGACGTTTCCGATTAGGGAGCTGGGCTCTGGCTGTGCCGGGAAGGAACGTCCGAAGAGTACAGCGGCTAGGAAGCTCAGAGGGCCAGGGCTTGTGGGGCTGTGGAAGGGCTGCCTAGGGAAGGTGAGGGCCAGCAAGAGCTTTCAGGGCTAGCCCCTTTCGTGTGGGAGCAGTGCCTGGACGTTTCCGATTTGGGAGCTGGGCTCTGGCTGTGCCGGGAAGCAACGTCCGCAGCGTACTGTGGCTAGGAAGCTCAGAGGGCCAGGGCTTGTGGGGCTGTGGAAGGGCTGCCTAGGGAAGGTGAGGGCCAGCAAGAGCTTTCAGGGCTAGCCCCTTTCGTGTGGGAGCAGTGGCTGGACGTTTCCGATTTGGGAGCTGGGCTCTGGCTGTGCTGAGAAGGAACGTCCGCAGAGTACTGCGGCTAGGAAGCTGAGAGGGCCAGGGCTTGTGGGGCTGTGGAAGGGCTGCCTAGGGAAGGTGAGGGCCAGCAAGTGCTTTCAGGGCTAGCCCCTTTGGTGTGGGAGCAGTGGCTGGACGTTTCCGATTTCGGAGCTGGGCTCTGGCTGTGCCGGGAAGGAACGTCCGCAGAGTACTGCGGCTAGGAAGCTCAGAGGGCCAGGTCTTGTGGGGCTGTGGAAGGGCTGCCTAGGGAAGGTGAGGGCCAGGAAGAGCTTTCAGGGCTAGCCCCTTTCGTGTGGGAGCAGTGGCTGGACGTTTCCGATTTGGGAGCTGGGCTCTGGCTGTGCCGGGAAGGAACGTCCCCACACTGCTGTGGCTAGGAAGCTCAGAGGGCCAGGTCTTGTGGGGCTGTGGAGGGGCTGCCTAGGGAAGGTGAGGGCCAGCAAGAGCTTTCAGGGCTAGCCCCTTTCGTGTGGGAGCAGTGGCTGGACGTTTCCGATTTGGGAGCTAGGATCTGGCTGTGCCGGGAAGGAACATCCCCACACTGCTGTGGCTAGGAAGCTCAGAGGGCCAGGGCTTGTGGGGCTGTGGAAGGGCTGCCTAGGGAAGGTGAGGGCCAGCAAGAGCTTTCAGGGCTAGCCCCTTTCGTGTGGGAGCAGTGGCTGGACGTTTCCAATTTGGGAGCTGGGCTCTGGTTGTGCTGAGGAGGAACGTCCCCACACTGCTGTGGCTAGGAAGCTCAGAGCGGCAGTGTCTGTGGGGCTGTGGAAGGGCTGCCTAGAGAAGGTGAGGGCCAGCAAGAGCTTTCAGGGCTAGCCCCTTTTGTGTGGGAGCAGTGGCTGGACGTTTCCGATTAGGGAGCTGGGCTCTGGCTGTGCCGGGAAGCAACGTCCGCAGCGTACTGCGGCTAGGAAGCTCAGAGGGCCAGGTCTTGTGGGGCTGTGGAAGGGCTGCCTAGGGAAGGTGAGGGCCAGCAAGAGCTTTCAGGGCTAGGCCCTTTCTTGTGGGAGCAGTGGCTGGACGTTTCCGATTAGGGAGCTGGGCTCTGGCTGTGCCGGGAAGGAACGTCCGAAGAGTACAGCGGCTAGGAAGCTGAGAGGGCCAGGGCTTGTGGGGCTGTGGAAGGGCTGCCTAGGGAAGGTGAGGGCCAGCAAGAGCTTTCAGGGCTAGCCCCTTTCGTGTGGGAGCAGTGCCTGGACGTTTCCGATTTGGGAGCTGGGCTCTGGCTGTGCCGGGAAGCAACGTCCGCAGCGTACTGTGGCTAGGAAGCTCAGAGGGCCAGGTCTTGTGGGGCTGTGGAAGGGCTGCCTAGGGAAGGTGAGGGCCAGCAAGAGCTTTCAGGGCTAGCCCCTTTCGTGTGGGAGCAGTGGCTGGACGTTTCCGATTTGGGAGCTGGGCTCTGGCTGTGCTGAGAAGGAACGTCCGCAGAGTACTGCGGCTAGGAAGCTGAGAGGGCCAGGGCTTGTGGGGCTGTGGAAGGGCTGCCTAGGGAAGGTGAGGGCCAGCAAGAGCTTTCAGGGCTAGCCCCTTTGGTGTGGGAGCAGTGGCTGGACGTTTCCGATTTGGGAGCTGGGCTCTGGCTGTGCTGAGAAGGAACGTCCCCACACTGCTGTGGCTAGGAAGCTGAGAGGGCCAGGGCTTGTGGGGCTGTGGAAGGGCTGCCTAGGGAAGGTGAGGGCCAGCAAGAGCTTTCAGGGCTAGCCCCTTTCGTGTGGGAGCAGTGGCTGGACGTTTGAAATTTGGGAGCTGGGCTCTGGCTGTGCCGAGAAGGAACGTCCCCACACTGCTGTGGCTAGGAAGCTGAGAGGGCCAGGGCTTGTGGGGCTGTGGAAGGGCTGCCTAGGGAAGGTGAGGGCCAGCAAGAGCTTTCAGGGCTAGCCCCTTTCGTGTGGGAGCAGTGGCTGGACGTTTCCGATCTGGGAGGTGGGCTCTGGCTGTGCCGGGAAGGAACGTCCCCACACTGCTGTGGCTAGGAAGCTCAGAGCGGCAGTGTCTGTGGGGCTGTGGAAGGGCTGCCTAGAGAAGGTGAGGGCCAGCAAGAGCTTTCAGGGCTAGCCCCTTTCGTGTGGGAGCAGTGGCTGGACGTTTCCGATTTGGGAGCTGGGCTCTGGCTGTGCCGGGAAGGAACGTCCCCACACTGCTGTGGCTAGGAAGCTGAGAGGGCCAGGGCTTGTGGGGCTGTGGAAGGGCTGCCTAGGGAAGGTGAGGGCCAGCAAGAGCTTTCAGGGCTAGCCCCTTTCGTGTGGGAGCAGTGGCTGGACGTTTCCAATTTGGGAGCTGGGCTCTGGTTGTGCTGAGGAGGAACGTCCCCACACTGCTGTGGCTAGGAAGATCAGAGAGGCAGTGTCTGTGGGACTGTGGAAGGGCTGCCTAGAGAAGGTGAGGGCCACGAAGAGCTTTCAGGGCTAGCCCCTTTCGTGTGGGAGCAGTGGCTGGACGTTTCCGATTTGGGAGGTGGGCTCTGGCTGTTCCGGGAAGGAACGTCCCCACACTGCTGTGGCTAGGAAGCTGAGAGGGCCAGGGCTTGTGGGGCTGTGGAAGGGCTGCCTAGGGAAGGTGAGGGCCAGCAAGAGCTTTCAGGGCTAGCCCCTTTCGTGTGGGAGCAGTGGCTGGACGTTTCCGATTTGGGAGCTAGGATCTGGCTGTGCCGGGAAGGAACGTCCCCACACTGCTGTGGCTAGGAAGCTCAGAGCGGCAGTGTCTGTGGGGCTGTGGAAGGGCTGCCTAGGGAAGGTGAGGGCCAGCAAGAGCTTTCAGGCCTAGCCCCTTTCGTGTGGGAGCAGTGGCTGGACGTTTCCGATTTGGGAGCTGGGCTCTGGTTGTGCTGAGGAGAAACGTCCCCACACTGCTGTGGCTAGGAAGCTCAGAGGGCCAGGGCTTGTGGGGCTGTGGAGGGGCTTTCTAGGGAAGGTGAGCGCCAGGAAGAGCTTTCAGGGCTAGCCCCTTTCGTGTGGGAGCAGTGGCTGGACGTTTCCGATTTGGGAGCTGGGCTCTGGCTGTGCCGGGAAGGAACGTCCCCACACTGCTGTGGCTAGGAAGCTCAGTGCGGCAGTGTCTGTGGGGCTGTGGAAGGGCTGCCTAGAGAAGGTGAGGGCCAGCAAGAGCTTTCAGGGCTAGCCCCTTTCGTGTGGGAGCAGTGGCTGGACGTTTCCGATTTGGGAGCTGGGCTCTGGCTGTGCCGGGAAGGAACGTCCGTACACTGCTGTGGCTAGGAAGCTGAGAGGGCCAGGGCTTGTGGGGCTGTGGAGGGGCTGCCTAGGGAAGGTGAGGGCCAGCAAGAGCTTTCAGGGCTAGCCCCTTTCGTGTGGGAGCAGTGGCTGGACGTTTCCGATTTGGGAGCTGGGCTCTGGCTGTGCCGGGAAGCAACGTCCCCACACTGCTGTGGCTAGGAAGCTCAGAGGGCCAAGGCTTGTGGGGCTGTGGAAGGGCTGCCTAGGGAAGGTGAGGGCCAGGAAGAGCTTTCAGGGCTAGCCCCTTTCGTGTGGGAGCAGTGGCTGGACGTTTCCGATTTGGGAGCTAGGATCTGGCTGTGCCGGGAAGGAACATCCCCACACTGCTGTGGCTAGGAAGCTCAGAGGGCCAGGGCTCGTGGGGCTGTGGAAGGGCTGCCTAGGGAAGGTGAGGGCCAGCAAGAGCTTTCAGGGCTAGCCCCTTTCGTGTGGGAGCAGTGGCTGGACGTTTCCAATTTGGGAGCTGGGCTCTGGTTGTGCTGAGGAGGAACGTCCCCACACTGCTGTGGCTAGGAAGCTCAGAGCGGCAGTGTCTGTGGGGCTGTGGAAGGGCTGCCTAGAGAAGGTGAGGGCCAGGAAGAGCTTTCAGGGCTAGCCCCTTTCGTGTGGGAGCAGTGGCTGGACGTTTCCGATTTGGGAGCTGGGCTCTGGCTGTGCCGGGAAGGAACGTCCCCACACTGCTGTGGCTAGGAAGCTCAGAGGGCCAGGTCTTGTGGGGCTGTGGAGGGGCTGCCTAGGGAAGGTGAGGGCCAGCAAGAGCTTTCAGGGCTAGCCCCTTTGGTGTGGGAGCAGTGGCTGGACGTTTCCGATTTGGGAGCTGGGCTCTGGCTGTGCCGGGAAGGAACGTCCCCACACTGCTGTGGCGAGGAAGCTCAGAGGGCCAGGGCTTGTGGGGCTGTGGAAGGGCTGCCTAGGGAAGGTGAGGGCCAGCAAGAGCTTTCAGGGCTAGCCCCTTTTGTGTGGGAGCAGTGGCTGGACGTTTCCGATTAGGGAGCTGGGCTCTGGCTGTGCCGGGAAGCAACGTCCGCAGCGTACTGCGGCTAGGAAGCTCAGAGGGCCAGGTCTTGTGGGGCTGTGGAAGGGCTGCCTAGGGAAGGTGAGGGCCAGGAAGAGCTTTCAGGGCTAGGCCCTTTCTTGTGGGAGCAGTGGCTGGACGTTTCCGATTAGGGAGCTGGGCTCTGGCTGTGCCGGGAAGGAACGTCCGAAGAGTACAGCGGCTAGGAAGCTCAGAGGGCCAGGGCTTGTGGGGCTGTGGAAGGGCTGCCTAGGGAAGGTGAGGGCCAGCAAGAGCTTTCAGGGCTAGCCCCTTTCGTGTGGGAGCAGTGCCTGCACGTTTCCGATTTGGGAGCTGGGCTCTGGCTGTGCCGGGAAGCAACGTCCGCAGCGTACTGTGGCTAGGAAGCTGAGAGGGCCAGGGCTTGTGGGGCTGTGGAAGGGCTGCCTAGGGAAGGTGAGGGCCAGCAAGAGCTTTCAGGGCTAGCCCCTTTCGTGTGGGAGCAGTGGCTGGACGTTTCCGATTTGGGAGCTGGGCTCTGGCTGTGCTGAGAAGGAACGTCCGCAGAGTACTGCGGCTAGGAAGCTGAGAGGGCCAGGGCTTGTGGGGCTGTGGAAGGGCTGCCTAGGGAAGGTGAGGGCCAGCAAGAGCTTTCAGGGCTAGCCCCTTTGGTGTGGGAGCAGTGGCTGGACGTTTCCGATTTGGGAGCTGGGCTCTGGCTGTGCCGGGAAGGAACGTCCGCAGAGTACTGCGGCTAGGAAGCTCAGAGGGCCAGGTCTTGTGGGGCTGTGGAAGGGCTGCCTAGGGAAGGTGAGGGCCAGGAAGAGCTTTCAGGGCTAGCCCCTTTGGTGTGGGAGCAGTGGCTGGACGTTTGAAATTTGGGAGCTGGGCTCTGGCTGTGCCGGGAAGGAACGTCCCCACACTGCTGTGGCTAGGAAGCTCAGAGGGCCAGGTCTTGTGGGGCTGTGGAGGGGCTGCCTAGGGAAGGTGAGGGCCAGCAAGAGCTTTCAGGGCTAGCCCCTTTCGTGTGGGAGCAGTGGCTGGACGTTTCCGATTTGGGAGCTAGGATCTGGCTGTGCCGGGAAGGAACATCCCCACACTGCTGTGGCTAGGAAGCTCAGAGGGCCAGGGCTTGTGGGGCTGTGGAAGGGCTGCCTAGGGAAGGTGAGGGCCAGCAAGAGCTTTCAGGGCTAGCCCCTTTCGTGTGGGAGCAGTGGCTGGACGTTTCCAATTTGGGAGCTGGGCTCTGGCTGTGCCGGGAAGGAACGTCCCCACACTGCTGTGGCTAGGAAGCTCAGAGGGCCAGGTCTTGTGGGGCTGTGGAGGGGCTGCCTAGGGAAGGTGAGGGCCAGCAAGAGCTTTCAGGGCTAGCCCCTTTGGTGTGGGAGCAGTGGCTGGACGTTTCCGATTTGGGAGCTGGGCTCTGGCTGTGCCGGGAAGGAACGTCCCCACACTGCTGTGGCGAGGAAGCTCAGAGGGCCAGGGCTTGTGGGGCTGTGGAAGGGCTGCCTAGGGAAGGTGAGGGCCAGCAACAGCTTTCAGGGCTAGCCCCTTTTGTGTGGGAGCAGTGGCTGGACGTTTCCGATTAGGGAGCTGGGCTCTGGCTGTGCCGGGAAGCAACGTCCGCAGCGTACTGCGGCTAGGAAGCTCAGAGGGCCAGGTCTTGTGGGGCTGTGGAAGGGCTGCCTAGGGAAGGTGAGGGCCAGGAAGAGCTTTCAGGGCTAGGCCCTTTCTTGTGGGAGCAGTGGCTGGACGTTTCCGATTAGGGAGCTGGGCTCTGGCTGTGCCGGGAAGGAACGTCTGAAGAGTACAGCGGCTAGGAAGCTCAGAGGGCCAGGGCTTGTGGGGCTGTGGAAGGGCTGCCTAGGGAAGGTGAGGGCCAGCAAGAGCTTTCAGGGCTAGCCCCTTTCGTGTGGGAGCAGTGCCTGGACGTTTCCGATTTGGGAGCTGGGCTCTGGCTGTGCCGGGAAGCAACGTCCGCAGCGTACTGTGGCTAGGAAGCTCAGAGGGCCAGGTCTTGTGGGGCTGTGGAAGGGCTGCCTAGGGAAGGTGAGGGCCAGCAAGAGCTTTCAGGGCTAGCCCCTTTCGTGTGGGAGCAGTGGCTGGACGTTTCCGATTTGGGAGCTGGGCTCTGGCTGTGCTGAGAAGGAACGTCCGCAGAGTACTGCGGCTAGGAAGCTGAGAGGGCCAGGTCTTGTGGGGCTGTGGAAGGGCTGCCTAGGGAAGGTGAGGGCCAGCAAGAGCTTTCAGGGCTAGCCCCTTTGGTGTGGGAGCAGTGGCTGGACGTTTCCGATTTGGGAGCTGGGCTCTGGCTGTGCCGGGAAGGAACGTCCGCAGAGTACTGCGGCTAGGAAGCTCAGAGGGCCAGGTCTTGTGGGGCTGTGGAAGGGCTGCCTAGGGAAGGTGAGGGCCAGCAAGAGCTTTCAGGGCTAGCCCCTTTCGTGTGGGAGCAGTGGCTGGACGTTTCCGATTTGGGAGCTGGGCTCTGGCTGTGCTGAGAAGGAACGTCCGCAGAGTACTGCGGCTAGGAAGCTGAGAGGGCCAGGGCTTGTGGGGCTGTGGAAGGGCTGCCTAGGGAAGGTGAGGGCCAGCAAGAGCTTTCAGGGCTAGCCCCTTTCGTGTGGGAGCAGTGGCTGGACGTTTCCGATTTGGGAGCTGGGCTCTGGCTGTGCCGGGAAGGAACGTCCGCAGAGTACTGCGGCTAGGAAGCTGAGAGGGCCAGGGCTTGTGGGGCTGTGGAAGGGCTGCCTAGGGAAGGTGAGGGCCAGCCAGAGCTTTCAGGGCTAGCCCCTTTCGTGTGGGAGCAGTGGCTGGACGTTTCCGATTTGGGAGCTGGGCTCTGGCTGTGCCGGGAAGGAACGTCCGCAGAGTACTGCGGCTAGGAAGCTGAGAGGGCCAGGGCTTGTGGGGCTGTGGAAGGGCTGCCTAGGGAAGGTGAGGGCCAGCAAGAGCTTTCAGGGCTAGCCCCTTTGGTGTGGGAGCAGTGGCTGGACGTTTGAAATTTGGGAGCTGGGCTCTGGCTGTGCCGGGAAGGAATGTCCGCACACTTCTCTCGCTAGGAAGCTGAGAGGGCCAGGGCTTGTGGGGCTGTGGAAGGGCTGCCTAGGGAAGGTGAGGGCCAGCAAGAGCTTTCAGGGCTAGCCCCTTTCATGTGGGAGCAGTGGCTGGACGTTTCCGATTTGGGAGCTGGGCTCTGGCTGTGCCGGGAAGGAACGTCCGTACACTGCTGTGGCTAGGAAGCTCAGAGGGCCAGGGCTTGTGGGGCTGTGGAAGGGCTGCCTAGGGAAGGTGAGGGCCAGCAAGAGCTTTCAGGGCTAGCCCCTTTGGTGTGGGAGCAGTGGCTGGACGTTTCCGATTTGGGAGCTGGGCTCTGGCTGTGCCGGGAAGGAACGTCCGTACACTGCTGTGGCTAGGAAGCTCAGAGGGCCAGAGCTTGTGGGGCTGTGGAAGGGCTGCCTAGGGAAGGTGAGGGCCAGCCAGAGCTTTCAGGGCTAGCCCCTTTGGTGTGGGAGCAGTGGCTGGACGTTTCCGATTTGGGAGCTGGGCTCTGGCTGTGCCGGGAAGGAACGTCCGCAGAGTGCTGTGCCTAGGAAGCTCAGAGGGCCAGGGCTTGTGGGGCTGTGGAAGGGCTGCCTAGGGAAGGTGAGGGCCAGCAAGAGCTTTCAGGGCTAGCCCCTTTCGTGTGGGAGCAGTGGCTGGACGTTTGAAATTTGGGAGCTGGGTTCTGGCTGTGCCGGGAAGGAACGTCCGCACACTGCTGTGGCTAGGAAGCTGAGAGGGCCAGGGCTTGTGGGTCTGTGGAAGGGCTGCCTAGGGAAGGTGAGGGCCAGCAAGAGCTTTCAGGGCTAGCCCCTTTCGTGTGGGAGCAGTGGCTGGACGTTTCCGATTTGGGAACTGGGCTCTGGCTGTGCCGGGAAGGAACGTCCGCAGAGTACTGCGGCTAGGAAGCTGAGAGGGCCAGGGCTTGTGGGGCTGTGGAAGGGCTGCCTAGGGAAGGGGATGGCCAGCAAGAGCTTTCAGGGCTAGCCCCTTTCGTGTGGGACCAGTGGCTGGACGTTTCCGATTTGGGAGCTGGGCTCTGGCTGTGCTGAGAAGGAACGTCCCCACACTGCTGTGGCTAGGAAGCTGAGAGGGCCAGGGCTTGTGGGGCTGTGGAAGGGCTGCCTAGGGAAGGTGAGGGCCAGCCAGAGCTTTCAGGGCTAGCCCCTTTCGTGTGGGAGCAGTGGCTGGACGTTTCCGATTTGGGAGCTGGGCTCTGGCTGTGCCGAGAAGGAACGTCCCCACACTGCTATGGCTAGGAAGCTCAGAGGGCCAGGGCTTGTGGGGCTGTGGAAGGGCTGCCTAGGGAAGGTGAGGGCCAGCAAGAGCTTTCAGGGCTAGCCCCTTTGGTGTGGAGCAGTGGCTGGACGTTTCCGATCTGGGAGGTGGGCTCTGGCTGTGCCGGGAAGGAACGTCCGCAGAGTACTGCGGCTAGGAAGCTGAGAGGGCCAGGGCTTGTGGGGCTGTGGAAGGGCTGCCTAGGGAAGGTGAGGGCCAGCAAGAGCTTTCAGGGCTAGCCCCTTTCGTGTGGGAGCAGTGGCTGGACGTTTCCGATTTGGGAGCTGGGCTCTGGCTGTGCCGAGAAGGAACGTCCGCAGAGTACTGCGGCTAGGAAGCTGAGAGGGCCAGGGCTTGTGGGGCTGTGGAAGGGCTGCCTAGGGAAGGTGAGGGCCAGCAAGAGCTTTCAGGGCTAGCCCCTTTCGTGTGGGAGCAGTGGCTGGACGTTTCCGATTTGGGAGCTGGGCTCTGGCTGTGCCGGGAAGGAACGTCCGCAGAGTACTGCGGCTAGGAAGCTCAGAGGGCCAGGGCTTGTGGGGCTGTGGAAGGGCTGCCTAGGGAAGGTGAGGGCCAGCCAGAGCTTTCAGGGCTAGCCCCTTTCGTGTGGGAGCAGTGGCTGGACGTTTCCGATTTGGGAGCTGGGCTCTGGCTGTGCCGGGAAGGAACGTCCGCAGAGTACTGCGGCTAGGAAGCTGAGAGGGCCAGGGCTTGTGGGGCTGTGGAAGGGCTGCCTAGGGAAGGTGAGGGCCAGCAAGAGCTTTCAGGGCTAGCCCCTTTCGTGTGGGAGCAGTGGCTGGACGTTTGAAATTTGGGAGCTGGGCTCTGGCTGTGCCGGGAAGGAATGTCCGCACACTTCTGTCGCTAGGAAGCTGAGAGGGCCAGGGCTTGTGGGGCTGTGGAAGGGCTGCCTAGGGAAGGTGAGGGCCAGCAAGAGCTTTCAGGGCTAGCCCCTTTCATGTGGGAGCAGTGGCTGGACGTTTCCAATTTGGGAGCTGGGCTCTGGCTGTGCCGGGAAGGAACGTCCGCAGAGTACTGCGGCTAGGAAGCTGAGAGGGCCAGTGCTTGTGGGGCTGTGGAAGGGCTGCCTAGGGAAGGTAAGGGCCAGCAAGAGCTTTCAGTGCTAGCCCCTTTGGTGTGGGAGCAGTGGCTGGACGTTTCCGATTTGGGAGCTGGGCTCTGGCTGTGCCGGGAAGGAACGTCCCCACACTGCTGTGGCTAGGAAGCTCAGAGGGCCAGTGCTTGTGGGGCTGTGGAAGGGCTGCCTAGGGAAGGTGAGGGCCAGCCAGAGCTTTCAGGGCTAGCCCCTTTGGTGTGGGAGCAGTGGCTGGACGTTTCCGATTTGGGAGCTGGGCTCTGGCTGTGCCGGGAAGGAACGTCCGCAGAGTACTGCGGCTAGGAAGCTGAGAGGGCCAGGGCTTGTGGGGCTGTGGAAGGGCTGCCTAGGGAAGGTGAGGGCCAGCAAGAGCTTTCAGGGCTAGCCCCTTTCGTGTGGGAGCAGTGGCTGGACGTTTGAAATTTGGGAGCTGGGTTCTGGCTGTGCCGGGAAGGAACGTCCGCACACTGCTGTGGCTAGGAAGCTGAGAGGGCCAGGTCTTGTGGGGCTGTGGAAGGACTGCCTAGGGAAGGTGAGGGCCAGCAAGAGCTTTCAGGGCTAGCCCCATTCGTGTGGGAGCAGTGGCTGGACGTTTCCGATTTGGGAGCTGGGCTCTGGCTGTGCCGGGAAGGAACGTCCGCAGAGTACTGCGGCTAGGAAGCTGAGAGGGCCAGGGCTTGTGGGGCTGTGGAAGGGCTGCCTAGGGAAGGGGATTGCCAGCAAGAGCTTTCAGGGCTAGCCCCTTTGGTGTGGGAGCAGTGGCTGGACGTTTGAAATTTGGGAGCTGGGCTCTGGCTGTGCCGGGAAGGAATGTCCGCACACTTCTCTCGCTAGGAAGCTGAGAGGGCCAGGGCTTGTGGGGCTGTGGAAGGGCTGCCTAGGGAAGGTGAGGGCCAGCAAGAGCTTTCAGGGCTAGCCCCTTTCATGTGGGAGCAGTGGCTGGACGTTTCCGATTTGGGAGCTGGGCTCTGGCTGTGCCGGGAAGGAACGTCCGTACACTGCTGTGGCTAGGAAGCTCAGAGGGCCAGGGCTTGTGGGGCTGTGGAAGGGCTGCCTAGGGAAGGTGAGGGCCAGCAAGAGCTTTCAGGGCTAGCCCCTTTGGTGTGGGAGCAGTGGCTGGACGTTTCCGATTTGGGAGCTGGGCTCTGGCTGTGCCGGGAAGGAACGTCCGTACACTGCTGTGGCTAGGAAGCTCAGAGGGCCAGAGCTTGTGGGGCTGTGGAAGGGCTGCCTAGGGAAGGTGAGGGCCAGCCAGAGCTTTCAGGGCTAGCCCCTTTGGTGTGGGAGCAGTGGCTGGACGTTTCCGATTTGGGAGCTGGGCTCTGGCTGTGCCGGGAAGGAACGTCCGCAGAGTGCTGTGCCTAGGAAGCTCAGAGGGCCAGGGCTTGTGGGGCTGTGGAAGGGCTGCCTAGGGAAGGTGAGGGCCAGCAAGAGCTTTCAGGGCTAGCCCCTTTCGTGTGGGAGCAGTGGCTGGACGTTTGAAATTTGGGAGCTGGGTTCTGGCTGTGCCGGGAAGGAACGTCCGCACACTGCTGTGGCTAGGAAGCTGAGAGGGCCAGGGCTTGTGGGTCTGTGGAAGGGCTGCCTAGGGAAGGTGAGGGCCAGCAAGAGCTTTCAGGGCTAGCCCCTTTCGTGTGGGAGCAGTGGCTGGACGTTTCCGATTTGGGAGCTGGGCTCTGGCTGTGCCGGGAAGGAACGTCCGCAGAGTACTGCGGCTAGGAAGCTGAGAGGGCCAGGGCTTGTGGGGCTGTGGAAGGGCTGCCTAGGGAAGGGGATGGCCAGCAAGAGCTTTCAGGGCTAGCCCCTTTCGTGTGGGACCAGTGGCTGGACGTTTCCGATTTGGGAGCTGGGCTCTGGCTGTGCTGAGAAGGAACGTCCCCACACTGCTGTGGCTAGGAAGCTGAGAGGGCCAGGGCTTGTGGGGCTGTGGAAGGGCTGCCTAGGGAAGGTGAGGGCCAGCCAGAGCTTTCAGGGCTAGCCCCTTTCGTGTGGGAGCAGTGGCTGGACGTTTCCGATTTGGGAGCTGGGCTCTGGCTGTGCCGAGAAGGAACGTCCCCACACTGCTATGGCTAGGAAGCTCAGAGGGCCAGGGCTTGTGGGGCTGTGGAAGGGCTGCCTAGGGAAGGTGAGGGCCAGCAAGAGCTTTCAGGGCTAGCCCCTTTGGTGTGGAGCAGTGGCTGGACGTTTCCGATCTGGGAGGTGGGCTCTGGCTGTGCCGGGAAGGAACGTCCGCAGAGTACTGCGGCTAGGAAGCTGAGAGGGCCAGGGCTTGTGGGGCTGTGGAAGGGCTGCCTAGGGAAGGTGAGGGCCAGCAAGAGCTTTCAGGGCTAGCCCCTTTCGTGTGGGAGCAGTGGCTGGACGTTTCCGATTTGGGAGCTGGGCTCTGGCTGTGCCGAGAAGGAACGTCCGCAGAGTACTGCGGCTAGGAAGCTGAGAGGGCCAGGGCTTGTGGGGCTGTGGAAGGGCTGCCTAGGGAAGGTGAGGGCCAGCAAGAGCTTTCAGGGCTAGCCCCTTTCATGTGGGAGCAGTGGCTGGACGTTTCCGATTTGGGAGCTGGGCTCTGGCTGTGCCGGGAAGGAACGTCCGCAGAGTACTGCGGCTAGGAAGCTCAGAGGGCCAGGGCTTGTGGGGCTGTGGAAGGGCTGCCTAGGGAAGGTGAGGGCCAGCCAGAGCTTTCAGGGCTAGCCCCTTTCGTGTGGGAGCAGTGGCTGGACGTTTCCGATTTGGGAGCTGGGCTCTGGCTGTGCCGGGAAGGAACGTCCGCAGAGTACTGCGGCTAGGAAGCTGAGAGGGCCAGGGCTTGTGGGGCTGTGGAAGGGCTGCCTAGGGAAGGTGAGGGCCAGCAAGAGCTTTCAGGGCTAGCCCCTTTCGTGTGGGAGCAGTGGCTGGACGTTTGAAATTTGGGAGCTGGGCTCTGGCTGTGCCGGGAAGGAATGTCCGCACACTTCTGTCGCTAGGAAGCTGAGAGGGCCAGGGCTTGTGGGGCTGTGGAAGGGCTGCCTAGGGAAGGTGAGGGCCAGCAAGAGCTTTCAGGGCTAGCCCCTTTCATGTGGGAGCAGTGGCTGGACGTTTCCAATTTGGGAGCTGGGCTCTGGCTGTGCCGGGAAGGAACGTCCGCAGAGTACTGCGGCTAGGAAGCTGAGAGGGCCAGTGCTTGTGGGGCTGTGGAAGGGCTGCCTAGGGAAGGTAAGGGCCAGCAAGAGCTTTCAGTGCTAGCCCCTTTGGTGTGGGAGCAGTGGCTGGACGTTTCCGATTTGGGAGCTGGGCTCTGGCTGTGCCGGGAAGGAACGTCCCCACACTGCTGTGGCTAGGAAGCTCAGAGGGCCAGTGCTTGTGGGGCTGTGGAAGGGCTGCCTAGGGAAGGTGAGGGCCAGCCAGAGCTTTCAGGGCTAGCCCCTTTGGTGTGGGAGCAGTGGCTGGACGTTTCCGATTTGGGAGCTGGGCTCTGGCTGTGCCGGGAAGGAACGTCCGCAGAGTACTGCGGCTAGGAAGCTGAGAGGGCCAGGGCTTGTGGGGCTGTGGAAGGGCTGCCTAGGGAAGGTGAGGGCCAGCAAGAGCTTTCAGGGCTAGCCCCTTTCGTGTGGGAGCAGTGGCTGGACGTTTGAAATTTGGGAGCTGGGTTCTGGCTGTGCCGGGAAGGAACGTCCGCACACTGCTGTGGCTAGGAAGCTGAGAGGGCCAGGTCTTGTGGGGCTGTGGAAGGACTGCCTAGGGAAGGTGAGGGCCAGCAAGAGCTTTCAGGGCTAGCCCCATTCGTGTGGGAGCAGTGGCTGGACGTTTCCGATTTGGGAGCTGGGCTCTGGCTGTGCCGGGAAGGAACGTCCGCAGAGTACTGCGGCTAGGAAGCTGAGAGGGCCAGGGCTTGTGGGGCTGTGGAAGGGCTGCCTAGGGAAGGGGATTGCCAGCAAGAGCTTTCAGGGCTAGCCCCTTTCGTGTGGGAGCAGTGGCTGGACGTTTCCGATTTGGGAGCTGGGCTCTGGCTGTGCTGAGAAGGAACGTCCCCACACTGCTGTGGCTAGGAAGCTGAGAGGGCCAGGGCTTGTGGGGCTGTGGAAGGGCTGCCTAGGGAAGGTGAGGGCCAGCAAGAGCTTTCAGGGCTAGCCCCTTTCGTGTGGGAGCAGTGGCTGGACGTTTCCGATTTGGGAGCTGGGCTCTGGCTGTGCCGAGAAGGAACGTCCCCACACTTCTGTCGCTAGGAAGCTCAGAGGGCCAGGGCTTGTGGGGCTGTGGAAGGGCTGCCTAGGGAAGGTGAGGGCCAGCAAGAGCTTTCAGGGCTAGCCCCTTTCGTGTGGGAGCAGTGGCTGGACGTTTCCGATTTGGGAGCTGGGCTCTGGGTGTGCCGAGAAGGAACGTCCCCACACTGCTATGGCTAGGAAGCTGAGAGGGCCAGGGCTTGTGGGGCTGTGGAAGGGCTGCCTAGGAAGGTGAGGGCCAGCAAGAGCTTTCAGGGCTAGCCCCTTTCGTGTGGGAGCAGTGGCTGGACGTTTCCGATTTGGGAGCTGGGCTCTGGCTGTGCCGAGAAGGAACGTCCCCACACTGCTATGGCTAGGAAGCTGAGAGGGCCAGGGCTTGTGGGGCTGTGGAAGGGCTGCCTAGGGAAGGTGAGGGCCAGCAAGAGCTTTCAGGGCTAGCCCCTTTCGTGTGGGAGCAGTGGCTGGACGTTTCCGATTTGGGAGCTGGGCTCTGGCTGTGCCGGGAAGGAACGTCCGCAGAGTACTGCGGCTAGGAAGCTGAGAGGGCCAGGGCTTGTGGGGCTGTGGAAGGGCTGCCTAGGGAAGGTGAGGGCCAGCAAGAGCTTTCAGGGCTAGCCCCTTTCGTGTGGGAGCAGTGGCTGGATGTTTCCAATTTGGGAGCTGGGCTCTGGCTGTGCCGGGAAGGAACGTCCGCAGAGTACTGCGGCTAGGAAGCTCAGAGGGCCAGGTCTTGTGGGGCTGTGGAAGGGCTGCCTAGGGAAGGTGAGGGCCAGGAAGAGCTTTCAGGGCTAGCCCCTTTCGTGTGGGAGCAGTGGCTGGACGTTTCCAATTTGGGAGCTGGGCTCTGGCTGTGCCGGGAAGGAACGTCCCCACACTGCTGTGGCTAGGAAGCTCAGAGGGCCAGGTCTTGTGGGGCTGTGGAGGGGCTGCCTAGGGAAGGTGAGGGCCAGCAAGAGCTTTCAGGGCTAGCCCCTTTCGTGTGGGAGCAGTGGCTGGACGTTTCCGATTTGGGAGCTAGGATCTGGCTGTGCCGGGAAGGAACATCCCCACACTGCTGTGGCTAGGAAGCTCAGAGGGCCAGGGCTTGTGGGGCTGTGGAAGGGCTGCCTAGGGAAGGTGAGGGCCAGCAAGAGCTTTCAGGGCTAGCCCCTTTCGTGTGGGAGCAGTGGCTGGACGTTTCCAATTTGGGAGCTGGGCTCTGGCTGTGCCGGGAAGGAACGTCCCCACACTGCTGTGGCTAGGAAGCTCAGAGGGCCAGGTCTTGTGGGGCTGTGGAGGGGCTGCCTAGGGAAGGTGAGGGCCAGCAAGAGCTTTCAGGGCTAGCCCCTTTGGTGTGGGAGCAGTGGCTGGACGTTTCCGATTTGGGAGCTGGGCTCTGGCTGTGCCGGGAAGGAACGTCCCCACACTGCTGTGGCTAGGAAGCTCAGAGGGCCAGGGCTTGTGGGGCTGTGGAAGGGCTGCCTAGGGAAGGTGAGGGCCAGCAACAGCTTTCAGGGCTAGCCCCTTTTGTGTGGGAGCAGTGGCTGGACGTTTCCGATTAGGGAGCTGGGCTCTGGCTGTGCCGGGAAGCAACGTCCGCAGCGTACTGCGGCTAGGAAGCTCAGAGGGCCAGGTCTTGTGGGGCTGTGGAAGGGCTGCCTAGGGAAGGTGAGGGCCAGGAAGAGCTTTCAGGGCTAGGCCCTTTCTTGTGGGAGCAGTGGCTGGACGTTTCCGATTAGGGAGCTGGGCTCTGGCTGTGCCGGGAAGGAACGTCTGAAGAGTACAGCGGCTAGGAAGCTCAGAGGGCCAGGGCTTGTGGGGCTGTGGAAGGGCTGCCTAGGGAAGGTGAGGGCCAGCAAGAGCTTTCAGGGCTAGCCCCTTTCGTGTGGGAGCAGTGCCTGGACGTTTCCGATTTGGGAGCTGGGCTCTGGCTGTGCCGGGAAGCAACGTCCGCAGCGTACTGTGGCTAGGAAGCTCAGAGGGCCAGGTCTTGTGGGGCTGTGGAAGGGCTGCCTAGGGAAGGTGAGGGCCAGCAAGAGCTTTCAGGGCTAGCCCCTTTCGTGTGGGAGCAGTGGCTGGACGTTTCCGATTTGGGAGCTGGGCTCTGGCTGTGCTGAGAAGGAACGTCCGCAGAGTACTGCGGCTAGGAAGCTGAGAGGGCCAGGTCTTGTGGGGCTGTGGAAGGGCTGCCTAGGGAAGGTGAGGGCCAGCAAGAGCTTTCAGGGCTAGCCCCTTTGGTGTGGGAGCAGTGGCTGGACGTTTCCGATTTGGGAGCTGGGCTCTGGCTGTGCCGGGAAGGAACGTCCGCAGAGTACTGCGGCTAGGAAGCTGAGAGGGCCAGGTCTTGTGGGGCTGTGGAAGGGCTGCCTAGGGAAGGTAAGGGCCAGCAAGAGCTTTCAGTGCTAGCCCCTTTGGTGTGGGAGCAGTGGCTGGACGTTTCCGATTTGGGAGCTGGGCTCTGGCTGTGCCGGGAAGGAACGTCCCCACACTGCTGTGGCTAGGAAGCTCAGAGGGCCAGTGCTTGTGGGGCTGTGGAAGGGCTGCCTAGGGAAGGTGAGGGCCAGCCAGAGCTTTCAGGGCTAGCCCCTTTGGTGTGGGAGCAGTGGCTGGACGTTTCCGATTTGGGAGCTGGGCTCTGGCTGTGCCGGGAAGGAACGTCCGCAGAGTACTGCGGCTAGGAAGCTGAGAGGGCCAGGGCTTGTGGGGCTGTGGAAGGGCTGCCTAGGGAAGGTGAGGGCCAGCCAGAGCTTTCAGGGCTAGCCCCTTTCGTGTGGGAGCAGTGGCTGGACGTTTCCGATTTGGGAGCTGGGCTCTGGCTGTGCCGGGAAGGAACGTCCGCAGAGTACTGCGGCTAGGAAGCTGAGAGGGCCAGGGCTTGTGGGGCTGTGGAAGGGCTGCCTAGGGAAGGTGAGGGCCAGCAAGAGCTTTCAGGGCTAGCCCCTTTGGTGTGGGAGCAGTGGCTGGACGTTTGAAATTTGGGAGCTGGGCTCTGGCTGTGCCGGGAAGGAATGTCCGCACACTTCTCTCGCTAGGAAGCTGAGAGGGCCAGGGCTTGTGGGGCTGTGGAAGGGCTGCCTAGGGAAGGTGAGGGCCAGCAAGAGCTTTCAGGGCTAGCCCCTTTCATGTGGGAGCAGTGGCTGGACGTTTCCGATTTGGGAGCTGGGCTCTGGCTGTGCCGGGAAGGAACGTCCGTACACTGCTGTGGCTAGGAAGCTCAGAGGGCCAGGGCTTGTGGGGCTGTGGAAGGGCTGCCTAGGGAAGGTGAGGGCCAGCAAGAGCTTTCAGGGCTAGCCCCTTTGGTGTGGGAGCAGTGGCTGGACGTTTCCGATTTGGGAGCTGGGCTCTGGCTGTGCCGGGAAGGAACGTCCGTACACTGCTGTGGCTAGGAAGCTCAGAGGGCCAGAGCTTGTGGGGCTGTGGAAGGGCTGCCTAGGGAAGGTGAGGGCCAGCCAGAGCTTTCAGGGCTAGCCCCTTTGGTGTGGGAGCAGTGGCTGGACGTTTCCGATTTGGGAGCTGGGCTCTGGCTGTGCCGGGAAGGAACGTCCGCAGAGTGCTGTGCCTAGGAAGCTCAGAGGGCCAGGGCTTGTGGGGCTGTGGAAGGGCTGCCTAGGGAAGGTGAGGGCCAGCAAGAGCTTTCAGGGCTAGCCCCTTTCGTGTGGGACCAGTGGCTGGACGTTTCCAATTTGGGAGCTGGGCTCTGGCTGTGCCGGGAAGGAACGTCCGCACACTGCTGTGGCTAGGAAGCTGAGAGGGCCAGGGCTTGTGGGTCTGTGGAAGGGCTGCCTAGGGAAGGTGAGGGCCAGCAAGAGCTTTCAGGGCTAGCCCCTTTCGTGTGGGAGCAGTGGCTGGACGTTTCCGATTTGGGAGCTGGGCTCTGGCTGTGCCGGGAAGGAACGTCCGCAGAGTACTGCGGCTAGGAAGCTGAGAGGGCCAGGGCTTGTGGGGCTGTGGAAGGGCTGCCTAGGGAAGGGGATGGCCAGCAAGAGCTTTCAGGGCTAGCCCCTTTCGTGTGGGACCAGTGGCTGGACGTTTCCGATTTGGGAGCTGGGCTCTGGCTGTGCTGAGAAGGAACGTCCCCACACTGCTGTGGCTAGGAAGCTGAGAGGGCCAGGGCTTGTGGGGCTGTGGAAGGGCTGCCTAGGGAAGGTGAGGGCCAGCCAGAGCTTTCAGGGCTAGCCCCTTTCGTGTGGGAGCAGTGGCTGGACGTTTCCGATTTGGGAGCTGGGCTCTGGCTGTGCCGAGAAGGAACGTCCCCACACTGCTATGGCTAGGAAGCTCAGAGGGCCAGGGCTTGTGGGGCTGTGGAAGGGCTGCCTAGGGAAGGTGAGGGCCAGCAAGAGCTTTCAGGGCTAGCCCCTTTGGTGTGGAGCAGTGGCTGGACGTTTCCGATCTGGGAGGTGGGCTCTGGCTGTGCCGGGAAGGAACGTCCGCAGAGTACTGCGGCTAGGAAGCTGAGAGGGCCAGGGCTTGTGGGGCTGTGGAAGGGCTGCCTAGGGAAGGTGAGGGCCAGCAAGAGCTTTCAGGGCTAGCCCCTTTCGTGTGGGAGCAGTGGCTGGATGTTTCCGATTTGGGAGCTGGGCTCTGGCTGTGCCGAGAAGGAACGTCCGCAGAGTACTGCGGCTAGGAAGCTGAGAGGGCCAGGGCTTGTGGGGCTGTGGAAGGGCTGCCTAGGGAAGGTGAGGGCCAGCAAGAGCTTTCAGGGCTAGCCCCTTTCGTGTGGGAGCAGTGGCTGGACGTTTCCGATTTGGGAGCTGGGCTCTGGCTGTGCCGGGAAGGAACGTCCGCAGAGTACTGCGGCTAGGAAGCTCAGAGGGCCAGGGCTTGTGGGGCTGTGGAAGGGCTGCCTAGGGAAGGTGAGGGCCAGCCAGAGCTTTCAGGGCTAGCCCCTTTCGTGTGGGAGCAGTGGCTGGACGTTTCCGATTTGGGAGCTGGGCTCTGGCTGTGCCGGGAAGGAACGTCCGCAGAGTACTGCGGCTAGGAAGCTGAGAGGGCCAGGGCTTGTGGGGCTGTGGAAGGGCTGCCTAGGGAAGGTGAGGGCCAGCAAGAGCTTTCAGGGCTAGCCCCTTTCGTGTGGGAGCAGTGGCTGGACGTTTGAAATTTGGGAGCTGGGCTCTGGCTGTGCCGGGAAGGAATGTCCGCACACTTCTGTCGCTAGGAAGCTGAGAGGGCCAGGGCTTGTGGGGCTGTGGAAGGGCTGCCTAGGGAAGGTGAGGGCCAGCAAGAGCTTTCAGGGCTAGCCCCTTTCATGTGGGAGCAGTGGCTGGACGTTTCCAATTTGGGAGCTGGGCTCTGGCTGTGCCGGGAAGGAACGTCCGCAGAGTACTGCGGCTAGGAAGCTGAGAGGGCCAGTGCTTGTGGGGCTGTGGAAGGGCTGCCTAGGGAAGGTAAGGGCCAGCAAGAGCTTTCAGTGCTAGCCCCTTTGGTGTGGGAGCAGTGGCTGGACGTTTCCGATTTGGGAGCTGGGCTCTGGCTGTGCCGGGAAGGAACGTCCCCACACTGCTGTGGCTAGGAAGCTCAGAGGGCCAGTGCTTGTGGGGCTGTGGAAGGGCTGCCTAGGGAAGGTGAGGGCCAGCCAGAGCTTTCAGGGCTAGCCCCTTTGGTGTGGGAGCAGTGGCTGGACGTTTCCGATTTGGGAGCTGGGCTCTGGCTGTGCCGGGAAGGAACGTCCGCAGAGTACTGCGGCTAGGAAGCTGAGAGGGCCAGGGCTTGTGGGGCTGTGGAAGGGCTGCCTAGGGAAGGTGAGGGCCAGCAAGAGCTTTCAGGGCTAGCCCCTTTCGTGTGGGAGCAGTGGCTGGACGTTTGAAATTTGGGAGCTGGGTTCTGGCTGTGCCGGGAAGGAACGTCCGCACACTGCTGTGGCTAGGAAGCTGAGAGGGCCAGGTCTTGTGGGGCTGTGGAAGGACTGCCTAGGGAAGGTGAGGGCCAGCAAGAGCTTTCAGGGCTAGCCCCATTCGTGTGGGAGCAGTGGCTGGACGTTTCCGATTTGGGAGCTGGGCTCTGGCTGTGCCGGGAAGGAACGTCCGCAGAGTACTGCGGCTAGGAAGCTGAGAGGGCCAGGGCTTGTGGGGCTGTGGAAGGGCTGCCTAGGGAAGGGGATTGCCAGCAAGAGCTTTCAGGGCTAGCCCCTTTGGTGTGGGAGCAGTGGCTGGACGTTTGAAATTTGGGAGCTGGGCTCTGGCTGTGCCGGGAAGGAATGTCCGCACACTTCTCTCGCTAGGAAGCTGAGAGGGCCAGGGCTTGTGGGGCTGTGGAAGGGCTGCCTAGGGAAGGTGAGGGCCAGCAAGAGCTTTCAGGGCTAGCCCCTTTCATGTGGGAGCAGTGGCTGGACGTTTCCGATTTGGGAGCTGGGCTCTGGCTGTGCCGGGAAGGAACGTCCGTACACTGCTGTGGCTAGGAAGCTCAGAGGGCCAGGGCTTGTGGGGCTGTGGAAGGGCTGCCTAGGGAAGGTGAGGGCCAGCAAGAGCTTTCAGGGCTAGCCCCTTTGGTGTGGGAGCAGTGGCTGGACGTTTCCGATTTGGGAGCTGGGCTCTGGCTGTGCCGGGAAGGAACGTCCGTACACTGCTGTGGCTAGGAAGCTCAGAGGGCCAGAGCTTGTGGGGCTGTGGAAGGGCTGCCTAGGGAAGGTGAGGGCCAGCCAGAGCTTTCAGGGCTAGCCCCTTTGGTGTGGGAGCAGTGGCTGGACGTTTCCGATTTGGGAGCTGGGCTCTGGCTGTGCCGGGAAGGAACGTCCGCAGAGTGCTGTGCCTAGGAAGCTCAGAGGGCCAGGGCTTGTGGGGCTGTGGAAGGGCTGCCTAGGGAAGGTGAGGGCCAGCAAGAGCTTTCAGGGCTAGCCCCTTTCGTGTGGGAGCAGTGGCTGGACGTTTGAAATTTGGGAGCTGGGTTCTGGCTGTGCCGGGAAGGAACGTCCGCACACTGCTGTGGCTAGGAAGCTGAGAGGGCCAGGGCTTGTGGGTCTGTGGAAGGGCTGCCTAGGGAAGGTGAGGGCCAGCAAGAGCTTTCAGGGCTAGCCCCTTTCGTGTGGGAGCAGTGGCTGGACGTTTCCGATTTGGGAGCTGGGCTCTGGCTGTGCCGGGAAGGAACGTCCGCAGAGTACTGCGGCTAGGAAGCTGAGAGGGCCAGGGCTTGTGGGGCTGTGGAAGGGCTGCCTAGGGAAGGGGATGGCCAGCAAGAGCTTTCAGGGCTAGCCCCTTTCGTGTGGGACCAGTGGCTGGACGTTTCCGATTTGGGAGCTGGGCTCTGGCTGTGCTGAGAAGGAACGTCCCCACACTGCTGTGGCTAGGAAGCTGAGAGGGCCAGGGCTTGTGGGGCTGTGGAAGGGCTGCCTAGGGAAGGTGAGGGCCAGCCAGAGCTTTCAGGGCTAGCCCCTTTCGTGTGGGAGCAGTGGCTGGACGTTTCCGATTTGGGAGCTGGGCTCTGGCTGTGCCGAGAAGGAACGTCCCCACACTGCTATGGCTAGGAAGCTCAGAGGGCCAGGGCTTGTGGGGCTGTGGAAGGGCTGCCTAGGGAAGGTGAGGGCCAGCAAGAGCTTTCAGGGCTAGCCCCTTTGGTGTGGAGCAGTGGCTGGACGTTTCCGATCTGGGAGGTGGGCTCTGGCTGTGCCGGGAAGGAACGTCCGCAGAGTACTGCGGCTAGGAAGCTGAGAGGGCCAGGGCTTGTGGGGCTGTGGAAGGGCTGCCTAGGGAAGGTGAGGGCCAGCAAGAGCTTTCAGGGCTAGCCCCTTTCGTGTGGGAGCAGTGGCTGGACGTTTCCGATTTGGGAGCTGGGCTCTGGCTGTGCCGAGAAGGAACGTCCGCAGAGTACTGCGGCTAGGAAGCTGAGAGGGCCAGGGCTTGTGGGGCTGTGGAAGGGCTGCCTAGGGAAGGTGAGGGCCAGCAAGAGCTTTCAGGGCTAGCCCCTTTCGTGTGGGAGCAGTGGCTGGACGTTTCCGATTTGGGAGCTGGGCTCTGGCTGTGCCGGGAAGGAACGTCCGCAGAGTACTGCGGCTAGGAAGCTCAGAGGGCCAGGGCTTGTGGGGCTGTGGAAGGGCTGCCTAGGGAAGGTGAGGGCCAGCCAGAGCTTTCAGGGCTAGCCCCTTTCGTGTGGGAGCAGTGGCTGGACGTTTCCGATTTGGGAGCTGGGCTCTGGCTGTGCCGGGAAGGAACGTCCGCAGAGTACTGCGGCTAGGAAGCTGAGAGGGCCAGGGCTTGTGGGGCTGTGGAAGGGCTGCCTAGGGAAGGTGAGGGCCAGCAAGAGCTTTCAGGGCTAGCCCCTTTCGTGTGGGAGCAGTGGCTGGACGTTTGAAATTTGGGAGCTGGGCTCTGGCTGTGCCGGGAAGGAATGTCCGCACACTTCTGTCGCTAGGAAGCTGAGAGGGCCAGGGCTTGTGGGGCTGTGGAAGGGCTGCCTAGGGAAGGTGAGGGCCAGCAAGAGCTTTCAGGGCTAGCCCCTTTCATGTGGGAGCAGTGGCTGGACGTTTCCAATTTGGGAGCTGGGCTCTGGCTGTGCCGGGAAGGAACGTCCGCAGAGTACTGCGGCTAGGAAGCTGAGAGGGCCAGTGCTTGTGGGGCTGTGGAAGGGCTGCCTAGGGAAGGTAAGGGCCAGCAAGAGCTTTCAGTGCTAGCCCCTTTGGTGTGGGAGCAGTGGCTGGACGTTTCCGATTTGGGAGCTGGGCTCTGGCTGTGCCGGGAAGGAACGTCCCCACACTGCTGTGGCTAGGAAGCTCAGAGGGCCAGTGCTTGTGGGGCTGTGGAAGGGCTGCCTAGGGAAGGTGAGGGCCAGCCAGAGCTTTCAGGGCTAGCCCCTTTGGTGTGGGAGCAGTGGCTGGACGTTTCCGATTTGGGAGCTGGGCTCTGGCTGTGCCGGGAAGGAACGTCCGCAGAGTACTGCGGCTAGGAAGCTGAGAGGGCCAGGGCTTGTGGGGCTGTGGAAGGGCTGCCTAGGGAAGGTGAGGGCCAGCAAGAGCTTTCAGGGCTAGCCCCTTTCGTGTGGGAGCAGTGGCTGGACGTTTGAAATTTGGGAGCTGGGTTCTGGCTGTGCCGGGAAGGAACGTCCGCACACTGCTGTGGCTAGGAAGCTGAGAGGGCCAGGTCTTGTGGGGCTGTGGAAGGACTGCCTAGGGAAGGTGAGGGCCAGCAAGAGCTTTCAGGGCTAGCCCCATTCGTGTGGGAGCAGTGGCTGGACGTTTCCGATTTGGGAGCTGGGCTCTGGCTGTGCCGGGAAGGAACGTCCGCAGAGTACTGCGGCTAGGAAGCTGAGAGGGCCAGGGCTTGTGGGGCTGTGGAAGGGCTGCCTAGGGAAGGGGATTGCCAGCAAGAGCTTTCAGGGCTAGCCCCTTTCGTGTGGGAGCAGTGGCTGGACGTTTCCGATTTGGGAGCTGGGCTCTGGCTGTGCTGAGAAGGAACGTCCCCACACTGCTGTGGCTAGGAAGCTGAGAGGGCCAGGGCTTGTGGGGCTGTGGAAGGGCTGCCTAGGGAAGGTGAGGGCCAGCAAGAGCTTTCAGGGCTAGCCCCTTTCGTGTGGGAGCAGTGGCTGGACGTTTCCGATTTGGGAGCTGGGCTCTGGCTGTGCCGAGAAGGAACGTCCCCACACTTCTGTCGCTAGGAAGCTCAGAGGGCCAGGGCTTGTGGGGCTGTGGAAGGGCTGCCTAGGGAAGGTGAGGGCCAGCAAGAGCTTTCAGGGCTAGCCCCTTTCGTGTGGGAGCAGTGGCTGGACGTTTCCGATTTGGGAGCTGGGCTCTGGGTGTGCCGAGAAGGAACGTCCCCACACTGCTATGGCTAGGAAGCTGAGAGGGCCAGGGCTTGTGGGGCTGTGGAAGGGCTGCCTAGGAAGGTGAGGGCCAGCAAGAGCTTTCAGGGCTAGCCCCTTTCGTGTGGGAGCAGTGGCTGGACGTTTCCGATTTGGGAGCTGGGCTCTGGCTGTGCCGAGAAGGAACGTCCCCACACTGCTATGGCTAGGAAGCTGAGAGGGCCAGGGCTTGTGGGGCTGTGGAAGGGCTGCCTAGGGAAGGTGAGGGCCAGCAAGAGCTTTCAGGGCTAGCCCCTTTCGTGTGGGAGCAGTGGCTGGACGTTTCCGATTTGGGAGCTGGGCTCTGGCTGTGCCGGGAAGGAACGTCCGCAGAGTACTGCGGCTAGGAAGCTGAGAGGGCCAGGGCTTGTGGGGCTGTGGAAGGGCTGCCTAGGGAAGGTGAGGGCCAGCAAGAGCTTTCAGGGCTAGCCCCTTTCGTGTGGGAGCAGTGGCTGGATGTTTCCAATTTGGGAGCTGGGCTCTGGCTGTGCCGGGAAGGAACGTCCCCACACTTCTGTCGCTAGGAAGCTCAGAGGGCCAGTGCTTGTGGGGCTGTGGAAGGGCTGCCTAGGGAAGGTGAGGGCCAGCAAGAGCTTTCAGTGTTAGCCCCTTTGGTGTGGAGCAGTGGCTGCACGTTTCCGATTTGGGAGCTGGGCTCTGGCTGTGCCGGGAAGGAACGTCCGTACACTGCTGTGGCTAGGAAGCTCAGAGGGCCAGGGCTTGTGGGGCTGTGGAAGGGCTGCCTAGGGAAGGTGAGGGCCAGCCAGAGCTTTCAGGGCTAGCCCCTTTGGTGTGGGAGCAGTGGCTGGACGTTTCCGATTTGGGAGCTGGGCTCTGGCTGTGCCGGGAAGGAACGTCCGTACACTGCTGTGGCTAGGAAGCTCAGAGGGCCAGTGCTTGTGGGGCTGTGGAAGGGCTGCCTAGGGAAGGTGAGGGCCAGCCAGAGCTTTCAGGGCTAGCCCCTTTCGTGTGGGAGCAGTGGCTGGACGTTTCCGATTTGGGAGCTGGGCTCTGGCTGTGCCGGGAAGGAACGTCCGCAGAGTACTGCGGCTAGGAAGCTGAGAGGGCCAGGGCTTGTGGGGCTGTGGAAGGGCTGCCTAGGGAAGGGGATGGCCAGCAAGAGCTTTCAGGGCTAGCCCCTTTCGTGTGGGACCAGTGGCTGGACGTTTCCGATTTGGGAGCTGGGCTCTGGCTGTGCTGAGAAGGAACGTCCCCACACTGCTGTGGCTAGGAAGCTGAGAGGGCCAGGGCTTGTGGGGCTGTGGAAGGGCTGCCTAGGGAAGGTGAGGGCCAGCAAGAGCTTTCAGGGCTAGCCCCTTTCGTGTGGGAGCAGTGGCTGGACGTTTCCGATTTGGGAGCTGGGCTCTGGCTGTGCCGAGAAGGAACGTCCCCACACTTCTGTCGCTAGGAAGCTCAGAGGGCCAGGGCTTGTGGGGCTGTGGAAGGGCTGCCTAGGGAAGGTGAGGGCCAGCAAGAGCTTTCAGGGCTAGCCCCTTTCGTGTGGGAGCAGTGGCTGGACGTTTCCGATTTGGGAGCTGGGCTCTGGGTGTGCCGAGAAGGAACGTCCCCACACTGCTATGGCTAGGAAGCTGAGAGGGCCAGGGCTTGTGGGGCTGTGGAAGGGCTGCCTAGGAAGGTGAGGGCCAGCAAGAGCTTTCAGGGCTAGCCCCTTTCGTGTGGGAGCAGTGGCTGGACGTTTCCGATTTGGGAGCTGGGCTCTGGCTGTGCCGAGAAGGAACGTCCCCACACTGCTATGGCTAGGAAGCTGAGAGGGCCAGGGCTTGTGGGGCTGTGGAAGGGCTGCCTAGGGAAGGTGAGGGCCAGCAAGAGCTTTCAGGGCTAGCCCCTTTCGTGTGGGAGCAGTGGCTGGACGTTTCCGATTTGGGAGCTGGGCTCTGGCTGTGCCGGGAAGGAACGTCCGCAGAGTACTGCGGCTAGGAAGCTGAGAGGGCCAGGGCTTGTGGGGCTGTGGAAGGGCTGCCTAGGGAAGGTGAGGGCCAGCAAGAGCTTTCAGGGCTAGCCCCTTTCGTGTGGGAGCAGTGGCTGGATGTTTCCAATTTGGGAGCTGGGCTCTGGCTGTGCCGGGAAGGAACGTCCCCACACTTCTGTCGCTAGGAAGCTCAGAGGGCCAGTGCTTGTGGGGCTGTGGAAGGGCTGCCTAGGGAAGGTGAGGGCCAGCAAGAGCTTTCAGTGTTAGCCCCTTTGGTGTGGAGCAGTGGCTGCACGTTTCCGATTTGGGAGCTGGGCTCTGGCTGTGCCGGGAAGGAACGTCCGTACACTGCTGTGGCTAGGAAGCTCAGAGGGCCAGGGCTTGTGGGGCTGTGGAAGGGCTGCCTAGGGAAGGTGAGGGCCAGCCAGAGCTTTCAGGGCTAGCCCCTTTGGTGTGGGAGCAGTGGCTGGACGTTTCCGATTTGGGAGCTGGGCTCTGGCTGTGCCGGGAAGGAACGTCCGTACACTGCTGTGGCTAGGAAGCTCAGAGGGCCAGTGCTTGTGGGGCTGTGGAAGGGCTGCCTAGGGAAGGTGAGGGCCAGCCAGAGCTTTCAGGGCTAGCCCCTTTCGTGTGGGAGCAGTGGCTGGACGTTTCCGATTTGGGAGCTGGGCTCTGGCTGTGCCGGGAAGGAACGTCCGCAGAGTACTGCGGCTAGGAAGCTGAGAGGGCCAGGGCTTGTGGGGCTGTGGAAGGGCTGCCTAGGGAAGGGGATGGCCAGCAAGAGCTTTCAGGGCTAGCCCCTTTCGTGTGGGACCAGTGGCTGGACGTTTCCGATTTGGGAGCTGGGCTCTGGCTGTGCTGAGAAGGAACGTCCCCACACTGCTGTGGCTAGGAAGCTGAGAGGGCCAGGGCTTGTGGGGCTGTGGAAGGGCTGCCTAGGGAAGGTGAGGGCCAGCAAGAGCTTTCAGGGCTAGCCCCTTTCGTGTGGGAGCAGTGGCTGGACGTTTCCGATTTGGGAGCTGGGCTCTGGCTGTGCCGGGAAGGAACGTCCCCACACTGCTATGGCTAGGAAGCTCAGAGGGCCAGGGCTTGTGGGGCTGTGGAAGGGCTGCCTAGGGAAGGTGAGGGCCAGCAAGAGCTTTCAGGGCTAGCCCCTTTGGTGTGGGAGCAGTGGCTGGACGTTTCCGATCTGGGAGGTGGGCTCTGGCTGTGCCGGGAAGGAACGTCCGCAGAGTACTGCGGCTAGGAAGCTGAGAGGGCCAGGGCTTGTGGGGCTGTGGAAGGGCTGCCTAGGGAAGGTGAGGGCCAGCAAGAGCTTTCAGGGCTAGCCCCTTTCGTGTGGGAGCAGTGGCTGGACGTTTCCGATTTGGGAGCTGGGCTCTGGCTGTGCCGAGAAGGAACGTCCGCAGAGTACTGCGGCTAGGAAGCTGAGAGGGCCAGGGCTTGTGGGGCTGTGGAAGGGCTGCCTAGGGAAGGTGAGCGCCAGCAAGAGCTTTCAGGGCTAGCCCCTTTCGTGTGGGAGCAGTGGCTGGACGTTTCCGATTTGGGAGCTGGGCTCTGGCTGTGCCGGGAAGGAACGTCCGCAGAGTACTGCGGCTAGGAAGCTCAGAGGGCCAGGGCTTGTGGGGCTGTGGAAGGGCTGCCTAGGGAAGGTGAGGGCCAGCCAGAGCTTTCAGGGCTAGCCCCTTTCGTGTGGGAGCAGTGGCTGGACGTTTCCGATTTGGGAGCTGGGCTCTGGCTGTGCCGGGAAGGAACGTCCGCAGAGTACTGCGGCTAGGAAGCTGAGAGGGCCAGGGCTTGTGGGGCTGTGGAAGGGCTGCCTAGGGAAGGTGAGGGCCAGCAAGAGCTTTCAGGGCTAGCCCCTTTCGTGTGGGAGCAGTGGCTGGACGTTTGAAATTTGGGAGCTGGGCTCTGGCTGTGCCGGGAAGGAATGTCCGCACACTTCTGTCGCTAGGAAGCTGAGAGGGCCAGGGCTTGTGGGGCTGTGGAAGGGCTGCCTAGGGAAGGTGAGGGCCAGCAAGAGCTTTCAGGGCTAGCCCCTTTCATGTGGGAGCAGTGGCTGGACGTTTCCGATTTGGGAGCTGGGCTCTGGCTGTGCCGGGAAGGAACGTCCGTACACTGCTGTGGCTAGGAAGCTCAGAGGGCCAGTGCTTGTGGGGCTGTGGAAGGGCTGCCTAGGGAAGGTGAGGGCCAGCAAGAGCTTTCAGGGCTAGCCCCTTTGGTGTGGGAGCAGTGGCTGGACGTTTCCGATTTGGGAGCTGGGCTCTGGCTGTGCCGGGAAGGAACGTCCGCAGAGTACTGCGGCTAGGAAGCTCAGAGGGCCAGGGCTTGTGGGGCTGTGGAAGGGCTGCCTAGGGAAGGTGAGGGCCAGCAAGAGCTTTCAGGGCTAGCCCCTTTCGTGTGGGAGCAGTGGCTGGACGTTTGAAATTTGGGAGCTGGGTTCTGGCTGTGCCGGGAAGGAACGTCCGCACACTGCTGTGGCTAGGAAGCTGAGAGGGCCAGTGCTTGTGGGGCTGTGGAAGGGCTGCCTAGGGAAGGTGAGGGCCAGCCAGAGCTTTCAGGGCTAGCCCCTTTCGTGTGGGAGCAGTGGCTGGACGTTTCCGATTTGGGAGCTGGGCTCTGGCTGTGCCGGGAAGGAACGTCCGCAGAGTACTGCGGCTAGGAAGCTGAGAGGGCCAGGGCTTGTGGGGCTGTGGAAGGGCTGCCTAGGGAAGGGGATGGCCAGCAAGAGCTTTCAGGGCTAGCCCCTTTCGTGTGGGACCAGTGGCTGGACGTTTCCGATTTGGGAGCTGGGCTCTGGCTGTGCTGAGAAGGAACGTCCCCACACTGCTGTGGCTAGGAAGCTGAGAGGGCCAGGGCTTGTGGGGCTGTGGAAGGGCTGCCTAGGGAAGGTGAGGGCCAGCAAGAGCTTTCAGGGCTAGCCCCTTTCGTGTGGGAGCAGTGGCTGGACGTTTCCGATTTGGGAGCTGGGCTCTGGCTGTGCCGGGAAGGAACGTCCCCACACTGCTATGGCTAGGAAGCTCAGAGGGCCAGGGCTTGTGGGGCTGTGGAAGGGCTGCCTAGGGAAGGTGAGGGCCAGCAAGAGCTTTCAGGGCTAGCCCCTTTGGTGTGGGAGCAGTGGCTGGACGTTTCCGATCTGGGAGGTGGGCTCTGGCTGTGCCGGGAAGGAACGTCCGCAGAGTACTGCGGCTAGGAAGCTGAGAGGGCCAGGGCTTGTGGGGCTGTGGAAGGGCTGCCTAGGGAAGGTGAGGGCCAGCAAGAGCTTTCAGGGCTAGCCCCTTTCGTGTGGGAGCAGTGGCTGGACGTTTCCGATTTGGGAGCTGGGCTCTGGCTGTGCCGAGAAGGAACGTCCGCAGAGTACTGCGGCTAGGAAGCTGAGAGGGCCAGGGCTTGTGGGGCTGTGGAAGGGCTGCCTAGGGAAGGTGAGCGCCAGCAAGAGCTTTCAGGGCTAGCCCCTTTCGTGTGGGAGCAGTGGCTGGACGTTTCCGATTTGGGAGCTGGGCTCTGGCTGTGCCGGGAAGGAACGTCCGCAGAGTACTGCGGCTAGGAAGCTCAGAGGGCCAGGGCTTGTGGGGCTGTGGAAGGGCTGCCTAGGGAAGGTGAGGGCCAGCCAGAGCTTTCAGGGCTAGCCCCTTTCGTGTGGGAGCAGTGGCTGGACGTTTCCGATTTGGGAGCTGGGCTCTGGCTGTGCCGGGAAGGAACGTCCGCAGAGTACTGCGGCTAGGAAGCTGAGAGGGCCAGGGCTTGTGGGGCTGTGGAAGGGCTGCCTAGGGAAGGTGAGGGCCAGCAAGAGCTTTCAGGGCTAGCCCCTTTCGTGTGGGAGCAGTGGCTGGACGTTTGAAATTTGGGAGCTGGGCTCTGGCTGTGCCGGGAAGGAATGTCCGCACACTTCTGTCGCTAGGAAGCTGAGAGGGCCAGGGCTTGTGGGGCTGTGGAAGGGCTGCCTAGGGAAGGTGAGGGCCAGCAAGAGCTTTCAGGGCTAGCCCCTTTCATGTGGGAGCAGTGGCTGGACGTTTCCAATTTGGGAGCTGGGCTCTGGCTGTGCCGGGAAGGAACGTCCGCAGAGTACTGCGGCTAGGAAGCTGAGAGGGCCAGTGCTTGTGGGGCTGTGGAAGGGCTGCCTAGGGAAGGTAAGGGCCAGCAAGAGCTTTCAGTGCTAGCCCCTTTGGTGTGGGAGCAGTGGCTGGACGTTTCCGATTTGGGAGCTGGGCTCTGGCTGTGCCGGGAAGGAACGTCCGTACACTGCTGTGGCTAGGAAGCTCAGAGGGCCAGTGCTTGTGGGGCTGTGGAAGGGCTGCCTAGGGAAGGTGAGGGCCAGCAAGAGCTTTCAGGGCTAGCCCCTTTGGTGTGGGAGCAGTGGCTGGACGTTTCCGATTTGGGAGCTGGGCTCTGGCTGTGCCGGGAAGGAACGTCCGCAGAGTACTGCGGCTAGGAAGCTCAGAGGGCCAGGGCTTGTGGGGCTGTGGAAGGGCTGCCTAGGGAAGGTGAGGGCCAGCAAGAGCTTTCAGGGCTAGCCCCTTTCGTGTGGGAGCAGTGGCTGGACGTTTGAAATTTGGGAGCTGGGTTCTGGCTGTGCCGGGAAGGAACGTCCGCACACTGCTGTGGCTAGGAAGCTGAGAGGGCCAGGGCTTGTGGGGCTGTGGAAGGACTGCCTAGGGAAGGTGAGGGCCAGCAAGAGCTTTCAGGGCTAGCCCCATTCGTGTGGGAGCAGTGGCTGGACGTTTCCGATTTGGGAGCTGGGCTCTGGCTGTGCCGGGAAGGAACGTCCGCAGAGTACTGCGGCTAGGAAGCTGAGAGGGCCAGGGCTTGTGGGGCTGTGGAAGGGCTGCCTAGGGAAGGGGATGGCCAGCAAGAGCTTTCAGGGCTAGCCCCTTTCGTGTGGGAGCAGTGGCTGGACGTTTCCGATTTGGGAGCTGGGCTCTGGCTGTGCTGAGAAGGAACGTCCCCACACTGCTGTGGCTAGGAAGCTGAGAGGGCCAGGGCTTGTGGGGCTGTGGAAGGGCTGCCTAGGGAAGGTGAGGGCCAGCAAGAGCTTTCAGGGCTAGCCCCTTTCGTGTGGGAGCAGTGGCTGGACGTTTCCGATTTGGGAGCTGGGCTCTGGCTGTGCCGGGAAGGAACGTCCCCACACTTCTGTCGCTAGGAAGCTCAGAGGGCCAGGGCTTGTGGGGCTGTGGAAGGGCTGCCTAGGGAAGGTGAGGGCCAGCAAGAGCTTTCAGGGCTAGCCCCTTTCGTGTGGGAGCAGTGGCTGGACGTTTCCGATTTGGGAGCTGGGCTCTGGGTGTGCCGAGAAGGAACGTCCCCACACTGCTGTGGCTAGGAAGCTCAGAGGGCCAGGGCTTGTGGGGCTGTGGAAGGGCTGCCTAGGAAGGTGAGGGCCAGCAAGAGCTTTCAGGGCTAGCCCCTTTGGTGTGGGAGCAGTGGCTGGACGTTTCCGATTTGGGAGCTGGGCTCTGGCTGTGCCGAGAAGGAACGTCCCCACACTGCTATGGCTAGGAAGCTGAGAGGGCCAGGGCTTGTGGGGCTGTGGAAGGGCTGCCTAGGGAAGGTGAGGGCCAGCAAGAGCTTTCAGGGCTAGCCCCTTTCGTGTGGGAGCAGTGGCTGGACATTTCCGATTTGGGAGCTGGGCTCTGGCTGTGCCGGGAAGGAACGTCCCCACTGTGCTGTGGCTAGGAAGCTCAGAGGGCCAGGGCTTGTGGGGCTGTGGAAGGGCTGCCTAGGGAAGGTGAGGGCCAGCAAGAGCTTTCAGGGCTAGCCCCTTTCATGTGGGAGCAGTGGCTGGACGTTTCCAATTTGGGAGCTGGGCTCTGGCTGTGCCGGGAAGGAACGTCCGCAGAGTACTGCGGCTAGGAAGCTGAGAGGGCCAGTGCTTGTGGGGCTGTGGAAGGGCTGCCTAGGGAAGGTAAGGGCCAGCAAGAGCTTTCAGTGCTAGCCCCTTTGGTGTGGGAGCAGTGGCTGGACGTTTCCGATTTGGGAGCTGGGCTCTGGCTGTGCCGGGAAGGAACGTCCGTACACTGCTGTGGCTAGGAAGCTCAGAGGGCCAGTGCTTGTGGGGCTGTGGAAGGGCTGCCTAGGGAAGGTGAGGGCCAGCAAGAGCTTTCAGGGCTAGCCCCTTTGGTGTGGGAGCAGTGGCTGGACGTTTCCGATTTGGGAGCTGGGCTCTGGCTGTGCCGGGAAGGAACGTCCGCAGAGTACTGCGGCTAGGAAGCTCAGAGGGCCAGGGCTTGTGGGGCTGTGGAAGGGCTGCCTAGGGAAGGTGAGGGCCAGCAAGAGCTTTCAGGGCTAGCCCCTTTCGTGTGGGAGCAGTGGCTGGACGTTTGAAATTTGGGAGCTGGGTTCTGGCTGTGCCGGGAAGGAACGTCCGCACACTGCTGTGGCTAGGAAGCTGAGAGGGCCAGGGCTTGTGGGGCTGTGGAAGGACTGCCTAGGGAAGGTGAGGGCCAGCAAGAGCTTTCAGGGCTAGCCCCATTCGTGTGGGAGCAGTGGCTGGACGTTTCCGATTTGGGAGCTGGGCTCTGGCTGTGCCGGGAAGGAACGTCCGCAGAGTACTGCGGCTAGGAAGCTGAGAGGGCCAGGGCTTGTGGGGCTGTGGAAGGGCTGCCTAGGGAAGGGGATGGCCAGCAAGAGCTTTCAGGGCTAGCCCCTTTCGTGTGGGAGCAGTGGCTGGACGTTTCCGATTTGGGAGCTGGGCTCTGGCTGTGCTGAGAAGGAACGTCCCCACACTGCTGTGGCTAGGAAGCTGAGAGGGCCAGGGCTTGTGGGGCTGTGGAAGGGCTGCCTAGGGAAGGTGAGGGCCAGCAAGAGCTTTCAGGGCTAGCCCCTTTCTTGTGGGAGCAGTGGCTGGACGTTTCCGATTTGGGAGCTGGGCTCTGGCTGTGCCGGGAAGGAACGTCCCCACACTTCTGTCGCTAGGAAGCTCAGAGGGCCAGGGCTTGTGGGGCTGTGGAAGGGCTGCCTAGGGAAGGTGAGGGCCAGCAAGAGCTTTCAGGGCTAGCCCCTTTCGTGTGGGAGCAGTGGCTGGACGTTTCCGATTTGGGAGCTGGGCTCTGGGTGTGCCGAGAAGGAACGTCCCCACACTGCTATGGCTAGGAAGCTGAGAGGGCCAGGGCTTGTGGGGCTGTGGAAGGGCTGCCTAGGAAGGTGAGGGCCAGCAAGAGCTTTCAGGGCTAGCCCCTTTCGTGTGGGAGCAGTGGCTGGACGTTTCCGATTTGGGAGCTGGGCTCTGGCTGTGCCGAGAAGGAACGTCCCCACACTGCTATGGCTAGGAAGCTGAGAGGGCCAGGGCTTGTGGGGCTGTGGAAGGGCTGCCTAGGGAAGGTGAGGGCCAGCAAGAGCTTTCAGGGCTAGCCCCTTTCGTGTGGGAGCAGTGGCTGGACGTTTCCGATCTGGGAGCTGGGCTCTGGCTGTGCCGGGAAGGAACGTCCGCAGAGTACTGCGGCTAGGAAGCTGAGAGGGCCAGGGCTTGTGGGGCTGTGGAAGGGCTGCCTAGGGAAGGTGAGGGCCAGCAAGAGCTTTCAGGGCTAGCCCCTTTCGTGTGGGAGCAGTGGCTGGATGTTTCCAATTTGGGAGCTGGGCTCTGGCTGTGCCGGGAAGGAACGTCCCCACACTTCTGTCGCTAGGAAGCTCAGAGGGCCAGTGCTTGTGGGGCTGTGGAAGGGCTGCCTAGGGAAGGTGAGGGCCAGCAAGAGCTTTCAGTGTTAGCCCCTTTGGTGTGGAGCAGTGGCTGCACGTTTCCGATTTGGGAGCTGGGCTCTGGCTGTGCCGGGAAGGAACGTCCGCAGAGTACTGCGGCTAGGAAGCTGAGAGGGCCAGGGCTTGTGGGGCTGTGGAAGGGCTGCCTAGGGAAGGTGAGGGCCAGCAAGAGCTTTCAGGGCTAGCCCCTTTCGTGTGGGAGCAGTGGCTGGACGTTTCCGATTTGGGAGCTGGGCTCTGGCTGTGCCGGGAAGGAACGTCCGCAGAGTACTGCGGCTAGGAAGCTGAGAGGGCCAGGGCTTGTGGGGCTGTGGAAGGGCTGCCTAGGAAGGTGAGGGCCAGCAAGAGCTTTCAGGGCTAGCCCCTTTCGTGTGGGAGCAGTGGCTGGACGTTTCCGATTTGGGAGCTGGGCTCTGGCTGTGCCGGGAAGCAACGTCCGCAGCGTACTGTGGCTAGGAAGCTGAGAGGGCCAGGGCTTGTGGGGCTGTGGAAGGGCTGCCTAGGGAAGGTGAGGGCCAGCAAGAGCTTTCAGGGCTAGCCCCTTTCGTGTGGGAGCAGTGGCTGGACGTTTCCGATCTGGGAGCTGGGCTCTGGCTGTGCCGGGAAGGAACGTCCGCAGAGTACTGCGGCTAGGAAGCTCAGAGGGCCAGGGCTTGTGGGGCTGTGGAAGGGCTGCCTAGGGAAGGTGAGCGCCAGCCAGAGCTTTCAGGGCTAGCCCCTTTCGTGTGGGAGCAGTGGCTGGACGTTTCCAATTTGGGAGCTGGGCTCTGGCTGTGCCGGGAAGGAACGTCCCCACACTTCTGTCGCTAGGAAGCTCAGAGGGCCAGGGCTTGTGGGGCTGTGGAAGGGCTGCCTAGGGAAGGTAAGGGCCAGCAAGAGCTTTCAGTGGTAGCCGCTTTGGTGTGGAGCAGTGGCTGGACGTTTCCGATTTGGGAGCTGGGCTCTGGCTGTGCCGGGAAGGAACGTCCGCAGAGTACTGCGGCTAGGAAGCTCAGAGGGCCAGGGCTTGTGGGGCTGTGGAAGGGCTGCCTAGGGAAGGTGAGGGCCAGCAAGAGCTTTCAGGGCTAGCCCCTTTCGTGTGGGAGCAGTGGCTGGACGTTTGAAATTTGGGAGCTGGGTTCTGGCTGTGCCGGGAAGGAACGTCCGCACACTGCTGTGGCTAGGAAGCTGAGAGGGCCAGGGCTTGTGGGGCTGTGGAAGGGCTGCCTAGGGAAGGTGAGGGCCAGCAAGAGCTTTCAGGGCTAGCCCCATTCGTGTGGGAGCAGTGGCTGGACGTTTCCGATTTGGGAGCTGGGCTCTGGCTGTGCCGGGAAGGAACGTCCGCAGAGTACTGCGGCTAGGAAGCTGAGAGGGCCAGGGCTTGTGGGGCTGTGGAAGGGCTGCCTAGGGAAGGGGATGGCCAGCAAGAGCTTTCAGGGCTAGCCCCTTTCGTGTGGGACCAGTGGCTGGACGTTTCCGATTTGGGAGCTGGGCTCTGGCTGTGCCGGGAAGGAACGTCCGTACACTGCTGTGGCTAGGAAGCTGAGAGGGCCAGGGCTTGTGGGGCTGTGGAAGGGCTGCCTAGGGAAGGTGAGGGCCAGCAAGAGCTTTCAGGGCTAGCCCCTTTCGTGTGGGAGCAGTGGCTGGACGTTTGAAATTTGGGAGCTGGGCTCTGGCTGTGCCGAGAAGGAACGTCCCCACACTGCTATGGCTAGGAAGCTCAGAGGGCCAGGGCTTGTGGGGCTGTGGAAGGGCTGCCTAGGGAAGGTGAGGGCCAACAAGAGCTTTCAGGGCTAGCCCCTTTGGTGTGGGAGCAGTGGCTGGACGTTTCCGATCTGGGAGGTGGGCTCTGGCTGTGCCGGGAAGGAACGTCCACAGAGTACTGCGGCTAGGAAGCTGAGAGGGCCAGGGCTTGTGGGGCTGTGGAAGGGCTGCCTAGGGAAGGTGAGGGCCAGCAAGAGCTTTCAGGGCTAGCCCCTTTCGTGTGGGAGCAGTGGCTGGACGTTTCCGATTTGGGAGCTGGGCTCTGGCTGTGCCGGGAAGGAACGTCCCCACACTTCTGTCGCTAGGAAGATCAGAGGGCCAGTGCTTGTGGGGCTGTGGAAGGGCTGCCTAGGGAAGGTAAGGGCCAGCAAGAGCTTTCAGGGCTAGCCCCTTTGGTGTGGGAGCAGTGGCTGGACGTTTCCGATTTGGGAGCTGGGCTCTGGGTGTGCCGAGAAGGAACGTCCCCACACTGCTATGGCTAGGAAGCTGAGAGGGCCAGGGCTTGTGGGGCTGTGGAAGGGCTGCCTAGGAAGGTGAGGGCCAGCAAGAGCTTTCAGGGCTAGCCCCTTTCGTGTGGGAGCAGTGGCTGGACGTTTCCGATTTGGGAGCTGGGCTCTGGCTGTGCCGAGAAGGAACGTCTCCACACTGCTATGGCTAGGAAGCTCAGAGGGCCAGGGCTTGTGGGGCTGTGGAAGGGCTGCCTAGGGAAGGTGAGGGCCAGCAAGAGCTTTCAGGGCTAGCCCCTTTCGTGTGGGAGCAGTGGCTGGACGTTTCCGATCTGGGAGCTGGGCTCTGGCTGTGCCGGGAAGGAACGTCCGCAGAGTACTGCGGCTAGGAAGCTGAGAGGGCCAGGGCTTGTGGGGCTGTGGAAGGGCTGCCTAGGGAAGGTGAGGGCCAGCAAGAGCTTTCAGGGCTAGCCCCTTTCGTGTGGGAGCAGTGGCTGGATGTTTCCAATTTGGGAGCTGGGCTCTGGCTGTGCCGGGAAGGAACGTCCCCACACTTCTGTCGCTAGGAAGCTCAGAGGGCCAGTGCTTGTGGGGCTGTGGAAGGGCTGCCTAGGGAAGGTGAGGGCCAGCAAGAGCTTTCAGTGTTAGCCCCTTTGGTGTGGAGCAGTGGCTGCACGTTTCCGATTTGGGAGCTGGGCTCTGGCTGTGCCGGGAAGGAACGTCCGCACAGTGCTGTGGCTAGGAAGCTGAGAGGGCCAGGGCTTGTGGGGCTGTGGAAGGGCTGCCTAGGGAAGGTGAGGGCCAGGAAGAGCTTTCAGGGCTAGCCCCTTTCGTGTGGGAGCAGTGGCTGGACGTTTCCGATTTGGGAGCTGGGCTCTGGCTGTGCCGGGAAGGAACGTCCGCAGAGTACTGCGGCTAGGAAGCTGAGAGGGCCAGGGCTTGTGGGGCTGTGGAAGGGCTGCCTAGGAAGGTGAGGGCCAGCAAGAGCTTTCAGGGCTAGCCCCTTTCGTGTGGGAGCAGTGGCTGGACGTTTCCGATTTGGGAGCTGGGCTCTGGCTGTGCCGGGAAGGAACGTCCGCAGAGTACTGCGGCTAGGAAGCTGAGAGGGCCAGGGCTTGTGGGGCTGTGGAAGGGCTGCCTAGGGAAGGTGAGGGCCAGCAAGAGCTTTCAGGGCTAGCCCCTTTCGTGTGGGAGCAGTGGCTGGACGTTTCCGATCTGGGAGCTGGGCTCTGGCTGTGCCGGGAAGGAACGTCCGCAGAGTACTGCGGCTAGGAAGCTGAGAGGGCCAGGGCTTGTGGGGCTGTGGAAGGGCTGCCTAGGGAAGGTGAGGGCCAGCCAGAGCTTTCAGGGCTAGCCCCTTTCGTGTGGGAGCAGTGGCTGGACGTTTCCAATTTGGGAGCTGGGCTCTGGCTGTGCCGGGAAGGAACGTCCCCACACTTCTGTCGCTAGGAAGCTCAGAGGGCCAGTGCTTGTGGGGCTGTGGAAGGGCTGCCTAGGGAAGGTAAGGGCCAGCAAGAGCTTTCAGTGCTAGCCGCTTTGGTGTGGAGCAGTGGCTGGACGTTTCCGATTTGGGAGCTGGGCTCTGGCTGTGCCGGGAAGGAACGTCCGCAGAGTACTGCGGCTAGGAAGCTCAGAGGGCCAGGGCTTGTGGGGCTGTGGAAGGGCTGCCTAGGGAAGGTGAGGGCCAGCAAGAGCTTTCAGGGCTAGCCCCTTTCGTGTGGGAGCAGTGGCTGGACGTTTCCGATTTGGGAGCTGGGCTCTGGCTGTGCCGGGAAGGAACGTCCGCAGAGTACTGCGGCTAGGAAGCTCAGAGGGCCAGGGCTTGTGGGGCTGTGGAAGGGCTGCCTAGGGAAGGTGAGGGCCAGCAAGAGCTTTGAGGGCTAGCCCCTTTGGTGTGGGAGCAGTGGCTGGACGTTTCCGATTTGGGAGCTGGGCTCTGGCTGTGCTGAGAAGGAACGTCCGCAGAGTACTGCGGCTAGGAAGCTGAGAGGGCCAGGGCTTGTGGGGCTGTGGAAGGGCTGCCTAGGGAAGGTGAGGGCCAGCAAGAGCTTTCAGGGCTAGCCCCTTTGGTGTGGAGCAGTGGCTGGACGTTTCCGATTTGGGAGCTGGGCTCTGGCTGTGCCGGGAAGGAACGTCCGCACACTGCTGTGGCTAGGAAGCTGAGAGGGCCAGGGCTTGTGGGGCTGTGGAAGGGCTGCCTAGGGAAGGTGAGGGCCAGCAAGAGCTTTCAGGGCTAGCCCCATTCGTGTGGGAGCAGTGGCTGGACGTTTCCGATTTGGGAGCTGGGCTCTGGCTGTGCCGGGAAGGAACGTCCGCAGAGTACTGCGGCTAGGAAGCTGAGAGGGCCAGGGCTTGTGGGGCTGTGGAAGGGCTGCCTAGGGAAGGGGATGGCCAGCAAGAGCTTTCAGGGCTAGCCCCTTTCGTGTGGGACCAGTGGCTGGACGTTTCCGATTTGGGAGCTGGGCTCTGGCTGTGCTGAGAAGGAACGTCCCCACACTGCTGTGGCTAGGAAGGTCAGAGGGCCAGGGCTTGTGGGGCTGTGGAAGGGCTGCCTAGGGAAGGTGAGGGCCAGCAAGAGCTTTCAGGGCTAGCCCCTTTCGTGTGGGAGCAGTGGCTGGACGTTTGAAATTTGGGAGCTGGGCTCTGGCTGTGCCGAGAAGGAACGTCCCCACACTGCTATGGCTAGGAAGCTCAGAGGGCCAGTGCTTGTGGGGCTGTGGAAGGGCTGCCTAGGGAAGGTAAGGGCCAGCAAGAGCTTTCAGGGCTAGCCCCTTTGGTGTGGGAGCAGTGGCTGGACGTTTCCGATTTGGGAGCTGGGCTCTGGGTGTGCCGAGAAGGAACGTCCCCACACTGCTATGGCTAGGAAGCTGAGAGGGCCAGGGCTTGTGGGGCTGTGGAAGGGCTGCCTAGGAAGGTGAGGGCCAGCAAGAGCTTTCAGGGCTAGCCCCTTTCGTGTGGGAGCAGTGGCTGGACGTTTCCGATTTGGGAGCTGGGCTCTGGCTGTGCCGAGAAGGAACGTCCCCACACTGCTATGGCTAAGAAGCTGAGAGGGCCAGGGCTTGTGGGGCTGTGGAAGGGCTGCCTAGGGAAGGTGAGGGCCAGCAAGAGCTTTCAGGGCTAGCCCCTTTCGTGTGGGAGCAGTGGCTGGACGTTTCCGATCTGGGAGCTGGGCTCTGGCTGTGCCGGGAAGGAACGTCCGCAGAGTACTGCGGCTAGGAAGCTGAGAGGGCCAGGGCTTGTGGGGCTGTGGAAGGGCTGCCTAGGGAAGGTGAGGGCCAGCAAGAGCTTTCAGGGCTAGCCCCTTTCGTGTGGGAGCAGTGGCTGGATGTTTCCAATTTGGGAGCTGGGCTCTGGCTGTGCCGGGAAGGAACGTCCCCACACTTCTGTCGCTAGGAAGCTCAGAGGGCCAGTTCTTGTGGGGCTGTGGAAGGGCTGCCTAGGGAAGGTGAGGGCCAGCAAGAGCTTTCAGGGCTAGCCCCTTTCGTGTGGAGCAGTGGCTTGACGTTTCCGATTTGGGAGCTGGGCTCTGGGTGTGCCGAGAAGGAACGTCCGCACAGTGCTGTGGCTAGGAAGCTGAGAGGGCCAGGGCTTGTGGGGCTGTGGAAGGGCTGCCTAGGGAAGGTGAGGGCCAGCAAGAGCTTTCAGGGCTAGCCCCTTTGGTGTGGGAGCAGTGGCTGGACGTTTCCGATTTGGGAGCTGGGCTCTGGCTGTGCCGGGAAGGAACGTCCGCAGAGTACTGCGGCTAGGAAGCTGAGAGGGCCAGGGCTTGTGGGGCTGTGGAAGGGCTGCCTAGGAAGGTGAGGGCCAGCAAGAGCTTTCAGGGCTAGCCCCTTTCGTGTGGGAGCAGTGGCTGGACGTTTCCGATTTGGGAGCTGGGCTCTGGCTGTGCCGGGAAGGAACGTCCGCAGAGTACTGCGGCTAGGAAGCTGAGAGGGCCAGGGCTTGTGGGGCTGTGGAAGGGCTGCCTAGGGAAGGTGAGGGCCAGCAAGAGCTTTCAGGGCTAGCCCCTTTGGTGTGGGAGCAGTGGCTGGACGTTTCCGATCTGGGAGCTGGGCTCTGGCTGTGCCGGGAAGGAACGTCCGCAGAGTACTGCGGCTAGGAAGCTGAGAGGGCCAGGGCTTGTGGGGCTGTGGAAGGGCTGCCTAGGGAAGGTGAGGGCCAGCCAGAGCTTTCAGGGCTAGCCCCTTTCGTGTGGGAGCAGTGGCTGGACGTTTCCAATTTGGGAGCTGGGCTCTGGCTGTGCCGGGAAGGAACGTCCCCACACTTCTGTCGCTAGGAAGCTCAGAGGGCCAGTGCTTGTGGGGCTGTGGAAGGGCTGCCTAGGGAAGGTAAGGGCCAGCAAGAGCTTTCAGTGCTAGCCGCTTTGGTGTGGAGCAGTGGCTGGACGTTTCCGATTTGGGAGCTGGGCTCTGGCTGTGCCGGGAAGGAACGTCCGCAGAGTACTGCGGCTAGGAAGCTCAGAGGGCCAGGGCTTGTGGGGCTGTGGAAGGGCTGCCTAGGGAAGGTGAGGGCCAGCAAGAGCTTTCAGGGCTAGCCCCTTTCGTGTGGGAGCAGTGGCTGGACGTTTCCGATTTGGGAGCTGGGCTCTGGCTGTGCCGGGAAGGAACGTCCGCAGAGTACTGCGGCTAGGAAGCTGAGAGGGCCAGGGCTTGTGGGGCTGTGGAAGGGCTGCCTAGGGAAGGGGATGGCCAGCAAGAGCTTTCAGGGCTAGCCCCTTTCGTGTGGGACCAGTGGCTGGACGTTTCCGATTTGGGAGCTGGGCTCTGGCTGTGCTGAGAAGGAACGTCCGCAGAGTACTGCGGCTAGGAAGCTGAGAGGGCCAGGGCTTGTGGGGCTGTGGAAGGGCTGCCTAGGGAAGGTGAGGGCCAGCAAGAGCTTTCAGGGCTAGCCCCTTTCATGTGGGAGCAGTGGCTGGACGTTTCCAATTTGGGAGCTGGGCTCTGGCTGTGCCGGGAAGGAACGTCCGCAGAGTACTGCGGCTAGGAAGCTGAGAGGGCCAGTGCTTGTGGGGCTGTGGAAGGGCTGCCTAGGGAAGGTAAGGGCCAGCAAGAGCTTTCAGTGCTAGCCCCTTTGGTGTGGGAGCAGTGGCTGGACGTTTCCGATTTGGGAGCTGGGCTCTGGCTGTGCCGGGAAGGAACGTCCCCACACTGCTGTGGCTAGGAAGCTCAGAGGGCCAGTGCTTGTGGGGCTGTGGAAGGGCTGCCTAGGGAAGGTGAGGGCCAGCCAGAGCTTTCAGGGCTAGCCCCTTTGGTGTGGGAGCAGTGGCTGGACGTTTCCGATTTGGGAGCTGGGCTCTGGCTGTGCTGAGAAGGAACGTCCGCAGAGTACTGCGGCTAGGAAGCTGAGAGGGCCAGGGCTTGTGGGGCTGTGGAAGGGCTGCCTAGGAAGGTGAGGGCCAGCAAGAGCTTTCAGGGCTAGCCCCTTTGGTGTGGAGCAGTGGCTGGACGTTTCCGATTTGGGAGCTGGGCTCTGGCTGGGCTGAGAAGGAACGTCCACAGAGTACTGCGGCTAGGAAGCTGAGAGGGCCAGGGCTTGTGGGGCTGTGGAAGGGCTGCCTAGGGAAGGTGAGGGCCAGCAAGAGCTTTCAGGGCTAGCCCCTTTGGTGTGGGAGCAGTGGCTGGACGTTTCCGATTTGGGAGCTGGGCTCTGGCTGTGCTGAGAAGGAACATCCGCAGAGTACTGCGGCTAGGAAGCTGAGAGGGCCAGGGCTTGTGGGGCTGTGGAAGGGCTGCCTAGAGAAGGTGAGGGCCAGCAAGAGCTTTCAGGGCTAGCCCCTTTCGTGTGGGAGCAGTGGCTGGACGTTTCCGATTTGGGAGCTGGGCTCTGGCTGGGCTGAGAAGGAACGTCCGCAGAGTACTGCGGCTAGGAAGCTGAGAGGGCCAGGGCTTGTGGGGCTGTGGAAGGGCTGCCTAGGGAAGGTGAGGGCCAGCAAGAGCTTTCAGGGCTAGCCCCTTTCGTGTGGGAGCAGTGGCTGGACGTTTCCGATTTGGGAGCTGGGCTCTGGCTGTGCCGGGAAGGAACGTCCCCACACTGCTATGGCTAGGAAGCTGAGAGGGCCAGGGCTTGTGGGGCTGTGGAAGGGCTGCCTAGGGAAGGTGAGGGCCAGCAAGAGCTTTCAGGGCTAGCCCCTTTCGTGTGGGAGCAGTGGCTGGACATTTCCGATCTGGGAGCTGGGCTCTGGCTGTGCCGGGAAGGAACGTCCGCAGAGTACTGCGGCTAGGAAGCTGAGAGGGCCAGGGCTTGTGGGGCTGTGGAAGGGCTGCCTAGGGAAGGTGAGGGCCAGCAAGAGCTTTCAGGGCTAGCCCCTTTCGTGTGGGAGCAGTGGCTGGACGTTTCCGATTTGGGAGCTGGGCTCTGGCTGTGCTGAGAAGGAACGTCCGCAGAGTACTGCGGCTAGGAAGCTGAGAGGGCCAGGGCTTGTGGGGCTGTGGAAGGGCTGCCTAGGGAAGGTGAGGGCCAGCAAGAGCTTTCAGGGCTAGCCCCTTTCGTGTGGGAGCAGTGGCTGGACGTTTCCAATTTGGGAGCTGGGCTCTGGCTGTGCCGGGAAGGAACGTCCCCACACTGCTGTGGCTAGGAAGCTCAGAGGGCCAGGGCTTGTGGGGCTGTGGAAGGGCTGCCTAGGGAAGGTGAGGGCCAGCAAGAGCTTTCAGGGCTAGCCCCTTTCGTGTGGGAGCAGTGGCTGGACGTTTCCGATTTGGGAGCTGGGCTCTGGCTGTGCCGGGAAGGAACGTCCGCAGAGTACTGCGGCTAGGAAGCTCAGAGGGCCAGGGCTTGTGGGGCTGTGGAAGGGCTGCCTAGGAAGGTGAGGGCCAGCAAGAGCTTTCAGGGCTAGCCCCTTTCGTGTGGGAGCAGTGGCTGGACGTTTCCAATTTGGGAGCTGGGCTCTGGCTGTGCCGGGAAGGAACGTCCGCAGAGTACTGCGGCTAGGAAGCTGAGAGGGCCAGGGCTTGTGGGGCTGTGGAAGGGCTGCCTAGGGAAGGTGAGGGCCAGCAAGAGCTTTCAGGGCTAGCCCCTTTCGTGTGGGAGCAGTGGCTGGACGTTTCCGATTTGGGAGCTGGGCTCTGACTGTTCTGAGAAGGAACGTCCGCAGAGTACTGCGGCTAGGAAGCTGAGAGGGCCAGGGCTTGTGGGGCTGTGGAAGGGCTGCCTAGGGAAGGTGAGGGCCAGCAAGAGCTTTCAGGGCTAGCCCCTTTCGTGTGGGAGCAGTGGCTGGACATTTCCGATTTGGGAGCTGGGCTCTGGCTGTGCCGAGAAGGAACGTCCCCACTGTGCTGTGGCTAGGAAGCTCAGAGGGCCAGGGCTTGTGGGGCTGTGGAAGGGCTGCCTAGGGAAGGTGAGGGCCAGCAAGAGCTTTCAGGGCTAGCCCCTTTCGTGTGGGAGCAGTGGCTGGACGTTTCCGATTTGGGAGCTGGGCTCTGGCTGTGCCGGGAAGGAACGTCCGCAGAGTACTGCGGCTAGGAAGCTCAGAGGGCCAGGGCTTGTGGGGCTGTGGAAGGGCTGCCTAGGAAGGTGAGGGCCAGCAAGAGCTTTCAGGGCTAGCCCCTTTCGTGTGGGAGCAGTGGCTGGACGTTTCCGATTTGGGAGCTGGGCTCTGGCTGTGCCGGGAAGGAACGTCCGCAGAGTACTGCGGCTAGGAAGCTCAGAGGGCCAGGGCTTGTGGGGCTGTGGAAGGGCTGCCTAGGGAAGGTGAGGGCCAGCAAGAGCTTTCAGGGCTAGCCCCTTTCGTGTGGGAGCAGTGGCTGGACGTTTCCGATTTGGGAGCTGGGCTCTGGCTGTGCCGGGAAGGAACGTCCGCAGAGTTTCGTGGCTAGGAAGCTGAGAGGGCCAGGGCTTGTGGGGCTGTGGAAGGGCTGCCTAGGGAAGGTAAGGGCCAGCAAGAGCTTTCAGTGCTAGCCGCTTTGGTGTGGAGCAGTGGCTGGACGTTTCCGATTTGGGAGCTGGGCTCTGGCTGTGCCGGGAAGGAACGTCCGCAGAGTACTGCGGCTAGGAAGCTCAGAGGGCCAGGGCTTGTGGGGCTGTGGAAGGGCTGCCTAGGGAAGGTGAGGGCCAGCAAGAGCTTTCAGGGCTAGCCCCTTTCGTGTGGGAGCAGTGGCTGGACGTTTCCGATTTGGGAGCTGGGCTCTGGCTGTGCCGGGAAGGAACGTCCGCAGAGTACTGCGGCTAGGAAGCTCAGAGGGCCAGGGCTTGTGGGGCTGTGGAAGGGCTGCCTAGGGAAGGTGAGGGCCAGCAAGAGCTTTGAGGGCTAGCCCCTTTGGTGTGGGAGCAGTGGCTGGACGTTTCCGATTTGGGAGCTGGGCTCTGGCTGTGCTGAGAAGGAACGTCCGCAGAGTACTGCAGCTAGGAAGCTGAGAGGGCCAGGGCTTGTGGGGCTGTGGAAGGGCTGCCTAGGGAAGGTGAGGGCCAGCAAGAGCTTTCAGGGCTAGCCCCTTTGGTGTGGGAGCAGTGGCTGGACGTTTCCGATTTGGGAGCTGGGCTCTGGCTGTGCTGAGAAGGAACATCCGCAGAGTACTGCGGCTAGGAAGCTGAGAGGGCCAGGGCTTGTGGGGCTGTGGAAGGGCTGCCTAGGAAGGTGAGGGCCAGCAAGAGCTTTCAGGGCTAGCCCCTTTCGTGTGGGAGCAGTGGCTGGATGTTTCCGATTTGGGAGCTGGGCTCTGGCTGGGCTGAGAAGGAACGTCCGCAGAGTACTGCGGCTAGGAAGCTGAGAGGGCCAGGGCTTGTGGGGCTGTGGAAGGGCTGCCTAGGGAAGGTGAGGGCCAGCAAGAGCTTTCAGGGCTAGCCCCTTTGGTGTGGGAGCAGTGGCTGGACGTTTCCGATTTGGGAGCTGGGCTCTGGCTGTGCTGAGAAGGAACATCCGCAGAGTACTGCGGCTAGGAAGCTGAGAGGGCCAGGGCTTGTGGGGCTGTGGAAGGGCTGCCTAGAGAAGGTGAGGGCCAGCAAGAGCTTTCAGGGCTAGCCCCTTTCGTGTGGGAGCAGTGGCTGGACGTTTCCGATTTGGGAGCTGGGCTCTGGCTGGGCTGAGAAGGAAGGTCCGCAGAGTACTGCGGCTAGGAAGCTGAGAGGGCCAGGGCTTGTGGGGCTGTGGAAGGGCTGCCTAGGGAAGGTGAGGGCCAGCAAGAGCTTTCAGGGCTAGCCCCTTTCGTGTGGGAGCAGTGGCTGGACGTTTCCGATTTGGGAGCTGGGCTCTGGCTGTGCCGAGAAGGAACGTCCCCACACTGCTATGGCTAGGAAGCTGACAGGGCCAGGGCTTGTGGGGCTGTGGAAGGGCTGCCTAGGGAAGGTGAGGGCCAGCAAGAGCTTTCAGGGCTAGCCCCTTTCGTGTGGGAGCAGTGGCTGGACGTTTCCGATCTGGGAGCTGGGCTCTGGCTGTGCCGGGAAGGAACGTCCGCAGAGTACTGCGGCTAGGAAGCTGAGAGGGCCAGGGCTTGTGGGGCTGTGGAAGGGCTGCCTAGGGAAGGTGAGGGCCAGCAAGAGCTTTCAGGGCTAGCCCCTTTCGTGTGGAGCAGTGGCTGGACGTTTCCAATTTGGGAGCTGGGCTCTGGCTGTGCCGGGAAGGAACGTCCCCACACTTCTGTCGCTAGGAAGCTCAGAGGGCCAGTGCTTGTGGGGCTGTGGAAGGGCTGCCTAGGGAAGGTGAGGGCCAGCAAGAGCTTTCAGGGCTAGCCCCTTTCATGTGGGAGCAGTGGCTGGACGTTTCCGATTTGGGAGCTGGGCTCTGGCTGTGCCGGGAAGGAACGTCCGCACACTGCTGTGGCTAGGAAGCTCAGAGGGCCAGTGCTTGTGGGGCTGTGGAAGGGCTGCCTAGGGAAGGTGAGGGCCAGCAAGAGCTTTCAGGGCTAGCCCCTTTCGTGTGGGAGCAGTGGCTGGACGTTTCCGATTTGGGAGCTGGGCTCTGGCTGTGCCGGGAAGGAACGTCCGCAGAGTACTGCGGCTAGGAAGCTCAGAGGGCCAGGGCTTGTGGGGCTGTGGAAGGGCTGCCTAGGAAGGTGAGGGCCAGCAAGAGCTTTCAGGGCTAGCCCCTTTCGTGTGGGAGCAGTGGCTGGACGTTTCCAATTTGGGAGCTGGGCTCTGGCTGTGCCGGGAAGGAACGTCCGCAGAGTACTGCGGCTAGGAAGCTGAGAGGGCCAGGGCTTGTGGGGCTGTGGAAGGGCTGCCTAGGGAAGGTGAGGGCCAGCAAGAGCTTTCAGGGCTAGCCCCTTTCGTGTGGGAGCAGTGGCTGGACGTTTCCGATTTGGGAGCTGGGCTCTGACTGTTCTGAGAAGGAACGTCCGCAGAGTACTGCGGCTAGGAAGCTGAGAGGGCCAGGGCTTGTGGGGCTGTGGAAGGGCTGCCTAGGGAAGGTGAGGGCCAGCAAGAGCTTTCAGGGCTAGCCCCTTTCGTGTGGGAGCAGTGGCTGGACATTTCCGATTTGGGAGCTGGGCTCTGGCTGTGCCGAGAAGGAACGTCCCCACTGTGCTGTGGCTAGGAAGCTCAGAGGGCCAGGGCTTGTGGGGCTGTGGAAGGGCTGCCTAGGGAAGGTGAGGGCCAGCAAGAGCTTTCAGGGCTAGCCCCTTTCGTGTGGGAGCAGTGGCTGGACGTTTCCGATTTGGGAGCTGGGCTCTGGCTGTGCCGGGAAGGAACGTCCGCAGAGTACTGCGGCTAGGAAGCTCAGAGGGCCAGGGCTTGTGGGGCTGTGGAAGGGCTGCCTAGGAAGGTGAGGGCCAGCAAGAGCTTTCAGGGCTAGCCCCTTTCGTGTGGGAGCAGTGGCTGGACGTTTCCGATTTGGGAGCTGGGCTCTGGCTGTGCCGGGAAGGAACGTCCGCAGAGTACTGCGGCTAGGAAGCTCAGAGGGCCAGGGCTTGTGGGGCTGTGGAAGGGCTGCCTAGGGAAGGTGAGGGCCAGCAAGAGCTTTCAGGGCTAGCCCCTTTCGTGTGGGAGCAGTGGCTGGACGTTTCCGATTTGGGAGGTGGGCTCTGACTGTGCTCAGAAGGAACGTCCGCAGAGTTTCGTGGCTAGGAAGCTGAGAGGGCTAGGGCTTGTGGGGCTGTGGAAGGGCTGCCTAGGGAAGGTAAGGGCCAGCAAGAGCTTTCAGTGCTAGCCGCTTTGGTGTGGAGCAGTGGCTGGACGTTTCCGATTTGGGAGCTGGGCTCTGGCTGTGCCGGGAAGGAACGTCCGCAGAGTACTGCGGCTAGGAAGCTCAGAGGGCCAGGGCTTGTGGGGCTGTGGAAGGGCTGCCTAGGGAAGGTGAGGGCCAGCAAGAGCTTTCAGGGCTAGCCCCTTTCGTGTGGGAGCAGTGGCTGGACGTTTCCGATTTGGGAGCTGGGCTCTGGCTGTCCTGAGAAGGAACGTCCGCAGAGTACTGCGGCTAGGAAGCTGAGAGGGCCAGGGCTTGTGGGGCTGTGGAAGGGCTGCCTAGGAAGGTGAGGGCCAGCAAGAGCTTTCAGGGCTAGCCCCTTTCGTGTGGGAGCAGTGGCTGGATGTTTCCGATTTGGGAGCTGGGCTCTGGCTGGGCTGAGAAGGAACGTCTGCAGAGTACTGCGGCTAGGAAGCTGAGAGGGCCAGGGCTTGTGGGGCTGTGGAAGGGCTGCCTAGGGAAGGTGAGGGCCAGCAAGAGCTTTCAGGGCTAGCCCCTTTGGTGTGGGAGCAGTGGCTGGACGTTTCCGATTTGGGAGCTGGGCTCTGGCTGTGCTGAGAAGGAACATCCGCAGAGTACTGCGGCTAGGAAGCTGAGAGGGCCAGGGCTTGTGGGGCTGTGGAAGGGCTGCCTAGAGAAGGTGAGGGCCAGCAAGAGCTTTCAGGGCTAGCCCCTTTCGTGTGGGAGCAGTGGCTGGACGTTTCCGATTTGGGAGCTGGGCTCTGGCTGGGCTGAGAAGGAACGTCCGCAGAGTACTGCGGCTAGGAAGCTGAGAGGGCCAGGGCTTGTGGGGCTGTGGAAGGGCTGCCTAGGGAAGGTGAGGGCCAGCAAGAGCTTTCAGGGCTAGCCCCTTTCGTGTGGGAGCAGTGGCTGGACGTTTCCGATTTGGGAGCTGGGCTCTGGCTGTGCCGAGAAGGAACGTCCCCACACTGCTATGGCTAGGAAGCTGACAGGGCCAGGGCTTGTGGGGCTGTGGAAGGGCTGCCTAGGGAAGGTGAGGGCCAGCAAGAGCTTTCAGGGCTAGCCCCTTTCGTGTGGGAGCAGTGGCTGGACGTTTCCGATCTGGGAGCTGGGCTCTGGCTGTGCCGGGAAGGAACGTCCGCAGAGTACTGCGGCTAGGAAGCTGAGAGGGCCAGGGCTTGTGGGGCTGTGGAAGGGCTGCCTAGGGAAGGTGAGGGCCAGCAAGAGCTTTCAGGGCTAGCCCCTTTCGTGTGGAGCAGTGGCTGGACGTTTCCAATTTGGGAGCTGGGCTCTGGCTGTGCCGGGAAGGAACGTCCCCACACTTCTGTCGCTAGGAAGCTCAGAGGGCCAGTGCTTGTGGGGCTGTGGAAGGGCTGCCTAGGGAAGGTGAGGGCCAGCAAGAGCTTTCAGGGCTAGCCCCTTTCATGTGGGAGCAGTGGCTGGACGTTTCCGATTTGGGAGCTGGGCTCTGGCTGTGCCGGGAAGGAACGTCCGCACACTGCTGTGGCTAGGAAGCTCAGAGGGCCAGTGCTTGTGGGGCTGTGGAAGGGCTGCCTAGGGAAGGTGAGGGCCAGCAAGAGCTTTCAGGGCTAGCCCCTTTGGTGTGGGAGCAGTGGCTGGACGTTTCCGATTTGGGAGCTGGGCTCTGGCTGTGCCGGGAAGGAACGTCCGCAGAGTACTGCGGCTAGGAAGCTCAGAGGGCCAGGGCTTGTGGGGCTGTGGAAGGGCTGCCTAGGAAGGTGAGGGCCAGCAAGAGCTTTCAGGGCTAGCCCCTTTCGTGTGGGAGCAGTGGCTGGACGTTTCCAATTTGGGAGCTGGGCTCTGGCTGTGCCGGGAAGCAACGTCCGCAGAGTACTGCGGCTAGGAAGCTGAGAGGGCCAGGGCTTGTGGGGCTGTGGAAGGGCTGCCTAGGGAAGGTGAGGGCCAGCAAGAGCTTTCAGGGCTAGCCCCTTTCGTGTGGGAGCAGTGGCTGGACGTTTCCGATTTGGGAGCTGGGCTCTGACTGTTCTGAGAAGGAACGTCCGCAGAGTACTGCGGCTAGGAAGCTGAGAGGGCCAGGGCTTGTGGGGCTGTGGAAGGGCTGCCTAGGGAAGGTGAGGGCCAGCAAGAGCTTTCAGGGCTAGCCCCTTTCGTGTGGGAGCAGTGGCTGGACGTTTCCGATTTGGGAGCTGGGCTCTGGCTGTGCCGGGAAGGAACGTCCGCAGAGTACTGCGGCTAGGAAGCTCATAGGGCCAGGGCTTGTGGGGCTGTGGAAGGGCTGCCTAGGGAAGGTGTGGGCCAGCAAGAGCTTTCAGGGCTAGCCCCTTTCGTGTGGGAGCAGTGGCTGGACGTTTCCGATTTGGGAGCTGGGCTCTGGCTGTGCCGGGAAGGAACGTCCGCAGAGTACTGCGGCTAGGAAGCTCAGAGGGCCAGGGCTTGTGGGGCTGTGGAAGGGCTGCCTAGGGAAGGTGAGGGCCAGCAAGAGCTTTCAGGGCTAGCCCCTTTCGTGTGGGAGCAGTGGCTGGACGTTTCCGATTTGGGAGGTGGGCTCTGACTGTGCTCAGAAGGAACGTCCGCAGAGTTTCGTGGCTAGGAAGCTGAGAGGGCTAGGGCTTGTGGGGCTGTGGAAGGGCTGCCTAGGGAAGGTAAGGGCCAGCAAGAGCTTTCAGTGCTAGCCGCTTTGGTGTGGAGCAGTGGCTGGACGTTTCCGATTTGGGAGCTGGGCTCTGGCTGTGCCGGGAAGGAACGTCCGCAGAGTACTGCGGCTAGGAAGCTCAGAGGGCCAGGGCTTGTGGGGCTGTGGAAGGGCTGCCTAGGGAAGGTGAGGGCCAGCAAGAGCTTTCAGGGCTAGCCCCTTTCGTGTGGGAGCAGTGGCTGGACGTTTCCGATTTGGGAGCTGGGCTCTGGCTGTGCCGGGAAGGAACGTCCGCAGAGTACTGCGGCTAGGAAGCTCAGAGGGCCAGGGCTTGTGGGGCTGTGGAAGGGCTGCCTAGGGAAGGTGAGGGCCAGCAAGAGCTTTCAGGGCTAGCCCCTTTGGTGTGGGAGCAGTGGCTGGACGTTTCCGATTTGGGAGCTGGGCTCTGGCTGTGCCGGGAAGGAACGTCCGCAGAGTACTGCGGCTAGGAAGCTGAGAGGGCCAGGGCTTGTGGGGCTGTGGAAGGGCTGCCTAGGAAGGTGAGGGCCAGCAAGAGCTTTCAGGGCTAGCCCCTTTCGTGTGGGAGCAGTGGCTGGATGTTTCCGATTTGGGAGCTGGGCTCTGGCTGGGCTGAGAAGGAACGTCTGCAGAGTACTGCGGCTAGGAAGCTGAGAGGGCCAGGGCTTGTGGGGCTGTGGAAGGGCTGCCTAGGGAAGGTGAGGGCCAGCAAGAGCTTTCAGGGCTAGCCCCTTTGGTGTGGGAGCAGTGGCTGGACGTTTCCGATTTGGGAGCTGGGCTCTGGCTGTGCTGAGAAGGAACATCCGCAGAGTACTGCGGCTAGGAAGCTGAGAGGGCCAGGGCTTGTGGGGCTGTGGAAGGGCTGCCTAGAGAAGGTGAGGGCCAGCAAGAGCTTTCAGGGCTAGCCCCTTTCGTGTGGGAGCAGTGGCTGGACGTTTCCGATTTGGGAGCTGGGCTCTGGCTGGGCTGAGAAGGAACGTCCGCAGAGTACTGCGGCTAGGAAGCTGAGAGGGCCAGGGCTTGTGGGGCTGTGGAAGGGCTGCCTAGGGAAGGTGAGGGCCAGCAAGAGCTTTCAGGGCTAGCCCCTTTCGTGTGGGAGCAGTGGCTGGACGTTTCCGATCTGGGAGCTGGGCTCTGGCTGTGCCGGGAAGGAACGTCCGCAGAGTACTGCGGCTAGGAAGCTGAGAGGGCCAGGGCTTGTGGGGCTGTGGAAGGGCTGCCTAGGGAAGGTGAGGGCCAGCAAGAGTTTTCAGGGCTAGCCCCTTTCGTGTGGGAGCAGTGGCTGGACGTTTCCGATTTGGGAGCTGGGCTCTGGCTGTGCTGAGAAGGAACGTCCGCAGAGTACTGCGGCTAGGAAGCTGAGAGGGCCAGGGCTTGTGGGGCTGTGGAAGGGCTGCCTAGGGAAGGTGAGGGCCAGCAAGAGCTTTCAGGGCTAGCCCCTTTGGTGTGGGAGCAGTGGCTGGACGTTTGAAATTTGGGAGCTGGGCTCTGGCTGTGCCGGGAAGGAACGTCCCCACACTGCTGTGGCTAGGAAGCTGAGAGGGCCAGGGCTTGTGGGGCTGTGGAAGGGCTGCCTAGGGAAGGTGAGGGCCAGCAAGAGCTTTCAGGGCTAGCCCCTTTCGTGTGGGAGCAGTGGCTGGACGTTTCCGATTTGGGAGCTGGGCTCTGGCTGTGCCGGGAAGGAACGTCCGCAGAGTACTGCGGCTAGGAAGCTCAGAGGGCCAGGGCTTGTGGGGCTGTGGAAGGGCTGCCTAGGGAAGGTGAGGGCCAGCAAGAGCTTTCAGGGCTAGCCCCTTTCGTGTGGGACCAGTGGCTGGACGTTTCCAATTTGGGAGCTGGGCTCTGGCTGTGCCGGGAAGGAACGTCCCCACACTTCTGTCGCTAGGAAGCTCAGAGGGCCAGTGCTTGTGGGGCTGTGGAAGGGCTGCCTAGGGAAGGTGAGGGCCAGCAAGAGCTTTCAGGGCTAGCCCCTTTGGTGTGGAGCAGTGGCTGGACGTTTCCGATTTGGGAGCTGGGCTCTGGCTGTGCCGGGAAGGAACGTCCGCAGAGTACTGCGGCTAGGAAGCTGAGAGGGCCAGGGCTTGTGGGGCTGTGGAAGGGCTGCCTAGGAAGGTGAGGGCCAGCAAGAGCTTTCAGGGCTAGCCCCTTTCGTGTGGGAGCAGTGGCTGGACGTTTCCAATTTGGGAGCTGGGCTCTGGCTGTGCCGGGAAGGAACGTCCGCAGAGTACTGCGGCTAGGAAGCTCAGAGGGCCAGGGCTTGTGGGGCTGTGGAAGGGCTGCCTAGGGAAGGTGAGGGCCAGCAAGAGCTTTCAGGGCTAGCCCCTTTCGTGTGGGAGCAGTGGCTGGACGTTTCCGATTTGGGAGCTGGGCTCTGACTGTTCTGAGAAGGAACGTCCGCAGAGTACTGCGGCTAGGAAGCTGAGAGGGCCAGGGCTTGTGGGGCTGTGGAAGGGCTGCCTAGGGAAGGTGAGGGCCAGCAAGAGCTTTCAGGGCTAGCCCCTTTCGTGTGGGAGCAGTGGCTGGACATTTCCGATTTGGGAGCTGGGCTCTGGCTGTGCCGAGAAGGAACGTCCCCACTGTGCTGTGGCTAGGAAGCTGAGAGGGCCAGGGCTTGTGGGGCTGTGGAAGGGCTGCCTAGGGAAGGTGAGGGCCAGCAAGAGCTTTCAGGGCTAGCCCCTTTCGTGTGGGAGCAGTGGCTGGACGTTTCCGATTTGGGAGCTGGGCTCTGGCTGTGCCGGGAAGGAACGTCCGCAGAGTACTGCGGCTAGGAAGCTCAGAGGGCCAGGGCTTGTGGGGCTGTGGAAGGGCTGCCTAGGAAGGTGAGGGCCAGCAAGAGCTTTCAGGGCTAGCCCCTTTCGTGTGGGAGCAGTGGCTGGACGTTTCCGATTTGGGAGCTGGGCTCTGGCTGTGCCGGGAAGGAACGTCCGCAGAGTACTGCGGCTAGGAAGCTCAGAGGGCCAGGGCTTGTGGGGCTGTGGAAGGGCTGCCTAGGGAAGGTGAGGGCCAGCAAGAGCTTTCAGGGCTAGCCCCTTTCGTGTGGGAGCAGTGGCTGGACGTTTCCGATTTGGGAGCTGGGCTCTGGCTGTGCCGGGAAGGAACGTCCCCACACTTCTGTCTCTAGGAAGCTCAGAGGGCCAGTGGTTGTGGGGCTGTGGAAGGGCTGCCTAGGGAAGGTGAGGGCCAGCAAGAGCTTTCAGGGCTAGCCCCTTTGGTGTGGAGCAGTGGCTGGACGTTTCCGATTTGGGAGCTGGGCTCTGGCTGTGCCGGGAAGGAACGTCCGCACACTGCTGTGGCTAGGAAGCTCAGAGGGCCAGGGCTTGTGGGGCTGTGGAAGGGCTGCCTAGGGAAGGTGAGGGCCAGCCAGAGCTTTCAGGGCTAGCCCCTTTCGTGTGGGAGCAGTGGCTGGACGTTTCCGATTTGGGAGCTGGGCTCTGGCTGTGCTGAGAAGGAACGTCCGCAGAGTACTGCGGCTAGGAAGCTGAGAGGGCCAGGGCTTGTGGGGCTGTGGAAGGGCTGCCTAGGGAAGGTGAGGGCCAGCAAGAGCTTTCAGGGCTAGCCCCTTTGGTGTGGGAGCAGTGGCTGGACGTTTGAAATTTGGGAGCTGGGCTCTGGCTGTACCGGGAAGGAACGTCCCCACACTGCTGTGGCTAGGAAGCTGAGAGGGCCAGGGCTTGTGGGGCTGTGGAAGGGCTGCCTAGGGAAGGTGAGGGCCAGCAAGAGCTTTCAGGGCTAGCCCCTTTCGTGTGGGAGCAGTGGCTGGACGTTTCCGATTTGGGAGCTGGGCTCTGGCTGTGCCGGGAAGGAACGTCCGCAGAGTACTGCGGCTAGGAAGCTCAGAGGGCCAGGGCTTGTGGGGCTGTGGAAGGGCTGCCTAGGGAAGGTGAGGGCCAGCAAGAGCTTTCAGGGCTAGCCCCTTTCGTGTGGGACCAGTGGCTGGACGTTTCCAATTTGGGAGCTGGGCTCTGGCTGTGCCGGGAAGGAACGTCCCCACACTTCTGTCGCTAGGAAGCTCAGAGGGCCAGTGCTTGTGGGGCTGTGGAAGGGCTGCCTAGGGAAGGTGAGGGCCAGCAAGAGCTTTCAGGGCTAGCCCCTTTGGTGTGGAGCAGTGGCTGGACGTTTCCGATTTGGGAGCTGGGCTCTGGCTGTGCCGGGAAGGAACGTCCGCAGAGTACTGCGGCTAGGAAGCTGAGAGGGCCAGGGCTTGTGGGGCTGTGGAAGGGCTGCCTAGGAAGGTGAGGGCCAGCAAGAGCTTTCAGGGCTAGCCCCTTTCGTGTGGGAGCAGTGGCTGGACGTTTCCAATTTGGGAGCTGGGCTCTGGCTGTGCCGGGAAGGAACGTCCGCAGAGTACTGCGGCTAGGAAGCTGAGAGGGCCAGGGCTTGTGGGGCTGTGGAAGGGCTGCCTAGGGAAGGTGAGGGCCAGCAAGAGCTTTCAGGGCTAGCCCCTTTCGTGTGGGAGCAGTGGCTGGACGTTTCCGATTTGGGAGCTGGGCTCTGGCTGTGCCGGGAAGGAACGTCCGCAGAGTACTGCGGCTAGGAAGCTGAGAGGGCCAGGGCTTGTGGGGCTGTGGAAGGGCTGCCTAGGAAGGTGAGGGCCAGCAAGAGCTTTCAGGGCTAGCCCCTTTGGTGTGGGGGCAGTGGCTGGACGTTTGAAATTTGGGAGCTAGGCTCTGGCTGTGCCGAGAAGGAACGTCCCCACACTGGTATGGCTAGGAAGCTCAGAGGGCCAGGGCTTGTGGGGCTGTGGAAGGGCTGCCTAGGGAAGGTGAGGGCCAGCAAGAGCTTTCAGGGCTAGCCCCGTTCGTGTGGGAGCAGTGGCTGGACGTTTCCGATTTGGGAGCTGGGCTCTGGCTGTGCCGGGAAGGAACGTCCGCAGAGTACTGCGGCTAGGAAGCTCAGAGGGCCAGGGCTTGTGGGGCTGTGGAAGGGCTGCCTAGGGAAGGTGAGGGCCAGCAAGAGCTTTCAGGGCTAGCCCCTTTCGTGTGGGAGCAGTGGCTGGACGTTTCCGATCTGGGAGCTGGGCTCTGGCTGTGCCGGGAAGGAACGTCCGCAGAGTACTGCGGCTAGGAAGCTGAGAGGGCCAGGGCTTGTGGGGCTGTGGAAGGGCTGCCTAGGGAAGGTAAGGGCCAGCAAGAGCTTTCAGGGCTAGCCCCTTTCGTGTGGGAGCAGTGGCTGGACGTTTCCGATTTGGGAGCTGGGCTCTGGCTGTGCCGGGAAGGAACGTCCGCACACTGCTGTGGCTAGGAAGCTCAGAGGGCCAGGGCTTGTGGGGCTGTGGAAGGGCTGCCTAGGAAGGTGAGGGCCAGCAAGAGCTTTCAGGGCTAGCCCCTTTCGTGTGGGAGCAGTGGCTGGACGTTTCCGATTTGGGAGCTGGGCTCTGGCTGTGCCGGGAAGGAACGTCCGCAGAGTACTGCGGCTAGGAAGCTCAGAGCGCCAGGGCTTGTGGGGCTGTGGAAGGGCTGCCTAGGGAAGGTGAGGGCCAGCAAGAGCTTTCAGGGCTAGCCCCTTTCGTGTGGGAGCAGTGGCTGGACGTTTCCAATGTGGGAGGTGGGCTCTGACTGTGCTCAGAAGGAACGTCCGCAGAGTACTGCGGCTAGGAAGCTGAGAGGGCGAGGGCTTGTGGGGCTGTGGAAGGGCTGCCTAGGGAAGGTGAGGGCCAGCAAGAGCTTTGAGGGCTAGCCCCTTTCGTGTGGGAGCAGTGGCTGGACGTTTCCGATTTGGGAGCTGGGCTCTGGCTGTGCCGGGAAGGAAGGTCCGCAGAGTACTGCGGCTAGGAAGCTGAGAGGGCCAGGGCTTGTGGGGCTGTGGAAGGGCTGCCTAGGGAAGGTGAGGGCCAGCAAGAGCTTTCAGGGCTAGCCCCTTTCGTGTGGGAGCAGTGGCTGGACGTTTCCGATTTGGGAGCTGGGCTCTTGCTGTGCTGAGAAGGAACGTCCGCAGAGTACTGCGGCTAGGAAGCTGAGAGGGCCAGGGCTTGTGGGGCTGTGGAAGGGCTGCCTAGGAAGGTGAGGGCCAGCAAGAGCTTTCAGGGCTAGCCCCTTTTGTGTGGGAGCAGTGGCTGGACGTTTCCGATTTGGGAGCTGGGCTCTGGCTGGGCTGAGAAGGAACGTCCGCAGAGTACTGCGGCTAGGAAGCTGAGAGGGCCAGGGCTTGTGGGGCTGTGGAAGGGCTGCCTAGGGAAGGTGAGGGCCAGCAAGAGCTTTCAGGGCTAGCCCCTTTCGTGTGGGAGCAGTGGCTGGACGTTTCCGATTTGGGAGCTGGGCTCTGGCTGTGCCGGGAAGGAACGTCCGCACACTTCTGTCGCTAGGAAGCTGAGAGGGCCAGGGCTTGTGGGGCTGTGGAAGGGCTGCCTAGGGAAGGTGAGGGCCAGCAACAGCTTTCAGGGCTAGCCCCTTTCGTGTGGGAGCAGGCGCTGGACGTTTCCCATTTGGGAGCTGGGCTCTGGCTGTGCCGGGAAGGAACGTCCGCACACTGCTGTGGCTAGGAAGCTCAGAGGGCCAGGGCTTGTGGGGCTGTGGAAGGGCTGCCTAGGGAAGGTGAGGGCCAGCAAGAGCTTTCAGGGCTAGCCCCTTTCGTGTGGGAGCAGTGGCTGGACGTTTCCGATTTGGGAGCTGGGCTCTGGCTGTGCTGAGAAGGAACGTCCGCAGAGTACTGCGGCTAGGAAGCTGAGAGGGCCAGGGCTTGTGGGGCTGTGGAAGGGCTGCCTAGGAAGGTGAGGGCCAGCAAGAGCTTTCAGGGCTAGCCCCTTTGGTGTGGGAGCAGTGGCTGGACGTTTCCGATTTGGGAGCTGGGCTCTGGCTGTGCCGGGAAGGAACGTCCGCAGAGTACTGCGGTTAGGAAGCTCATAGGGCCAGGGCTTGTGGGGCTGTGGAAGGGCTGCCTAGGGAAGGTGTGGGCCAGCAAGAGCTTTCAGGGCTAGCCCCTTTCGTGTGGGAGCAGTGGCTGGACGTTTCCGATTTGGGAGCTGGGCTCTGGCTGTGCCGGGAAGGAACGTCCCCACACTGCTGTGGCTAGGAAGCTCAGAGGGCCAGGGCTTGTGGGGCTGTGGAAGGGCTGCCTAGGGAAGGTGAGGGCCAGCAAGAGCTTTCAGGGCTAGCCCCTTTCGTGTGGGAGCAGTGGCTGGACCTTTCCGATTTGGGAGCTGGGCTCTGGCTGTGCCGGGAAGGAACGTCCACAGAGTACTGCGGCTAGGAAGCTGAGAGGGCCAGGGCTTGTGGGGCTGTGGAAGGGCTGCCTAGGGAAGGTGAGGGCCAGCAAGAGCTTTCAGGGCTAGCCCCTTTCGTGTGGGAGCAGTGGCTGGACGTTTCCGATTTGGGAGCTGGGCTCTGGCTGTGCCGGGAAGGAACGTCCGCAGAGTACTGCGGCTAGGAAGCTCAGAGGGCCAGGGCTTGTGGGGCTGTGGAAGGGCTGCCTAGGGAAGGGGATGGCCAGCAAGAGCTTTCAGTGCTAGCCCCTTTCGTGTGGGAGCAGTGGCTGGACGTTTCCGATTTGGGAGCTGGGCTCTGGCTGTGCTGAGAAGGAACGTCCGCAGAGTACTGCGGCTAGGAAGCTGAGAGGGCCAGGGCTTGTGGGGCTGTGGAAGGGCTGCCTAGGGAAGGTGAGGGCCAGCAAGAGCTTTCAGGGCTAGCCCCTTTCATGTGGGAGCAGTGGCTGGTCGTTTGAAATTTGGGAGCTGGGCTCTGGCTGTGCCGAGAAGGAACGTCCCCACACTGCTATGGCTAGGAAGCTCAGAGGGCCAGGGCTTGTGGGGCTGTGGAAGGGCTGCCTAGGGAAGGTGAGGGCCAGCAACAGCTTTCAGGGCTAGCCCCTTTCGTGTGGGAGCAGGGGCTGGACATTTCCAATTTGGGAGCTGGGCTCTGGCTGTGCCGGGAAGGAACGTCCCCACACTTCTGTCGCTAGGAAGCTCAGAGGGCCAGTGCTTGTGGGGCTGTGGAAGGGCTGCCTAGGGAAGGTGAGGGCCAGCAAGAGCTTTCAGGGCTAGCCCCTTTCGTGTGGGAGCAGTGGCTGGACGTTACCGATTTGGGAGCTGGGCTCTGGCTGTGCCGGGAAGGAACGTCCGCAGAGTACTGCGGCTAGGAAGCTGAGAGGGCCAGGGCTTGTGGGGCTGTGGAAGGGCTGCCTAGGGAAGGTGAGGGCCAGCAAGAGCTTTCAGGGCTAGCCCCTTTCGTGTGGGAGCAGTGGCTGGACGTTTCCGATTTGGGAGCTGGGCTCTGGCTGTGCCGGGAAGGAACGTCCGCAGAGTACTGCGGCTAGGAAGCTGAGAGGGCCAGGGCTTGTGGGGCTGTGGAAGGGCTGCCTAGGGAAGGTGAGGGCCAGCAAGAGCTTTCAGGGCTAGCCCCATTCGTGTGGGAGCAGTGGCTGGACGTTTCCGATTTGGGAGCTGGGCTCTGGCTGTGCCGGGAAGGAACGTCCGCAGAGTACTGCGGCTAGGAAGCTCAGAGGGCCAGGGCTTGTGGGGCTGTGGAAGGGCTGCCTAGGGAAGGTGAGGGCCAGCAAGAGCTTTCAGGGCTAGCCCCTTTCGTGTGGGAGCAGTGGCTGGACGTTTCCGATTTGGGAGCTGGGCTCTGGCTGTGCCGGGAAGGAACGTCCGCACACTGCTGTGGCTAGGAAGCTCAGAGGGCCAGTGCTTGTGGGGCTGTGGAAGGGCTGCCTAGGGAAGGTGAGGGCCAGCAAGAGCTTTCAGGGCTAGCCCCTTTCGTGTGGGAGCAGTGGCTGGACGTTTCCTATTTGGGAGCTGGGCTCTGGCTGTGCCGGGAAGGAACGTCCACAGAGTACTGCGGCTAGGAAGCTGAGAGGGCCAGGGCTTGTGGGGCTGTGGAAGGGCTGCCTAGGGAAGGTGAGGGCCAGAAAGAGCTTTCAGGGCTAGCCCCTTTCGTGTGGGAGCAGTGGCTGGACGTTTCCGATTTGGGAGCTGGGCTCTGGCTGTGCCGGGAAGGAACGTCCGCAGAGTACTGCGGCTAGGAAGCTCAGAGGGCCAGGGCTTGTGGGGCTGTGGAAGGGCTGCCTAGGGAAGGTGAGGGCCAGCAAGAGCTTTCAGGGCTAGCCCCTTTCGTGTGGGAGCAGTGGCTGGACGTTTCCGATTTGGGAGCTGGGCTCTGGCTGTGCCGGGAAGGAACGTCCGCAGAGTACTGCGGCTAGGAAGCTGAGAGGGCCAGGGCTTGTGGGGCTGTGGAAGGGCTGCCTAGGGAAGGTGAGGGCCAGCAAGAGCTTTCAGGGCTAGCCCCTTTCGTGTGGGAGCAGTGGCTGGACGTTTCCGATTTGGGAGCTGGGCTCTGGCTGTGCCGGGAAGGAAGGTCCGCAGAGTACTGCGGCTAGGAAGCTGAGAGGGCCAGGGCTTGTGGGGCTGTGGAAGGGCTGCCTAGGGAAGGTGAGCGCCAGCAAGAGCTTTCAGGGCTAGCCCCTTTCGTGTGGGAGCAGTGGCTGGACGTTTCCGATTTGGGAGCTGGGCTCTGGCTGTGCCGGGAAGGAACGTCCGCAGAGTACTGCGGCTAGGAAGCTGAGAGAGCCAGGGCTTGTGGGGCTGTGGAAGGGCTGCCTAGGGAAGGTGAGCGCCAGCAAGAGCTTTCAGGGCTAGCCCCTTTCGTGTGGGAGCAGTGGCTGGACGTTTCCGATCTGGGAGCTGGGCTCTGGCTGTGCCGGGAAGGAACGTCCGCAGAGTACTGCGGCTAGGAAGCTCAGAGGGCCAGGGCTTGTGGGGCTGTGGAAGGGCTGCCTAGGGAAGGTGAGGGCCAGCAAGAGCTTTCAGGGCTAGCCCCTTTCGTGTGGGAGCAGTGGCTGGATGTTTCCGATTTGGGAGCTGGGCTCTGGCTGTGCTGAGAAGGAACGTCCCCACACTGCTGTGGCTAGGAATCTCAGAGGGCCAGGGCTTGTGGGGCTGTGGAAGGGCTGCCTAGGGAAGGTGAGGGCCAGCAAGAGCTTTCAGGGCTAGCCCCTTTCGTGTGGGAGCAGTGGCTGGACGTTTCCGATTTGGGAGCTGAGCTCTGGCTGTGCTGAGAAGGAACGTCCCCACACTGCTGTGGCTAGGAAGCTCAGAGGGCCAGGGCTTGTGGGGCTGTGGAAGGGCTGCCTAAGGAAGGTGAGGGCCAGCAAGAGCTTTCAGGGCTAGCCCCTTTTGTGTGGGAGCAGTGGCTGGACGTTTCCGATTTGGGAGCTGAGCTCTGGCTGTGCCGGGAAGGAACGTCCCCACACTGCTATGGCTAGGAAGCTCAGAGGGCCAGGGCTTGTGGGGCTGTGGAAGGGCTGCCTAGGGAAGGTGAGGGCCAGCCAGAGCTTTCAGGGCTAGCCCCTTTCGTGTGGGAGCAGTGGCTGGACGTTTCCGATTTGGGAGCTGGGCTCTGGCTGTGCCGGGAAGGAACGTCCCCACACTGCTGTGGCTAGGAAGCTGAGAGGGCCAGGGCTTGTGGGGCTGTGGAAGGGCTGCCTAGGGAAGGTGAGGGCCAGCAAGAGCTTTCAGGGCTAGCCCCTTTCGTGTGGGAGCAGTGGCTGGACGTTTCCGATTTGGGAGCTGGGCTCTGGCTGTGCCGGGAAGGAACGTCTGCAGAGTACTGCGGCTAGGAAGCTGAGAGGGCCAGGGCTTGTGGGGCTGTGGAAGGGCTGCCTAGGGAAGGTGAGGGCCAGCAAGAGCTTTCAGGGCTAGCCCCTTTCGTGTGGGAGCAGTGGCTGGACATTTCCGATTTGGGAGGTGGGCTCTGGCTGTGCTGAGAAGGAACGTCCCCACTGTGCTGTGGCTAGGAATCTCAGAGCGCCAGAGCTTGTGGGGCTGTGGAAGGGCTGCCTAGGGAAGGTGAGGGCCAGCAAGAGCTTTCAGGGCTAGCCCCTTTCGTGTGGGAGCAGTGGCTGGACGTTTCGAATTTGGGACCTGGGCTCTGGCTGTGTTTTAGAAGGATCGTCCCCACTGTGCTGTGGCTAGGAAGCTCAGAGTGGCAGAGCTTGTGGGGCTGTGGAAGGGCTGCCTAGGGCAGCTGATGGCCAGCAAGAGCTTTCAGTGCTAGCCCCTTTCGTGTGGGAGCAGTGGCTGGACGTTTCGAATTTGGGAGCTGGGCTCTGGCTGTGGTGAGAACTAACGTCCCCACAGTGCTGTGGCTAGGAAGCTCAGAGCGCCAGAGCTTGTGGGGCTGTGGAAGGGCTGCCTAGGGAAGGTGAGGGCCAGCAACAGCTTTCAGTGCTAGCCCCTTTCGTGTGGGAGCAGTGGCTGGACGTTTCCGATTTGGGAGCTGGGCTCTGGCTGTGCTGAGAAGGAACGTCCCCACACTGCTGTGACTGGGAAACTCAGAGCGCCAGGGCTTGTGGGGCTGTGGAAGGGCTGCCTAGGGAAGGTGATGGCCAGCAACAGCTTTCAGTGCTAGCCCCTTTCGTGTGGGAGCAGTGGCTGGACGTTTCAAATTTCGGAGCTGGGCTCTGGCTGTGCTGAGAAGGAACGTCCCGACTGTGCTGTGGCTAGGAAGCTCAGAGCGCCAGGGCTAGTGGGGCTGTGGAAGGGCTGCCTAGGGAAGATGAGCGCCAGCAAGAGCTTTCAGTGCTAGCCCCTTTCGTGTGAGAGCAGTGGCTGGACGTTTCCGATTTGGGAGCTGGGCTGTGGCTGTGCTGAGAAGGAACGTCCGCAGAGTACTGCGGCTAGGAAGCTGAGAGGGCCAGTGCTTGTGGGGCTGTGGAAGGGCTGCCTAGGGAAGGTGAGGGCCAGCAAGAGCTTTCAGGGCTAGCCCCTTTCGTGTGGGAGCAGGCGCTGGACGTTTCCGATTTGGGAGCTGGGCTCTGGCTGTGCTGAGAAGGAACGTCCGCAGAGTGCTGTGGTGTCCTGGTTTCGGCAGGGACAGAGTTAATTTCCTTCCTAGTAGCTGGTACAGTGTGTTGGATTTAGGATGAGAACAAAGTTGATAACGCACCGATGTTTTAGTTGTTGCTAGGTAATGCTTACACTAGCCAAGGACTTTCCAGCTTCCCATGCTCTACTGACTGAGAAGGCTGCAGGTGCACAAGAAGCTGGGAGGGGGCACAGCCAAACTGGCCAAAGGGACATTCCATAGCATGTGACGTCATGCTCAGTACATAAACGGGGGAAAGCTGGCCGGGGGGCCCCTGCTCAGGGACTGGCTGGGCATCGGTCGGCGGGTGGTGAGCAACTGTACTGTGCATGACTTGTTTTGTGTATTATTATTATTATGATATTATTATTATAATTTTATTTCAATTATTAAACTGTTTTTATCTCAACCCACGAGTTTTTCTCACTTGTGCTCTTCCAATTCTCTCCCCCATCCCACTGGGTGGGGGGGAGTGAGCGAGCGGCTGCGTGGTGCTCAGTTGCCGACTGAAATTAAACCACGACAGTCCTCTTTTGGCGCCCAACTTGGGGCACGAAGGGTTTGAGATAATAACAGGTTAACCTGAGTGTATTAAGGAACTTATATCTGTTAGTAGTGTGGGTCACAATGTTGGTTTCTCTGTTCTCGATATTGATTTGTATAATCTGCATCGCGCTCTTTTTCCTGCTGTACATGTTAAAGATTGGTGTTGGGTTTTGCAGTTTGCTGTGGTCTGCAGTGAACAGTAATGTCTCGCTTGTGAGGTTTGTTTTTAGAACATTGACCTTGACGTTAGTGTGGTATGTAAACTTCGCAATGAAGCCGTTACTGTACCACGGAGACCATTTCGTGGAGACAACTAGCAATTGCAGTAACTTTTCTGAGAGTTTTTTTACGGAGGAAATACAGAATGGCAGTGTCACTACCTTCTTCTATGATGTTTCCTCCTTCATTACAGTAACTTTTCAGTATTTTGAACATCCTTGGGCAGTTAAGATACTTCTATTGGTATTTCTTTGGAATATTGTTTTGGTTTTGTCTAAAGTTGGTAAGCAATTTAAGAATATCATCCAGAGGTCTGCCCCAAGGCTGAATAACTATGAGTGGCAGGGTGTGTGGGACAAGATGGGCAAGTACCTAGGCCAATGGGCACCCCCAGTGTTTTGGAACTTCACCCCTGAGCAAGTGCGGAATCCTGAAAAGTTAGTAGAATATTTGGAAAAAGTATGCTGTCACCCTGGCAACTCCAGAGAGATGCAGCTCATTGCAACGTGCTGGGGCCTGGCCCATGCCTACCGAGCCCTGTTCAACACCATTCAGTGCCCTCAAAGGGAAGAGAAGGTCTCTGGCTCTGACAGTAAAACGACACGCACTGCGGCCACTCAGACCCGGGCAACGCGCCCTGCGGCCACTCCAACCCCAGTGACATGCCGTGCAGCCACTCAGACGCCGGCAACAGGACCTGCAGCCACTCCGACCCCAGCAACATGCACTACAGCTACTCAGACGCCAGCAACAGGCCCTGCGGCCACTCAGACCCTGGCGACATGCACTGCGGCCACTCAGACTCCGGTGACAGGCCCTGCGGCCACTCCAACCCCTGTGACACGCCCTGTGGCTGAACCAAAGAACCAGCCTGTGCCGGTATCAGTCGCCCCTGTACACAAGAAGTAATTCTGGAAGCAGAAGTCGGCTCGTTTAGTAAGGGAGGAAGAAGCTTCTTCTAAAAGGGAACCGGAGGAAGAAGTATACGAGACAGATGACCCTAGAGAAGGGCCATCATGAGAACGGGAGGAGGAAAGCCGGCCGCTGATCGGGGAGGAAGAAGAGGAAGAACTCATAAACGAGGCAGTGACCACCCAATCTGTATCCCTGAGTGAGCTGCGAGATATACGAAAAGATTTCAGCCATCGTCCAGGTGAGCATATTGTCACCTAGCTGCTCTGATGCTGGGATAATGGGGCCAGTAGCCTGGAATTAGAGGGTAGGGAAGCCAAGCAGCTGGGATCCCTTTCTAGGGAAGGGGGCATTGACAAAGTAATTGGAAAAGGGACACGTATCCTCAGCCTTTGGAGGCGACTCTTGTCAAGAGTGAAGGAAAGGTATCCCTTTAAGGAAGATGTCATATGTCGCCCAAGCAAATGGGCCACCATGGAGAAGGGCATCCAGTTTCTGAGAGAATTAGCTGTGCTGGAGGTGATTTATGATGACCTGAACAATGAACAACTATCCAAAGATCCAGACGAAGTCAAGTGCAAACGACCCATGCGGCGGAAGTTTATAAGGAGCTCACCATAGTCATACGCCAATTCATTGGCAGTGATAACCTGGAAAGATGGAGAGGAACAAACAGTGGATGAATTGGCTGGTCAACTCCGGCAATACGAGGAAAGTCTTTCTTCCTCCATCGTCTCGGCTGTGGAGAAACTGTCTGAAAAACTGTCCCGGGAGATCCAGCAACTCAGAGAGGATAGGTCCTACTCCTCACCTGTACGGACCAGTATCTCGGCTATTAGGAGTCAGCGTTCTTTTGCTCAAGAGAGAGAATATAAAGGGTACACACCACGGGGCACCCTATGGTTTTATCTGCGTGACCACGGAGAGGACATGAGGAAGTGGGATGGGAAACCTACTGCAGCCCTAGGGGCATGGGTACGCGAATTGCAAGGGAAAACAATCACAGAAAGAGGTTCTTCCAGGAAAATTGCTGCTCCAGTTTCCAGCGGGCAGTTCCCCAGAGAGAGTAGAAGGGCTGATCTTACTCTTGATCTTAATGAAGAAACTTCTGACTCGTACGTACAAGAAATGAGAAATGAGTACTGTGATGAGGATTAGAGGGGCCCTGCCTCCAGCCAGGGGGAGGAAAGGGACAACCGGGTTTACTGGACTGTGTGGATTCGGTGGCCTGGCACATCAGACCCACAGAAGTATAAGGCTCTGGTAGACACCGGTGCACAGTGCACCCTAATGCCATCAAGATATATAGGGGCAGAACCCATCTGTATTTCTGGGGTGACGGGGGGATCCCAACAGCTAACTGTATTGGAAGCCGAAGTGAGTCTAACTGGGAATGGGTGGCAGAAGCACCCCATTGTCACTGGCCCAGATGCTCCGTGCATCCTTGGCATAGACTACCTCAGGAGAGGGTATTTCAAAGACCCAAAAGGATACCGGTGGGCTTTTGGTATAGCTGTCTTGGAGATGGAGGAAATTAAACAGCTGTCCACCTTGCCTGGTCTCTCGGAGGACCCCTCTTTTGTGGGGTTGCTGAAGGTCGAAGACCAACAAGTGCCAATCGCTACCACCACGGTGCACCGGCGGCAATATCGCACCAACCGAGACTCCCTGATTCCCATTCATGAGCTGATTCGTCGACTGGAGAGCCAAGGAGTGATCAGCAAGACTCGCTCACCCTTTAACAGTCCCATATGGCCAGTGCGGAAGTCTAATGGAGAGTGGAGACTAACAGTAGACTATCGTGGCCTAAATGAAGTCACGCCACCGCTGAGTGTTGCTGTGCCAGACAGGCTAGAACTTCAATACGAATTGGAATCAAAGGCAGCCAAGTGGTATGCCACAGTTGATATTGCCAATGCGTTTTTCTCAATCCCTTTGGCAGCGGAGTGCAGGCCACAATTTGCTTTCACTTGGAGGGGCGTCCAGTACACCTGGAACCGACTGCCCCAGGGGTGGAAACACAGCCCTACCATTTGCCATGGACTAATCCAGACTGCACTAGAATAGGGTGGAGCTCCAGAACACCTGCAATACATTGATGATATCATCGTGTGGGGCAACACAGCAGGAGAAGTTTTTGAAAAAGGGAAGGAAATAGTCCAAATCCTGCTGAAGGCTGGTTTTGCCATAAAACAAAGTAAGGTCAAGGGACCTGCACAGGACATCCAGTTTTTAGGAATAAAATGGCAAGATGGACGTCGTCAGATCCCAATGGATGTGATCAACAAAATAACAGCCATGTCTCCACCAACTAGCGAAAAGGAAACACAAGCTTTTTTAGGCGTCGTGGGTTTTTGGAGAATGCACATTCCAAATTACAGTCTGATTGTAAACCCTCTCTATGAAGTGACCCGGAAGAAGAACGATTTCAAATGGGGCCCTGAGTAACGACAAGCTTTTGAACAAATTAAACGGGAGATAGTTCATGCAGTGGCCCTGGGGCCAGTCCGGGCAGGGCAAGAGGTAAAAAATGTGCTCTATACTGCAGCCGGGGAGAATGGCCCTACCTGGAGCCTCTGGCAGAAAGCACCAGGGGAGACTCGAGGTCGACCCCTAGGGTTTCGGAGTCAGGGGTACAGAGGATCCGAGGCCCGCTATACTCCAACTGAAAAAGAGATATTAGCAGCATATGAAGGGGTTCGAGCTGCTTCAGAAGTGATCGGCACTGAAGCACAGCTCCTCCTGGCACCCCGACTGCCGGTGCTAGGCTGGATGTTCAGAGGGAGGGTCCCCTGTACACATCATGCAACTGATGCTACATGGAGTAAGTGGGTCGCACTGATCACACAACGGGCTCGAATAGGAAACCCCAGTCGCCCAGGAATCCTGGAAGTGATCATGGATTGGCCAGAGGGCAAAGATTTTGGAATATAGGATATATATCCTATATTATAGTGCTCTATCTCTATACTGACTCTTGGATGGTGGCAAATGCCCTGTGGGGGTGGTTGCAGCAATGGAAGCAGAGCAACTGGCAGCGCAGGGGCAAACCCATCTGGGCTGCCGCATTGTGGCAAGATATTGCTGCCCGGGTGGAGAACCTGGTTGTAAAAGTCCGTCACGTAGATGCTCACGTACCCAAGAGTCGGGCCACTGAAGAACATCAAAACAACCAGCAGGTGGATCAGGCTGCTAAGATTGACGTGGCTCAGGTGGATCTGGACTGGCAACATAAGGGTGAATTATTCCTAGCTCGGTGGGCCCATGACACCTCAGGTCACCAAGGAAGAGATGCAACATACAGATGGGCTCGTGATCGAGGGGTGGACTTGACCATGGACACTATAGCCCAGGTTATCCATGAATGCGAAACATGCGCTGCAATCAAGCAAGCCAAGCGGTTAAAGCCTCTTTGGTATGGAGGACGATGGCTGAAATATAAATATGGAGAGGCCTGGCAGATTGATTAGATCACACTCCCACAAACCCGCCAAGGCAAGCGCCACGTGCTTACAATGGTGGAGGCAACCACCGGATGGCTGGAAACATATCCCGTGCCCCATGCCACTGCCCGCAACACTATCCTGGGCCTTGAAAAGCAAGTCCTATGGCGACATGGCACCCCAGAAAGAATTGAGTCAGACAACGGGACTCATTTCCGAAACAACCTCATAGACACCTGGGCCAAAGAGCACGGCATTGAGTGGGTGTATCATATCCCCTATCGTGCACCAGCCTCTGGGAAAATGGAACGATACAATGGACTGTTAAAGACTACACTGAGAGCAATGGGTGGCGGGACGTTCAAACATTGGGATACGCATTTAGCAAAGGCCACCTGGTTAGTCAACACTCGGGGATCTGCCAATCGAGCAGGCCCTGCCCAGTCAGAACTTTTACATACTGTAGATGGGAATAAAGTCCCTGTAGTGCACATAAAAAATATGATGGGGAAGACAGTCTGGGTTATTCCTGCCTCGGGCAGAGGCAGACCCATCCGTGGGATTGCTTTTGCTCAAGGACCTGGGTGCACTTGGTGGATAATGCAGAAGGATGGGGAAGTCCGATGTGTACCTCAAGGGGATTTGATTTTGGGTGAGAATAGCCAATGATCTGAATTATGTGATGTTATGTACTAATTATAGTTATAATAGTTATACTAATAATACACAAATATACTAATAACACTAATAATATTATATGCCATACTAATGTTATTACAATAAGAATCACCCAGACTAATGAAGAATAACTTCAGTGAAACCAAGCAAAGCACAGTGATGATGGTACCAGAACTGACTTCAACATGAAACAATCCAACACCACATACCATCTCCATTTTTCCTGCCCTGAAAGATTATTATGACAGATGGAGCCCGAAGTCATGGACTAAATGAACTCACCGAACATTTTAGAGGGATGGCCCACAGACGAAGGGAATGATATCTCTGTGTGTGTGTGTGTGTGTGTGTATATATATATATATATATATATAAAAAAGGGGGTGGTGGTTAATGAAAATGTACTGGAAAATATGAGACTTGAGCATGACGCAGATGGTATAGAATAAGGGGTGGATATTGTCCTGGTTTCGGCAGGGATAGAGTTAATTTCCTTTCTAGTAGCTGGTACAGTGTTTTGGATTTAGGATGAGAACAAAGTTGATAACGCACCGATGTTTTAGTTGTTGCTAGGTAATGCTTACACTACTCAAGAACTTTCCAGCTTCCCATGCTCTACTGACTGAGAAGGCTGGAGGTGCACAAGAAGCTGGGAGGGGGCACAGCCAAACTGGCCAAAGGGACATTCCATAGCATGTGACGTCATGCTCAGTACATAAACTGGGGAAAGCTGGCCGGGGGTGCTGCTGCTCGGGGACTGGCTGGGCATCGGTCGGCGGGTGGTGAGCAATTGTACTGTGCATCACTTGCTTTGTGTATCATTATTATTATCATTTTATTTCAATTATTAAACTGTTTTTATCTCAACCCACGAGTTTTTCTAACTTGTGCTCTTCCAATTCTCTCCCCCATCCCACCGGGTGGGGGGAGTGAGTGAGCGGCTGCGTGGTGCTTAGTTGCCGACTGAAATTAAACCATGACAGGCTGGGAACTGGAAATGCCAATAGAGCCTTAACATTAATAAAATGGACGGACATGGACAATTCAGATCTTATGACCATACAGATGAAAAGGGGAGTCTTATGCCTGGAACGTTCCATAGAACTCTTCCTAGGCCTAAAGGCAATCGGTATTCCTCCACAGATTCTTCCAAAACCTTACTGTATACCACATAAAACCTGTGGTAATAAGCCATCACGCTGTCAATTTCTTCCTGGACGGAGTTTATCAGGCCCTGCAGACTCCGAGACAATGGGGATATTCACAGATAGATTAACGTGGTATTCTGCAGGAATCCATAATCAAGCTAAACGTTACAAGTTTGGTTGCCACTACGGGCCTATAGGATCCCGATTGCTCTGAGTCAACTACTCTGGGTGCGACCCTTACTGGTTTACCTAAACAACCAAATCCGGCACATGCTAACCCTTTGACAGGAAATAATCGACATGATTCAGACTGAGTTGAAGATTATACTACCCTATTTGCACAACTACCAGGGCAATATTGGATAGGTGAAGAAAGGGCATTCGAGGATTTACCCTCAACCTGAGCTGAAAAGTGTATTCTAAGTGCATTCATACCTTCCGCACAGGTTAGAACCACTTAGAACCTCTTCTGCCTCTGTAGCTCCTAGCTACCCATCTCGACGGGACAAAGTGTTACAACCCTCTGATAGAATGCGGCACTAAGTTCCACCTGTCTGCAACAGCTTTTATCCCACGGTTAGGGCTTGCAAAACGAGAAGGAGCTATTGCAAATGTGTCAAGAGAATTAGAAAAAGCCATCAATGAAATCGCAGATAGTATTCCAGCCCTATAGGAAGAAATCAAATTATCATCACAAATGGCAATACAGAATCGATTAGCCCTAGACCGCCGTTGAGCAGCACAGGACAGAGTATGTGCATTACGGAATAACAGCTGCTGGGTTTTTTATGTAAATCAAGACCAGAAAAATGAAACTGATAGAAACAAGGTAAAGACTCATTTACAAATATTACCTGAAGTAAGGCAGGGATCTCCCCTAAATCTATTTGGGTGGCTAACCTTTTGGCTCCCACACTTAGGTAGAGCACTGTGAACTAAAAGGATTTGGGTGGTTGTATTCACTGTCTTGGTTTGCTTTGTAATTAGATGTGTGTGTGTTTACAGTGTTGTATTACCTTGTGCACTCGACTTAAGACTTCAGTTAGGAACAGTAGTATAGTGTGACCCTGATGGTCAAAAGAAAAGGAGGGACTGTTAGGAAAATCTCATTCCCTAACTATTGCACCAATTCGTCTTGAGAGTATGCAATTGTATGAACTTTCTTAAGAGAGAGAGAGATATATATATAGTTTACATTGTATACTGCATAGCCATGGTTCAGTCAGCATGACTAAAGGGCCCCAAGCTCATTGCAAGGAGGAGAAGGAGACCACCCTGAAGAAGAAAGGATACCCCTGGACTACCCAGACCACGCCAGCAGCCCTTCCAACTCCCCTGTGAAACCCTCCCCTTACCTGGCATCGGAGATAAGGAACTGCAGCAAGACCGACCCCGGGGACGGCTGGATCAAGAAAGAATCAGATGGGTGATGACACCACAGAATTAGAGTTGCTTTGCAGAACAGCAGCATGTGTGTGCGTGTTAGGTAGTGATTGGGCAAATCGCGTTGGACCTGAATGCTTGAAAGATATAAGAACCATGTGTAAGACTGCATTTGGGGTGCCCCAGTTTGAATGGGACAGCTCAGGCGCATGAATGCAAGAATTCCTCTTGTAATGCTATACTTTGCGTCCCAGCCTCTCTCCTCGGTCGACACGGGCTAATTGCCAAATTTTCCTGACAGCTCCCCATCATGGCTGCACGGTACCGGTACCAGCACTAGTTCCACCACAGTTGGGAGCAGCAGCTGGCCCCCTGGGGCAGAGAGGGGGAGGACAAAAACAACCCAAAAGCATACCCCCCGCCCATCCCCACCACCCGCGCAGGATGGAGCAGCACACACATGTTGGCATTGCAGGGTCACCGGTGCCGGCCCCATCCCTTCCTCTTGGACAGGAAATTCACCTCCCCCCAGAAATCATGCTTGGGATGGGAAATCATGGGGATGGGAGACTGTTGGGATAGGAAATCATGATGGGGCTGAGAAATCATCATTGGGAGGGGAAACCATCATGGGAATGGGAAATCAACATTGAGGACAGGAAATAATCATCAGGATGGGAAATCATTGTGATGGGAAGTTGTTGTGGTATGAAAAATCAAACCCTCGCCAAGGCTGGCTGAAGCAGGTGCTGGCGGAATGATCGCCACGGGGACGGAGGCTGTTTGCCCCCAACAAACCCCGCACTGACCAAACGCCATGGCAGGTACAGCAGCAGGCTCCTGCTCCTCGTGGTGCTCCTGCCCTCCAGCTAACACTCCCGCCACCTCTGCCCACCAACATCTCACCCCATCATCCCTCTTCCCTTCCCCCAACAGAGAGGTTCCCTCTCTGGCTGACGATGGCATTGGAGGTGCCCAGCGTGAGCTTCGCCACCCTTGCCATGACGCCACCGGCCACTGCCTGCGTGCTGCCCTCCCTCCCGGGGCTGCCGGTGTCCTCTGAGCATGCCCAGGTCCACACCATCACCTACCAGCTGGCACAGGCCACCGTCTGGCAGGGGGTGCCAGGGCCCCTGGGGGACCCGGGGGCAGGTGGTGCAGATCCCCCGTGGGGTGCCGTTTCCCCACAGGGTGCAGCTCCCCCACGGGGTGCAGGTCCCGCGCAAAGTACAGATCCCACCCGTGGTGCAGCTCCCCTGCGTGCCTGCTCCCTGTCCCCCTGCTTATGGCTGAGGACAGCAGGTGGTGACGGGGACACTGGTGCTCCACCGGCCGAAGGGGCTGGGGCCATGGGCTGTGGTCCAGGGGGAGCCCCTGTACCCCATGCGCTCCTGCCTGCTGCACGCCCCAGAACCAGCATCCCCACCCCAGCCTGGTACCAACGCCCCCGCTACAGCCAACTCTACCCCATCCTGCTGCTCACAGCCCCACCACCGGCATCCTCACCGCAGGCTGGAACCGGCATTACCACCACTGCCCCAGCACCAGCATCACTGCTGGAGAGCCGGATCCAGCCCTCGAAAGGAGCCGCAGACACCCCAGGCGGCCAGGCAGGGACTGGCTGAGCACAGAAAACTCAGTTTGCACCTGGCCGGCAAGCAGGCATCGCTGGCCAGGACTTGCACGCCGAGATCCTGGAGCTGGCGCTGCACTGGCTGCCCAGCTCACTTCTCCCCCTACGGCTTTGTCCAGCGCTGCCTGGATCTCATCCAGCAAAAGCCCCTGCCCACGGGTGAACCCTGAGTCAGTGTCACAAACAATTCACAACCGGCGCGCGACGACTGATGCGAGAGACTAGGATGCCAAGTATGGAATTACAGGGGCAAATATTTTCTTGTGCACATGCCATATTCCAGCCCAATTGGGGCACCCCGAATGTGCCTTTACACAGCCTTCTTATACCCTTCAATCGTTCAGGGACAAGACCACTTGACTAATCACTAGCAACTACGCCACCCATTACTAATCAACGTCAAACTTTGCAAAGCAACTCTAGTTTTGCAGCATCCTTGCTGCTCGTCTATTGATCCAGATGTCCCGGGAGTCAGTCTGGCTGGAGTTATTGATCTATGATGCCAGACGACGCTGGAAGGGTTTCAAAGACGTCTCAGAGGAGCTAGGACGCTGGTGTTATCTTGGTTGACCCGGGGTATCCTTTATCCTTCATGGACAGCTCCTTCTTTCCAGGGCCGGGCTGTCCTTTCGTTTATTTTACTTCAGCATGAACAACACCAAAGTCTCCAGTAAAATTCCACTATCTTATCACATCACAGGGTATCATGGGAACTCACCATATATGTATATAAACAAAGTAAATACACTTTAATAAGAATATAAAGACTAGTTGATCTAATAGTTAGGGAAGGGAATTTTCATAACGTGCCCTATGGGTCCCATCAGCCAGGCCCCCACTCCAACACTCCTTTCACACTCCTTCCCTCGCCAGCAGTCAGGCCTTACGCAGTCTGCGCAACATGTATAAGATGCTGACTTCACCAGACATTGACCAAATCATCTCCTACTTGAGTTCTGATTGGCTCAACTACTGCCACAGCCTGTTCTGTCCTTCCGTGCAGTCTTGCCCCATTCTGACCCACTCAGAAAGCTCCTACAAGGATCATCTCACTCACTGCCTTAATCGCAACTCACTGTCTCCTTAACACCCTGAAGTTGTTTCCGTCACTTCACACATACAGTTAATATGGCCTTTCATGACTCAGCCTCCTCCCTTGTGTTACTTCCCACTGAGTACCACGACGACAGCTCCTAATGACAGGCCCTGAGAGCAGCTTCCACCCACTGTCCCCTGCTACACACCAACAGGAACAGCACTGGCTTCTCCTATGGCCATCTCCATGCTCAGGAGGAGGTGTTCACACACCCCTGGCAGCCGGCCTTGCTGCCTGGAAATCCTCGCTGTGCTGCTCAGGCCATGAGAACTGTCACGCTACGGCTGTACCCACATCACTGTTCCTCATGCTGAGTGACACTGCCCAGTTCTGTGTATTCCCACCTGCCCACAGCCAGCTGGGTGTTGGTTTTTTTTTAATCTTGCAAGCATTTTGGAAAAGCACACTTTTTTTTTTTAATACCTGCTTTGACCTCACTACAGTACAGGCCCAGAGTCCATGACTCTGGCTGGTAAAGTCTGTAGCAATACAGAATTGTGTAGGGATGAAAAATACCCAGTAGTTCAGCTCATTTCAATTGTTTAAGACAAGGCTTTTGGCTAGAACACAGGCAAGACAATTTAAAACCAGAACTAACCTACACTCCCTCCTTGATTGGCACCTCTTTCTTCATCAGTTTTTGCATTTCTTTAGTTCCTGGGGAGTACACAGCAAGATTTCCCTGTTTAAAAGAAACAAGAAAGATCAGTCACAAATAAGCAGAAAACCTGCCATTCACATACACGGTGCCCACACAGGAGCATTCTCCAGGCCCTGCGTATACACAACAGATGAAATTAATGCACCGGGGAGGAGAGAGCAGGAACAGCCCTCTGGCACCCACGATGACTAACAAGAATTTCTGCTCTGAACTGGGGCTCACTCCATGTGCAAGCACAGCACTGATCCAGGCACAAAACTGAGCGGATCACTTGATCCCAGGTGCCACACACACGGTACCTTCTTCCATCGCCTCCTGCCGATGAATTCTTTTCCAGCAGCTTAGAGAACTGCACTCGGGCTCAGGGCTGACTGGGGCAACTTCTCAGTGCTTTAACTTTGCTTCGGGATTGGTACGAGCATGAGGCTTCATCCCTTTGGCTTGGCCCCCAGCAGGAGGTGGGCAAGTGGCAGGTTTGCAAGTGGTTTGATGGAACTGAGCTTGTACCCCTACCAGAGAGTAAACACCAACCAAAGAAAAAAAACAGAGAAACTGTGTTAGAGAGTAGCAGAAAGAAACATCAGGGATGATCACTGTTTAACACATGAGGTTTGGCATTTTGGAGACTGGAGCTCCCAACAGCCTCGGCTCTCTGAACGGACACATCCTTCAGCTTTGCATCCTGACAGAAGTATTACAGACTGCCCCCATCCCTACTTTGCAGTTGCCTGAAGTGCTTGCTTCTCCATGCCCGGTTCTCTTCCATGCTCACAAACTACGTTTAATCTGCAAAACAGTCAGTACTACAAACTGGCAGCCAAATGCCTCTGCTCTCAAAGATGTGACAACTGCAGTGAGAGACAACACAGGTACCACGACAAGCCTTCTGGTCTGGGTCAGGTTTTAGAAAGCAAGGTCTTCTGAACCTCTGCTTTCCAGCTGCCGCCAACAGCTGGAGAAAGGGTCTGGTTTGGATCAGCTGGATGATCAATGCTAACTACCACAATCCCGTACAGGGCGTTACACCTCTGGCTTCAGATTTTGAGCCCAACCCCAAGGCCTGAATAACCTCTCTCCTGCCATTGGGCTGACTGCAGTATCGCACATCCCCTGGCTTCTCAAGCTCTTCCCCAGCCGTCTCCTCCTGGCCACTCTGCTATAGGCCGCTATATGGTCTCAGGGAACCATATGCTGGATCCACTCTGGTACCTCCCGTCAATGAGGACGCAGAGATGCTCTCCCAACACACTGTGCTCCTCTCACCTGCTCTGGTCTCTCTGCAGTGGCCTTTCCTCATCTCCAGACACCGGGTTTGACCTTCACTCAGATCTCCACTGCTTGTCAAATTCCCCCGTTTCGAGGAAATCAACAAGGTGACCACGTCCTCCTGACCCTTGTCTCTCACGGGAACGTTGGTCTGGCAACCAATACAGAAAATGGCAGTGTGATCACAAAAACATCAAGGCTTGCCCCACAGGTAGGCGGGATGAGATTTGCTGTTGTTCTGCAGGGAAGCACAGCACAAAAAAACGTGGTGAGCTTTAAGCATTAACAACTTTACTGGGCTTTACTGGGATTTCGCTGCCTTCTGCAGACCTCTTGCCTGTTAACATGGCAAACTTCCCAGCCCCCTGGGTTTTGAGACGGCTTATTTTGGCTGGGACTAGAGCATCAGTTAACACCTACACTGCCAAACCCTCGTAGACCTGAGCGTGCTCCTCACAGCTCCGTACCGCTGTACCCTGCGGGAAGTGAGGCTCAGGGGGAGCAGTGCTGCACAGATATGTGCTGAAAAGAGCGCAGTGGGAATATATATATGAGACTGGTGGGGGAAAGGTCGGGTATCGACACTGGGAAACGTGATGCCAGTTCAGCATCTGCAGCAGGGTCCGGGCAGACACAGTACTGAGCAGCGACTCTCTTTGGAGACCATGAGGCAACGGGTACCCTCACTCCCGCAACCCGCTCTAGATGACATCCCACTCCTCACATCCTTGCCCTCCCTTTCCCCTCCAGCTTTCCAGACTGTGGGAGTCGTCCTCCAAGGGTAAGACAAGAGAAAGTGCCCCTTGCTGAACCGCCACCATTTCCTCCACTGAAACCACCCGGGGTCTGCATGCAAGGACATATGGCAGGGGCAGCAGTTCACTCCCGTTCTGCTCCCTACGTACCCCTTTGATGACTTGAATGAAGTCTGCTCCTGGGATCTTCCTCGTGCCCACACCAGCCTCCTTGAAGAAGTCGACTATCGGCCACTTCTGTTTGCGCAGGAGGTTATGCAGCCTGACAAGATCCTGGGGTGCACAAAGAAGGGGGGCGCCACCCTTCCCCCAGGGCCGACAGCTCTCCGGTGGTGAGCACTGGAAAAGGTTAGAAAACACCCTGGGAGCACCCTTACCCAGAGTCACCGTGCCAGGAGGGCTGACACCGTCTGGGGTAAAGCAGCGTAACTCAACTGATCTGTTCTTCTCTCTCCAGTCTTCCCTTTCTCCTGAGGGTTTCCGTCGGCAGGGTTTGCTCCCGAGTTCCTGCAGGTGCAAACAGAAACCCTTCTCTCATGGCCTAGGAACTAACTCGCCCAGGAGCTATTTTTCAGAAAGGGCTACGGTTACTTGTCTGACATAAGCAATGCCCACGCAGAGTTGCTGATGCCCCTCCTGAGCACAGGGATGCAAACAGGGATTGCTAAGACTCAGAGGAACTCCCATCACTTCAGAACCCACAACAGGCAACGAAATGGGAAAATGAGCACAAAGAAAGGGGTCTTTTCAGAATCACCATCGCTTTCTTTTTCATGTCCCTATTTTCCTCACCACGGGGAGGAAACACAGGCTCTGCAGCCCCTGCCGTCAAATACGGTTCTGCGGGACATGGGGGAGAAGAAAGCAGAGAGACCTGAAGAGGGAATTTTCAAACCTGTGAAGAATCAAGTAGAAACAGTTGCAAAGTGTAGCATCAATTTACAGAGATTTGAACCTGATGGAGCCGAGTAGCAGAAGTGAGCGTTACAGAGAACTGGAGGAGAGGACTGCAATCAAAAGGGTAAGCAACGCAGACAGCTCTAACTGCACATTTTCACCTGATTGCCTTCAACAAAACAGGCTTGGGATCCCGACTGCTCACTTCACCTTGGAATAGTCCCACTCCTCGCCTGAAAGCTGCTGTGTGCCTGGCTGAGGACAGATACAATCCACACAAGGAGCAATCAGGCCTAAACACTGTACTTCCCTTGGTGAAGTTTCCTTGGCAAAAATACTTTTTTTTTTTTTTTTTTTAAAAAGTTACTTCAAGAACCAGGAAGAAAAAAACTCCCTCACAGGTTGACTGGAACTTTCCGGCTGTGGTAAAACCATCCACCTTCTGTACCCCCATTTCCCAAAAGCCGGCAGCACAGCTTGGGCGGGCGGAAAGGCTCGTATCAGACCTTGGGGCTGAGAGGAAGGCACAAGCATCTGCCAAGGGAGCTGCATCCAACCAGGGGCACTCCCCACTTGCTTCTCTGACAACAAAGCCCCGGAGCGTGCTCCCACCAGGAGGCAGAAACAACTTCCATGTCTGGAAATCCCCATTTAGGAAAGGCTGTCAACAGAGATGGGGTTGTCCCTGAGCACGACACCCACATGAAGGCCTGGGGACAGCAAAGGCACCTGCTCTGTCCCCACCAGAGCACGCCTGCTCCAAAGCTCGGAGCCGCCTGTCAGACAGGAGGCCACTCTACCTTCCCCTGGCCTGTGGACATGAAACACCGACCTCCAGCTGCCAGGCCTGGGGCTGGTGACCCTCGGGGCACCAGCAGGAACCGCTCTGACCCTGGCTGTGGGCTTGGCCCTGGGGCTGAGCACTTGGGCCCACAGGGCTGCTGAACTGGGCCATGGCAGGGCCCGTGGGTGATGAGGTCTCCAGGTCCCTGCCCCCAGGCCCATCCGCACTGGCAGATACCTGCTCCTGCTCCTGCAGCACCCCTGGTCCTGGTCCTGGTCCCTCCCCTGGCCCTGGCCCTGGCCCCCCCCTCACCCCGGCTGCCCCCAGCCCATCTCTCACCCATTTCTCCTCAGGCCCCTCGGCCTCTGACCCCTCCGGCCCCGCCCCAGGCCGGCTGTGACTGACAGGCTGCCTCCAGCTCTGCTGATTGGCTCAGCCGTGGCCAATGGCGTGGCCGTTGCTGGGCGGGCACAGGCAGCCCGGGCCTCTCCTGACAGAGCTGCCCTGCGCCCGCTGCCCCGCCGCGCCGCAGCTCTCTCCTCAGCCAGCCGGGACACTGGGCCTGCGGAGAGACGGCCTTCAGGAAGGGCCATTGCAACTTTTCATCCTCCTCATGCTTTTTTTTATTCTCCTCCTCCTCCTTAGCCTGTTCTTCCTCCTCTTCCTCCACCTCCTCTTTCTTCCTCTCTTCCTCATGTTCTTCCTCCTCTCCCTCCCCTGGTTCTTCCTGGTTTTCCTACTCTTCCTTCTCTTCCTGTTCTTTCTCCTCCTCCTATTCCCCCTTCTTCCCCTGATTCTCTTCGCCGCCTTCTTCCTCCTGCTCTTCTTCCTCCTCCTGTTTCTCCTCCTCCTGTTCATTCTCTTCCTTCATTTCTTCCTCCTCTACCTCCTGTTCTTCTTCCCCCTCCTCTTGTCCTTCCTTCTTTTCCTTTTTATTTTCCTCCTCATAGTCCTCCTCTTCCTGCTCTTGTTCTTCCTCTTCTTCCTGTTCTTTCTCATGTTTTTCCTACCCTTCTTCCTACGCTTCTTCCTCCTCCTCCTGTTCTTTTTCTTTCTCCTCCTTTTTGTCTTCATCCAGTTCTTCCTCCACCTCTTCCTCGTTCTCCTTCTCCTTCTCCTCCTCCTCCTCATACGCCTCTGCATGTTCATCCTCTGCATGTCAAGCCTCCTCCTGTTCTTCTTGTTCTTCATAGTCCTTCTCCTTATACCCCTCCTTCTCCTCCTCCTCCAACTCATTCTGCTCCTATTTCCTTCTGTTTTTCTTAGACAGTTTTACTCTTCGCTGGGTAAAAAACTGGCTGGACGGCCAGGCCCAGAGAGTTGTGGTGAATGGAGTTCAATCCAGTTGGCGGCCGGTCACAAGCGGTTTTCCCCAAGGCTCAGTACTGGGGCCGGTCTTGTTCAATATCTTTATTGATGATCTGGATGAGGGGATTGAGTGCACCCTCAGTACGTTTGCAGACGATACCAAGTTGGGCGGGAGTGTTGATCTGCTCGAGGGTAGGAAGGCTCTGCAGAGGGACCTGGACAGGCTGGATCGATGGGCCCAGGCCAACTGTATGAGGTTCAACAACACCAACTGCTGGGTCCTGCACTTCAGCCACAAGGACCCCATGCAGCACTACAGGCTTGGGGAAGAGTGGCTGGAAAGCTGCCCGGCGGAAAAGGACCTGGGGGTGCTGGTTGACAGCCGGCTGAACATGAGCCGGCAGTGCGCCCAGGCGGCCAAGAAGGCCAATGGCATCCTGGCCTGTATCAGAAAGAGTGTGGCCAGCAGGAGTAGGGAAGTGATCGTGCCCCTGTACTCAGCACTGGTGAGGCCGCACCTCGAATACTGTGTTCAGGTTTGGGCCCCTCACTACAAGAAGGACGTCGAGGTGCTGGAGCGTGTGCAGAGAAGGGCAAGGAGGCTGGTGAGGGGTCTGGAGAACAAGTCTTATGAGGAGTGGCTGAGGGAACTGGGGCTGTTTAGCCTGGAGAAAAGGAGGCTGAGAGGAGACCTCATCGCTCTCTACAACTCCCTGAGAGGAGGTTGTAGCGAGGTGGGTGTTGGTCTCTTCTCCCAAGTAACAAGTGATAGGACGAGAGGAAACGGCCTCAAGTTGCGCCAGGGGAGGTTTAGATTGGATATAAGGAAAAATTTCTTTACTGAAAGAGTGGTTAAACATTGGAACAGGATGCCCAGGGAAGTGGTTGAGTCACCATCCCTGGAAGTATTTAAAAGATGTGTAGATGAGGCGTTTAGGGACATGGTTTAGTGGGCATGGTGGTGTTGGGTCGACGGTTGGACTCGATGATCTTAGAGGACTTTTCCAACCTTAATGATTCTATGGTTCTCTGATTCTATGATATTTGGTTTATATGAAATACTAAAAACTATGAACTGTCATTATAATTATTAATATGGGTATTAAACAAAACAAAACCCCCACACTTTAGACCAAGACGCGAGTTAGCTTTAAGAATAAAGCTCCTTGTGTCTCCAACACGAGAAGCACCTGAGGCTGCAGTGCTTTTACAGTGAGAGAGAGAGAGAGAGAGGGAGAGGACTTGTAAAGAGGTGCAAGGCTTCCACCCTCCCTATGGCTACCCACAATCCAAATCAGGTACAGTCAGAGCACACAAGATGGGAATGGTTTTGCTTTGTCTTCCATTTACTTTAATTACTTCTAACTAACACTAAGGCAGAAGCCAGGTGTTAGTCCCACTCCAGGATTTTTCCTTTTTTGCTTGGTTGGGGTTTTTTTTGAGACATCTATGTTAGCTTATGGTAAGATGCTACTCAGAAATGCCATACAGACATGCCGGGGAGCACACGAGGCTAAAAGAATGTTCACTTTATTTATGAACATGTGATTTCTGTTTATGCGCATGCTCATAAAAAAAGAGAAAAATAGCTACTACTCCTTCACTTTTTTCACAGGCGGTTCCTTTCGAGGAGATTTTTCACCATCGGTGTCCACCTTCTCTTGGGAAGCTTTAGCTGGTTCGACTGTATCGTCTTTCTTAGGAGGAACAGCCACTTCTACTTTCCGCTTCGCCTTGTCCATTTTTGCTTTTGGCTTATCCTTCTCTGTTTTCTCCTCTTCAGACACCGGTTTGAAAGCAACAGAATCTGCTTCCATAGGCTCATCCTTATCGGACTGTGGGTGGCATCATCTCTGCTTGGGAGCATGAACAGAGAGACCCTTTTACCATCTTCTGCTGTACCTGGCTCTCTTGGTTTCCTCGCACCTTCTAACAACTCAGCACTGGGAAATCCTTCATTCTCATCCCTTTTCCTTCTCTTCCGGTGTTTTGTATGTTTATTCCATTCTCTGTAGTGCCGTTCCCAGGCTCTGTAGCTGTCCTTTTCAAACGGATCTCTACAGTCAACAGATCTGCCGTAGTTAGCTTTCATAGCATATGGTGGAACTTGTGTGTGTCTCTTAAAATACTCCCTTTCTCCTTCCCCTTGAGGTGTAGTCCGTTTAGTGGGAGACTGGCCTCTGAATACTGGAGACCTTGACCGTGAATGGTATCCTCTGTGTGGGGGTGACCGTGACCTTGGACGGTGATAACCACGTGACCTTGACCTAGAACGAGAGTATAGTAGGACTATTTAGTCAACACTTATAGCCAGATGTCCTGGCAAAATTTTGCACATACCTCCAGCTCTAACCAAGGACAGTGACCGCATTTCAAGAAAAGTCCTGTCTAAAAGCTTCTAAACTCAGCCTCTAGTAATAGGACTCATTGCCATTACTCTAGGAAAGATACTGACAGCATTACTAACAGAGAGCCATTCAGACTCCTGACCAAGTGATTTTTGGGGGTAGAAAACATCAGGTACCCTGAGTTTTTTTTTCTTCACCAGTTTTTCTTTGATTAGTTTTGAAAGAACCATTTCACATTATTCCGCGTATGTTCATTAGCATCATTCCTCCTCTCAAAGTCCTTCACCAATTGAAGATTTCCTTACAAACAAGTCCGATCTTTTAATTCCTAAGACAAATTCAACAATCATAGAATCATAGAATCACTGATGTTGGAAAAGACCTCTAAGATCATCGAGTCCAACCGTCAACCCAACACCACCATGCCCACTAAACCATGTCCCTAAGTGCCTCATCTACACGTCTTTTAAATACCTCCAGGGATGGGGACTCCACCACTTCCCTGGGCAGCCTGTTCCAATGTTTCACCACTCTTTCAGTAAAGAAATTTTTCCTTACATCCAATCTAAACCTCCCCTGGCGCAACTTGAGGACATTTCCTCTCGTCCTATCACTTGTTACTTCAGAGAAAAGACCAACACCCACCTCGCTACAACCTCCTTTCAGGTAGTTGTAGAGAGCGATGAGGTCTCCCCTCAGCCTCCTTTTCTCCAGGCTAAACAACCCCAGTTCCCTCAGCCACTCCTCAGAAGACTTGTTCTCCAGACCCCTCACCAGCCTCGTTGCCCTTCTCTGGACACGCTCCAGCACCTCGACGTCCTTCTTGTAGTGAGGGGCCCAAAACTGAACACAGTATTCGAGGTGCGGCCTCACCAGTGCCGAGTACAGGGGCACGATCACTTCCCTACTCCTGCTGGCCACACTCTTTCTGATACAGGCCAGGATGCCATTGGCCTTCTTGGCCGCCTGGGCACACTGCCGGCTCATGTTCAGCCGGCTGTCGACCAACACCCCCAGGTCCTTCTCTGCTGGGCAGCTTTCCAGCCACTCTTCCCCAAGCCTGTAGCGCTGCATGGGGTTGTTGTGGCCAAAGTGCAGGACCCGGCACTTGGCCTTCTTGAACCTCATACAGTTGGCCTGGGCCCATCGATCCAGCCTGTCCAGGTCCCTCTGCAGAGCCTTCCTACCCTCGAGCAGATCAACACTCCCGCCCAGCTTGGTGTCGTCTGCAAACTTACTGAGGGTGCACTCAATCCCCTCATCCAGATCATCAATAAAGATATTAAACAAGACCGGCCCCAGTACTGAGCCCTGGGGAACACCGCTTGTGACCGGCCGCCAACTGGATTGAACTCCATTCACCACAACTCTCTGGGCCCGGCCGTCCAGCCAGTTTTTGACCCAGCGCAGAGTCCACCTGTCTAAGCCGTGAGCCGCCAGCTTCTCTAGGAGAATGCTGTGGGAGACGGTGTCAAAGGCCTTGCTGAAGTCCAGGTAGACCACATCCACAGCCTTTCCCTCATCCACTAGGCGGGTCACCTGGTCATAGAAGGAGATCAGGTTGGTCAAGCAGGACCTGCCTTTCATGAATCCGTGCTGGCTAGGCCTGATCCCCTGGTTGTCCCGCCCATGCCTTGTGAGCGCCCTCAAGATGAACCGCTCCATAATCTTCCCCGGCACCGAGGTCAGGCTGACAGGCCTGTAGTTCCCCAGATCCTCCTTCCGGCCCTTCTTGTGGATGGGCGTCACATTGGCAAGCCTCCAGTCACCCGGGACCTCCCCCGTTAACCAGGACTGCTGATAAATGATGGAGAGCAGCTTGGCGAGCACCTCCGCCAGCTCCCTCAGCACTCTCGGGTGGATCCCATCCGGCCCCATAGACTTGTGAGTGTCCAGGTGGCGTAGCAGGTCATTGACTGCTTCCTCTTGGATTATGGGGGGTTCATCCTGCTCGCCGTCCCCGTCTTCCAGCTCTCAACAACATCCTAGCGAAAGCCACCAGTTTGCAGTCCAGGTTGAAATCTCTCCGTGTATCCACATCAGAGAAACAACAGAGGAAAAGGCGGCAGTTTCTCTCACATACCTCCTCCAAAGTGCTTTGAGGTAAGGGTTACAATCAGAATAGGGAGACGCAGAAAACCCAGCAACTACACCTATTCAGTTTCTAGCCTCAGTCAACTGTAATCTCCGCCATATTTGAGCTAGTAACCTACATGTGAAACTCCCATCGCTGCTAATCCCTTGAATCCCCCAGTCCACCTAACGATAGAGAGGTGGAGTGGAACTCCTCCTGATTCTTCGAGACAATCTGCTTCTCCGTTACGGACACGTAAAGCAGTTACCTGGAAAACGAACGCCTACGCTCCTTTTGAATCTTCTTATATTCCACCAGTTTCTTAGCAAAATCATTTGTAAACTCATCAAGTTTGGACTTTTTCTTTTCCCTGTTAAAATAAGTTTGACCTTTATTACAATTATAGTTAGAACCTTATTACAAAAAGACACCGAGAAACAAAACATGGCCAATATGAGAAAATGCATACTGCGTGCAAATGCAGAAGGTGAACAGCCTATTTAAACAAAACCAGTTGAGAATTCCGACAAGTTTTAGGGAAAGTTTTAGAATTACATTTGTCTTGTTTTAGTTTGGGATGTTTGCCATCCGCAACAAAAAAGTATATTGGAAAAACCACTGTGTCATTTTTGCTTATGTCAGATGCACTTTAGCGTAACTGCAGTCCGATATGCTACCGAAATACAAAAATGAAAAACAACGCAACTTCATTGAGCCAAATACTTACTCCTCTTTAAGTCTCCGTTGTTCTCTCTGAAACTCCTCCCTAGATAAGGGAGGCCAAGAGCATCCTGGCCTGTACCAGAAATAGTGTGGCCAGCAGGACTAGGGAAGTGATCGCTGCCCTGTACTCAGCACTGGTGAGGCCGCACCTCGAATACTGTGTTCAGGTTTGGGCCCCTCACTACCAGAAAGACATTGAGGTGCTGGAGCGCGTCCAAAGGAGAGCAACGGAGCTGGTGAAGGGTCTAGAGAACAAGTCTTCTGAGGAGCGGCTGAGCGAACTGGGGTTGTTTGGCCTGGAGAAAAGGAGGCTGAGGGGAGACCTCATCGCTCTCTACAACTCCCTGAGAGGAGGTCGTAGCGAGGTGGGTGTCAGTCTCTTTTCCCAAGTAACAAGCGCTAGGAGGAGAGGAAACGGCCTCAAGTTGCGCCAGGGGAGGTTTACATTGGATATTAGGAAAAATTTCTTCACCGAAAGGGTTGTCAAGCATTGGAACAGGCTGTCCAGGTGTCCTTGTTTCGGCAGGGATAGAGTTAATTTCCTTCCTAGTAGCTGGTACAGTGCTGTGTTTTGGATTTAGGATGAGAACTAAGTTGATAATGCACCGATGTTTTAGTTGTTGCTAGGTAATGCTTACACTAGCCAAGGACTTTTTAGTTTCCCATGCTCTACCCACTGAGAAGGCTGGAGGTGCACAAGAAGCTGGGAGGGGGCACAGCCAAACTGGCCAAAGGGACATTCCATAGCATGTGACGTCATGCTCAGTACATAAACTGGGGAAAGCTGGCCGGGGGTGCCGCTGCTCGGGGACTGGCTGGGCATCGGTCGGCGGGTGGTGAGCAATTGTACTGTGCATCACTTGCTTTGTGTATTATTATTATTATCATATTATTATTATTATCATATTATTATTATTATCATTTTATTTCAATTATTAAACTGTTTTTATCTCAACCCACGAGTTTTTCTCACTTGTGCTCTTCCAATTCTCTCCCCCATCCCACCGGGTGGGGGGGAGTGAGTGAGCGGCTGCATGGTGCTCAGTTGCCGACTGAGGTTAAACCACAACAAGGGCTCCTCATCTCTTTTTTATTGCCTTATCCATCTCACTGTCCTTTTCCCTGTACCTTTCTTTCTCTGCTCCTCAGTCCTTCTCCCTCATTTTATTTTTCTCTTTCTGTTCCTCTGTCCTGCTCCCCATCTCTGTATTTTCGTTCTCTGTATCTGCCGCTCCAGTAGCAACTGCCGAGTTTTCCCGGGGAAGGGTGAGTGTACAGGCACCGAGCCCCAGAGCAGACTCACTCCTGGGAATTTACATATTAACGAATAAACACTTGCTGTCACTTTTGCACTCATGGCTGCGTTTGTAGTCCTTTGTACTTGGTGAGTGGCTGTCAGAGAGTCCAGGGGAGCAGGTTACGCAGTGGGTGTCAGGGGCCATGGCTGCAGCTGTGGGCTGGGGCTGGAGGAGCCCCAGGGAAGGGCAGTGAGGCTGATGGTGATGGCGCCTCTGTGTAAAAGGGCTGCAGCCCCAGGGGATGGTGCTGCTGGGGGCATGCCTGCCTGAGAGTGACGATGAGCTGCAAGGATGTTTCCAACCCACTGGTGCAACAGGATGACAGTCAGTTGGAGTCGGGCCCCATCAGGGCAGCTCCCAGGGATTTTCTGAGAGCTGGTGGAGAGGAAGCAGGGAGAGGGGCAGGAGATGGCTGTCCCCACCCCTCTGGGTACCTGGAGACCTTCCCACCTCCTGGAAAAGGTGCTGGGTGCCTCCCCAACTCAACAAAGCTCCTCCAGCCCTGCTCACCCCGTGCAGCTGCCCCCAGCTCCAGCACCTCCCCTGAAGCCTGTCCCATAGCCACAGGCTGCCCCCAAACCCTGTCCTCACGGCAGCAAGCTGGCCCTTGAATATGCTTTATTCTCCATAAATGCAGGTGCCATTAGCATCAGTTTGGGGAAAGAGCGGTGTCTCCAGAAGCACCCACAGAAGGAGGGGTTCCTGCGTGAGGAGAGCTACAGTCATCACTGTGGGTAACAGTTGCTTGTTCTTTCCCTCTCCCAGAGGCAGCACTGAGGACTCAGTTGCCGGTTCCTCTCTGGGGATGCTGTTGACTGCAGCTGGCTCAGGTTTGTGTGGGCCTTTGGCCTCATTCTCCTAGCGGCATGGGTGAAAAGGCACAGGCAGAGCACTTACTGGCTGTGGGCAGGAGCTGCCGTGGCTGAAGCTAGAGAGGCCAGAAAAAGGTAAAGCAGCTGAAGAATAAAATAAAGAGGATCCAGCTGGCAGCTGCCTCCCACTGCAGGCAGGAGGCTGCCTGCCTCTCCAGGTGAGGAAGGATCCCTCTTAGCGTAGTCCTCAGCAGATCTGATCACCAACGTGCACGGCAGGGTCTGTATGCGTTACCAAAATCACAGTACAGCCACGTAGTGTGTGCACGTGTGAGGCTATGTACCTGGGAAGCCTCATACTGTAAGAGCTGTAAGACACCAATCTATTCTCTTTGGTGGATGACAGTCAAGCCACCACAGCTATGGAGGAGGAAGGGGGGGGGGGGAGAGAGAGAGAGACAGACAAAGATGCATCCGAACTGTCAAATTCTCCCAGCAGCTCTGAGAGCGGGAGCTGCAGTGAGTCCTGGACACCTGGGGTTGTGTCGTGTCTCTTCTGCATCCTGGTCCCTCCCTGCCCGCCCCTTCTCTTTCACTGCGGTCATTTTGTTTTGCTTCCCTGCACCTCTCCCTCTCTCGTTCTCCAAGTCCCCCTCTGTCTCTGTCGTTCTACCTCTCTGTTTCCCTTCTCTCTCTGTGCTTCTGTCCTGTTCCCTGTCCCTCTTTTTTTCATCCTCTGTCCTGCAGCCCATCACTATTGTTGTCTGTCTTCATCTATCTGTCTGCCTTCCTATCCCAATTTATTTAATTTTTCCCCATCTGCCCTTTAGCCCTTGACAATTCCCATCCCCCAACTCTGCCTGGCTCCAGGTCCATGTTTTTTAATTGTTCTCTCTCTGCCCTGTATTCTAGAGGTACTTCTTCTTTCTTAGATTCCCTTGTTCCAAGTCCCTGTCGCCCTTGGGCCTGTTTGGGTGCGCGTGCCCCTCCCGGGCCTGTTTGAGTGTGTGCGTTCCCCCCCAGGGCTGTTTGGGTGCACGTGGCCCCCTTCCGGGCCTGTTTGGCAGCACACACCCCCCACCCTGGGGCCTGTTTGGGTGCTTGTGCTCTCCTCTGGGCCTGTTTGGGTGTGTGTGCCCCCCCCCCCCCCCCCCCCAAAGCCTCACGTGCCCCCACCTGGACCTGTTTTTCAGCGCGCGCCCCACCCCTGGTCGTGTTTGTGTACGTGTGCCCCCTAGTACTGTTTGGGAGCACGCATCCCCCACACGTGCCTCTTTGGCATCATGTGCCGCCCCCCCCCCCGGGCCTGTTTGAGTGTGCACGCCCCTCTTAAGGGCCTGTTTCTATGTACGCACCCCACCTCCAGGCCTGCTTGGGTGCACGCTACCCACTGCTGGGTATCGTTATTTGAGCATGCCCCCGGGTCTGTTTCATAGAATCATAGAATAGTTTGGGTTGGAAGGGACCTCTAAAGCTCATCTAGTCCAACCCCCCTGCTGTGGGCAGGGACATCTTCAACCAGATCAGGTTGCTCAGAGCCCCGTCCAACCTGACCCTGAACGTTTCCAGGGATGGGGCAGGCACCACCTCTCTGGGCAACCTGTACCAGTGCTTCAACACCCTCAGTGTACAAAATTTCTTCCTTATATCTAGTCTAAATATACCCCCCTTTAGTTTAAAGCCATTCCCCCTTGTCCTGTCGCAACAGGCCCTGCTAAAAAGTTTGCTGCCGTCTTTTTTAGAATCCCCTTTAAGTACTGATAGGCTGCAAGAAGGTCTCCCCGAAGCCTTCTCTAGGCTGAACAACCCCAACGCTCTCAGCCTTTCTTCATAGGAGAGGTGTTCCATCCCCCTGATCATTTTCGTGGCCCTCCTCTGGACCCGCTCCAACAGGTCCATGTCTTTCTTATGCTGAGGGCTCCAGAACTGGACACAGTACTCCAGGTGGGGTCTCACCAGAGCAGAGTAGAGGGGCAGAGTCACCTCCCTCAACCTGCTGGCCACGCTTCTTTGGATGCCGCCCAGGATACGATTGGCCTTCTGGGCTGCGAGCGCACATTGCTGGCTCATGTCCAGCTTTTCACCCACCAGTACCCCCAAGTCCTTCTCGGCACGGCTGCTCTCAATCCCTTCATCCCCCAGCCTGTATTGACACCGGGGTTTGCCTCGACCCAGGTGCAGGACCTTGCACTTGGCCTTGTTAAACCTCATGAGGTTCACACAGGCCCACTTCTCAAGCTTGTCCAGGTCCCTCTGGATCTCACTGTCTATGTCACTGATGAAGATATTAAACAGTACCAGTCCCAATACAGACCCCCGCGGGACACCACTCGTCACCAGTCTCCATCTGGACACTGAGCCGTTGACCACTACCCTCTGGACATGACCATCTAACCAATTCCTCACCCACCGGACAGTCCACCCATCAAATCCATACCTCTCCAGTTTAGAGAGAAGGATGTTGTGGGGGACCATGTCAAAGGCCTCAGAGGTCCAGATAGACGACATCTGTAGTCCTTCCCGTGTCCACTGATGTAGTCACTCCATCATAGAAGGCCACTAGGTTAGTCAGGCAGGACTTGCCCTTGGTGAAGCCATGCTGGCTGTCTCGAACCACCTCCCTGTCCTCCATGTGCCTTAGCATAGCTTCCAGGAGGATCTGTTCCACGATCTTCCCAGGCACAGAGGTGAGACTGACTGGCCTGTAGTTCCCCGGATCTTCCTTTTTTCCCTTTTTAAAAATGGGGGTTATGTTTCCCCTTTTCCAGTCAGTGGGAACTTCACCGGACTGCCATGACTTCTCGAATACGATGGATAGTGGCTTAGCAACTTCATCCGCCAGTTCCGTCAGGACCCACGGATGGATCTCATTGGGTCCCATGGACTTGTGCACCTTCAGGTGCCTTAGATGGTCTTGAACCTGGTGTTCTCCCACAGTGGGCGGCTATTCATTCTCCCAGTCCCCGCCTTTGCCTTCTGTGGCTTGGGCGGTGAGGCTCAAGCACTTGCTGGTGAAGACCGAGGCAAAAAAGTCATTGAGTACCTCCACCTCCTCTGTATCCCGGGTAACCAGGTCTCCCGTTGCATTCTGGAGAAGGCCCACATTTTCCTTCGTCTTCCTTTTATACCCAGTGTACCTACAGAATCTTTTCTTGTTGCCCTTGATGTCCCTGCCCAGATGTAATTCTATCAGGGCTTTAGCTTTCCTAACCTGATCCCTGGCTGCTCGGACAATTTCTCTGTATTCCTCCCAGGCTACCTGTCCTTGATTCTGCCCTCTGTAGGCTTCCTTTTTGTGTCTGAGTTTGTCCAGGAGCTCCTTGTTCATCCATGCAGGCCTCCTGGCGTTTGTGCCTGACTTCCTCTTTGTCGGGATGCATCACTCCTGAGCTTGAAGGAGGTGATCCTTGAATCTTAGCCAGCTTTCTTGGGCCCCTCTTCCCTCCAGGGCTTTGTCCCGTGGCACTCTACCAAGCAGATCCCTGAAGAGGCCAAAGTCTGCTCTCCTCAGGTCCAGGGGAGTGAGCTTGCTGTGCGCCCTCCTCGGTGCCCTAAGGATCTTGAACTCCACCATTTCGTGGTCACTGCATCCCAGGCTGCCCTTGAGCTTCACATTCCCTACCAGCCCCTCCTTGTTGGTGAGAACAACGTCCAGCATAGGACCTCTCCTCTCCTCCTCTACCACTTGGAGATGGAAGTTGTCATTGACGCATTGCAGGAACCTCCCAGATTGCTTATGCCCTGCTGTGTTGTCCCTCCAACAGATGTTGGGGTGGTTGAAGTCCCCCATGAGGATCAGGGCTCGTGAGCGTGAGGCTGCTCCTGTCTGTCTATAGAGGGCCTCATCCGCTTGGTCTTCCTGGTCGGGTGGCCTGTAGCAGACCCCCACCGTAATGTCACCTGTCCCTGCCTTCCCTTCAATCCTGACCCACAAGCTCTCGGTCGGCTCCTCATCCATCCCCAGGCAGAGCTCCATGCACTCCAGCTGGTCACTGACATAGAGGGTGATACCCCCTCCTCGTCTCCCCTGCCTGTCCTTACTAAAGGGCCTGTATCCCTCCATCCCAACACTCCAGTCACAGGAGCCATCCCACCACGTCTCCGTGATGCCAATAAGGTCGTAGCCCTGCAGGCGTGTGCATGTCTCTAATTCCTCTTGTTTATTCCCCATGCTACGTGCGTTTGCATAGAGGCATTGAAGTTGGGCCCCCGATGAAGCTGTCTTACTGCCTGGAGTTGCTTTGTGCTGCTCTTCAGCTGTTTCGTTGCGCACAGTCCCCCTCTGGGCCTGTTTGGGCTTGCGTGCCCCCACCTGGACAATTTTGGTGTGCACGCCCCTCCACCGGGCATATTTGGGTGCGCGTGTCCCACATGCGTCCCTGTTTGGGAGTAAGCACCCCCCTCCTGGGCCTCTTTGGGTGTCTGCACCCCACCCCCCCAGCTTGTTTGGGTGTGTGTACCGCGCTTCAAGGTCTGTTTGGGCACCCCCACTCGTACTATTTGGTTGTGTGGCCCCCTTGCCGGGCCAGTTTGGGTGCCCGTGCCCCACCTCCAGGCCTCTTTGATGCGCGCGGCTCGCCACCGGGCCTGTGTGGGTGTGCGCACCCCCGCTCCAGGACTGTTTGGGTGCACTCACCCCCTCTGGGCCTCTTTGGTTGCACATGCCCCTCCCCTGGGCCTGCCTGGGAGTGCGTGCCCCACCCCGGGCCTGTTTTGGAGCGCGTACCCCACCCCTGGGCCTATTTGGGTGTGCATGGCACCCCTCCGGGATTGTTTGGGTGCGCGTGCCCCACCATGGGCCTGTTAGGGAGCATGTGCCCCCCCTGCCTGGCCTGTTTGAGAGGCCCCTTTCAAGGGCCTGTTTCCATGCACGCGCCACACCTGCAGGCCTGTTTCTCTGCTCGTGCCCCTCCCCCCGGGGCCTGTTTGGGTGGGCGCACCCCCACCCGGATAATTTGGTAGTGTGGGCCCCACGGCAAGCCTGTTTAGATGTGTGCGACCCCCATCCAGGGCCTTTTTTGATGAGCTCGCCCCACCTCCGAGCCTGTTTCGATGCGTGCGCCCCACCACCAGGCCTGTTACAGTATGCACGCCCCCCACTACCTACCAACCGAGACTTCCTGATTCCAATCCATGAGCTGATTCTTCGACTGGAGAGCCAAGGAGTGAGCAGCAAGACTCGCTCACCCTTCAACAGTCCCATATGGCCAGTGCGGAAGTCTAATGGAGAGTGGAGACTAACAGTAAATTATCATGGCCAGAACAAAGTCACGCTGCTGCTCAGTGCTGCCGTGCTGGACATGCTGGAACTTCAATATGAACTGGAGTCAAAGGCAGCCAAGTGGTATGCCACAACTGATATTGCTAATGCAATTTTCTCAATCCCTTTGGCAGCAGAGTGCAGGCCACAGTTTGCTTTCACTGGAGGGGCGTCCAGTACACCTGGAACTGACTGCCCCAGGGGTGGAAACACAACCCCACCACCATTTGCCATGGACTGATCCAGACTGCACTGGAGCAGGGTGGAGCTCCAGAACACCTGCAATACATTGATGACATCATCGTGTGGGGCAACACAGCAGGAGAAGTTTTTGAAAAAGGGAAGGAAATAGTCCAAATCCTGCTGAAGGCTGGTTTTGCCATAAAACAAAGTAAGGTCAAGGGACCTGCACAGGACATCCAGTTTTTAGGAATAAAATGGCAAGATGGATGTCGTCAGATCCCAATGGATGTGATCAACAAAATAACAGCCATGTCTCCACCAACTAGCGAAAAGGAAACACAAGCTTTCTTGGGCGTCGTGGGTTTTTGGAGAATGCACATTCCAAATTACAGTCTGATTGTAAACCCTCTCTATGAAGTGACCCGGAAGAAGAACGATTTCAAATGGGGCCCTGAGCAACGACAAGCTTTTGAACAAATTAAAGAGGAGATAGTTCATGCAGTAGCCCTGGGGCCAGTCCGGGCAGGATGAGATGTAAAAAATGTGCTTTACACCGCAGCCGGGGACAATGGCCCTACCTGGAGCCTCTGGCAGAAAGCACCAGGGGAGACTCGAGGTCGACCCCTGGGGTTTTGGAGTCAGGTGTACAGAGGATCCGAGGCCCGCTATACTCCAGCTGAAGAAGAGATATTGGCAGCATATGAAGGGGTTCGAGCTGCTTCAGAAGTGATCGGCACTGAAGCCCAGCTCCTCCTGGCACCCCGACTGCCGGTGCTAGGCTGGATGTTCAGAGGGAGGGTCCCCTGTACACATCATGCAACTGATGCTATGTGGAGCAAGTGGTTTGCACTGACCACATGAGAGGCTCGATTAGGAAACCCAATCACCCAGGAATCTTGGAAGTGATCATGGATTGGCCAGAGGGCAAAGATTTTGGAATATTGCCAGAGGAGGAGGTGACGCGTGCTGAAGAGGCCCCAATGTATAATGAACTACCAGAAAATGAGAAGCAATATGCACTGTTCACTGATGGGTCCTGTCGTCTTGTGGGAAGGCATCGGAGGTGGAAAGCTGCCGTATGGAGTCCTATGCGACAGGATATAGAAACTGCTGAAGGAGAAGGTGAATCGAGCCAATTTGCAGAAGTAAAGGCCATCCAGCTGGCTTTAGACATTGCTGACCAAGAAAAGTGGCCAGTGCTCTATCTCTATACTGACTCATGGATGGTGGCAAATGCCCTGTGGGGGTGGTTGCAGCAATGGAAGCGGAGCAACTGGCAGCGCAGAGGCAAACCCATCTGGGCTGCTGCAGTGTGGCAAGATATTGCTGCCCGGGTGGAGAACCTGGTTGTAAAAGTCCGTCACGTAGATGCTCACGTACCCAAGAGTCGGGCCACTGAAGAACATCAAAACAACCAGCAGGTGGATCAGGCTGCTAAGATTGAAGTGGCTCAGGTGGATCTGGACTGGCAACATAAGGGTGAATTATTTCTAGCTCAGTGGGCCCATGACACCTCAGGTCACCAAGGAAGAGATGCAACATACAGATGGGCTGTGATCGAGGGGTGGACTTGACCATGGACACTATTGCAAATGGTGGGGCTGTATTTCCACCCCTGGGGCAGTCGGTTCCAGGTGTACTGGACGCCCCTCCAAGTGAAAGCAAATTGTGGCCTGCACTCCGCTGCCAATGGGATTGAGAAAAACGCATTGGCAATATCAACTGTGGCATACCACTTGGCTGCCTTTGATTCCAATTCGTATTGAAGTTCTAGCATGTCTGGCACAGCAGCACTCAGCGGTGGCCTGACTTCATTTAGGCCACGATAGTCTACTGTTAGTCTCCACTCTCCATTAGACTTCCGCACTGGCCATATGGGACTGTTAAAGGGTGAGCGGGTCTTGCTGATCACTCCTTGGCTCTCCAGTCGACGAATCAGCTCATGAATGGGAATCAGGGAGTCTCGGTTGGTGCAATATTGCCACCAGTGCACCGTAGTGGTAGCGACTGGCACCTGTTGGTCTTCGACCTTCAGCAACCCCACAACAGAGGGGTCCTCCGAGAGACCAGGCAAGGTGGACAGCTGTTTAATTTCCTCCATCTCCAAGACAGCTATACCAAAAGCCCACCGGTATCCTTTTGGGTCTTTGAAATACCCTCTCCTGAGGTAGTCTATGCCAAGGATGCACGGAGCATCTGGGCCAGTGACAATGGGGTGCTTCTGCCACCCATTCCCAGTTAGACTCACTTCGGCTTCCAATACAGTTAGCTGTTGGGATCCCCCCGTCACCCCAGAAATACAGATGGGTTCTGCCCCTATATATCTTGATGGCATTAGGGTACACTGTGCACCGGTGTCTACCAGAGCCTTATACTTCTGTGGGACTGATGTGCCAGGCCACCGAATCCACACAGTCCAGTAAACCCGGTTGTCCCTTTCCTTCCCCTGACTGGAGGCAGGGCCCCTCTAATCCTCATCACAGTACTCGTTTCTCACTTAGAATCATAGAATCATAGAATCATTGATGTTGGAAAAGACCTCTAAGATCATCGAGTCCAACCGTCAACCCAACACCACCATGCCCACTAAACCATGTCCCTAAGTGCCTCATCTACACGTCTTTTAAATACCTCCAGGGATGGGGACTCCACCACTTCCCTGGGCAGCCTGTTCCAATGTTTCACCACTCTTTCAGTAAAGAAATTTTTCCTTATATCCAATCCTAACCTCCCCTGCCGCAACTTGAGGCCATTTCCTCTCGTCCTATCACTTGTTACTTCGGAGAAGAGACCGACACCCACCTCACTACAACCTCCTCTCAGGGAGTTGTAGAGAGCGATGAGGTCTCCCCTCAGCCTCCTTTTCTCCAGGCTAAACAACCCCAGTTCTCTCAGCTGCTCCTCAGAAGACTTGTTCTCCAGACCCCTCACCAGCCTCCTTGCCCTTCTCTGGACATGCTCCAGCACCTCGACGTCCTTCTTGTAGTGAGGGGCCCAAACCTGAACACAGTATTCAAGGTGCGGCCTCACCAGTGCCGAGTACAGGGGCACGATCACTTCCCTACTCCTGCTGGCCACACTCTTTCTGATACAGGCCAGGATGCCATTGGCCTTCTTGGCCGCCTGGGCGCACTGCCGGCTCATGTTCAGCCGGCTGTCAACCAGCACCCCCAGGTCCTTTTCTGACAGGCAGCTTTCCAGCCACTCTTCCCCAAGCCTGTAGCGCTGTATGGGGTTGTTGTGGCCGAAGTGCAGGACCCGGCACTTGGCCTTCTTGAACCTCATACAGTTGGCCTGGGCCCATTGATCGAGCCTGTCCAGGTCCCTCTGCAGAGCCTTCCTACCCTCGAGCAGATCAACACTCCCGCCCAACTTGGTGTCGTCTGCAAACTTACTGAGGGTGCACTCGATCCCCTCATCCAGATCATTGATAAAGATATTGAACAAGACCGGCCCCAGTACTGAGCCCTGGGGAACACCGCTTGTGACTGGCTGCCAACTGGATTGAACTCCATTCACCACAACTCTCTGGGCCCGGCCGTCCAGCCAGTTTTTGACCCAGTGCAGAGTACACCTGTCTAAGCCGTGAGCCGCCAGCTTCTCTAGGAGAGTGCTGTGGGAGACGGTGTCAAAGGCCTTGCTGAAGTCCAGGTAGACCACATCCACAGCCTTTCCCTCATCCACTAGGCGGGTCACTTGGTCATAGAAGGAGATCAGGTTGGTCAAGCAGGACCTGCCTTTCATGAATCCGTGCTGGCTAGGCCTGATCCCCTGGTTGTCCCGCTCATGCCTTGTGAGCGCCCTCAAGATGAACCGCTCCATAATCTTCCCCGGCACCGAGGTCAGGCTGACAGGCCTGTAGTTCCCCGGATCCTCCTTCCGGCCCTTCTTGTGGATGGGCGTCACATTGGCAAGCCTCCAGTCATCCGGGACCTCTCCTGTTAACCAGGACTGCTGATAAATGATGGAGAGTGGCTTGGTGAGCACTTCCGCCAGCTCCCTCAGCACTCTCGGGTGGATCCCATCCGGCCCCATAGACTTGTGAGTGTCCAGGTGGCATAGCAGGTCATTGACTGCTTCCTCTTGGATTACGGGGGGTTCATCCTGCTCGCCGTCCCCGTCTTCCAGCTCGGGGGGCCGAGTACCCTGAGGATAACTGGTCTGCCTGTTAAAGACTGAGGCAAAGAAGGCATTGAGTACCTCAGCCTTTTCCTCATCCTCAGTGACAATGTTCCCCCCTGCATCCAATAAAGGATGGAGATTCTCCTTGGCTCTCTTCTTATCATTAATATATTTGTAAAAACTTTTTTGTTGTCTTTAACAACAGCGGCCAGATTGCGTTCTAGCTGGGCTTTTGCCTTTCTCATTTCCTCTCTGCACGACCTAACGAGATCCGTACTTCTTGTACATACAAGTCAGAAGTTTATTCATTAAGATCAGGAGTAAGATCAGCCCTTCTACTCTCTCTGGGGAACTGCCCGCTGGAAACTGGAGCAGCAATTTTCCTGGAAGAACCTCTTTCTGTGATTGTTTTCCCTTGCAATTCACGTACCCGTGCCCCTAGGGCTGCAGTAGGTTTCCCATCCCACTTCCTCATGTCCTCTCCGTGGTCACGCAGATAAAACCATAGGGTGCCCCGTGGTGTGCACCCTTTATATTCTCTCTCTTGAGCAAAAGAATGCTGACTCCTAATAGCCGAGATATTGGTCCGTAAGGTGAGGAGTAGGACCTACCCTCTCTGAGTTGCTGGATCTCCCGGGACAGTTTCTCCACAGCCGAGATGAGGGAGGAAGAGAGACTTTCCTCGTAGTGCTGCAGTTGACCAGCCAATTCATCCACTGTTTGTTCCTCTCCATCTTTCCAGGTCATCACTGCCAATGAATTGGCATATGACGATGGTGAGCTCCTTATAAACTTCCGCCACATGGGTCATGTGCACTGGACTTGGCTTCCCTACCCTCTAATTCCAGGCTACTGGCTCCATTATCCCAGCATCGGAGCAGCCAGGTGACAACATGCTCACCTGGACGATAGCTGAAATATTTTCGTATATCTCGCAGCTCACTCAGGGATAGAGATCGGGTGGTCACTGCCTCGTTTATGAGTTCTTCCTCTTCTTCCTCCCTCATCAGCAGCCGCCTCTCCTCCTCCTCTTCTCGTGATGGCCCTTCTCCAGGGTAGTCTGCCTCGTACACTTATTCCTCCGGCTCCCTTTTAGAAGTTTCTTCCTCCCTTACTAAACGAGCTGACTTCAGCTTCCAAGATTTCTTCTTGTGTACAGGGGCGACTGATATCGGCACAGGTTGGCTCTTTGGTTCAGCCACAGGGCGTGTCGCCAGGGTCTGAGTGGCCGCAGTGCCTGTCGCCGGGGTCTGAGTGGCCGCAGGGCCTGTTGCCGGAGTCTGAGTAGCCGCAGTGCATGTCACCGGGGTCTGAGTGGCCACGGGGCCTGTCGCTGGGGTCTGAGTAGCTGCAGAACATGTGACTGGGGTCAGAGAGGCCGCAGAGCATGTTGCCGGGGTCGGAGTGGCCGCAGTGCGTGTCGTTTTACCGTCAGATCCAGAGACCTTCTCTTCCCTTTGAGGGTACTGAATGGTGTTGAACAGGGCTCGGTAGGCATGGGCCAGGCCCCAGCACGTTGCAATGATCTGCATCTCTCTGGAGTTGCCAGGGTGACAGCATACTTTTTCCAAATATTCTACTAACTTTTCAGGATTCTGCACTTGCTCAGGGGTGAAGTTCCAAAACACTGGGGGTGCCCATTGGCCTAGGTACTTGCCCATCTTGTACCACACACCCTGCCACTCATAATTATTCAGCCTTGGGGCAGATCTCTGGATGATATTCTTAAATTGCTTACCATCTTTAGACAAAACCGAAACAGTATTCCCAAGAAGTGTTAATAGAAGTATCTTAACTACCCAAGGCTGTTCAAAATACTGAAAAGTTACTGTAATGAAGGAGGAAACATCATAGAAGAAGGTGGTGACACTGCCATTCTGTATTTCCTCCGTAAAAAAACTCTCAGAAAAGTTACTGCAATTGCTAGTTGTCTCCACGAAATGGTCTCCGTGGTACAGTAACGGCTTCATTGCGAAACTTACATACCACACTAAGGTCAAGGTCAATGTTCTAAAAACAAACCTCACAAGTGAAACATCACTATTCACTGCAGACCACAGCAAACTGCAAAAAACCAACACCAATCTTTAACATGTACAGCAAAAAAAGGAGCACGATGCAGATTACACAAATCGAGAACAGAGAAACCAACATTGTGACCCACAACTATTAACAGATATAAGTTCCTTAATACACTCAGGTTAACCTGTTATTATCTCAAACCCTTCGTGCCCCACGGTGGGCGCCAAAAAAGGACTGTCGTGGTTTAATTTCAGTCGGCAACTGAGCACCACGCAGCCGCTTGCTCACTTCCCCTCTCCCCCAGTGGGATGGGGGAGAGAATTGGAAGAGCACAAGTGAGAAAAACTCGTGGGTTGAGATAAAAAACAGTTTAATAATTGAAATAAAATTATAATAATAATAATAATAATAATGGTAAGACACAAAGCAAGTGATGCACAGTACAATTGCTCACCACCCGCCGACTGATGCCCAGCCAGTCCCCGAGCAGCGGCCCCCCTGGCCAGCTTTCCCCCGTTTATGTACTGAGCATGATGTCACATGGTATGGAATGTCCCTTTGGCCAGTTTGGCTGTGCCCCCTCCCAGCTTCTTGTGCACCTCCAGCCTTCTCAGTCGGTAGAGCATGGGAAGCTGAAAAGTCCTTGGCTAGTGTAAGCATTACCTAGCAACAACTAAAACATCGGTGCGTTATCAACTTAGTTCTCATCCTAAATCCAAAACACAGCATTGTACCAGCTACTAGGAAGGAAATTAACTCTATCCCTGCTGAAACCAGGACAGCTTGCAAGGTCGCATGTACCTGAGTAGATGATAGGGCTGGCGCATGCCCCCGGCTTGTGCAGCAGCTTCTGATGTCACAGGTGTCTCTGTAGCAGTTACGGCAGGAGCATGCAGCAAGCTTGTCCAGGTGCTTATGATGTCAAATATGCCTGAGCAGGTCATAGGGCAGGAGCATGCCCCTGGCTTCTGCAGCAGCTTGTGACGTAACTGATGGCTGTTGAGGTGATAGGACAGAAGCACGGCCCTGATTTATTCAGGTTCCTGGAAGGCCACTGGTTGGCTGAGTAGCCAATAGGTGTGGAGCAGGACAGCAACATGTGCAGCTGTTCTGATGTCACATTTGCCTGAGTAGGTGATAGGGTAGGAGGAGGCCTCTGGCTTGTGCAGCTGCTTGAGATGTCACATGTGCCTCGGTAAGTGACAGGGCGGAAGCGGCCCCACTGGGTTGTGCGGGTGCTTGTGAGGTCACACGATCGCAAGTAGGGGATAGGGCAGGAGGAGGCCCCCGACTTATGCAGCTACTTGTGATGTCACTGGTGGCTAACTGTTAGGGCAGGTACAGGCCCCTGCAGTGTTTAAGTGCTGGTGATTTCACTGGCGGCTCTGTAACTCTTACGGCAGGAGCATGCACTGTCGTGGAGCAGTGGAATGCACCTCACGCAAAAGAGAGAAGTAGCGATATGTTTTATTGAGGTAAAATAATAATTTGACAGAGTTCAATAAATCTGATGGAATTTAATAAAGTTTAACAGTGGTTTGACAAGGTTCAATAAGTTTGATGGCAATGTTCACCTTATTAATTACTGCATGGAAGAAACATACAAAGGAAAACCGAGTTAGAATCGAGTTAGAATGATTCACACAGAGACCGGAAATGTAAAGAGTAAGGAGGACCCTCCCACTGAGCCATGAGGTTCAGAGTGGACCCCCTTGCTTTCTAAACTCCTTATGGAGCCTAAGTGTGGCTAGGTCCAATCTTAGTCTCAGTCTTGGACAACGGTTTATGTCTAATGGAATCATCCATATAATGCTTATAATAATATTGAGTAGCTACATGGATTAGTAATGTTTCATAGTATTAATTCAGCATGCTACCAGTCACTTACTGAGGATCTGTCGCAGGTAAGGGATCTCTCCACGTTGGATAAGGAAGGATCTCTTAGTCTCAGGTAAGGAATCGCTAACCTTGAGAGGCATCCCTGCTCAAGGGGAGAGTCACCTGGCATGCAGTCCAGCTGCCATTCAGGGAGAGCTCAAACTGGGCCCATCCTGATGGTAATATTTACAGAGTGAAGTAGTTGGCTGCTAGTCAATAGTATAGACAAGATGTCTTTGTTTTAGCTCTGATATCTTGTTCTGTACTTTGGTTATCCTGCATTTCTGGGTTTCGAAACCACCTTTCGAAATATTTTTCAAGGCACCTTCACTCCCTTGTACGTGAGCCAGGGGCTTTCCAGCTCGCCGGTTCACCACAAGGATGTGAGGCCTGTTGCTCCTTAGTCAGCCTGAACCAAAGTACAGCGAGAAGACAAGTGTATCCGTCACAAGCCAGGTTCCCATGCCTGCCCTATTAGCTCCTCTGCCAGGTGTGACATAAGCACCTGCACAAGCCAGGTTCCATTCAATGCCTGATCAACATTCTCGCCACCAGTGACATAAACACCTGCACAAGCCAGTTTCCTGTGCCTGCCATATGAGATACACAGCCAGCAGTGACATCAAAACAGCAGCATAAGCCTGGTTTGCACGCCTGCCCTATCAGCTAATCTGCCAGGCATGACATCACAAGCACCTGCACAAGCCAGGTTCCATTCAATGCCCTATGAGCATTCCCACCACCAGTGACATAAACACCTCCACAAGCCAGGTTCCTGCACCTGCTCTATCAGGTACTCAGCCACAACTCATAACAGCCCCATGCAACACTACAGGCTTGGGGAAGAGTGGCTGGAAAGCTGCCTGTCAGAAAAGGACCTGGGGGTGCTGGTTGACAGCCGGCTGAACATGAGCCGGCAGTGTGCCCAGGTGGCCATGAAGGCCAATGGCATCATGGCCTGTATCAGAACTAGTGTGGCCAGCAGGAGTAGGGAAGTGATCGTGCCCCTGTACTCGGCACTGGTGAGGCCACACTTCAAATACTGTGTTCAGTTTTGGGCCCCTCACTCCAAGAAGGACGTCGAGGTGTTAGAGCGTGTCCAAAGAAGGGCAACAGCACTGGTGAGGGGTCTGGAGAACAAGTCTTCTGAGGAGTGGCTGAGGGAACTGGGGTTGTTCAGCCTGGAGAAAAGGAAGCTCAGGGAAGACATAGTCGCTCTCTACAACTACCTGAAAGGAAGTTGTAGCGAGGTGGGTGTCAGTATTTTCCCAAGTTACAAGTGATAGGATGAGAGGAAACAGCCTCAAGTTGCACCAGGGAGGCTTACATTGGATATTAGGAAAAATTTCTTCACTGAAAGGGTTATCAAGCACTGGAACAGGCTGCCCAGGGGAGTGGTTGAGTCACCATCCCTGGAGGTATTGAAAAGATGTGTAGATGTGGTGCTTAGGGACATGGTTTAGTGGTGGACTTGCTAGTGTTAGGTTAACAGTTGGACTCAATGATCTTAAGGGTCTTTTCCAACTTAATGATTCTATGATTCTATGATTCTAAAACTGCCCCCAAGCAGCTTTGGACCAAGCTGCACAAAGGGCACCAGCAGCCTATCCCGTCGCTCCTCCCAGAGCCACCTCTGGCCAGGAAGAGCTCAGAGAGACTTTCTAGAGACACGGACAGCTCTGCCGGCTGGCCTGCCTGCCCACAGGTCCCTCAAGGAAGAACTTTAATCCCTGTTCAGCTGTTGGGATTGCCATGGAGAAACAATCCTCATTTGGTACCTACAGGCTGAAAAGCCAAAGCCAGAATTAAAAACACGTGTTGTACTTGCATATGTAATTCACGGGGTAGTTTTTCTCTGTAGGTGTGGAGTCAATTGGTGGAAGCTGGTAACTGGTGGGACTGGTAAGAGCGTTAAGTGTTGCACGTCCAGAGACCCCCTGGCACTCGGGCTGGCACCTTTTGGACCATGAAGCCCTCCGAGGACCCAGGCAGCAGCACCTGCAGAAAACACAGAGAGCTGCCTGCAGTTGTCTGCCTGCAGAGGGGCTGCCTTTCACTGGGAACAAAACTGAGGGACAAGGAGCCCCCAGGGACAGGCGGGTGTTTGCCCCATCCTCGCCAGCCCCACAACCACAGTGCCACCATAGACCAAAGCCAGGTAGGGCGTTGCACTTGGGAGGGGACCACGGCGCAACCTCCCCGGCCCCTGCCCTGATGGGACACTGCCTAGTCAGGAGAAATGCCCAAGCCAGGACTGGAAGGAAACAAGAGGTGCCGGGGCAGGAGGGACTCTGAGGCAGGCAAAGGCTGGGGCAAACCTGGACCCCTGCTGGGCATGGGCAAAAATATCTGCTTTGAGCAGGGTGGGGGCAGGGGCAGAATGGCATGCCCCATGGGGAGCCAGGGGCACAAAGAGATGCCCTGAGCAGCACAGGGACAAAACTAAATGCCCCATACAGGGCAGGGGCAAAACTAGCCACCCCAATTTGGGCAGGGGCGTAAAAGGCCACCTGAGCAGGGCTAGAGTAAATCCAGGCACCCTGTGTGGGGAAGGGGAAAAATGAGCCTCCGCAAGCAAAAGAGGGGAAAAACTCAGCCGTCCCGAGGGTCATGATGAAAGCAAGCCACCTGAGCAAGGCTGTGGCCAAACCGGATGCCTCAAGCAAAACACAAAAAGAGAAAAAGCCTCCCCGAGTGGAGCAGGGGCAAAACTAACTGCCCTGAGCTGAGCAGGAGTACAACTGCCCTGAGCAGGACTGGGGAAAACCAGATGCCGCAAGCAGGGCAGGGGCCAAACTGGCCAGTTCAAGTGTGGCAGGAATAACAACTGGCTGCCTCGTCAGGGCAGGAGCAATACTCACTGCCCTCCAAGCGAGTCAGGGGGTTAAACTAGATGCTAAAAAGCCACCCACAAACATTTTTCAGAGCTCCACGGTGAGAGAGCAGCTGGCTGGGGGCCTGGCAGCCAGCCAAGGTCCACCCAGCAGAGTTGCTGAAGGTGTTTCTTTGGTAGCTCTAGTTCAGAGTCAGTCTGTGGCTGTATCTTGGGGGGCAGATAAAATTTATTGGAAATGAACCTGTAAGAGACCAGGTGCTTTGCTACACGAGTCTCACAGACACAGTCCTGTACCTGGGAATAGTGGAAAAGAAACCCTCAGCAACCCAAATGTGCCAGCCAAAGCTGTGAACAGGCACGCTTACAGCCCTGGGCAGGTTTTTATTCATCCAGCTGGTCTGGTTCAGGAAAGAGATGGGAGCTCTGCCAGCGGACGAACAGCCCTTCGCCAGCAGTGCGTGGGGAAGTCCAGTGGCTGCTGGCGTGTGGGAAGTGCCCGGGCTGTGGCAGCTGTGTGGCCTCAAGGGGACATGTCCCCATGCGGGCCCATGTCACAAAGGGGCAGTGATGCAGCACCCGCCCGGTGCTTGTGACCTCACCTGGCCAGGGCTTGGGATCTGAAAAGCGGGCCAGCGAAAGCTAGTTGGGCTGAGCTGGCCTTCGGGATAACTTGGCTCCTTCCTTTGCTACTTGCGTGCCTACTTTTTTCCAACCATTTATCGTTTACTGCCCACTTCTCCCCAGCTTCCATCCTCTTTCAAAGGTAATTCTGATCTGACTTTCAGGACAGATCATAGAGTAGGTAGGTACGGGATAAATGTATAGGCTGGTCTATACCTTCTGAGCTGTAGGCTAAGCTATTACATCTTTATAGGCTGGCCAGGGCTATGGGTAGAGTTCCTATTTGCTAATTCTTATTTCTTTACCATACCCTAGGATAGATAAGTAGGGGGGTGGTACTGTAGTCTGAGGCATTGGGCTCAGCCTAGAATGACAAGAGGCCCACTCTGGTTGATGTGGTAGAAAGGGAGACAGAAAAGGAACACGGCAAAGGCAGCCATTAAAGTAGCAGCCAAAAGCCCGTCACTCCGGCATACAAGGTGAGAAAGTTTGGGCTGGAGAGCCAGAGGCCTCTGCTGCTAACGCTAGCCACAGGTAAGCAGCAGCTCCTCTTCAGAGAAGGTGACACACAATGCAGTCTTTCAAAAGGGCCTTGGTAACGGCTGTCAATTGGAGTCCTGTGGCAGGGACAGTAGGGCCATCAGCCTGCAGCTCTGCAGCAGTTACAAGTACCACTGAAACACTTTTGATGGCGGATGCTGTTCTGTAGTTGCGTTTGGGGTTTTTTTAATCATTTTGTTGAGCTACAATTATTTCTTTGCCATCAGGTGACAGGATTGGCTCTGATCTTCTCTTTCTGGAGCGCATCCTGACATCCTTTGTCATCCAAAGCTTTCCCCTCTGTTCCTGAGAGGAGCGATGGCTGCAATGGGGAACGACTCCTGTGAGTAACGGCTTCACCAGCAGGCTTGGACTTTGTGAATCCCCAAAGGCAACGGACATGGCTGCTGCGCCATCCCTGAATGTTGATGTGCTGACAACCTAGAGTGAATTCTGGGGCATTTCCTGATAGCAGTCAGATCTACCCAGGTGTTTTCGATTAGACACAGGAAAACGCATTTTGTCACTCCTCTGCCACTATGTACAAGACTTGGAAAGATATCATTGCTCGTAGAAAGATCTGACATCAGTAGGGTTACCTTCTGTGCTAGGTACTTGCTTGTTTTCATCAAGTTACAATCGGGAAAAGGGAAGACTTGACCTGATAATCCAATTCATGACTCTAGGGGGAAAGGAAGGTAGCCCGAGGCACAGAAATCAGAGTGTGGGTTCGCTGGACTTTTGGCAAAGCAAGGAGCGGAACAGACTATTTTCCAAAACCACTTCTTGACCAGTAAATGTCAATGGCAGTGTTAGGCTTCCCCCGATGTTTCTGTGTTGGAGGTTAGAGCTGGTTCTTCTGCATGCTCCTGTAGAGAACCTGACTTTTAAATATGCTTTCGGGCAACAATATCGTCTCCTCTCTTTTCAAATGTAATTTCCCTGCAGTCCTTGCCGAGGGAATGGCTCCGCCACAAAGGATCCTCTTTCCCCTGGAGAAGATTTGCATGGCCTGGCAGCAAAGACAGAGACCTGGAGCAGGACTCCACAACCTGGGCAATACGTGCTTCCTCAACTCTGTCCTGCAGTGCCTGACGTACACACCCCCTCTGGCCAACTACCTGCTCTCTCGGGAGCACAGCGGGTCGTGTGAGTCCTTTTATGAACATCTCCCTGCCCACCAGCTGGGCACTTCCCGAGGATTCCCAGCATCTGGAATTTGATTTAGGAGAAAAGCAGCCCTTCTTTGTCAGCCCCCCGAGTTGGTGTTCTTTGAACACTCAAGCCTAGGAGACGCTTGTCGTGTCTAGGTGTGCTCATCTTCAGAAAGGCACCTCTTTCTAGCCCCGGGTCTCGGTCCCTACTCCTGCAAGTTCAACTCTCTTTGCTCGTTGCACAGAAAACTTCTGTCAGTTAAGCATCCCTCTGAAGAAAGTTTTCTATGCACTAAAATGTCGTGGGCTTGTTGGGACATTGGCACCTTGGGAGAAGAGGAGTAGAGACTGTTCTTATAACTTCAAGATCTCCGTAGGTTTCCCATCGCTATGGATATTTTGCTAACCTGAGAAGCTTCCTTCCCTCCCTCCCTCCCTCTTCAGGTCGCCAGCAAGGCTTCTGCATGATGTGCGTAATGGAAGCGCACGTTAACAAGGTCCTGCATTCCTCAGCCAGTGCCATCCAGCCTTGGACTGTTGTCAATGTCCTCACACGTAAGTCATTTCAGGTGCTTTTACATGTTTTCTTCCCTTCTTGTAGGAGAGAACTACTAACTTCTTCTTTCTTAGGAATAGGAGAACATTTCCAGCTTGGCATGCAGGAAGACGCCCACGAGTTCTTACGCTATACTGTGGATGCCATGCAGAGAGCTCGTCTGAGTGGAAGCAGCGAGTAAGCACAAGCAAATTACCTTTTCTATGTTCCTGAGCCCTTGGGACTCCTTGATGTACTCCCATCAAGGAAACCCTACGCCCAGGGTTTTCAGACAAAGCAAAACTCTTGGAGGAGATAACTCTCTGCCTTACCATTTGTCTCCAGCTTGGACATCTCTTCTCAAGCAACTACCATCGTCCATCAAATATTTGGGGGCTCTCTAAGATCCAGAGGTACTTTTTAAAAATATTACTGTCCTTAGAATGATCTGTGGCTCTTTCTCTGTTTGTGGTAAACAGCTTCTAGTATGCAGCAGTATGTCCAGTGTGTCTAAAATAGCATGTGTTAGTCGTTGAAATGGGCAGAGTTAGTCTCCTTCCCAACCTGAGAAGCATTTCTCTTTGCCTTCCAGTAACATGCTTGAGCTGCAAAGCCATTTCCGACACCTACGAGGCATTCCTTGATATTCCTTTGGATATCAAGGTAAGATGGCTTGAAATTGTGGTGCAAAATGTTTCAAGGCCCCTGAAGGGGGCCTAGTTTAACTCCAGTAAACTCCGTTGACTTAAAACTGTGGGCTCTTACCATGCAAGAGCTTGGTGGTGGGTGGGAAGGGAACTGGGTTTCTGTGCTCCTTCTGTGGAAGCCCTGGCAATACTCTCCCTGTGCTGTGTGCTGGGTGTCAGCTGGGCAAAGAGTAAGGATGGTATCTACAGCCACGATGACACTGTCATACCACCCTGCTCTGGACTACCTCAATACACGTCTGATTGCTGTATGGATGGGGTTGATTTGCTTATGCTAGTTTTGACCATGCGTACCACAGGCAACTCTGGTACTGCCCAGGGTAGCTGTTTATTGGGATAACACTGGTACCACACGGGTAGCTATTTCCTGGGATTTTGAGTTTCCAGGAGTTTAGTGCTCCCCTTTCTTTCTCATCCAGGCAGCCTCATCTCTCAATGAAGCTCTGGAAGACTTTGTCAAACCTGAGCAGCTGGATGGTGAAAATGGCTATAAATGTAGCAAGTAAGATTATTACTAATGACATCTTCATAGTAGATATTGGGTGTCGTGGTTTAACCTCAGCCGGCAACTGAGCACCACACAGCCACTCGCTCACTCTCCCCCCACCCGGTGGGATAGGGGAGAGAATCGGAAGAGTAAAAGTGAGAAAACTTGTGGGTTGACATAAGAACAGCTTAATAACTGAAATAAAATAAAATAATAATAATAATAATAATAATAATAATAATAATAATAATAATAATAGAATATACAAAGCAAGTGATGCACAATGCAATTGCTCACCACCCGCCAACCAATGCCCAGCCAGTCCCCGAGCAGCGGCCCCCCTGGCCAGCTTTCCCCCAGCTTTATATACTGCGCATGACGTCATATGGTATGGAATGTCCCTTTGGCCAGTTTGCGTCAGCTGTCCTGGCTGTGCCCCCTCCCAGCTTCTTGTGCACCTGCAGCCTTCTCAGTCAGTAGAGCATGGGAAGCTGAAAAGTCCTTGACTAGTGTAAGCACTACCTAGCAACAACTAAAACATTGGTGTGTTATCAACATTACTCTCATCCTAAATCCAAAACACAGCACTGTACCAGCTGCTAGGAAGAAAATTAACTCTATCCCAGCTGAAACCAGGACACTGGGTTACGGTATTGCATGTCTGGGAGCACTAGTTATGTTTTGACTTAATTGAGAAACCCAGTCATGAGACATCTTGGGGTTTTTTTCTTTTGTTTTCTTCCCTGTACAAGTAATCCACCCGAATCATCTAGAACTTGGAAAATAATGCATTTGTTTCTAAGACAGGTAATTTTTTTCCCTTCTGCCTGAATATTTGGAAAGCTTTGATGAGAATTTTATTCCTGGCATTGTCTGCCCTGGAGGTGGTCAACCCTCCTAGCTATGAAGTTGCCCACCGAACTACCCCTATGGCCAGAAGGGAAAAGACATGTCCCATATGCAGTGGTGAGCCGAAGCGAGGAGGAGCTCTGGACAGTGCTTCGGCAGCAGCAGCTTCCTCGAGAAAGCAATCAACAGGTTCATTTCCAAGGCTTTTTGGATGCTGGGGTCTCTGTCCAGGAGACCTCAGTCCTCAGAGCCGTAGCAGCCCCTGCTGGCTGCTAGTTCTTGTATTGTAAAGACTGCAGACTGCTGCTCTCCAAAGTGAGCCACCCTAGACCAAAGCTACCTTCAGAGATGGCGTATGGACTTAAGGGGTCTGAAATGCAAACGTGCATACGATAGTTGGGCAAAACAAGCCTTAAGTCAACCATACATGGATGGGTGGCGGAGCAGGGAGAAGACAGGTTGCAACAGCTGGGTCTGTGCTTGTTTTCAAGGTGTGAACAGCTGGCCACTGCATCCAAGAGGCTTACAATACATCGTTCCTCCAATGTCCTGACAGTGTGCTTGAAGAGATTTGATGCTTTCTCTGGCAGAAAGATCAGCAAGGTATGTATACAAGTGCACTGCAACTTTGTCTGCTTGGAAGAAGACCTTTTCCGAAGGAGAATCCTTTTTTGGAAATTGTGAAAGTCTGCACACGACGGCTATCGAGTGCAGCCGTCTAAGAAAAATCAATGCAACAGCTATGCCTTGCTCTTTCCCTTGTGGTAAGAGGAAAGTTCCAATGTGAAGACAAGCACCTCCAGTGATTGTGAAGAGCTGGTTTGGCTGAGAAGAGTTTTCTGCCACTTCAATGATGAAATGGCAACACCTGGTTTGGATGAACCAAGAAGATCTATTTCTACACCTCTAGCCTGTGTTTGGTGGCAAGGTTTTCTCAGGCTGCTTCCTAAAGACTCTCAGGATAATTTTTGAGTCTTCTTGGTCCCTCCTCAGGTTGTGCAGTACCCGGAATATTTGGACCTTGGCACATACATGTCGCAAGCGGCTGGAGAACCACTCCTCTACTCCTTGTATGCCGTCCTGGTACATGAAGGTTACGGCTGTCAGGCAGGACACTATTACTGCTTCGTAAAGGTAAAAGTCAACTCTGTGATTTGCGTTGGTGTATTGTGTCCTGCAGGGGTGTCCTGCCTGTGTTTTTGTTTCAAAACCCCTGCAGTTTGTCTGAAGATAGCATTGCCTTTCCTTGCAGGCCAGTGATGGACGTTGGTACAAGATGAATGATGCCTCTGTAGGTCTTTGTGACATCAAGACAGTTCTCTGCCAGCGTGCTTATTTACTCTTCTATGCCAGGTAATAACAAGTGTGCAAGGGTGTTCAGAATACACTCCCTCTCCTGTTACTGATCTTGTTGTTGCTGTTCTCCTCCGGCGGGTTTTCCTTTCTGTCCTAGGAGAGAATGACTGTTTGTCCAGTTGAGTTCTGTCTGTTCTGCATTTCGCCAGGTCCTTTCTTCTCCCTCCTTGTCTGGCACTAAACTGTTGTGCTTGTGCAAATTGCTAGCTGCCTGCTCTCCGAGACTGGCTAGCTGCGAAAAGAGGTGAAATGGAGGTCCAAGAGGGTATATAAATGAGTTACTGCTCTGAAAGGGACAGACATGGCTGGAAGACCATGATCTCATTTCCAGCTTCTAGTGCTGGTTCAGTCTTATGCATGTCATATCAAGTGCTGCCAGAAGATGACCGGATGAGACTGAAGCCACGAGGAGGCTGCAAGAACAACCCTAGACTAAGATCACTGCTGTTTCTGCAGGCACCATGATTTGACCCCTGGCGCAGATGCTGAATGCCGAGAGACAAAGAGCACTTCCATGGCAAAGCTGAATCAAGTGCTGAAGAGTCCATTCTCTCGAGGCACTGCAGGACTGAGAAATCAAGAAGGTGGAGAAAATATGCAGAGGATCCAAGGGAAGAGAAAAACACGGGACTCTGCAGGAACTCCCCCTCAGCCCTGCGGCAGGAAGAGAGTGCGCTCTGACACTGAGGAGGAGAAGAAGCTGAACAGAAGCCAACCAGACTCTCTGCCTCCCAGGCGGAGGCGCACTTGCAGCGTGGAAACGCAGAAGCGTACTCGCCGTCAGCTGGCGCATGGCAGTGGGAACCTGCGCAGCTCTTCCCACAGGGAGAGAAACAGCCCTGGTGATGGCAGAAGCCCAGGAGGGGAAGGTGTGCATGGCTCTAGCAGCCACAGAACAGACTTGCATCCTGGTTTGGTAGGCGAGCAGCAGCCAGGGAAATACTCACTTGACCAACGTGCGCTCCCACCAGTGCCAGTTCACCCGGAGTCTGCAGGCTCTTGCCAGGCAAACGGAAAACAAACATGCAGAAAGAGGAAACAGTCCTGTGCAGAGGGGGGTGAAAGTGCACCCGAAAGAAAGCGGCGAAAGACAGAAGCGAGCATTCTGGTGATCTAGAATTGAAAAAGAAATGCAAGAAAGTGAAGAAGAAAAAGAAACCCAAGGAGAACTCTGGAGAGGAGGACTAAAAAGTAAGCAAAATTTGCAGCATCACCAGCAAACGTGTCACTCTTTGCCAGGTGTTTCAGGTCCGTGGCTTATGGACAGAAGCGTTCAGTACTTGTGACTGAGCTTGCCATCACAACCTGCAATTTACCATCAAGGGCCGCAGACAAACAGTATCAAAAGCATGCTAACCATCAAACTTGACACTTACGATCGAAACAATAAAATTGCCGTCATAACCAAACCCAGTCCTAAGTGGTGCTTCTGAGTTCTGTAGAGAGTTTGACCACGCAAGAAAGAACAGAGGGGTTCGGGGGTTTTTTGAAATTTTTTAACTCGAGACTCCCTTTATGAAAGCACCCTTGTGATGCAGAAGGGTGGAAGCTTTCTACACTTGCTGAGTGTATTAAATTAGCATGTAGAGATCTCAGGGAAAAAAAATGCCCAGGAAAAGAGCATCTTCAGTGCTGCTCGGTTAGAGGCTCAGGTCCCCTGTGTGTGATTCATGTTGTCTTCTCCCAAGTGTGACATCTGGTGCAAGAGAGACAAGGAAACCAAGGCATTACAAACATTGCCACTGACGGTCCCCATCAACAGGGTCATCTTGTTAAGACGATGGGTTTCCACTCTTTTCACTCCTTGTTTTGGTGAAGAAGCTGGTTTCCTGGTAAGCTTGGGCAGTGGAGTTTGAGTAAAAAAGACAACACTTCACCTTGAAGATGCTTCTGCAGTGTCCCACAAGAGCTGCAGTTCATGTGCCTTCTGGCCCATTTCTGAGCCTGTCACAAGGCATCCTAGATATGAAATTAGTTTCTGAGGCAAAAGCGAGGCAGAAACATGTAGGCATTTCTCCTCACAGAAAGTATAAAACACCCAGCTCCCAAGCCTACCATAAGACTCACTGCAAAATGAGCGAAGGCGCTTCTCCATCGGCATCCTCTTTCATCTCCAAATGCCAGCGCTTGGGACTACTGTGCCCTCAAGAAATCGAATCCAGCAAGAGAGGCGTTGGGAATGGGGACGTGAGCAGGAACAGGGTCCAGGTGAGCAGCCAAGCGCAGGGATCTTTCTTGGCAGCAGTCATGCTCTGGTGACCTGTGTAAAAGTCAGTTCTTCACCGGCCTAGGAGAGAGGCAAGGACACTTTAGTATAGAATTACCAGGGGAATTTATTCTTTTTATTTAAATCTGCGTATTGCACCTGCAACTGCACCATGAAACAGTTCTCTATGCCTGCCCTATCATCTTCTCAGGCACATATGACATCAAAAACCAACTTCACAAATCGCATAGAAAACTCCTGCTCTATCAGCTCCTCAGCCACCAGTAACAGCACAAGCACCTGAAAAAGCAATGGGCTAGTTCCTGCCACGAATGACATCACAGACACATAAGCAGGCCATGCGTCTTCTCCTATCTATCTGTTACTCAGTCACAAGTGACATCACTGGCATCTGCACACGTAATTTGAAAACTCCTGCCCTATCGGCTACTCAGCAGCAGGTGACACCACAAGTACCTGCAGCAGAAACCAGGTTCCTGCTCCTTCCCCATCAGCTGCTCAGCCACCAGTGTCTTCACAAGGACCTGCACAGTATGAGCATCCTCAGTTTCAACAGGCCATCTTTTTCACCTCCATCTCTATCTTGTCTCCTGTCTCTCCGGGATCTTCTCTCTGCCAGGCACTTTTCTCAGTCACTCCATGACTTCCCAGTGCCTTTTACTGTTATTGTGCTTCTGTGACAGATGTTACCCTGAAAGTACTGTCCCAGCCATGTGACCTGCACCTATTTCTCTTCTCCCTCTGCTTTGCGCCCTGGCTGTTTGATGCATTTTTTGACCCCATAGGCCCTTGTGCCCGGGCTCCCTCCTGCTGTTAAACCCTGTTCCTGCAAGAGAAGTGACAATCAGCCAGTGTGTCCGCCATGGAATCCTACCTGCACCTCTCTGACCTGGACAGCTAGTGGGAATTGTCACCATCAGCCCCAGCTGTGCTTGAAGTCTTCTCCTGGCACAGGCTCAGCTCTGGGTGTGCTTGGTGTGGAGCATGGTTCCTGAAGGAGAAAAGCAAAACTCAAAGTAACTCCTGGGCAATGTCTTGCTGGGAGAACTGAGTTGAAAGCAGCTCTCCCAGGTTGGCAGCAAGGCAGGTTGGCAGCAAGCCCCAAGGCTGGTCCAGGGGTGCTCCCTGCCCCTCAGCTCGGCCACAGGTCCCACACCCGCCTCTCTTGTTACCAAAAGGGATTTGCTTGCATTCTTTTCTTCTAGTTTGCGCACAGGTACTGGGAAAAAAGGCAGCAGAAGTATGCACTAGCTAAAACCCCTTTTTATTGCTAGCAATAAGGGTGCTCTCAGCTGGGAGCATGAGAAGGACGCTGTGTTACAACTCTTGATTCCTTATAGGCAATCTCAAGACTATTCATATACTCATTTTTACAATTTACAAAACCTATTAGCTTTGGCCAAGGTATCACCTGTTACCATTCACTTTTGAGTATTTGTACATGCAAACCCTCTGTGCAAGTGTGCTTAGTGCATATTTATTAGCTGAGTTTGCACCATTTTGTTGCAACTTTGCTGCTTTCAGCCAGTTTGGTCTGGTTTCTTCTAGCAGCAAACCCACTTGCATAGGAGAGGTCACGGTCAGTCAAGTTCTCTTGGAAGCCATCTTCACATTGTAGCTTTTTCTTATGTAGCACTTTTCAGCAGGACTTTGGAAAGCCCGTTCCCAGCTGTGAGCGCCAGGCCAAGGGCACGGGGCAGAAACAGCTCCCACCCCTGAGGGCCCCAGCCCCCAACCGGCCTCTGCCCCCAAACTGCTACAACTTCCAAACGGCTCTCCCTCTAACTGAATTATCTTCAGGTTTGAGAAGAGAACCGTATGCTTACAGATTCAGTAGTCTGACTGTTAGAGGGCGATCTGGGCTTCAACTCCAGAGCAAAAGAATTTCCGTTACAGAATCTCAGCCACCCCCTCCATGATCATCTTGTCAGTGGCCCACAAACACTGTGTTGTAAAAAATCTAGCGGCTATTAAAAAGTATCCTCTCCTCCTTCCAAATCTTTGTGTCCTTCATACCCACAGACTACTGCAGTAATTATCATACTATTTATTCTGTAATTACCACCGACCTGAAAACCCTCCAAAGCGCGGATAAGAACCATCACTAACCAGGCACCCACCTCTTCATCCTCTTGCAGCAAGGCCTCTGTGGCCGAGCATGTCTACATGGACATCTCTGCTTGACAGGAGACGGCCGGCCTGGGGAAAAAAAAAAACCGCTTACATTGCTTTGGCTCTAGTGAAAGCAAAGAATTTATGATACTGATACAAATAAGTTCAAGAGAAAGGATAGTGGAAGAGGCAGAAAATGTGATGTGTCTCACCCACCTTTAATTTCGGAGGAAGTTTCACGGGTGGTTTTTGTTTAATCACTGCACAGCACAAGTGAAAAAACACACACCTGCTGTTTAAGGAGAACTGAAAACTACAAGAGTAAGACTATTGAGTCTGCATAATTACTCTTCTTTCCAGATTCCACCTTAATGGATCTTCAAAAGACAGTAGAAAAGGTTGTTTATGCAGGAAACCACCAGACTGAATTCCAATACAGCCAATATTCACACTGCCATCAATTGCCCCACCTACTCACAAGAATCCCTCAGCTCAATCCCAAACACCTCCTCCCACCACCTCCATCTCGGAAGAGATCTTTAAGCCCCCCAACAAACCACTGCCTCATCCCCACGTGAGCAACCTGCCCTGATCCTTTTTCCTTTTTCCTCCCTCCCTGGCCATACCACACTGAGCTGGTATTTCGTTCCCTCCTCACACAACCAGATCACATACAGACACAGTACTAATCCTGCATATGAAAAATGCCTGTGGTCATCAGGGACCGGTCTTCCCCAGCCTCACCACTGTGTCCTGGTGTGCGTCATTGATGTAGTCGTCATCCATTCTCCTTACACCCTGGGACCAGGATGGCCACCCCGCTGAACACACAGGGAGAACAGTCACGTGGAGAGGAAAGGGGTTGCCATCGGACCGTGGAAAAGCCCAGGTCTGAACCAGGTTCTCCAGGTGCTACAGTTCTTGGCCTGATCCCAGGTGTAACCAGTCCTGAGGAGCCATGTGGCAAACTGTAAATACTATCTGTTGGTAAGCTGAGCATGCTTATGCCACAAAAAGACAGGGGCGGGAAGAAAAAAAAGGCACATTTTCTTCATGAACAGAGCATCACATTGAAACTGGGAATCTTAGTACGTTCCAGAAGTCTTGTGGAGAAAAAATGGTGGGATCCCAAGACAGCAAGTCAAGCCCAAGAACTGCAGGAGAGAGGATGTGTGAATGTCATCAGCTGCCATTAAAAAGCAAACAGCCCAAGGGATGGGGTGGCAGCAACAGCAAGAGGAGAGGAAGCACTTGCAGGAACCAAGATTAAACCCAGGGCAGGGACTGCCTGCCAGACTCAGGAGCGGGAAGAAAGGGCCGAGCTGGAACCTGCACAAACAGAGCTTATAGAGGAAGAGAGATGAGGTAAAGAGGGAGTGGGTGAGTTGAAAACAGTCAAGTAAGAGGAGAGGGTATTCGTACAGGTATTTTGTCCGGTAGCGTATAAATACTTAGCTCTCAAAGGTCACATCTCAGTGAAAACTGCTCAGAGAGACTGTCAAAGAAACCATTAAGTGAAATTTTGGAAGGATACGCCCACATAGGTTAGTCCCCAACCTCAGAAAGTACTTGAAAATGTCACTAGAAATCTTGCTCCAAGATTTTTCATTTATCTTTTTTAATATATATATATATATATATAAAAACTACTTATTATCTAAAACCTATTTTCTTTGCAGAAAAACTTCAGTCTGAATAACAAAGACTTTTCAGGAACTCATAAAAAGTTGTATTAAAAGAATAAATTAAAAGAATTAAAGAAAAGCTCTGTAGCCATCACTAGCTACAGAACACCATAGTTCCCCCTCTGTTCCTGTGAAAACCAAGCTTTGAAAGTTGGCCAAATGATGAAAAAAATCACAAGTGAATCTTTATTACAATCTAATATTGGTTTAATTACTGCATGATCAACCACTTCACTGAAAGCTTCCTGCAAGTCTTCAAAAGCAACCAAATAAATAATTGTGTTATATACTACCGCCAAAAAGATTACTGACAGTTACTGTCCACATTTTTTCTGACTTATTGAGAGGGACTCCATTTTAGGTGATGTTTTAACTCAAAAACTTCTGAAATTTTTGTTTAGAAGCCAGGCTGGAGTTTTTGTGCTGGAGCCACTGCAGAGCCTGCAGCGCCTGCTCCCGAGGACCCCAGCACAGAGGCAGCAGTGAGGATCAGAAATACTCACTGAGTATTTCTGGATGTGTGAAGATAACAGGATGCCACCTCCCTCTTGACCACAGTGTCCTTCTCCCTCAGAGGCTGCTGCTTCTCCTTGCTTAGGTTCGTATCCAGCTGTTGAAGAAAAGCACACCAGTTTTTAAACACCCTTACTCTTGGAGCAGGGCTCAGCAGGAAAACACCATTTAGAGGACAATCCATTACAAATGTGTGGTGGCAAATATGACTGCTATCAAGCTTATCGGATATTCATTGGATTTCGGTTGCGCTAGAAAGCTAAAATCCACTGGGAGAGAAACCAGAGATGCGGCTCGAACTAAAACCTGGTTTCAGCCTTTTGAGGCAAGTTTACTCTTCTCTTTTTTTTCTTTAAATACTGTCCCAAGCAAATCAAGCGCAGAGTGAAGGATCTAGCCAGGAGGACCAGAAGTGACCGAAACAAACCACTATTGAACAGCTCATTTTGATCTAAGAAAGAGCAGGCCAAATGATAAAAGCAGAGTCTCCTCAAAGAAGAGGTACATGCAAGTGGAAGAGGTGAAGCAGGCCAGCGGAAGACCTCAGAAATCATCTCCGTTCCTCTACTTGCTACAGAGATATTGCCACAGAAATTAGAAAATACTAGTGCATGGAGAGAGGGAATGCGGCGCTAGCTTACCAGCGTCTGCTCACAGAGCGCCAGCACGTGTCCGCCCAGTGCTTCCTGATGTGCCTGTCCCAAGGCAGAGATGCCCATACAGGCAGAGGAGGTGCTTGGACCTGCATCGGACTTTTCCCTTTCCTTCTTTACCCTCGTACTGGGTAAATCGTCCCAGCTGGTGGGAGAAACAAAGCAAAAGTCAGCAATGACTCATGGCCTACGTGCTATCCCAAAAGTCACAGCAGGCATCCTGCCTGCACTCCTGACGCTGGTTATCCCAGACACCCAGCGCTGGAGCAAGCAGCACTGAGTGCTGGCAGTTCATGGGTCCTCAGCCTGGGCACTACCTGCACCAAACAGGAGTTAGTAAGGACACTGCTGAAATGTCAAGTCAGAGGGGATATCAATTCAATAGCTCCTTTGGAAACCACCAAATCCTCGTCAAATCCAAAGAGTTTTGTAGTGCTCCCAGCTTTTGATTCATGCTCAGGTAAGACTGCCCGCTAAATGGACACGAGGAGAGCAGAGACAGAAGGGTGCGCTGCAGCCCATACCCGAGGAGCAAAACTAGAGGATCCTACGAAACTGAATGGCCTTTCACAAGGAACAGCTGCGTGCAACAGGCATGTGGCACTAAGGGCTGAATTCCCTCCACAGGAAAGCGTTAGAGTAAGGTCTGCCCCGAGCAAGTAGGCACCCTGTGTATGACACCATCTGCCAGGGAAACAGCCAGCACATAAAGGTGGTCACAAGCAGAAGAAAACACATGCAGGAAAAAAGAAGCCACCAGTCTTGCTTCATCTGCCACGATGCCGCTTCAAAGCCTGTGAGAGAAGGCAAGGAGAAAGGGGGAAAAACAAATCAGTGACAAAAAATGCTTCAGACAAAAGAGGACAAGGGGAATAGAGAAAACAGAGGTAGGCAGTGATCACCCAGATTTTCCTTCCTATGCTTTCAGTCTGAAAAGCGGTCAGAAATGCTGAGTTTCTGCATCCTGCATGTGGTGTCTGGTGCAAGTTCCTCCAACATCAATATCTCCCGAGTGCCAGGGCACGTCAGAGCAATCCTAGTGATGGATTAAGTTCCTCCTCCTCCCTCTCTCCGCAGCTGTCCCACACTAAAGCTCTGTCTAATGCCATGTACTGGCAAGCTCTGGAGAAAAGAGACGATCCCACTGTGGTGTGTACCCTGCAGCCAGGAAGTGCTGCTGCTTTTCCTATGCGATGCCTTCACTCCCTTCCACAGGAGGCAGAAGTACAAACTGAACCATCACACAGTTACGCCCATCCCCCCCTCCACCAGAAATGCAAAAATTGAAAAATCAACTCCCCAGCTTCTAGGTCTTCCTGCTCAGCAGGGCTGAATGACAAGAAAAGCAGCGCAGCAGGCAATGCACTCCTGGGAAGCAGGTCCCCAGTAACACACTCCCCTCCCCAGCCTGAGCCGGTGCATCCCCACCACCACAGTGGTGCCCAAACTGCGGGAGCGGATGTTTCTGGTCCCCTGGCCACACTGTTGACTTGCAGGATGCACGTGATGGCCATCCCCACTGCTCACAGGGTCCAGCTCTCCATAGGACCAGGGCTGCAGCTGAGGGCAGGGGACAGCCCCGCTGCAGAACCACTGCAGGGCCAGCAACCACAGACCTGCCTCGGGTGCAACGTCCCACAACAGGGCAGGCAGGGCAGGAGCCCCGGGCCTCGAGGGACCTGCAGCCCAACAGCACACAGAGCACGCGAATGGCACCCAGCCGCCCGCTAGAGGATTGCATCGCTTGTCCCACATGAGACTTGGAAATAACTTGGAAAAATTAGAATATAAAAGACCTATATTAAGGTTGCATGATCCACAGAACGGAGGCAAAAATCCTCTAATGTGGTGATCCGTGTTTTTATCTCAAGGATCTGAAGTATTCAAAAATCCTGTAATTACAGAATTCTCTTTTTATTGATTAAAGACAACACAGAATTTCAGTTCTCACTTTACGAAAGTAACTTTCCTCCATGTTGCAAGAGGACGGGCAAGGAGAGCAGAGTCCAGATGCACGGACTGCACATGTTTGCTCTTGACCGGGGCTGGCTCGCGGGGGCGCAGCCGCCAAGACATTAAAACAGGGCAGCTGAAACCTCCTGCATGTCACGTCTCACCCAAAGCCAGGACAGAAAGCCTGCACCCAGCTGCCCAAACCCCCCAAATGTGAACTGAGGCTCCTGCCCCAGACCTGACCACGGCCAGACAGACCGGGCAGGAGGTAGAGCTGGATTTACAGCACTGGTGCTCGGCTGCAAAGACCTGCTCCACCTGGGATCGTAACTGATACAAGTTAATTTCTGCTATGAGGGTGTATATGCACCGCACAGCAGCAGATTACCAACCGGTAAGATCTCCCTGACAGATTTTAGTGTCTGCAAAGCTTAAGCTTTTGGTGGGAAAGTTTTACATTTGAGGGAAAATCAATAGATTTCCACCAGTAAGAAATACTTGACACAGTAGCTCCAACTCAAATTATTTCCCTTCCTGAAACAGCTTGGAAAATTTCATATCAAGTTTCATGAAAAAGTGGATTTTTTTTTTCCCCATCACTTACATAGACTTATGAAAATTACAGTTGTGGCTCATACCCACCACTGCGGGCCAGGCTGGCCGGAGGGCTTGTAACACACAAACCCGCACACCGTTTCCCTTGGACATTGCTGCAGGGACCCTCACGCAGGTGGTAACAGGGAGGAAAGCACAGCCTGGGGTCAGGAGGGGAAAGTGTGAGAAGGTAGCAAATAACACAAAGTCCTTTGATTTCAGAAGCACGCAATTATCCGCAAATGAATTTCCACCATGAAAATTTTCAACCTTAAAATGTGGGGTTTTGAAAATTTCCCCCAGGAAAACTCCAGGACAGGAATCGTCATTTTTTCCCCTTTTACTCCAGCCAGAACAGCCCTGAACAAGGAAGCTTGACATCGCTTCAACGATTTCGGCAACCACTTGCAAGAACACCGCGTACTCGTCAAACCACAGCTATGGCAACACAGACCTGGGATGGGTCTTAAACTTCAGGAAACAAGGTGGGAAGTCTGAACCAAAAAGCTAAATAAGGAAAAGCCTTGGTGATGAAGTCACCGGGCTACCACAACACTGCCTGGAGCAGCTCCACGTGGGGACCAGCCCACTTTGATTTTCCATCGGCAAATGCAGATAGGACAAATTCATTTTAATACATACTAGCTAATTAGTATGAAAGCAGATTTTCCCATACACTGGGAGCCCAACGGTAGCTCCCTAATGCCGCATCTTAGGAAGACAGACGAGCAGTTCCCTGTTTCTCGTCCTCTCAAGAACATCCTTCTCTAAGATGCTAAAGCCCACGACATCCCACCATCAAAGACAGCAATAACAAGTTCCCTGTCCGTGGACTGAGACATTGCCTGTTCTCGCTGCCCACTGTTCACATCGCTGCCCCTGGGCACTCGTACCTCTAACATATATTCTTAAGAGGAAGGCTGTATCCCTTTCAAGGGAATTATAAAGTCAGGGACAAGGAGTGACAGCTGTGTCACTGGCAAGTCACCCCTTCTGACACTCGAGGAGCAGCACATTCATGCTCTGGGAGCAGTGGGGAGGACCTCTGCCTGAATGGATTAATACAGCACGAGGTGTTGCAAATCCTCTGAGCCCTTCCTCGCTCCCTCCATTTCTTCGTCTCTTCCCCCGCCTCCCGTTCATTCACTATCATCCTCACATTAATAAACGAGTTTCAAGGCTGGTATGAAAATTTCTGAGCAGATCAAAATCCAAACCCACTTTTGCCCATAATACTCTACCACTCCTCCCACTTACCTAGTCCTGTCCCACCTTCTCTCTTTCACCTGTTTTTCTCCAAAACAGAGGCATGTCACATCCTAGAGAGGGGAAAAAACACCCCAAACCAAAAAACAATTGTTTTTGCAAGAAAGATCCAAAAGGAAGCAGGAGGTACAGTGCATAACAGACCTTTCAGGAGGAGGAGTTTCAGGGAGAGTTTTCTGCCCACAAAGCACCAGAGCCCCTGGGAAGAAAACTGATCATGACTACAGCCTCTGAAGACCCTTTTTCCCCTCCTCTGTTCTTACTCAGCATTTACACCCAAGGCTTGAACATCCAGGTTCTGCAGCTGCTGTACACCCTGATCCAACATGGCCTGAACTGCATCACTCCCCCCGAGGGCGCTAATTGCCTGCAGGCAATTTAGCGAGCGTGGACTGAAACTCCCAGACTCTGGCAGCCACCTTGATATGGACCATCATTTAACCAGACCTGAAACATCGGAGGATCCCTGTGGTTTCACACTGGATACCAAACCTGGGACATTCCTCTAACACAACACTAACAAACAAACACAAATCTCCTTGGCTGTGAGAGCTACAGTATGAGCCCAGCGTCAAGCTGCCCTGCCATACTGGCATTACAGCTTCTAGTCTGTCCAGCATCTGTACAAACGTGTGCAGCATTACCTACAGAGATGACCACTTCAATGTAAGAGACAACTCCTGCACACAAGATCATGCAGGAAAAAAAAGGTTACTGTACCAAGGCTGATGGAAAATCTGACTGCAAATATTCAACCTCTGGCTAGAAGCTACATAAGAACATACTACTTTGGTGAACATCAAAAAACATGCATGGCTTTCACAAACTCTTCATTGCCCCATCTGAGAGTCGAGGGACAGAACACAAGCTCCTAAAAGCTCTTTCACAGGCACAGCCCTGGAAAAAAACCCCACTGCTTCTCTACCAGTGCACAAACAGATTATGAAAAGTTTAATTTTGAAGTCTATGTGGACAGTTCCTCAAATTAGACAAGTAATTTTAATGAGGATAAACCTTTTGCCTTGAAACCGGCAACTGATGGGGACGTGGACCCAGCATCACAGACCAGACACCAGAAACAGATGCAGGAACGCCCCACCTCCTCGCTGAGCCATCTCCTGTCTTTTTGGAAGCCATTAGCTGACACGTAAAGAGCAGGAAGTTGCACGTCAAGTGAAACACTACGAAAAAAATTCTGAAAGAGTAACTTGTTCAGTTCAAAAAGAGGACTGCACAATGCCATGTACAAAACACCACCCTACGCACAGGGAAAGCTCTACAAGTCAGATGTGGTATCCCATAATGACAAACAATGGCTCTTCACATCAGTTTTCAGAAGCAACCAAAAAAAGTCAAAGCAGGTACTTTCATCCTCACAAGATGAATATCATTGAAGTGCTTCTCATAATAAATTCTCTTCTCTACTCTAAAGGATCCCCCTTTTCTCCGCTCCCAAGGTAAACTCCAGAGCTATTGATGGGTTTTCAGAGAAAGGAACACGTAGTTCAGGGCTCAGGGCTATGAATGGAGAACATTTACAAAACATGATAAAGACAAGTAAAGCAAAGAGCAAACGTTAATGGGAAAACCTGGGAGCAGAATAAGAAACACCACACAAGTAAAACTGTCCCAAGCACTTACGCCTCCATCAAGGACCACAAGCCCTGAGGCTGATGGTGGCTGTCGGATGGGTTTCCCTCCCCAAGAGGGAAACACCTCTCAGTTCTCTGTGCTCAGACCAAGGAAGGAAAAGGCAATACACCCCTACATCTAAAGGCATGCTGCTCCCTTCAAAGGTAATTTTTCATTTCTTTAGGTCAACTGCCTGGCCAGTTACAACACCTGCTTACACTGACTCCATCCACCCTTACCCACATGAAGTTGTGACATGCTGAGTAAGCGTGGAGGGTCAGGTGGACTTTGACACACACACACTGCTACCAGGGGACTGTTTTTTTAACCTGTTTACATTTAGCCGTTGCTTTGAAGCAAGGCATATGTTGGAGGCATACAGGTCTATTCCTTTTCTTTGTCCATGTTGAAGGCATGGTACTGGGTACGGACCTGCCTCCAAGACAAAGAAAACTCTTCAACTAACTAGGAAAACTGTGGTGATACTACCTGGGACTTTCGCTGTCTGTAAAGGAGAAGTCCTGAAGCCAAAACAGGAATGGACCTGCTGCCAATATAGACAATGCTCTTCGGGTAGCTACCTTAGAAGATTCTGGGGCTGCTGCCTGGGAATTCGCTCGTCTCCGGAGGAAACCAAAAGAGTCCAGGAACTTCTTGGGAGGAGTTCCAGAGTGCTGTTGGGCACAGACCTGCCTCCAACATACACCAAATTCTTCGCCTGTCACCCCTGGTGGAGTCTGGGGCTGCTACCCAGGACTTCAGCTCCCTCCAGAGCAGAACAAAACATTTTAGCAGATGCCTGTGAGGAGTCACGGGGAGCTATAGGGCATGGACCCGCTTCCCATTTCTATCAGCAATCAGTGATCAGTGGCACCGATCTCCTTCACACCAACACTGACACACTTTTCTCTCTTCTTTCTGGAATACTTTTCATTATACCGGTATATTTTAGCTTTTTGCGCCTTCAAAATTCCAGAGATTTCACTTTGCTCCTGAACGAATTGCCCCGTACTCCTATTTCCCATTCAACGTGCTGTTTAGAATTGCTTCCTACAAGTCTCTCCTGCCCAGCTCCCCGATATGCACACACGTGAACCAAGCCATCTAGTTCCTCCCTCCAGACTGCCCATGCCTTGTATTAAAGCTGCTCTTACCAAGATCGTCAGTTAATATTCTCCTCACCAGATCTCCAAATGATGAGCCACCTCTCAGTCTCCCTTACTAGTGATGTGCCTTTGGCACGTTTGACCGTGGGGTTTTTTTTGACGATGCCTTGCCCGACCATGGTTTTTTCAGGTCAGCCTGTCCCTGGATCCCTCCAGGGACTCCAGATGTCCTCTTGCTCTCCTACAGGGAGTCCTGGTCACCAAAAGGGGCAGTTGGGAGCCCCAGGCTGGGTCTGAACTAAGAACTGCAAGCAGGCATCATGCGAGCAGTCTGAAAACACACACCAGGGTGAGTCGGTCTGAGCGCAGGAGGAGTTTCTTCTCCATTCTGCGCTCACACGCTGATCACCTCCTCCCAAAGCAGAAGGTGCTTCTGCAGGAGAACAAAGTCTCTGCACCTAATGGTCTTCCCATCACAGACACAGGGATAACCCTGAGCTGTAACACTCAAGACGTGCCACCAACACGCCAGATCCTGCACACGCAGGAGGAGTCAGCGTGTGTGATGTGGGTCCTGGGGGGGGAAGGGGAAGGCTGTTGAAGGCAGCACCTTGTCCACGGTAGGCTGCGTGACCACCCGTGTCAGTGTCCTGTGTGTGTCCTGTGCACGCGTGTGTCTCATGGACATGAGCTCCGCTTTGCTGCTGACTGAACCTGCAATGGGGAAAGCGGCAGCTGCGTCCCTCAGCTGGGGCAGAGACTCCCGGTCCCTGGGCAGCGGGCTGGGCTCCAGCGGCCGGGCAGGGGGGTCCCGGGATGGGGCTGCTGGAGGAGGCGTCTGCTCCCGACATCCCTTAACAGCTTCACAGTTGGCAGGATCTGGTCGAGCTGTGAGCATTCCCAAGATGACGTGCCTATAATCCTTATGCAATGGGGGACTGATCCCTTGATAATGTGCCCACAGGGATAAATTTGTAACCCAGCTCCTAGAGCATTATGTGGGCACCCAAACAGGAGCTGTGCTAGGAAATCCTGGGTTAATAGGAACAATTGGACTGGGAAAAAAAGATGTTCACAAAACATTAGAAGGCGTAAATGGCTCGGCTGCAGGCATAGTGACCAAGTTTGTCCTTTGGGGGATGAAAAGAGAGGCTCACCAGAGTATGCACAAGACCTCCGGCAAGTAACACATCACTCCCAGCTATCAAATCGATAGTGGTACTGGCTGTAAAGCAGGAGGAAACCTGAGCGCATCAGGCTACAGGCTGAGCTCTGTACAATCTGAATTTTCAAGTTTGTGAAGAATCAAGTACAAATGCACAGCTGCAAAGAGCAGCTTCAACTTACAGAGGTTTAAACCTGATGGAGTCAAGTAGTAGACGTGAGTATTATAGAGGAAAGCGGTGAATTATAGGGGAATGAACATCACGTAACTCTGACAATAATGTACCTAATGGAAATGGAAATCCCTTGTGGCTCCTGTCATTAGACAAACACATACCATCCTGCAAGAGGACAGAACAAGCCAGGGTCAGCCAGTACGACTGCCAGTGGCACAAGAGGTCCTTTTTCCCTTGTCCCTGTCCAGGCGATGCTGATCAAGCCCCAGGCACCTGCAGCCATGTTTGGAGTCCGCCATTCACTGGACACAACTCCCCTGATACTGGATGTCTGATACACGTTTCATAAAACAACGTACCCCCCAGAGTTTTTGTTTGTTAACCTTGAGCCGTGAGGAGGGGGTGCATGTGGCCAAGCGGTGACACAAGGGCTTTGGTCCCCCTGTCTCCCAAGCAAAGCTAGAAACGGCGTTATCACCATTGAGCTCCCATGGGACATAAAGGAAACCTGTCAGGAAACAGTTGCATCCTGCTGCGTGGGCTTTGAACTAGCCCTGGTGAAAGAGGTGACCAGCAGATGGTCACTAGAGGACATTTGCGCTGCAAGGGTATGCATCTCCCAGAGGTCACTTACCTGGAGGGAGGCCGGTTTTGACGGCCCTGTGCCGGAAGGACGTGGACTGCACAGGCAGGCATTTATAGATGTGACTGTTGGACTTCTCAGGGAAGTAATCACCTAGGGCAGAGGACAACAGCACAAAAGCAGTGAAGTTCTGGCCTTTTACTCAAGCCAAGGAGGCAACTTCTCCAGGAGGTGTTCTCCCTAACAGCTGCAGAAGAGCCAGCTGTCTGAAAACATCTACAGCTCATTCAAGGGGTGAGCTGAGTCTTTTGTACCCCACTTTCACAGGGAAACATGAAAGTGTGCTTGTCTTGTCCAAACAAACAGCTGGAGAAATGTTACTCACTTGGTCCAGGCATGATCTCAGTGTTTATCTTGGCAAGTCCACAGATGGCATAGGCTGGAGCCACATACGTCCCATTCCCGGTCATGGAGGGCTCCACACAATAACGAGGACCTGGAGAGCAGCTGTCTTCTGCGGGAGGTTTTGCCCCTTTACATGCGTAAGCAGGGGCTTTGGCTTTGGTGGGATTGTGGTTCAGGTAACCCAGGAAGAACAGCATATGAAAGGACACCTGCAGGCAGCTGTATTTCAAAGCTCCTTTGTAACTGGGGAAGACTGAGCTGCCCAGCTCATGAAATTCCCTTCCTGGGGGACTTTTCCTCCAAGAGTAATAAAGGCAAGCTGTACAGTGCCTTGTAGTGCCCAAGAGTCAATCTCTAAGAACAAACGGTTGTGCAACTGCATCGCTAAATAATCTTAAAAAGAAACTGGACGCTGGTGTCCCACCAGCCGATGGGGCTGGGGCCATGGGCTGTGGTCCAGGGGGAGCCCCTGTACCCCACGGGCTCCTGCCTGCTGCATGTCCCTGCCCGCCCCGGCAACCCACCACCCCGCCACCCGACAGCTCAGCATTGGGTGCGGGGCCCCCCTGTGCTCCATACCCTGCCTGGCAGCGCCCAGAAGCCTTTGGAGGCCTCCAACGACGACGGGGCGGCCATTGAGGACAGTGTCCCTGCCGCCAGCCCCCACCAGACCGCCTTGGCTCCACCAACTGGCAGAACCACGACGAAGCCCAAAGGTGAGTTTTGGGGGGTGGCAGAGCCCACAGGTGGGCGGCCAAGCTGAGGAAAGCTTGCATCAGCCCGGGGTCGGGTTGGCTTTGTTTGCTTTTTCAGCAGCGGTGACCACCCCGGCAGCCCTGGGGAAGCCCATGGACCTGCCCGAGCAGGGGCCAGCCTCCTTTGCCGAGGCCTTTCCTGAGCAGGCAGAGGACACCACCGTCAACCAGATGCTCACCTGGCCTGACAACACGGACGGCGAGGACACCGTCCTTGATGTCCCCGACAGCCCCAGCTTGACCGCCTTCCTCCATGAGCTCCCCGACCTCTCTGAGTATGTGGCAGAGGATGGCTGCCCCAAGGAGCAAGCAGTGGTGGCGGGACTGTGGGACAGCGAGGACACCGTCCCTGATGTCCTCGACTTGACTGCTTTCCTCAATGAACTCCCTGACCTCTCCGAGTATGTGGTGGAGCACGGCTGCCCCAAGGAGCGAGCGGTGGCAGTGGGGTTGGGGGACAGCGAGGACACCGTCCCTGATCTCCCTGATTTCCCCAACAGCCTCGACAACACCGCTTTCCTCAATGAGCTCCATGACTTCTCAGAGTATGTGGCAGACGGTGACTGCCCCCAGGACCAAGCAGCGGGGGCACGGCTAGGGGACAGCAAGGACACCATCTTGACTGCCAGTGTCCCCATCTTGACCGCCAAGGTCCTCGATGAGCTTCCCGACATCTCTGAGTATGTGGCAGAGGGCGGCTGCCCCAAGGAGCAAGTGGTGGCAGCAGGGTTGGGAGACAGTGAGGACACCATCCCCAATGTCCCCGACGTCCCCAACTTGACCACCTCCCTCAACAAGCTCCCCCACCTCTTGGAATACAGGGCAGAGGGCAGTTGGAACAAGGAGCAAGTGGCGGCGGTGATGCTGGTGGACGGCGAAAATAACTTCCCCAATGTCCCTGACAGCCTTGCCAGCACTGCCTCCTTTAACAACGTCCCTGACTTCTTGGAGGGCGGGGTGGAGGGCAACTGCCCTGAGGACCGCCTGGCAGCAGCGATGCTGGGGGACGTTGACCCCTTCTGGGGGGTGGCAGCCTCCCCCTTGCAGGACCCCAAGGGGAAGCAGGGTGGGGTGACGGCAGACTTCCCCACTTGGCTGCCTCTGAGTCCCTTGGAGACTTCCGAGGAGAGCTCTCTGGACAGTTCAGAGGAGACTTCAGAGGAGACGTCAGAGGTCAGTCCTGTGGAGAGTCACCCAAAGGATCCCCTGAAGGGTCGTCCAGAGAGTCCCCTGCTGAGCCCCCTGCAGATCCAGCTGCTGAGTCCCTTGGCCAGCCCCACAGCTGTCCCCCAGCATCACATGGCCCAACTGGTGGAGGAAGCGCTGCAGAGGCAGCCCCGATTGGTTCTTACCTGGTCGCCGCTGCCGCCAGGCGTCGTCTCCAGCCAGGTGGTGCCCAGATCAGGCAAGGTGGGTGGCAAGCAGGCCAAGCGCTCCACACCAGCCAGCACCCCCAACACGCAAGAGATCTCCCCGCGGGACAACATCCCACCCAAGAAGAGGAAGAAGATGGTGGTGTGCCGGGCGGTAAAACACTCAAAAACCCTGTGGGAGGGGAAGCCGGACGGGGACAGTGTGGCGGTGGGCAGCAGCAGGCAGCAAGCGGGCAGCAGCAAGCGGAGGGCATCCGATGGCAACAACGTGCCCACCAAGCGAGCTAGAACCCAGAGGGATGGCGGGGGAAGAAGTGTCCCACGCCCCCCCGACCACTGTTGATAGGTTGATAGAGAAGGTGTGGAGCACGGATCCCCGCAACATGCCACCTGCACCCACCCACTCCAGCCCCAGCCCTCTCCCATATCTCTATTTCTTTCTTAATTCATTAAAGGTTTGATGTTTGTTTCACAGTGCCTCTGCCTGCGGTCATTCGTGCAGCGAGAGGCCGGGGGGTTAACGCAGCCCCTGCCGCATACGTAGACCTGACCCTCCACCTCTTCACCCCAGTATATGAGGAACCCCCCGTGATTCCGGATGGAGACATTCAGTCAGAACCTTGCTTCCCAGACTTGGGATAAACAAACTAGAAAGAGCTCTTAAAAATCTATCTGCTACCATGGAAGCCACAGACAATCGCACAGTAGATGCCACTTTAGCCTTGCAACAGGAAAATTCTTCTTCAGCTTTGACAGTAGGACAAAATTGTCTAGTACTTGCTATGCTTACCCTGCAACAAGGAGGTGTCTGTGCAGTGATTCATACCACCTCTTGCACCGATGTTAACAAATATCGACAAATCAAACACGATGTCCATGCCATTTCCAAACATTTACAAATGTTACACCAAATCACAGTATCTCCTGGTGGATTTTCACTTTCTGACCTCTTTAGTTGGATACCATCCTTAAATTTGCAAAAAATATTAATGAGAACTCTTATTATTGTAATAGACTTTATCCCATTTGACGTGTGGAATCAAACTTCACAACTCAAAAGAGTTACAAAGCAGGTATGTTTATTACGGCGCCGGGTGCAAGGGGGATAGCTCCTCCTAGCTTGCACACTGTATGTTGCATTAACTGTCCCTTATATGGTTCTGCGGTGTACATATTCATTACCATAGGCTGGGTTAGTACAACTAGTTCTAAGAAAAGGCGGGGATATTTTAATTATTTCCAGGAACCTATTATCATAGGCTCCCTCCTCCTGGCGCACGCGTACTGCCGTCTGGTGGTCGTCTATTGGGGTCTTTTGGAGGAAGATTCACAGTCTTCTTCACCGTGTACCTTCACCTTTGGCCCAGAATGCTGAGTTGGCTGAGCTTCAGACCGCAAGGCTGGTTTCAACCAGATGGTTGCTGAGTGTATACATTTAAGTTTCTGTTATCTACCCAACTTCTGTAACTTCTGCTAACAATACGGTTACAGTGTCTTTGCCAAACATGCTGTTATGCTTGCAACAGCATCTATGCTATCGGAGTTGCTAGCTACAATAGTTTATGCTAACAATTACCCATTTGTTCCCTAATTCACCATTAATAACTTTTGTTTGGATTGTGATTAAGCTTTGCTTTGCCATATGTCATAGACCCAAATGATCGAACACACCGATAGCGATTAACCTCGCTTTTGCCCCCCGCGTGGGAAAGTCCTCCTCCTCCTCCACCATCTCTCCATTCACGCCCAGCCATTTCACACATGTAGAGGCAAGAGAGGCTCGCACCCTCACTCTGCAGGGCTGTTACCCCAACCACTGCATCACGCCATTACCCATGCCATAAGGGGCGGAGTGTGGCGAGATGCTCCTGACCTCGAGTATGGCACGGGACAGTGGAAAGCGCTTACATAGCGTGCTTGCACTGCTCACACAGCCGCATGGACCCACTCACACACAGAAACCTGTGACCAACCACATATAACTACTTGCAGATCACCAGCCCTTTTGAGACACATCCAGCTTTGTACGTAAAGGACGTGTCTACGTCAACCTGTCAGTCATAGGACTGACCAGAGAAAGCGCAATCCCATAAATAAGGCGCCCCAACGCTAACTCAGGGTAGCTCTCATTGCCTGGTCCGGGGGTGCTGCCCGGCAAAGGAGAAGTCCTTACGTCGTGGTGGAGAACACGACAGGTCCACAATTTCCTCGACGGTTGCTCATCAGCGGGTAAGATTAATCGTTAATACTGTTGTACCTTGCCTACACGGCAAGTGAGATTTCCCCTTCTCTCTTTCACTCATGCTTAGATTTCTTGCGCTCCACTCAGGCTTAATTACGTTGATTGTCAACTTACATTATTATAATAAGGTTGATCAGACTTGGTCCATAGACCATTGCCCTTTTATCGTCCGATACCCACAGAAGCCTTGTCGTGTGACAGGCATCCACCTCTGATGGAAGTTCTAAGCAATAGCCCATGTTTGGCAAAGAAAGCTGGCGAGAGAAGCACCAGGATGTACGCAAAGAGAAAGCCCGACAGAAGTTTCCTCTGCCGATCTAAAAATTGAAGGGAAAAAAGGACTCAAAAACCAGAGCGGCCTTTTCCGTCACCCCAATTTAAAGCAGAGCAAGCAGCTTTTATTTTAACACTGTTGAAGAAATCCCTAATAAGGCCTCACTCAGAACACAGCTTCAGGGTTCAGGAGGCTCAGGTAGACCAGATTAAATGCTCAGAGCTACCAACACAGAACAGGGAAATGAGGAGGCTATTATATAAAGTAATATTTGTACAAGGAAAAAAAAAACAACAGCTTTTTTATTATTATAACAAGTGTGATGTTTACTTCAGAAAAAGATGGGAATGAGGGAAAATAACCTGCCTAGGTTGAAGGTAGAGCATGACCAGTTAAGGAATGACCAGGGATTACTCCGTCCAGAGAGGGCAGGAGAGACATCCCAGGATTAGGGTGAATTTTACTTCTGAGGAAACAGCATCAACACCCTGGCAGCGTGAAGGCTACAGAAGACTACTGGGAAGACTGCAGTCCCAGGCTTTTTGTGGGACCATTATTCTGCAAGGGGCTTTGCCTTGGCAAAGCAATGGCAAACCAAACATTGCCACTTGAGCATGTGAACTACAACGTCATGATCCCAAGAGGCTCAAGTCTGTCAGACTCAGGTAGACTGAGCTGAGAAAATAATGAGTCCAAATGAAATGTATCTCCAGGAGATAAAACTGTCGGGAGGAGCCGGCTCATCCTGGGACTCGGTACCACTCAGGCACACAACCTACCAGTCCAGAAGTACCCCTGAAAAGACCTCAGCGGTCTGCATTAACACACCGGCACGCACTTGGGATGTAAACACTACCAAGTCATCTCTCATTTGCATCACGTACAGAGGACCCAATTTAGCAAATTGAGCCTTACTTCTGCTGAAACTTTCCTTACAGGCAGCTCATTTTCTGTGGTCGTAAACTGTACTAAAGACCTCTTCTAGCACAAAGGCTCAAACCCTGCCTACGGCGAAGAAGCCGTTTAGACAAGCCCCAGTTTTCTTTCCTCACTGCTGCCTTGCTTCCCAGAAATCAATCAATACCAAAAGCTCCGTATGAAGATTGCATAAAAAAGCCAGTTGCAAGTGCCTTTACTTGTTGCTATTTTTGTCAGGCATTGTTCTAGGAAGAAACTAGCTTCTCCTGCTTGCTTTGCTACAGCTTCATTACCTTTAGAGACAACACTTCTTACCTCTGCTACTCCAATACAGCCTCACAGCCCAGCAAAATCATACTGCAGGTAGGAAACCTTCACCATACAAAGACGGGAACCACAACATACAGGAACGTGTTACTCTCAAAGAACAGGCTCTTTCAACCACTCTTCCTCCTGCTTACCAAAGTTCAGAGTGTGTTAGAAAACAACAGCAAAAAAGCAAGGTTCTCTCTCACGTTTTATGGAGCCCATTATATCAGCCGTTCAACATTAAGTCCAGCTCCAGTCTGAACCCCAGAATAAGAAATGCCGTCTTAAAGATCTCCAGAAAAAAGAAGGGCTTTGAAGTGGCAAGACCAGAGAACATTCATGAAAGCCCCATCGTGCAAGTACACATCCTTGATCACAGACCAACTGCACCGTTACCTGAGTAAGCGATGTTCTCCGCTAACTGGCAGCCACCGACACCTGGAAAATAGCTCAGGGTCTCCTGTTTATTAGCACAAAGCACGTAGGTTGGAATTGGAGCTGGGGAAGAAAACCATAGGCAGTCAGTCTGCTTTCATTCAAGTCCATTAAGGTAAGTCCAGTTCACGTTTAGGAGGACTCACAGCAGGTCCCACCCGTCCCTGCAGACCCCAATACCACTCCTGTGCAGCCTCCCGAGGAGCAATAAGCACAGAACAAGAAACCTTCCTTCAAAATAAGGCCCACAGCCTGCTCTTTCAACAAGATGCACAGAGCACCAGCTGAGAATAACCTCTGCTTTAACTACACCTAGCTCCGCTGTCTACATAAGGAGATCAGCTCCCAAATGATCCACAGCCCTAAAAACACAGATCTTCCCCAAGGCAACGGTAGGTTGTCCTGGTTTCGGCTGGGACAGAGTTAATTTCCTCTCTAGTAGATGGTACAGTGCTGTGTTTTGGATTTAGGATGAGAATAATGTTGATAACACACTGATGTTTTAGTTGTTGCTCAGCAGTGCTCACACTAAGTCAAGGACTTTTCAGCTTCCCACACTGCCCTGCCAGCGAGGAGGCTGGAGGTGCACAAGAAGCTGGGAGGGGGCACAGCAATTGCATTGTGCATCACTTGTTTTGTATATTCTTTTATCATTATTATTATTATTTCCCCTTCCTTTTCTGTCCTATTAAATTGCCTTTATCACAACCCATGGGTTTTACCTTTTTTCCAATTCTCTCCCCATCCCACTGCGGGGGAGTGAGCGAACGGCTGTGTGGTGTTTAGCTGCCTGCCGGGTTAAACCACAACATAGGTAAATACCAGAGCAGAGGGACACCTGGTCATTCAGGTTAAGCTGATGGGGAGAAGGACTAGAAAGAGAAAAATAAGATGAGGGAAAAGACTGTGGAGCCGAGAGAGAAAGAAAGGTGCAGGGAAAAGGCCAGACAGATGGAGAAATCAAGAAAAATAGGGACAAGGAGTCTTGCAGAGAGATGGAGGAAGAAAAAGTAGGGTTGGGGAGCAGCACAGAGGGATAGAGAACTGGGGGGAAGGAGAGGAATAAGGAAGGAGGGATAGAGAAAGATGGGGACAGGGAATGGGGCATACAGACGGAGAGAGAAAAAGGACAGTGAAGAGGACAGAGCAGTCTAAGAAATAAAGAGAGGGTCAGACCTGGACAAAGACACCAAGAGGAAAACTAACAGCAACGGGCTGGAGGACAGAGGTGGAGGAAGAGGAAAGAAAGGCCAAGAAGCAGGACAGAGGAGGAGAGAATGGAAAAAAGGGAGAGCCGGCTGGACAGGGGGATATAGCAAGAAATGATGGGACAGGCAGTGGGACAGAGATATAAAGAAAAAAAGATGGGAGAGGAAGCAGGACAGAGGCACAGCGAGAGGGAAAAAAGGTCAGGGAGCAGGACAGAGGTGGAGAAAGAAGCAGGGAGAGAGGGACAGAGAGAGAAAAAAGAGACAGGAAGGACGGGGGACAAAGAGGGAAAGACAAGGAGAGGGGCAGGACACGGATTGTCAGAGAAAGACAGGCAGCAAGCAGGACAGGGTGATAGGGAGAGAGAAAGGGACAGGGAGGCAGGACAAAGTGAAAGACAGGCAGAAGTAAGAGACAGGGAGCAGGACAGAGATGGACGGGGAAAAAGCCTGGGATGGGCAACAGGACAAGAGAGATGGAGAAGGAAAAGACAACGCTGGGCTGCAGGATAAAAAAGGTGGGGACAAGAAAAAGAACAGAGGGATAGCGAGAGGAAAGAAAAAGGGACAGGGATCTGGGCAGAGATGGAGAAAGAAGCAGCAGGGACAGGGGAAGAGAGGCAGAAAGAGGGAGCAGGACAGAGAAAGGAAAATAAGGACAGGGAGCAGGACAGAGAAAGGAAAATAAGGACAGGGAGCAGGAGGGAGATGGAGAAATAATCTGGGGTGGGCAGCAGGACAGAGAGGGAGCAAAAAAGGAATAGGGTCAGGGAGCAGGACAGAGTGACACACAAGAATAACGACAGAGAGAGAAAGACAGGTTTTTAGAGCCTCAGAGAGAGATGGAGAAAGAAAGAGAGGGACCAGGAGCCCTGTGAAGAAATGGAAGACAAAAAAGAAAGGGGGTCAGGGAGCCGCAGAGACGGACAGCAAGAGTAAGAGATGGACAGGAAGAAGGACAGGGACAGTGGGATACAGAGTGAAAAAAAAACCAGAGACAGTGAGCAGGACAGAGGGAGAGAGAGAGAAGGAGAAGGAAGGAGAGAGAGAAAGAGGAGGACGGGGACAGGGTGTTGGACATACAGGCACATGCTGGCCACACTATTTCTGACACAAGCCAGGATGTTATTGGCCACCTTGGCCACCTGGGCACACTGCTGGCTCATATTCAGCCAGCTGTCAACCAACACCCCCAGGTCCTTTTCCGCCAGGCAGCTTCCCTGCCACTCTTCCCCACGCCTGCAGCGTTGCATGGGATTGTTATGACCCAAGTGCAGGACCCGGCACTGAGCCTTGTTGAACCCCATACAATTGGCCAGGAGAAAGTGCAAGAGAAGGATGAGGAGAAACAAAAGGAAATGGATGAGGAGAAGTTGGAGGAAGAGGTGAAGGAGGAGGAGAAGGAGGAGAATGAGCAACACAAGAAGGAAGATGAGGGTAAGGAGGAGCAAAAAATAGAATGAGGATGAAAAGGAGCAGGACGAGGAGGAGGAGAAAGATGAGAAATGAGCAAGAGAAAGAAGAAGAGGAGGAGGAGGAATAAGAGGAAGAAAATTAAGAAGAATAGGAGGAGAAGGAGAAGGAAGAACAGGAGAAAGAACAGGATGATGAGGAGGAGAAAGAAAAAGAGGAATATGAGGCAGGAGAAGTTAAAAAGGAGGAGGAGTAGAAAGAGGGTGAAGAACAGGAGGAGGAGGAGAAGGAAGAAGAGGAAGTAGAAGAAGAGGAGAAGGTGGAAAATGAACAGAAGGAACAGGAGGATGAGGATAAAGAACAGGAGAGTAAACAGAATAACAGGAAGAGGAGGAAGAAAAAGAGAAGGAAATAGGAGGAGGATGAGTTGGAGGAGAAGGATGAGTTGGAGGAGGAGGAGGAGAAGGAGGGGTTGTCGTGGTTTAACCTCAGATGGCAACTGAGCACCATACAGTCGCTCACTCACTCTCCCCCCCCTCCGTGGGATGGGGGAGAGAATTGGAAGAGTAAAAGTGAGAAAACCCGTGGGTTGAGATAAGAACAGTTTAATAATTGAAATAAAACAACAACAACAACAACAATGATAATGGAATATATAAAGCAAGTGATGCACAATGCAATTGCTCACCACCCGCTGACCAATGACCAGCCAGTCCCCGAGCAGCGGTCCCCCCCGGCCAGCTTTCCCCCAGTTTATGTACTGAGCATGACGTCACATGGTATGGAATGTCCCTTTGGCCAGTTTGCGTCAGCTGTCCTGGCTGTGCTCCCTCCCAGCTTCTTGTGCGCCTCCAGCCTTCTCAGTCGGTAGAGCATGGGAACTGAAAAGTCCTTGGCTAGTTTAAGCACTACTTAGCAACTACTAAAACATCGGTGTGTTATCGACACTGTTCTCATCCTACATCCAAAACACAGCACTGTGCCAGCTACTAGGAAGAAAATTAACTCTATCCCAGCTGAAACGAGGACAGGGATATAAGGAGAAGGACTATGAAGAACAAGAAGAACAGGAGGAGGATGAACACGCAGAGGATAAACATGCAGAGGCATATGAGGAGGAGGAGGAGAAGGAGAACGAGGAAGAACTGGATGGAGACAAAAAGGAGGAGGAAGAAAAAGATTAGGAGGAGGAGGAAGAGCCATAGGAAGAACAAGATGAAGAACATGAGAAAGAACAAGAAGAACAGGAAGGACAAGAGCAGGAAGAGAGGAGTACGAGGAGGAACATAAAAAGGAAAAGAAGGAAGGAGAAAAGGAGGAGGAGGAAGAACAGGAGGTAGAGGAGGAAGAAATGGAGGAAAAGAATGAACAGGAGGAGGAGAAACAGGAAGAGGAAGAAGAGCAGGAGGAGGAAGAAGGGTAAGAGAAACAGGAGAAGAAGGGGGAAGAGGAGGTGGAGGAGGAAGAAGAGGAAGAGAAGGAAGAGGAGGAAGAACAGGTGGAGGAAGAGGAGGAGGAAGATCGTGAGGAAGCAAGGAAAGAAGAGGAGGTAGAGGAAGAGGAGGAACAACAGGATAAGGAGGAGGAGGAGACTAAAAAAAAGGATGAGGCGGAAGAAAACGAGGAGAAAGAAAAGGGGGAGGAGGACAAGGAGAAATGAGAACAGGAGGAGGAAGAGGAAGAACAGGAGGAGAAAGAAAAGGAGGCGGAAGAACAGGACGCAGAGAAAGAACAGGAGGAGAAGGAAGAACAGCAGGAGGAGGAGGAGAAGGAAGAGAAGGAGGATCAGGGGGAAAAGGAGGAGGAAGAAGAGCAGGAGGAGGGAGGAGGAGGAGGAACGGGAGAAGGAGGAGGAAGAACAAGATGAAGAAGAACAGGAGGAGGAGGAGGAGGAGGAGGAAGAACAGGACGAAGAGGAGGATGACGATGACGAAGAACCAGAGGAGGAGGAGCAGGAGGACGTGGAAAAGGAGGAAGAAGAACAGGGAAGAGGAAGAGGAGGAGGAGGAGGAGGAAACACCTCCAAATTCGCTCTAGAGTGTCAGCACATCAAAATTCTTGGATGGAGCACCTGCTACATCCGTTTGTCCATGGGGATTCACTAAATCCAAGCCTACTGGTGAAGCCATTACTCACAGGAGTCGTTCCACATCACGGCCATCACTCATCTCAGGAACAGACGGGAAAGCTCTGGATGACAAAGGGTCTCAGGACGCGCTCCAGAAACAGAAGACCAGTGCAAGAAGATCCCCATCACCTAATCGCATAGAAATAACTCTCGCTCAATGAAATGATTATTGAAAACAAAACACACAGAACAGCACCCACCATCAAAACTCTCTCAGTGGTAGTTTTACCACTGAACTGGTGGTTCAGCTGCAGGCTGGCAACCTTACCATCACTGTCACAGGTCCCCAAAAGAAATAATAACTGGCAAATGGTAACTCTACCCAGAGACCCTATCTATTGAGCCTTTAAAGGTAGAACAGCTAAGCCTACAGCTCTGGAGGTACAGACCAGCCTACACTTATATCCTGTGTCTACCTACTCGATGATCTGTCCAGAAAGTCAAATCATTAATTATGATGATTATGATTATTATCCTTCGAAAGAGGATGGAACTTGGGGGGGGGGGGAAGAGGGGAGGAAGAAAGAAAGAAATTGCTGGGGAAAAAGAAAACTGTAGGCACACAATTCATAAAGAAAGGAGCCGAGTTATCCCAAAGGCCAGCTCAGCCCAACTCACTTTGGCTGGTGAAAAGCTGTGCAGCTTGGAGGAAAAAAAACTGACTTTGGTGCTGGTGATGTAAGTTTGCAGGAGGCTGCCATTGATTTATGTTGCAATTATTTTGTCCAGTGCTTTGTTAACTATTCAAGGTTGGGGAGGTTCAAAGTAAATACTTGGCATGGCATCTAATCTCAAGGGAGATCGATCAGAAATATCCTGGACAAACTGGGCATCCTGGCTTGTATAAATCAGGCTGTTAGGAGATAACTTGTTTTATCAGCAAAACCACAGGAATTTGGCTGCAACAGCTGAAGCATGAAACTAAAGGTGAAGGAGAGTTAATTCCGACAAGGGGAGATCACGACCACTGACTCACGGCCCACCGACTCAAGAAACCCTCCGACCCAAAAGAAGAGGAAGGCTGAGCATGCGGACTAATTAGCATAAGAAGCAAGAGAATCATTTAACCAATCGGAGATAGAATATAAATAGTGTGAAGTTTTGATAATTGGGGAGCTAGTCTTTTGTGGGCTACCACCGAGCTCCCTACTTTGCGCCAACTAGAATAAAAGAAATGGAAATACCTCGCCTCAGTGTGTAAATTGGCGTTGCGCACCAGGTAATGAGCCCGCATTCAGGACAACACTGGGATGCACACAAATGTCTGAGTTCAGACCTGAAACTGCAGAAAATCCTTGACACGGCTCGTTTTCACTTTCCTCATACCTGCGTGCATGCTGTGACTTCCTCGTTTCCCTGAAGTCCTCCCAGACTAACGGGGAAGTGGCTTCTGTCCAGTCCATGTGCCATGAAGAGAAACAGTTTTGACCACTAAGGGAGTAGCAAACAACTGCAGCTGCAGAAGCAAAGGGGCAGCTGCACCTCAGCTTCAGAGGTGCCCAAAGCTGCCCTGAGCCCCAGGGGCCCCTGGCACCCTGGCATTTGCTTGGCCCTGAAGCTCTGTGGGGCCTGCCAGCGCTAGGGAGCCCCAGGGACAGAAGTGAAGGACAGTGGTCAGCCCCCGTGGGGGCTCCCAGCACGCAGCTCCTCCTGCCAGGGCTGTGGCTGGCAGCACAGGCAGACCCACTTTTTGGAAAGACGTGCCAATCCACAGCAACCCAGGGAAGCTCCCTCCCGGCAGCTCCCCTCCTGTCCTCTCCCCTCACCCTCCCTCTCCTCCGCTCTCCTCCCTCCTTTCCCTTTCCCTTCCCTCCCCTCCCTCCCTGAGCAGGCCCAGACCCCATGAGAGTACTTAGGGACGGCTGAGCTGTGCACACACCTTGCGCTGATGAGAGAACAGCTCCCGCTGCAATGGCCCTTCCTGAAGGCCGTCTCTCCGCAGGCCCAGTGTCCCGGCTGGCTGAGGAGAGAGCTGCGGCGCGGCGGGGCAGCGGGCGCAGGGCAGCTCTGTCAGGAGAGGCCCGGGCTGCCTGTGCCCGCCCAGCAACGGCCACGCCATTGGCCACGGCTGAGCCAATCAGTGAAGGCAGAGGCAGCCTGTCAGTCACAGCCGGCCTGGGGCGGGGCCGGAGGGGTCAGAGGCCGAGGGGCCTGAGGAGAAATGGGTGAGAGATGGGCTGGGGGCAGCCGGGGTGAGGGGGGGGCCAGGGCCAGGGCCAGGGGAGGGACCAGGACCAGGACCAGGGGTGCTGCAGGAGCAGGAGCAGGTATCTGCCAGTGCGGATGGGCCTGGGGGCAGGGACCTGGAGACCTCATCACCCACGGGCCCTGCCATGGCCCAGTTCAGCAGCCCTGTGGGCCCAAGTGCTCAGCCCCAGGGCCAAGCCCACAGCCAGGGTCAGAGCGGTTCCTGCTGGTGCCCCGAGGGTCACCAGCCCCAGGCCTGGCAGCTGGAGGTCGGTGTTTCATGTCCACAGGCCAGGGGAAGGTAGAGTGGCCTCCTGTCTGACAGGCGGCTCCGAGCTTTGGGGCAGGCGTGCTCTGGTGGGGACAGAGCAGGTGCCTTTGCTGTCCCCAGGCCTTCATGTGGGTGTCGTGCTCAGGGACAACCCCATCTCTGTTGACAGCCTTTCCTAAATGGGGATTTCCAGACATGGAAGTTGTTTCTGCCTCCTGGTGGGAGCACGCTCCGGGGCTTTGTTGTCAGAGAAGCAAGTGGGGAGTGCCCCTGGTTGGATGCAGCTCCCTTGGCAGATGCTTGTGCCTTCCTCTCAGCCCCAAGGTCTGATACGAGCCTTTCCGCCCGCCCAAGCTGTGCTGCCGGCTTTTGGGAAATGGGGGTACAGAAGGTGGATGGTTTTACCACAGCCGGAAAGTTCCAGTCAACCTGTGAGGGAGTTTTTTTCTTCCTGGTTCTTGAAGTAACTTTTTAAAAAAAAAAAAAAAAAAGTATTTTTGCCAAGGAAACTTCACCAAGGGAAGTACAGTGTTTAGGCCTGATTGCTCCTTGTGTGGATTGTATCTGTCCTCAGCCAGGCACACAGCAGCTTTCAGGCGAGGAGTGGGACTATTCCAAGGTGAAGTGAGCAGTCGGGATCCCAAGCCTGTTTTGTTGAAGGCAATCAGGTGAAAATGTGCAGTTAGAGCTGTCTGCGTTGCTTACCCTTTTGATTGCAGTCCTCTCCTCCAGTTCTCTGTAACGCTCACTTCTGCTAGTCGGCTCCGTCTAGGTTTAAATCTCTGTAAACTGATGGTACGCTTTGCAACTGTTTCTACTTGATTCTTCACAGGTTTGAAAATTCCCTCTTCAGGTCTCTCTGCTTTCTTCTCCCCCATGTCCCGCAGAACCGTATTTGACGGCAGGGGCTGCAGAGCCTGTGTTTCCTCCCCGTGGTGAGGAAAATAGGGACATGAAAAAGAAAGCGATGGTGATTCTGAAAAGACCCCTTTCTTTGTGCTCATTTTCCCATTTCGTTGCCTGTTGTGGGTTCTGAAGTGATGGGAGTTCCTCTGAGTCTTAGCAATCCCTGTTTGCATCCCTGTGCTCAGGAGGGGCATCAGCAACTCTGCGTGGGCATTGCTTATGTCAGACAAGTAACCGTAGCCCTTTCTGAAAAATAGCTCCTGGGCGAGTTAGTTCCTAGGCCATGAGAGAAGGGTTTCTGTTTGCACCTGCAGGAACTCAGGAGCAAACCCTGCCGATGGAAACCCTCAGGAGAAAGGGAAGACTGGAGAGAGAAGAACAGATCAGTTGAGTTACGCTGCTTTACCCCAGACGGTGTCAGCCCTCCTGGCACGGTGACTCTGGGTAAGGGTGCTCCCAGGGTGTTTTCTAACCTTTTCCAGTGCTCACCACCGGAGAGCTGTCGGCCCTGGGGGAAGGGTGGCGCCCCCCTTCTTTGTGCACCCCAGGATCTTGTCAGGCTGCATAACCTCCTGCGCAAACAGAAGTGGCCGATAGTCGACTTCTTCAAGGAGGCTGGTGTGGGCACGAGGAAGATCCCAGGAGCAGACTTCATTCAAGTCATCAAAGGGGTACGTAGGGAGCAGAACGGGAGTGAACTGCTGCCCCTGCCATATGTCCTTGCATGCAGACCCCGGGTGGTTTCAGTGGAGGAAATGGTGGCGGTTCAGCAAGGGGCACTTTCTCTTGTCTTACCCTTGGAGGACGACTCCCACAGTCTGGAAAGCTGGAGGGGAAAGGGAGGGCAAGGATGTGAGGAGTGGGATGTCATCTAGAGCGGGTTGCGGGAGTGAGGGTACCCGTTGCCTCATGGTCTCCAAAGAGAGTCGCTGCTCAGTACTGTGGCTGCCCGGACCCTGCTGCAGATGCTGAACTGGCATCACGTTTCCCAGTGTCGATACCCGACCTTTCCCCCACCAGTCTCGTATATATAGTCCCACTGCGCTCTTTTCAGCATATATCTGTGCAGCACTGCTTCCCCCTGAGCCTCACTTCCCACAGGGTACAGCGGTACGGAGCTGTGAGGAGCACGCTCAGGTCTACGAGGGTTTGGCAGTGTAGGTGTTAACTGATGCTCTAGTCCCAGCCAAAATAAGCCGTCTCAAAACCCAGGGGGCTGGGAAGTTTGCCATGTTAACAGGCAAGAGGTCTGCAGAAGGCAGCGAAATCCCAGTAAAGCCCAGTAAAGTTGTTAATGCTTAAAGCTCACCACGTTTTTTTGTGCTGTGCTTCCCTGCAGAACAACAGCAAATCTCATCCCGCCTACCTGTGGGGCAAGCCTTGGTGTTTTTTGTGATCACACTGCCATTTTCTGTATTGGTTGCCAGACCAACATTCCCATGAGAGACAAGGGTCAGGAGGACGTGGTCACCTTGTTGATTTCCTCGAAATGGGGGAATTTGACAAGCAGTGGAGATCTGAGTGAAGGTCAAACCCGGTGTCTGGAGATGAGGAAAGGCCACTGCAGAGAGACCAGAGCAGGTGAGAGGAGCACAGTGTGTTGGGAGAGCATCTCTGCGTCCTCATTGACGGGAGGTACCAGAGTGGATCCAGCATATGGTTCCCTGAGACCATATAGCGGCCTATAGCAGAGTGGCCAGGAGGAGACGGCTGGGGAAGAGCTTGAGAAGCCAGGGGATGTGCGATACTGCAGTCAGCCCAATGGCAGGAGAGAGGTTATTCAGGCCTTGGGGTTGGGCTCAAAATCTGAAGCCAGAGGTGTAACGCCCTGTACGGGATTGTGGTAGTTAGCATTGATCATCCAGCTGATCCAAACCAGACCCTTTCTCCAGCTGTTGGCGGCAGCTGGAAAGCAGAGGTTCAGAAGACCTTGCTTTCTAATACCTGACCCAGACCAGAAGGCTTGTCGTGGTACCTGTGTTGTCTCTCACTGCAGTTGTCACATCTTTGAGAGCAGAGGCATTTGGCTGCCAGTTTGTAGTACTGACTGTTTTGCAGATTAAAAGTAGTTTGTGAGCATGGAAGAGAATGGGGCATGGACATGGGCTGTACCCGCATCTCCTTTGCCGGGCAGCACCCCCGGACCAGGCAACGAGAGCTACCCCGAGTTAGCATTGGAGCGCCTTATTTATGGGATTGCGCTTTCTCTGGTCAGGTTGACGCAGACACGTCCTTTACGTACAAAGCTGGACGTGTCTCAAAAGGGCTGGTGATCCGCAAGTAGTTATACGTGGTTGGTCACAGGTTTCTGTGTGTGAGTGGGTCCATGCGGCTGTGTGAGCAGTGCAAGCACGCTATGTAAGCGCTTTCCACTGTCCCGTGCCATACTCGAGGTCAGGAGCATCTCGCCACACTCCGCCCCTTATGGCATGGGTAATGGCGTGATGCAGTGGTTGGGGTAACAGCCCTGCAGAGTGAGGGTGCGAGCCTCTCTTGCCTCTACATGTGTGAAATGGCTGGGCGTGAATGGAGAGATGGTGGAGGAGGAGGAGGACTTTCCCACGCGGGGGGCAAAAGCGAGGTTAATCGCTATCGGTGTGTTCGATCATTTGGGTCTATGACATATGGCAAAGCAAAGCTTAATCACAATCCAAACAAAAGTTATTAATGGTGAATTAGGGAACAAATGGGTAATTGTTAGCATAAACTATTGTAGCTAGCAACTCCGATAGCATAGATGCTGTTGCAAGCATAACAGCATGTTTGGCAAAGACACTGTAACCGTATTGTTAGCAGAAGTTACAGAAGTTGGGTAGATAACAGAAACTTAAATGTATACACTCAGCAACCATCTGGTTGAAACCAGCCTTGCGGTCTGAAGCTCAGCCAACTCAGCATTCTGGGCCAAAGGTGAAGGTACACGGTGAAGAAGACTGTGAATCTTCCTCCAAAAGACCCCAATAGACGACCACCAGACAGCAGTACGCGTGCGCCAGGAGGAGGGAGCCTATGATAATAGGTTCCTGGAAATAATTAAAATATCCCCGCCTTTTCTTAGAACTAGTTGTACTAACCCAGCCTATGGTAATGAATATGTACACCGCAGAACCATATAAGGGACAGTTAATGCAACATACAGTGTGCAAGCTAGGAGGAGCTATCCCCCTTGCACCCGGCGCCGTAATAAACATACCTGCTTTGTAACTCTTTTGAGTTGTGAAGTTTGATTCCACACGTCAAATGGGATAAAGTCTATTACAATAATAAGAGTTCTCATTAATATTTTTTGCAAATTTAAGGATGGTATCCAACTAAAGAGGTCAGAAAGTGAAAATCCACCAGGAGATACTGTGATTTGGTGTAACATTTGTAAATGTTTGGAAATGGCATGGACATCGTGTTTGATTTGTCGATATTTGTTAACATCGGTGCAAGAGGTGGTATGAATCACTGCACAGACACCTCCTTGTTGCAGGGTAAGCATAGCAAGTACTAGACAATTTTGTCCTACTGTCAAAGCTGAAGAAGAATTTTCCTGTTGCAAGGCTAAAGTGGCATCTACTGTGCGATTGTCTGTGGCTTCCATGGTAGCAGATAGATTTTTAAGAGCTCTTTCTAGTTTGTTTATCCCAAGTCTGGGAAGCAAGGTTCTGACTGAATGTCTCCATCCGGAATCACGGGGGGTTCCTCATATACTGGGGTGAAGAGGTGGAGGGTCAGGTCTACGTATGCGGCAGGGGCTGCGTTAACCCCCCGGCCTCTCGCTGCACGAATGACCGCAGGCAGAGGCACTGTGAAACAAACATCAAACCTTTAATGAATTAAGAAAGAAATAGAGATATGGGAGAGGGCTGGGGCTGGAGTGGGTGGGTGCAGGTGGCATGTTGCGGGGATCCGTGCTCCACACCTTCTCTATCAACCTATCAACAGTGGTCGGGGGGGCGTGGGACACTTCTTCCCCCGCCATCCCTCTGGGTTCTAGCTCGCTTGGTGGGCACGTTGTTGCCATCGGATGCCCTCCGCTTGCTGCTGCCCGCTTGCTGCCTGCTGCTGCCCACCGCCACACTGTCCCCGTCCGGCTTCCCCTCCCACAGGGTTTTTGAGTGTTTTACCGCCCGGCACACCACCATCTTCTTCCTCTTCTTGGGTGGGATGTTGTCCCGCGGGGAGATCTCTTGCGTGTTGGGGGTGCTGGCTGGTGTGGAGCGCTTGGCCTGCTTGCCACCCACCTTGCCTGATCTGGGCACCACCTGGCTGGAGACGACGCCTGGCGGCAGCGGCGACCAGGTAAGAACCAATCGGGGCTGCCTCTGCAGCGCTTCCTCCACCAGTTGGGCCATGTGATGCTGGGGGACAGCTGTGGGGCTGGCCAAGGGACTCAGCAGCTGGATCTGCAGGGGGCTCAGCAGGGGACTCTCTGGACGACCCTTCAGGGGATCCTTTGGGTGACTCTCCACAGGACTGACCTCTGACGTCTCCTCTGAAGTCTCCTCTGAACTGTCCAGAGAGCTCTCCTCGGAAGTCTCCAAGGGACTCAGAGGCAGCCAAGTGGGGAAGTCTGCCGTCACCCCACCCTGCTTCCCCTTGGGGTCCTGCAAGGGGGAGGCTGCCACCCCCCAGAAGGGGTCAACGTCCCCCAGCATCGCTGCTGCCAGGCGGTCCTCAGGGCAGTTGCCCTCCACCCCGCCCTCCAAGAAGTCAGGGACGTTGTTAAAGGAGGCAGTGCTGGCAAGGCTGTCAGGGACATTGGGGAAGTTATTTTCGCCGTCCACCAGCATCACCGCCGCCACTTGCTCCTTGTTCCAACTGCCCTCTGCCCTGTATTCCAAGAGGTGGGGGAGCTTGTTGAGGGAGGTGGTCAAGTTGGGGACGTCGGGGACATTGGGGATGGTGTCCTCACTGTCTCCCAACCCTGCTGCCACCACTTGCTCCTTGGGGCAGCCGCCCTCTGCCACATACTCAGAGATGTCGGGAAGCTCATCGAGGACCTTGGCGGTCAAGATGGGGACACTGGCAGTCAAGATGGTGTCCTTGCTGTCCCCTAGCCGTGCCCCCGCTGCTTGGTCCTGGGGGCAGTCACCGTCTGCCACATACTCTGAGAAGTCATGGAGCTCATTGAGGAAAGCGGTGTTGTCGAGGCTGTTGGGGAAATCAGGGAGATCAGGGACGGTGTCCTCGCTGTCCCCCAACCCCACTGCCACCGCTCGCTCCTTGGGGCAGCCGTGCTCCACCACATACTCGGAGAGGTCAGGGAGTTCATTGAGGAAAGCAGTCAAGTCGAGGACATCAGGGACGGTGTCCTCGCTGTCCCACAGTCCCGCCACCACTGCTTGCTCCTTGGGGCAGCCATCCTCTGCCACATACTCAGAGAGGTCGGGGAGCTCATGGAGGAAGGCGGTCAAGCTGGGGCTGTCGGGGACATCAAGGACGGTGTCCTCGCCGTCCGTGTTGTCAGGCCAGGTGAGCATCTGGTTGACGGTGGTGTCCTCTGCCTGCTCAGGAAAGGCCTCGGCAAAGGAGGCTGGCCCCTGCTCGGGCAGGTCCATGGGCTTCCCCAGGGCTGCCGGGGTGGTCACCGCTGCTGAAAAAGCAAACAAAGCCAACCCGACCCCGGGCTGATGCAAGCTTTCCTCAGCTTGGCCGCCCACCTGTGGGCTCTGCCACCCCCCAAAACTCACCTTTGGGCTTCGTCGTGGTTCTGCCAGTTGGTGGAGCCAAGGCGGTCTGGTGGGGGCTGGCGGCAGGGACACTGTCCTCAATGGCCGCCCCGTCGTCGTTGGAGGCCTCCAAAGGCTTCTGGGCGCTGCCAGGCAGGGTATGGAGCACAGGGGGGCCCCGCACCCAATGCTGAGCTGTCGGGTGGCGGGGTGGTGGGTTGCCGGGGCGGGCAGGGACATGCAGCAGGCAGGAGCCCGTGGGGTACAGGGGCTCCCCCTGGACCACAGCCCATGGCCCCAGCCCCATCGGCTGGTGGGACACCAGCGTCCCCGTCACCACCTGCTGTCCCCAGCTGTAGGCAGGGGGAGAGGGAGCAGGCACACAGGGGAGCTGCACCATGGTGGGGAGCGGCACCCCACGGGGGAGCTGCACCACCTGCCCCAGGGTCCCCAGGGGCCCTGGCACCCCCTGCCAGATGGTGGCCTGTGCTGGCTGGTAGGTGACGGTGTGGACCTGGGCATGCTTAGAGGACACCGGCAGCCCCGGGAGAGAGGGCAGCACGCAGGCATTGGCCGGTGGCAGCATGGCCAGGGTGGTGAAGCGCACGCTGGGCAGCCCCGACGCCATCAGCAGCCAGAGAGGGAACCTCTCTGTTGGGGGAAGCGAAGAGGGGTGATGGCGTGAGATATTGGTGGGTCAAGCTGGTTGGGGGTGTTCTGGTTTAACCCGGCAAGCAGCTAAACACCACACAGCCGTTTGCTCACTCTCCCCCGATACTGGGATGGGGGAGAGAATCGGGAACGACACCAGTCCCAAGGCCTCTCTCAACACTCCAAACCTTGCAAACTCGCTCAGCTGGAGTGCAGGCACGAGCCGGCTGGGTGAGACTCAGCGTCCAAATATAAGCAGCGAGGGACGCCTGGTCACAATCCAACTCTCAGGGATGTCACAGTCCATTGCTAGGTGACATCACAGTCCATCGCTTGGAGACATCTCAGTCCATCCCATGGGGACAACAGAACCCATCGCTCGGGGACGCGGTAACATCAGAACCCATCACTTGGTGACATCACTGTCCATCGCTCAGGGACGTCACAACGGGCCATCCTCACCGACAGCGCTCGCCCCGGCAGCGCTGTGGCCCCAGCACACGCATCTGGGGTTACTGCAGCACCACTGCCCGCTCCATCCCCCATCTCTTGTCTTGTTCTCAGCATCAGTGTTTCACACCAGTCACCGAGGCCTCGCCTGTGTCTTCCCAGGACCCCGTCAGGTCGCTCTGGCCGTGGCAGGCATCTCCAGGCACATATGGCAAGAGGGTTCACTCGGTAACACCTCGTGCCTCCCTGGGCACTCCCCACACTCCAGCACTGCTGGCCAGCCCTCTGGGCTCCCCTGCCCAGAGCGGCGGCAGCAAGCAGCGGCGGGACACGTGAGGAGGGATACACCTGGACAAGTAGCGGCGTGTCTGAACAGGGGACGTTCCCCGAGCAACTGAGCCTGGACCCACTGACTGGAAGAGACAGCAAGGGGCAGAGCCTGCGCCGAACAGCACGGGAGATTTAAGCAGGTGAAAACAATCGGCCCAGCTGATTGCAACAGATGCCAGAGCATATGTATTTCCCACTGGGCAGGCGCACGGCAGCGGGCAGGTGTGCAGCAGCATGGTGAGCTGCCAGCAAAAAGCAGCATCCCCTGCTTCTCCTGAGCTTCTCGCACCTGGTAGAACCAATGCAGCCACACGGACAGAGCTCCTGCTCAAGCATGCGACCACCCAGTTTTCGGCTGTGGGATGAGTGAAGGGATATTCCTAGAGGTGGAAAGTGATTGCAAGCAAGATTGCAGGAGGTGTGACCACATTGATGAACTGCTCTGCTTGGTGGCTGAGCTGCAGGAGGAGGTGAGCAGACTGAGTAGTATTCGAGAGTCTTAGAGGGAGATGGATCAATGGAGCCATACTCTGCCACCTATGATGCATAGAAGCCAACTCAGCGTAGCCACTACAGAGGCAGGTCCTAGATTTGCTTTGTGCCAGGAGGAAGGCAGTGTCACAAGTGATAAGGAGGGGTGGAAGAAGGTTACAGCACGGAGCAGTAAGAGAAACCCCTCCTTACCCTCAAAGTTACCCTCTACCATACCCTTACAGAACAGGTATGAGGCCCTGGGTATGGTTGATGAAGTGCATAGTGAGAAAGAGGAGGAACCTGTGCAAGCAGTCCTGCCAAGATCAGAGAGACCAACCCCTCATAGCACAACCTGCATGAACACCAGCGCCGAGAAGAAACAACGGCAAGTTATGGTCATTGGCAGTTGCCTCCTGCATGGAATGGAAGCACCCATTTGCAGACCAGACCCTCTTTTCAGGGACGATTGCTGCCTCCCTGGGGCCCGAATTAGGGACATCATCACAAGACTGAAGAACCTAGTTCAAACTTCCAACTACTATACTTTTCTGCTCCTTCACGTGGGTATGAATGATGTCACAACAAAAAGTCTGAGGTCAATCAAAAGAGACTTCAGAGCCCTGGGAAGAAGTCTAAAAAAATCGGGAGCACAGGTAGTATTTCCCTCAGTCCTCCCAGTAATGGGGGGAGACTCTGGAAGAAAGAGGTGAGCTCAGGATATCGATACCTGGCTCCAGGACTGGTGCCTCCACCAAAACTTGGGCGTTTGAAACCATGGAAGAGCCTTCGAGAGACAAGGTCTGTTGGGGCCTGACAGGATCCACCTGTCCCGACGGGGAAAATGGGTCTTTGGGCATAAGCTGATGGGGCTGATCAAGAGCATTTTAAACTAGAATCGATGGGGGAAGGGGGTACCAACAGGATTGCAGTAGGCAAGCCGAGGGTTGGCGTGGCATCGCCTGAGGGTGGCAGTGCTAGTGGGAACAGTTACGCTGCTCCTGGGAGCACAGAGGGCGCAGGAGCAGATCTGAAATGCTTGTGCACCAATGCAGGCAGTATAAGAAACAAACAGGATGAACGGGAAGCCTTGGTCCGTTCCCAGAGCTACAATGTCATCGGTATTAGTGAGACTTGGTGGAATGAGTCCCATGCCTGGAGTGCTGTGATTGAGGGCTACAGGCTGTTCAGGAGGTGTAGGCAGGGCAGGCGAGGTGGAGGTGTTGCACTGTACGTAAGGGAGAGGTTTGCTTGCACAGTCCTTACAGTTAGTGATGATGTGGTTGAGAGCCTCTGGGTGAGGATTAGGGGGATGGAAAACAGAGGAGATGTCGTAGTGGGTGTCTACTACCCATCACCCAGCCAGGATGTTAGCACTGATGAGTTATTCTACAGGCAATTAGGAGACATTTCTGGGTGGGTAGCCCCTGTCCTTATGGGAGATTTCAACTTCCCAGACATCAGCTAGGCATATCGTACTGCTGTGAGAAGCAGGTCTTGGAAATTCTTGTAGTTTGTAGGAGAGAACTTCTTGTCACAGGTACTCGGTGAGCCAACTAGGAAAGATGCCCTCCTAGACTTGCTATTTGTGAATAGAGAAGGACTCGTGGGGGATGTGATGGTAGGTGGCTGTCTTGGCCACAGTGATCACAAAATGGTTGAGTTCAAACTTGTCAGTGTAATGAGAGAAAAGGACAGCAGAGTTGCTACCTTGGGCTTCAGGAGAGCAAACTTCAAGCCATTCAGCAGAGTACCCTGGGAATCTGCTTTTGAGGGCTTAGGAGTCCACGAGTGCTGGTCAGTCTTTAAGAAGCACCTTTGAGAAGCACAGGAGCAGGCAATTCCACTGTGTCATAAGCCAAGCAAGCAGGGCAGAAGGCCAGCTTGGCTGAAGAGGGAACTCCTCGTGGAGCTCAAGAGGAAAAAGGAATTGTATGCTTTCTGGAAGCAAGGTCAGGCTTTGCAGGAAGATTACAGAGCCGTGGCTCGTTTATGCGGGGAGAAGACACAAAAGGCCAAAGCTCAGTTAGAGTTGAAACTGGCCAGTGTTGTTTCAGATGACAAGAAGGGCTTTTTAAAGTATGTTAATGGCAAGAGGCGGTCTAAAGAAAACATTGGAGCAATACTTGTTGAAGACGGTCATCCGACTAATAGGGATGAAGAAGAAGCAGAGGTGTTCAATGCTTTTTTTGCCTCAGTCTTTAATAATATTGATAGACTTTGGGCTGCCCAGTCCCCTGAGTTGGAGGACCACGAGTATGGGAACAGGGACTTTCCTTTTGTGGACACTGCAATTGTCAGGGACCAGCTGTATCAGCTGAATGTTCACAAAACCATGGGGCCTGGTGGGATTCATCCCAGAGTTCTGAAGGAGCTAGCAGATGTTACAGCAGGACCCCTCTCTATCATCTACCAAAGGTCTTGGGAGTCTGGGGAGGTCCCTGCTGACTGGAAGCTAGCCAGCGTTATTCCAATCTACAAAAAGGGCATGAGGGAAGACCCAGGGAACTACAGACCTGTTGGTCTAACCTCAGCACCTGGAAGATCATCCTGGGTGCTACTGAAAGGCATTTAAAGGGCAATGCAATCATCAGGCAGAGTCAACATGGGTTCACAAAAGGAAAGTCCTGTTGAACTAATTTGATATCCTTCTACAATAAGGTCACCCGCCTCGTGGATGAAGGGAAGGTGGTGGATGTAGTTTTTCTGGATTTTGGTAAGGCTTTTGATACTGTCCCTCACAGCATCCTTCTGGAGACGTTGTCCAACTGTGGGATGAGCAGGTTCACGGTGCGCTGGGTGAAGAACTGGCTGGAGGGCAGAGCTCAAAGGGCTGCAGTGAATGGGGCTACATCTGGCTGGTGACCAGTCACCAGCGGTGTTCCTCGGGGCTCAGTCCTAGGGCCAGTTCTGTTCACTGTTTTGATCAGTGATTTGGATGCAGGAGGTGAATGCACCATTAGCAAGCTTGCTGATGATACCAATCTGGGAGGTGCTGTTGACTCTCTTGAGGGACAAGAGGCCTTGCAGCGGGATCTAGATAGATGGGAGCATTGTGCAATCATCAACGGCATGAAATGGAACAAGTCCAAATGCCAGATTCTGCACCTGGGATGGAATAACGCCGGGCACAAGTCTAACCTGGGAGAGGAATGGCTGGAGGCAGTCCTGCAGAAAGGGATCTGGGCATGCTGGTCGGCAGCAGGGTCAATAGGAGCCAGCAGTGTGCCCAGGCAGCCAAGAGGGCAAACTGCATCCTGGGGGGCATCAAACACAGCAAAACCAGCTGGTCAAGAGAGGGGATTGTCCCACTGTATTCAGTGTTGGTGCGGCCTCACCTGGAGTTCTGTATGCAGTTCTGGGCCCCACCATTTAAGAAGGACATTCAGGTCCTCAAATGCGTCCAGAGGAGGGCAACAAAGCTGGTGAAAGGGCTGGAAGGCATGTCCTCTTGAGGAGCGGCTGAGGACTCTGGGTTTGTCTCCTTTGGAGAGAAGGCTGAGGGGCAACCTCACTGCTCTCTACAGCTTCCTGAGGAGGGGATGTGGAGATGGTGGTGCTGATCTCTTCTCCCTGGGATCCAGGGGCAGGACGCCTGGGAATGGGTCAAAGCTGATCCAGGGGAGGTTCAGACTTGTCATGAGGAATCCTTTCTTTACCAGGAGGGTGTTCAAACCCTGGAACAGGCTTCCTGGAGAGGTGGTCAATGCCCCAAGCCTGTCAGTATTTAAGAGGCTTTTGGACAATGCCCTTAATAACATGCTTTAACTTTTGGTCAGCCCTGAAATTTGTGTTCTGGGATTCTTCTTTTCTTTTGTTTTCCTCCTTCTCTCAAGCAGAGTAACTCTCTGTGGTTACTCTGAGAGCTGCGGGGGGTGGCGGTGCAGCTGCTCCAGGGGACAGGAGTTTTGGGGCAGGGACAACGCTCGGGGCGAGACGCTGAGCAGCAGCGGCACAGCGCAGTGCCGTGCTGACGCAAATGGGACTGTGCCTGCTCGGCATCCAGACCAGCTCCCACCACCCCAGCAGCATTGCTGGGACTACCCTAAGGTGGGGCTCAGCCCCCCCCCGACCCCTGGCACTGGGGACCTCACCCTGCACCTTCTGCAAGCCAGACCTGGAAAGGTGAGGCCACTTCCTGAAGGCGCCGTTGGCTGCATCGGCCCCAAGTTGTGGAGCTCAGATGGGAAATGGTCCATGAAGAGAGATGAGGTTTCCAGGCACTTTCTGGCCAGTGCAATGATTTTATTTTCAATTGTATTTTCCCCCGTCCTGGTCTTGCAGCTGCCCAAGGTGTAGCCAGGCAAGGGGAGCAGGGTCCCTGCCTGGCCTGCAGCTCCCACCCTCGGCATTATTGGGGTGATCTGGGGTTATTTTACTGTGGCAGTGAAGCAAAGCCAGGCTCCGGAGCTGAGGGTGGTGGGACCCGAAGAAGGGCGTGATTGTCTTGAGGCTTTTAAGGGCTTTGCACCGGGCCCTGTCCCTGCTGGAGGGGACACAGGTTGTGTTCAAGATGAAGGCGTTGCAGCCCTTGTTGTCATGGGTGTCTGTCCTGCCTCCAGCCCCCCAGGTCTGTCCTTGTCCCAGGGGCTCAGTGCTGCTTTCTGCGTGGGGCTGTGTCCGTGAGTCCTGCAGGGACCCATCTGTCCTGGCTCCCCCGCCAAAGGGCTGCTTCCTCTGGGGAAGGGGACAGGGGAGTCATCCCCCGCCATTGCCTGCCCTGCTGGCGGTGACTCAGCCCTGGGGGCGGCTCCGTGCCCTTCGGGGCTCACCAGCTCTGATTTGGGGCTCAGCGGGGCTTTTGCACCTCTTGGGTGCCATTTCCCAGTGCCCCCTGCGCTCTCTCCCCCCTCCCACACAGGCACGGAGTGGTTCTGGTGAAATGGCTTTTAATGGAAAAAAAAAAAAGAGCAACTGTGTGATGAAAGCTATTATAACACACACACACCCCAACTACAGCACCACCACCCCCACACACACCCCCCTCCAACCCACCCCCACCCCCCCATCTCCATCTCATCCCTGCTGTGGGTCTAATCCCACCCTCCCACCCCATTGCTGGCTGCGAGAGCCCTGCGCTTGCTGGGTGGGTTTGGCCAGGTGCTCCTCTGCTTTTTCCCCTGCTTTTCTGACATGCCAGGCTGGGACATGCCAGGCTGGGACATGCCAGGCTGGGGTAGTGGCAGGTCCCTCCAGGCTTCCCACCATGGTTCCTGGGGCTCCATCCCGACGGTAGTGAGTTGCTCTATGCTCAGGACTGTGTTGGTCATCTCAGGGATGCTGTAGTCAGGGTTGAGCAGCCGATGTTGCAGTGGGGGATGGCTCCGCCGGTGCCACCAGGGTCCCCAGGCATCTGGACGCTGCTGGGAGCGTCCTGGCTGACGAGGGAGCAACCCCGAAGCATCTTCTTGGGCAGTGCAATGTCACCTGCCGGGTCCCCAATGGCTAGGGTCTGGGGGGCAGCACAGTGGCTGAGGAGGATGTCGCTGCCCAGGGGGACGTTGCTGCCTGGGGCTGCCCCCGCCGGGGTGGCCGTGCTGCAGAGACTGAGCCGTGCAAACTGCCTCTCCATGTGCTGGTAGCCAGGGAAGCACGGCGGCAGTACCGGCGGGGCTGGAGCCACTGCTCTCCCCTGATGGTTGTAGGGTGCGAGGTGTCACGGTTGGCCCTGGGGGGTCCCAGGGGCTGCCCAGGTCGGGGGGGTCCCACAGCCCATGTGGCCCCACAGGGCAGAACCCGGCAGAGCAGCGGCACTGTGGCCAAGCGTGCCAGTGGCTGGTGGAGGCAGGTTGGTGCTCGTCCACTGGATGCAGAAGACCTGGGCGTCGAAGCAGCAGCCGCATGGAGCCATCTGCAGACCTGCGCGGGTGAGTGGGAGCCGTGCTGGGCCGGGGGGACCCTCCAGGGGCACCTGCTGAGCCGGCCCCGATCACTGACATCCCTCGGATCTGCGCTAGGCACATGGGGACCTTGTGGCTGGGGCACTTCCCATGGTGTGAGCTGCTGTGCCAGTGGGACAGGGTTGCAGATCGGGAAGGAGACTCACTCATAGGAAGTGAAATGGGACAGATGGCCTTATCTGCTGGGGGTGCCATACCTGCTGGGGGTGCCTGGGGTGCCCAGGCTGCAGGAAGGGCTGCTCCTGCCCACGCAGTCAGCACAGCTTGGCTGAGCCTGAAAGAGAGCTGGGAGCGATCGCCGGCGGTCACCTCTGCTCCTTCCCCCAAGAGCATCCCTGGGCTGCAGGGGTCGGGGTTGGTCCCTGCCTTGGGGGTAGAAGGTTTCAGGATGGACAAAAGGCTGAAGCAGCCGGGCGCCAGGGGGGGCCCAGGGGCCGTGCGGTGAGAGCTGCAGCGCTGGCAGCACCACGGTCCGTTCTGTCTGTTGGCTGCTAAGGACTGTCTGGGGTTGCCGGCTCTGACCTTCTGTTTGGGGGACTCCCACGAGGGAATGTGGGGGCTCCCCGTGTTCTGCCCTGCCCCCAACAGCCTCCCCAGCTCCTCATGGGGACGGAAAAGGTTAACAAAAGAGGAACAGCCAGTGGCTCAATGCCCAAGTGGAAACCAGCAAGGAGCGGTGTGTCTCAAGGGTCCATGCAGGGACCTATACAGTTTAATATCAATGGCGTGGATAGTAGGATCGAGTGCACCCTCAGCCAGGTTGCAGGTGACACCAAGCTGAGTGGTGCTGTTGATATGCTTGAGGGAAGGGATGCCATCCAGAGGGACCTGCTTGCTTTTCTCCAAAACAGAGGCATTTCACGTCCCAGAGAGGGGAAAAAAACAGCCAAACCAAAAAACCCCAACTTTTCTTGTAGAAAAGATCGAAAATGGAGCAGGAGGTAGAGAGCATAACAGACCTTTCAGGAGGAGGAGTTTCAGGGAGGGTTTTCTGCTCACAAAGCCCCAGAGCCCCTGGGAAGAAAACTGATCATGACTACAGCCTCTGAAGACCCTTTTTCCCCTCCTCTGTTCTTACTCAGGGTTTACACCCACGGCTTGAATGTCCAGGTTCTGCAGCTGCTGTACACCCTTGCACAGATCCAACACAGCCTGACCCACATCACTCCCCCCAAGCACGCTGATTGTCTGCGAGCAATGCAGTGAGCGTGGACTGACACTCCCAGACTCCAGCGGCCACCTGGATACATACGATCCTTTCACCAGACCTGAAAAAAACAGAGGATCCCTGGAGTTTCGCACTAGATGCCAAACCTGGGAAATTCCTCTAGCATGACAATAACAAACAAGCACAAATGGCCTTGGTTGTGAGAGCTACAGCATGATCCTCGTGCCAAGCTGCCCTTCTATACTGGCATTACAGCTTCTGGTCTGTCCAGCATCTGCATGAACGTGTGCAGCATCTACCTACAAAGATGACCGTGCCAATGTAAGAGGCAACTCCTGTTCACAACGCTTGTGCAGGAATAAAAGAGTTACTGGGCACTGTAAAGACTGATGCAAAAGGCTGCATTCAGGCTTTACCTACAAGACACAGGCCTGATACTGCCGCAGTTCAGGCCAACATTTAAACAGCCAAAACTCAGAACAGTTAGGCTGACCCTTACTTAGATATTTATTTTCTTTGTCCTCCTTGGAATGTCACTAAGCACATTCCCTCCTACCCACTGTCTTCCCTCCCAGCCTCACAGCTCGCTGAAAAATTGAAAAAGATGTGCAAAAAATGTAATTTGTGTGTCTCTGACACAAACACTTCCCGAGCTCCTTCCCTGCTTTCGCGCCCAGCCACAAATGGACCACGATTCCTGCCGGTTTGTTTGCCACTGACAGGAGCCAGGGACCCCCGTCAATGCTGTTTTGGCAGAGAGGATTCCCCGTGCGGCTCCCCCGATGCGTGCAGGGTCCCCACCCCAGATTGCCACCACCCTCCCTCCTCCCATCCTCGCCTGCGTGCTCCCGTTCTCCCCACTCCCCTCCCAGCTGGACCAGCTCCCTGCACCAGCTCCCTGCCTCCCCACGGGGCGCTCGCAGTTCCCAGGAGCACAAGCAGCCCCGTCTGCCTGCTCCTGCCTCTCCCCCCGTCCTGCCGGAACATGCATTTCTGCAGCGGCACCATGAGCTGCAGGAGGTAACACACAGGTTAGGGGTAACACTGGCTACCAAAACTACACCGCTGCTTGGGCCAGGTGAGTTTTAACCCCAGTTAAAAGTCAAAGCTCCCCAGCCCCATCCAGCAGTGCAGCACGCACTGGAGCAAGCCAGCGGCACACGGAGAAGGTCTGTGAAGCAGCAGCGTTCACTGAACAGCGGCCAGGGAAAGGCTGTCATGAAACCACAGTGTCAGCTGCTCCTGGAGAAGGACCAGCAAAGGGATCTACCTCGAGATGCAGGAAAAGCAGCAGCGAAATACATCGGAAATTACCGTGTTCTAATGAAAGAAACACATTTCTGTCAAAGTCCTTATATTCATCCTGGATAATTTCCTGTAGTTAAATAGGTTTTCAAATTCTGGCCTAAGTGAACAAAATACGTTAAAGCTGACATCTACAATTCCTTACGAGTCTTTCTACATTCCCACCCCAGACATTACCCAATCTCTCCCCTAAAACACACCGGACGACATAAATTCTCGTCCTCCCCCAAGAAACCACATGCGGTCCAAAACGACATTGGTGCTAAGAAGCAGGTAACCCGAGTCTGGGACACAACCCGGGGGCACCGGTGAGGCACAACCGGCCTGTGTTCCAGCAGTACAGAGCCCACGACTCTCAGCAAATACTCATCTTGGCAAATATTCGCCTTCTGGCTAGTTGACACGTGAAGAGCAAGAAGTTGCACATCAAGTGAAACATTACTAAAAAAAGCTGTGAAAGAGTAACTTGTTTGGTTCAGAAAGAAGATTGGACAATGCCAAGTACAAACCACCACCCTACGCACAGGGAAAGCTCTACAAGTCAGATGCGGTACCCAAGAACAACAAAAAATGGCTGTCCACATCAGTTTTCTATAGGTTCAGGTCAGTTCTTTTAGTCAGACACAGAAATCGAAGTGATTTCTTCTTCTTTTGCTGAAGTAGGCATTTAAGTAGGTATTATATAAAGACTGCGAAAACAACCAAAAAAAGTTAAAGCAGGTACATTCAGCCTCAGAAGATGCATAACACTGAAGTGTTTCTCATATTAAATTCTGTCCTCAACTCTAAAGGGTCCCCCCTTTTCTCTGCTCCCAAGGTAAACTCCAGAGCTATTGATGGGTTTTCAGAGAAAGGAACATGTCGAGCAGGGCTCAGGGCTATAATGGAGAACATTTACAAAACACTATAAAGGCAAGTAAACCGGAGAGCAAACATTAATGGGAAAACCTGGGAGCAGAATGAGAAACACCACACAAGTAAAACTGTCCCAAGCACTTACGCCTCCATCAAGGACCACAAGCCCTGAGGCTGATGGTGGCTGTCGGATGGGTTTCCCTCCCCCAGGGGGAAACACCTCTCAGTTCTCTGTGCTCAGACCAAGGAAGGAAAAGGCAATACACCCCTACATCTAACGGCATGCCGCTCCCTTCAAAGGTAATTTTTCATTTCTTTAGGTCAACTGCCTGGCCAGTTACAACACCTGCTTACACTGACTCCATCCACCCTTGATGGATCCAACCCACATGAAGTTGTGACATGCTGAGTAAGTGTGGAGTGTCAGGTGGACTTTGACACACACACACACACACACACACTGCTACCAGGGGACTGGTTTTTTAACCTATTTACATTTAGCCGTCGCTTTGAAGCCCAAGCGGGTCAGCATGCCCTTGCTACTGGAGGTTCTTGCTCCGTGCAGGCACTAGGGAAGACAGTTCTGGTGATACACTATTTTAAACGGGTAAAGCACAGCAGAACATGCTGTTCATGAGCTGCTGAGAATCATCCCCCAGGCATATCCGGAACAAGGGCAAAGCTTGTATATTTAAGATGCATTTGAGTTACGTGACTGTTAAACTTTCACCACTACCAGCCATTTCTCTAGACTGAAGGCTGACAGCAGTGTACAAGCACAGTATGTTCTGGACACTCCTGGGTAGAAATCCTAGAGGCTTCCTTTAAGGACAGAAATCCAAAGAGCTACAGTAAGCTTTTTAAATTAAGCATAGCAAATAAAAAGCAAGCAAACAAACAAACAAGAAGCAACAGGTAAATCCCTGAGGCACACTAATGAGGAACAAAATGTCTTCCATTAAGTCCCCTCCCCCTCACAAAATGGACAAGTGGCTTAAAGGCATTTCTGCAGAGAAACTGCAGATGGAAGATAACCCTGATAACTGCAGCACAAGTGACCAACATGGAAACGGCAGCACTGACCCTTCTCCTGCTCCTCCTACGAGCTCTTCACCAGTTACATGAAGAGGCAAAACCAAGGATGACTCAACAGATGTGAGAAGTTGGCCCCAAAAAATTCAAAATTATCAAGAAGTCTATTTGAAATACGGATTCACATCCACTGTTGTGGATGACGAACCTCACCCTGAGCACATGTCGTGCCTTGACATAGCAGCTAAGGACAGTATGAAGTCACCACCACGAGCAGACGTTCAAATCTGAAGCATCCAGAACATGCAGACAAACCTCCAACATTTTTTCAGTGATGTTTCAAGTCACGCAATACTCAAGCCAGGACTTCACCAAATGCCACTAAACTTAATGGCAGCAGCCTCTTGGCAGGTTTCTTACTCAAAAGCAAAAATCAAAAAGCCACGTACCCTTGGGGAAATGTTTGCCCTTCCGTGCAGCTGGTGTCTTCCCATGACTCTTCCTCGAGGCAGGAGAAAGCACCATGTATTTGGAAGTCTACACAAATTTAGGAGTACACTTAGCCCTCCGACAGGCGTTATCTGTGGGCCAGAAGTCCTCCCACACCCCAAAAGTGCCCGTTAGTCGTCTGGCAGTCGTTCTCCATGGACACCTATCTAAAACAGTCCGACACTCACCGGAAATGAGTTGGACCACAGCAGAAGTGACACTGGCCGACCTGGACAGCCTTACAAGACCAGAAATGATGGTTACAAGACAGAAAATGCAAAACAAACCACCAGAACAGCAAAAAAAAAAACAGGAAGACAGATCATACACAAACCAGAGCCCCCTATCCAAACCCTAAAAAGAAAACAACCTAAAATAGGACTCTCCAAGAAACATCCAGAACATAAGCTAAGGCAAAAAACTCCACACAACCCAGGAAGCCAGGACCAAAAAGCCCAGATCCTGTCCCTAAAAAGAACACGCCTTAATCCTATCCCACTTACACTCTGGCATTCCGTAACCCTACCACACTATAACCCTAGCACACTGTAAGCCTAGAACCCCGTAACCCTAGCACCCAGTAACGCTAGCTCTCCCTAACACTAATATATGACAACCCTAGAAAACTGTTACCCTAGCACTGCATAACCCTAGAACCCCATAGACCTAGCACCCCGTAACCCTAGCACCCCGTAACCCTAGGACATTGTCGCCCTAAGATATCAAAACATTGTACACAAACTCCCTGGAGATCTCCTCCAGGGCCCTCAGGCGGCCCCAGAACTAACTCAGACATCACAACTTTGAAGTGGGAGGGGGACAGAGCCACCAGGACATCACCAGCCTCCATCTCCACATCATCCGTCACACCCTGAAAAAGTCCCTGGGTTAAACGCTATCAGGGACAAAGGCCGAGGCACTCGGAGACTTTGAACTGGCCCGCCATGACCAGCTTCAGCTCATCATTTCTGTGTCAGAGCCACCAGGCAGATGACCCCGTCCTCCCTGCAAGACCCCTCAGGGCAGCCAGCACCCAGCGCTGGGTGGCTGGATACTGCCCTTGTTCAATGCTTGTCCCAGGTGCTTCCTGGGAGCAGGATCTCTCACGGGGGCACTGGGAAACCCTTGTCAGGCCTGGATACCTGAGAAGTGCTGCTCCATATCTCACCAAAAACCAGGGGCGGAGGAAGGCTGCTCTGGTGGCCTCCAAGAGAACCAGCTCACCTGGGCTGCTCTGCAGCCACCGGGCACCTTTGCTGTCAGGCGGGTCTCAGCGCTGCTCTGCAAATGGCTGTCACCTCCCTGCAGGACACGCTCCAGCAAACGGTACGTCTCAACTGGGTTTCCCTGGGGACAAAGATCGAAAAGGAGCAGTATGGTTTGCTTTGTCCCCATTCCCAGAGTGCCGCGAGAGAGACCTGCCACCCCCAAACCAGCTGCGTGACGTGGACATAACATACAAGCTGCAGACATGGGTCAGGACAGCTGTGGGGAGCGGGCAAGACATTCTGCAGTGCCCCCGGCGTTAGCAGAAAGCAGAGCTGGAGACAATGGAGGGAAGCCCAGGGCAGCCGGCGGCCGGTGGTGGGGCCCGGCAGGGTGCAGCACCCGCAGAAATGCCTGGCTCCTTCAGCCTCGGCCCTGGGGCTGCAGCACAGGGCCGGCACCAGCTGGGGCTTCGCTGGGAAAAAACAGGCACAGGTGACCCTGTCAGCCTGCATGCGTACCCGGAAGCGGGATCTGGCAACCTGTCCCTCTTGCCCATCGCTGCCACAGGATCCAGAAAGCAGCACCACCAGCCCTGGCGTGGTCCTGAGCCATCTCTCAATGGACGAATCTTTAACCAGCAGGCCTAAAAATTGCCCAGAATTAAGCTATTCTCCAGATTTTGCAGGCAGCACGTTTTTTTGAGCTGCCTGGTGGTGCTGTTCCTGGGGAGCGCTCAAGAAACAGGGCAGCTGCCTGTACCTGCAGGCAGGCGGTGGAGTGTGCGCAGCAGGAGCGAGCGGTGGTTTGTGCGGCTGTTGAACCGGTTTCAGCTTTACATGTGTCCAGCCTGGTACGCCTGGTTCCTTTTTCCTTGCAGATTATATTTAGAGCTTAAATAGAGTTTTTTTAAAAAAGCAAAACCAACAAACAAAAAAACCAAACAAAAAACAGCTGGCCAAATTTTTTCCTCTCAGCTGGGCTTTTTTCCCCCGGTCCTGGCCACTCTGCAAGGCGATGATCGTCACCAATATTATGGCGTGGGACTGGGCCCAGGGCAGGGCTTTTGCAGGCAGCACATTTCTTGAGGCTCCCGGTCATGCAGTCCCTGGGGAGTGCTCGAGAAATGGGGGCAGTTGCCCACAACTGATATTTTTGGTGTCTCCCCATCGCTCTCTGCCCGGCTCCCTCACCCCATTTTTTAATTCCTCCCTCTCCTTCTTTAGCCCAGCACTATTTTTTTCTTTTTCTCTCTCTCTCCGTCTAACCCGTCTGTATTTTCTAATTCCTCCCTGTCTGTCCTACAGCCTGTTGCTATTTTTTTTCCTTTCTCCACATCTCTCTTTCCCGCTCCCTGTCCTTCTCTTTCTTCTATCACCATGTCCTGCTTCCTGGCCGCCTTTTTTCTCCCTGCCCTGCAGCCCGTCCCCTCTTTCCTGCCTGTATCCCCTGCTCGGATGGCTGGGCCTTCTCCTCTCTGGGCCTCCGTCCTGCTCCCCATCCCCTTTTGCTCTTCCTCCGTCTCCACCCTGGAGGCCATCGCTGTTCTGTCCTTCTCCGCCTCCCTGTCCGGATCCACATCCCTCCGTTTCTCAGGCTCGCTGGAGTGTTTCCCGTCCTCCTCTTGCTCTGTGTCCCACTCTCCATCCCTGCCTCTCCCCTTCTCTCTCCCCTCCTTTTCCCTCCCACCCTTTCACCCCATCCCTCTGTCCTGCTCCCTGTCCCATTTCTCTGTCACTCCACTCTCCTGGTGCCTTTTCTGCCTCTCTGCCCCCCTGGCCCGCTCCCGCACCCTGCCTGTGTCAGTCTGTGCCTCTGTCCTCCTTCCTGCCCTTCTCCTTCTCTCTCTCCCCCTCTGTCCTGCTGCTTATCGCTATTTTTCTCCCTGCACCCCGCTGCCCCCCTTCCCCTCCAGCTCTTTCCTGCTCTGTCCCTCTGCCGGCTCCTCACCAGGAGTTTTCCTTCCCCCGCTCCCTGCCCAGCTCCTCCCCCCATTCTCTTCGTCCCTCTGACCATCTCCACTCCCTCTGTCCATCTCCTGTCCCTCTCCGGGCACCCCACCGCCCGGCCCCACCCCTCTCTGCCGCTCTGTCCCTCTCTCCTCCTCCTCCCTGCTCCACCAGGGCTCCAGGACCGGGGCAGCCCCAGGGAGGCGGCCATGGGGCCTGCGGGGGGCGGGGCCCAGCCGGGGGACGGTGTCCCCGCAGGGTCAGACAGCAGGGAGGAGCGCCCCGCGGCATGCTGGGAGCTGTAGTCCTGGGGCACAGGGCTGCCAGGCGGCCATGTTGGCTCCCCGGGCATGCCGGGAGCTGTAGTCCTGGGGCACAGGGCTGCCGGGCAGCCATGTTGGTCTCGGGAGGCGCAGTCTCTGCTCCAGCTGCGGCCTGGCTGAGGTGAGGGCCGGGACCGCCCGGGGTTGGTGGGGGAAGCTCCAAACTGCCCGGTGCGATGGGGTCCCGGTCAGCTGGAGCCGGGCTGAGCTGGGGCAGCCCTGGGAGTGACCCGAGAGCTGGGGAGGGGAAGGAGACACAGACAAACCCCCCCAGGCACAGGCACCGGGCACCCTGACTCCCAGAGCCCCCCTGAGCCGCCCCAGCATTTCTAGTTACTGCAATAATACGAGTAGTGTGCTTTGCTGTTAAGTCTCACAGGGCTTTCACTACAACTGCCCTGTTCAGGGACTGGAAATATTCAGCTGCCTTGGAAAATCGCCAGCCAGGTTGTTATTTTTCAAGCCCTCTTTCCCTTGTTAAATATTGTTATATATTGTTAAATTGCTAAATTCATTGTTAAATATGAATATTTATTGTTAATTGTTAAATTAACAACATCGTTCTTAAATACGCCCTTGCATCGGCAAGATCCAGGCAGTCGGGAGCATCTCCTGTCGGGAGCAGCCTGAGGAATCCAGGCTGCTGCCGTTCGGCGGCAGAGCTGAACACTTCTCCCCGCAAGTGCTCGGACGGTGGTTTCGGAGGTACAGTCAGCCCGACTGGGAGCTTGCTGTCCGTGCTGTGCCGCTGCTTTGGCAGCCGCCTCGGGGTAGGAGGGGACAAATGTTCTGGCTTCCCGGCTGGAGCCTGGCAAGTTCACCGGGTGAGGTATGGACCGTAGTGTGTAATGCGAACCCGGTGTCCTTCAGGAGTGTAAACCAGAGTGTAGTATTTTCTGGGGATTTTTTGGTTTTTTTGTTAGATCTCTGGGATTCATGTGACCCCTAATAGCCATTTGGTGGAATTTAAGCATACATTTAAAGTTAAGCACGTGCTGGCTGCTGCCCTGAGGTGTAGCTGGAATCCACTTGTGAGCTCCTGTGCCCACCACACTGGAGAAAGCAAATATTTTTTTATTTGGTGATGAAAACAACTCGGGGAGTTGCACTGAAGTGCAGCACCGTTTTTAACCTCAGGTCTAAAGTGGCACCGGTCTTGCCACATAACGCATCCTTCCCCAGGCTTTCACCAAACAGAAAGGATACATCAACCCGACCCCACAAACATATCCTGCCCTTTCTTTATCTTACCTGGAGCGACAGGACATGACCCTGCTGGGCCGTCTCTGCCTCTCTGCGTGGAACCAAGGTGGTGTCTGTACGTTCCAGGATAAAGACTTAGCTTTTTTTTTTTTTTAAGTGACTTTACCAGACGTCCTGAGGCTGGCTGTGTTAAGTTGGTTTACTGCACAGTTGGTCGAATGGACGAAAACAGTAAGCTCCGCTATTGCCTTTGGTGTTTTCTCATTACTGTGTAGCTCATTTATGTTATCTTCTCATGACCTGGCAAGCAGAAGCTTTCACTTCATTTTAGGCCTTGGTCTAATAGTCATGGAAATCAATATTGAAAGTCTTTCTGAGATTTGGATCAGGCCCCTATATGCATTCTATAAAACTGCTTCTTGGCCACTGTTTATCTTTTTACGTTTGTTTTTTTTTTTGTTTATCTTGAGTGTTGAAACTCTGAAAGGGGCCAATGAGTTGCCCTCCCTCAGTTTGCTCCCTCCCCTTTGGGGAGTGCAGTTAATGTTCTCTTCTTGGCTTTGCAGAGGAAAAAATCCATTAATACACCACCTCACTTGAATTGCTCTTGTTGGAAACCGATTAAAAGCTTATTGCTGCCTCATCTCGCAACCGGCCTGCATTCTGGTTCTCATGTGATGGGCAACCTGTCGGCTTGTCGAATTACTCTGCAGAACAATTCAATTACTCAAAGCAGCGATGCTGAGATGAAGAGCTTATGATGTACTTCATTGCTAGGGATTCTGTGCTTTCCACACTGCAGGCTGGAAACGTGATTCGTGAGTGGGCTGTGGCTTTAACAAGGGAAGGCAAAGCTGCTTCTCTGTGTGTTTCCTTTCCACCTCTTCCCTTATCCCCGCCCCTTCCTTTCCCTCTGTGAGGCTGTTTTTGTGGTGTACCTTCACTGGTGAAATGAGCTCCCCCACCAAACTGGGGGAGAGAGAAAAGGGGCAAGGTGAGAGGTGTCACAGTCCTCAGGTTGCAGATTTAATACGTATGCCCTCTTCAGAAAATACAGCGTGTGTGTGGGTCAGCAGTCCCTGCAGATTTTTATTATTTATAGGCATTTCTAGAAATACAGGACTTCACACAGCGGGCTGACCCGGTGCGGTGCTTCTTGTAAACTGAATCGTTTTTATCCTTGCTACAGTCTGGAGGTAGCGAGTGCCAGCTGATAGATGAAGATGGAATGAAAGCAAGCGATACACATGTGATGGTGATCCTGCCACAAGGCGTGCTGTTCTTTGATCTGGGAAAACACTGCAGGGACTCTATTGGAGGACAAGGTTTTCAGTACTATTTCTGTATTTGATACCCAAGGGATTTTTTCCCCTCTGCCTGTGTTTCTGTGCAGGCATGTGCATGAAACAGAGGTGTTTCTCTGTGCCGTAACTGGGACCGATGAGAGTTGGGTGGGTGGGAAGATGTGCAATCCCGGAAGAAACTTCCTGCAGCTGCCCTGCCACGTACTTCAGGATAAAGCAGCTCTTTGCTGCAGGTCGTTTGCTGCCATCGAGAGCTACCGCGTGCATGGGAAGGTGTTGGGTTCCTCCTCCCTGCGGTCGGCACTGGTCCTTACTGGGTAGCCTCCCACAGCAGCCAGTGGTGTACGCCCCTGTCAGGTGTTCGGCAAACATCTGCAGGTGGAATGCGTGGCATGTTCCTCCGATTCGTCCATTCTCCCCCTTACATAGCAACACATTTACAATACTGAAATGTGCTCTTTTTATTGCTGTTAACGTTCAAAAATTTTGTTTTGGTCTGGTCTGCAAGGTATTTGGAAAACATCACTGTGGCATTTTGAGAATAAAATAGAATCATAGAATCATAGAATAGTTTGGGTTGGGAGGGACCTCTAAAGGCCATCTAGTCCAGCCCCCTGCCATGGGCAGGGACATCTTCAACTAGATCAGGTTGCTCAGAGCCCCGTCCAACCTGACCTGGAATGTTTCCAGGGATGGGGCATCCACCACCTCTCTGGGCAACCTGTGCCAGTGCTTCACCACCCTCAGCGTAAAAAATGTCTTCCTTATATCTAGTCTAAATCTATCTCCCTTTAGTTTAAAGCCATTCCCTCTTGTCCTGTCGCAGCAGGCCTTGCTAAAAAGTTTGCCACCATCTTTTTTATAAGCCCCTTTAAGTACTGATAGACTGCAATAAGGTCTCCCCAAAGCCTTCTCTTCTCTAGGCTGAACAACCCCAACGCTCTCAGCCTTTCTTCATAGGAGAGGTATTCCATCCCCCTGATCATTTTTGTGACCCTCCTCTGGACCCGCTCCAACAGGACCATGCCTTTCTTATGCTGAGGGCTCCAGAGCTGGACACAGTACTCCAGGTGGGGTCTCACCAGAGCAGAGTAGAGGGGCAGAGTCACCTCCCTCAACCTGCTGGCCACGCTGCTTTGGATGCCGCCCAGGATACGATTGGCCTTCTGGGCTGCGAGCGCACATTGCTGGCTCATGTCCAGCTTTTCATCCACCAGTACCCCCAAGTCCTTCTCGGCACGGCTGCTCTCAATCCCTTCATCCCCCAGCCTGGATTGATACCGGGGGTTGCCCCCACCCAGGTGCAGGACCTTGCACTTGGCCTTGTTCAACCTCATGAGATTCACACAGGCCCACTTCTCGAGCTTGTCCAGGTCCCTCTGGATGGCATCCCGCCCCTCTGGCGTGTCGACCGCACCACTCAGCCTGGTGTCAGCTGCAAACTTGCTGAGGGTGCACTCGATCCCACTGTCTATGTCATTGATGAAGACATTAAACAGTACCGGTCCCAATACGGACCCCTGCGGGATGCCACTCGTCACCAGTCTCCATCTGGACATTGAGCCGTTGACCACTACCCTCTGGACATGACCATCTAACCAATTCCTCACCCACCGGACAGTCCACCCATCAAATCCATACCTCTCCAGTTTAGAGAGAAGGATGTTGTGGGGGACCGTGTCAAAGGCCTTACACAGTGGTCCAGAGAGACGCCATCTGTAGTCCTTCCCGTGTCCACTGAGGTAGTCACTCAATCATAGAAGGCCACTAGGTTAGTCAGGCAGGACTTGCCCTTGGTGAAGCCATGCTGGCTGTCTCGAACCACCTCCCTGTCCTCCATGTGCCTTAGCATAGCTTCCAGGAGGATCTGTTCCATGATCTTCCCAGGCACAGAGGTGAGACTGACTGGCCTGTAGTTCCCCGGGTCTTCCTTTTTTCCCTTTTTAAAAATGGGGGTTATGTTTCCCCATACCTAACCCAGGTTAGGTTCCCATCCTTCCCCCTACCCCCCAAACTGTGCAGGATCCAGACCTTTTCCCCCTACCCCGCTATGTGTAGCCTGGCTTCGTTCGTTTTGCTGCCTCATACCAGGAATATAGCAAACAACTGAGATGTGCGCTGTGTGCTCCAGGCCAAAGAAAGTTTTCAATGGTCCCACTTTGTTTTAGGCAGCCTTGCAGCATGGTCCGTTTCGGAAGGAACACTGGGAGGATGTATCGGAAGTTACTGAAAATGAGATGATCCTGGTAGTGGTTCATTTTCAGTGCCTGGTTTGGGAAAGAAGATACTCAAATATTCTAAGATACAGAACTATTAGAGAAAACGAGTGCAAGGTAAGGAGCATCATGCTGCATTTATTGCTAAATGTATGTTTTCATTTCATTCAAACTGGGAAGTAAGCAAAGATTGTACCTGCAAAAGAATTCAAATAGCCGTCTGTTTCCCAGAGTGAGCATACAAGCACTGGGGAGCAGTTTGCAGGATCTTCAGCCCGCTCTGGGTGATAAACCCTCAGGAAAGGAAAAAGAAACCCCACTTTTTTGAATACAGCTCTACTTCTCTTAATATTTCTTCTTGTTAGATTGTGTTGACGGTCAGACTCTAAGGACGTGATTAAACTGTTAAAAAATCAAGATATTGAAGGATTATTTTCTGTATTAAATCCTCTTACAAGCAGTGCACTCTGTTGCCCTGTGGACAGTGACTGGCATGACTGGTAGTTTTCCTTTCCTTTTCTAGTACGAGGATGCATTTACGAAGGCAAATCCAGGGTACACGTGGTGCCCCACAAGAAACCAACCTGTGAAAACCCAGACATCCACTGTTACACATGGGAAGAAGCTACAGGCCTTTGCTTCAGACTCTGCAAAAGATTTACCAAGCCCGAGGAAAGTGGCAAAAAGTGAAGAAATGCCACAGCGTAACTTTGGGATGGCAGGTGAGATTTCCATCCCTGTTCCTCAAACGTAGCAGCCTTGTTTGTTTGAGGATGTGGCGTTGGAATCGAACTGCAAGACCAGTTTTCTTTACTGCAAATGGTACTGTAGTGCAAATACCTTTCATGTCCCAAATTAAGTTGCCAAGACTCTAGTTAAACCTCTGCATAAGAACCTGAAATTTTCCTTAGCACATGATTGCTTTCAAGAGTCGAGTCCAGACATGTGGCATGTCATAACCCGTACCCCATTTGGGGTCCAGATTTGATTGATTTTTAGTTAAGGCTCATCTGCTGTTAGAGATTTTCATTTTCTAGTCAAAAAGGAAAATGCTGCTTGTGTGCATTCTTTTTCTCTTTCATAGAGTGCTGTACTATCTTTAGTAATTTACTGTTAACAAAAATAATTTATGGGTGTCTGTGAAGTTGGGGGTGTTAACGTTCTTGTGGGTGAATGTACCAGTGGAGCTAACTTTTTGTCTTTATATCAGGAGAAGCATAATGAAATTGCACTTAAAACATGCTCTCTTGCCCATTATACCTTGCAGGGGCGTATTCTAACCTTTTAAACATTTAAAAAAACATAAAATCAGATCCGTGAATAAGTGTAGGTGGAGCGCCTGAACTAGTGAAAGGCAGATAATCTCTCACTGATATCCACAAGTAGCAGAACTGTTGCAATCCTGACCTTGAAATACATTAATGTTAAATACTGGCAGCTTAAGAACCTAACAGTCAAGGTAGAAAGTAATTTCCCCCAGCACCCTTTTTTCTTTTTTTTTTTTCTTTTTAGCATTTTATAGTTTCTAATTTTATAAATACTGAAGTATTTGAAACTCTGTCATATCCTACCTAGTTTATGACAAGTGTGTGGCAGCTAGGACTTTTCTCCTTAGAGCGATCGTGAGCTGGAGAGCGGCAAATGGTTTTCTGGCACAAGTGTAAAAGGATCAAAAGGGATGAAAAGGCTTGTGTACCTTTTTGCCAGTTTGGTGGTACGAAAACTCCTGCAATGAAATTCCTTCCGGCTGCGAAGGAACTGTGAAATGTGATTGAAAGAAAGTTTTTCATGCTACATAGTTATGCTATGTGGGAGACCAGTTCTAAAAGTCTCAAGCCCCTTCATCCCGTTCTGCTTTTGCTATCAGAGGAGTAACTTTTATGCTCCTTCAGGTTGATTGACTTAACAGAAAGAACAAGTAGTAGGTCTTGGTCTACCTGGCTGCTGTCCCCCACCGCTCCTGCTGGGATATCCAGCTGTAGAGCTTCTGAGTTCAGAGAGATCTTGAATCAACACCTGTCGAAGCAGAGGACGGAGAACTTAAGAATTAACTAGAAACTAATCTAGTCAATTGTTTTACCTATAGAGCCATTCATTTCTGAAGAAGGCCCTCTTTTGTGCTACGTGTGATTTTTTTATTGTTATTATTTTTATTTGTTTATTTATTTTCTACAGACTGAGTCAGTGAGTATGGTAAATGACAGGGGTCTCACTCCAGTCCTCATGCCCATGAAGGCTGGCTGTTTCATGAGTATAACAACAGCCCACAAAATAACGACAGCTTCTGACAAGAGATGTTAGCAGCATCTAAATCATGGCAAGCCTGCCATGCCGAATGGACTACTGTTTTGTCAAGTGTATAGCAGTTTGTGGTAAATACGTTTTGTTCTATTCTCTTCCCCTCGACTTCACGTGATAGTTCAACTCTGACTCTTCTATCCAGTACGACCTCTTTTAAAACCCAGGCTGCGTGCTAAACCGATGAACTAAAATGTAGGTGAGGAGCCGTAGAAATGCCACTGACTGTCCTGCATCTTCAAGGCAGGTAGCTTCCTTGGGACAGGGATGATATGATTCCAGAATAATTCCAGGAAATCTGTTTTACTTGTTGGTAGTTGTTAATCCTGTCGTGATTGCTTTTTACAGATGACATTTCATTTTGGAAAATGTACTAGAGAGAGAGTAAGCTCTTCCTTTCTTTTTTTAAGTCCCACACAGGCCATCTCTCTCCTTTATTTTTGGCATTCCAGCAGTAACCACCCCGCTTTTAAGCTTCTCATGTGTCAAGAGCCTGAGGTGCGGCACCAGCACTGGGCTTCTGACCTGCAGACGTGCTAGTGGTGTCCTTGCTCGTCCAGCTGGGAAGTTGTAATTGAGCATGTTTTTCTCATGACGTGGCTCACCTGTGATAAGTTAGGGCATAAGGCAAAGACAACTGGTGTTCGCAGGTGAATGTGACCATTGGAGCATCTACCCTCACAGCTACAGAGCTAAGTGGGCAACAGCTTTCCTATACCAATGTGCAAGATTCCCAATACTTCCACATTTCTGCAGCAGGAGAAAGCCATCTGGGCCAAAAAGCTTTTTAGTGAGGTCAAAGGGTGGAAAAAAGACACTTCCTAGAATAGCCAATATCCTGACAGCGATGCAATTTTTGTTTTTAGAAAGAAGCTTCATTCTGCACCCAGGTGAAGGTTAGTTGAACCTGGTACCTGCTGGCCTTCTTCCTGCTTAGTTCTTCCTTGGTTGTGTCTTTCCTCTGATTGAAAAATTGCAGTGCTGAACAAGGCAGCCTGCTGAGTTTCTAACCAGACCAATAGTAACAAAGTGTGTCATTCCCAGACAGTGAGGTGGTTGTAAGCTTCATCAATAGTAAAAGCTCTTGAGAAAGCCACGAGTCATCTCCCATTCTGCAAGTCAAATTCTTGACTATTTTCTCACTACCGTTGTTTTAACTGTAACTTGCTTTAAAATCACTCTTAAAAGTTGTAATTTTTCATACCAGTAAGTTCTTGGTGCCACAAGAGAAACGTTGTGCTGAGAACGCACTGTAAACATATGGCAATGCTTGTCTATATACATTTTGTCTTCCCTTAGCTGAAGTGATTTTGTAATTTGAAACCTTAGTGGAAGGATTTTTGGTTTTATCATGATCAGACCTCTAAGTGCCAGCCCTCTGCTACAGCTGCAGCCTAAGTGCTCAGGTTGTTTAAGCACCAACTTAAACTTTCACTTTCCACTTAGCTGTCTTTTTTTGCCTTCCTCTTTAATTTTTATAGTTGAAGAAACAGTTTAAGTGTTTGCTTACTCGGGGAGAAAACAGTGCTATCCTTGTCCTGTTATGATAAGCTACTTACTTGAAGGGCAGAAAGCTGAGACCACCAAGAAGATACTTAGAAGAAGGGGAAGAATTTTAGAGCCATGAGTTGGATGTTCTTCAGCTGGCCAAAACTGAGGAGAGGGAAGAAGACCCTCTTTAGGTAGCTAAAGGGAAGCCCAAGAGAGCAGCTGGGAGCCAACGGTGTGATGTGGGTGTAAGAAAGTGCTATACCGCAGTGTGTCAGGCCAAGTATTTTCAGGAACTGTAGAGGAGAGTTAATGCCATTGAACAGGGCACAGCTCATCTGACGTGGTTGTCCTGCTGGTCCTTCACGTACAAGGAAGATGAACTCCCCCTGCAATAACTGGAGAGGAGAGCTGCAGGGATTGCGGGGACATGGGAGATGGACATGCGTGACGACACTGGGAGTTCTTGATTTGCTTAGGCTAGAAGAGCAAGTGGAAGAAGAGTGGAGAGACTCCTGTAAATGCAGAAGAGGGAAATAGCATTTAGGGAGAACAGTTACTGAGCTTGAAGGTGTGGGCACCAGAAGAAATGAGTACCACCTGGCCCCGAGTAAATTTAAGCTGAAAACTGGAAGCAAACTCTTACTGCTGAGAAGATTTGGGTTCTGCCACAGCCTTCCAATGGAAATAAAGGAAGTAGAAAGCAACCAGCCAACCCCTTCTTGCTTCATATGGAGTTCATTAAGTTTAGGATGGGCCTGGAGATCTCTTCCAATCTCCCCTTCCTCCAAATGAACTGCCTCTTCAGGCATTGTCTTTCAAGATATGTGTTCCCTTTTCACTTTTGAATTGCTCTGATGTCGTCTTGTTTGAAGGACTGAAATGTTGCTGATCAAGTCTTTTGATGGCAAAAAGTGCTATGCTGACAGGATCGCTTCGCTTGTGAATTGTGCTTAGGTACTTGCTGACCCTTCGCATTTTCCGTCTCCACTGCTTCAGTCGCTTCTTGTTACTAGATCCTGCACTTCTGATAGTGCCTTGTCTCTTTGTAGACGCTTAATACCTTTCGTTCCCTTTTTTATGTAAAAGTAAGACGTTTAAAAAGAAAAAAAAAAACCAACCAAAAAACAGCCCCACACCTTCTACCTGTTCATCACAGTAACGGAAAAAATTAATTCCAGTTGAACATGAACAAATGAACGTGAACCCATGTCTGGGTTTGAAGCCAGATGCTCTTTAGGCTGTCTTCTTAAGATAATGAGCCACTCTTCTATCCTTGAGATAGTGGATGACCTTGGTTTGTTCGTCTTGCTTTCCTCTGCTTCTGTTTACTTCTGTTCTAAGAGAGTATTGGAAAAACCTACCCTGTGTATGTTAGCGTGAGGTGCTGTCTGAGGGAGGACTTTTGGCAGCATCTGTGGTATTGAATTAAACAGCGCCAGTGAGTGTTCCCGTGAACTGGACCTTGATCATCTGTAGTGCTAAATCGTTTGGAGGTTTACAGGTACAGGTTTGGCCTGTGTCAGCTGAAAAGCTCAACAAACTCCTTGTCACCGCTCACGAGTGGGAATGGGCCAGGGGATTTCCCAGTGGGCATTTTGGATGCAGCTCTTCTGCATCCCAATTTTGCACAACAAAATGCAACCAAACGGACAAGGGTAATTGTGGCAGTTGGCCTCCATTCCAGGGATGGGCACGTGTAATTTATTGTTGGGGAGAGAGGTTTTGTATAGTTTAGTGAAAGGAAATTGGAAAATGTGAGTGCGCGCTTAGTGAGACCTGGGGAAAATTACTTCTCTTCGGTGTCTCATCATTCCTGAGGTTGGTGTGTCAGCAATACAGCAAGGACAATGCTTCCCTTTCACTCACACTGTGGCTGTTGTGCGAGACATTTGGGGCACAGGCTGTCTGCCTCTGTCTAGATGACACTCTGTTAAACTGGGCCCCTGCATTGCTTCCAAGGCACTCCCCCAAAACCAGACAATTAGTCTTGAGGATGATGAAGAGCAACCACTGTTCTGAGTGGAAAAGCCACTCCATGAGTAATGCAGTGCCAGCGTTCATTGCTTTCACTTCCTGGTGTCGTTTTCTGAGCTCCTGAGGTGCAGGAAGGCTGGAGGCGAGAAGCTGTCAGCATCAAATACTTGGAGAAAGAACATTTATATCTCCATTTTACTTCCCTCAGTTGTGTATTGTATTGGCAGGGCAAGAAGTAGGCAGGCAGCTTGCCTGGCCAGTGCCTGCACTGTTCTGGCACAGAGGATCAAGCGCCTCATGCTTCAGAGCTGTCAGGCTGGCACTTTTCACCACTAAATGCAGCTCTAAATTAAAGGTAAATGAAAATAGAAATTTTGTGTCAGAGCTTGATCATGTCATTTTGTTCCATCCTTTTGCTGGTTCAGTGGCTACGGAGGGGAACCACTCCCTTGGTAGGAGCATCCATTGAGTTACAAACGTGTGTGATATTAGAGCATCTTTGTGTATATTTATGCATGAGATCATTGCAGTTGCTGTTTTAAAGATATCCATCTCTGTAGCACATAAAACCTTTGGCAGTAAAATTGTAAATCCACGCAGTGGGGTGTTAAGCGCACAAATCCAATTAAATCCTTCAAACCGCTTTGAAAGCCTCTCCCAGCGGGTACAGAAATGGTTATTTGTGATTCTCTTGAAGTGCCTTTCCTGGCAGCTTGCTTAGAGTGTCTGTGGCAAGTAGTCTCTTGGGGGTTTAATGCTGCAAATGGTAGGTTCTTTAAACAAGGAAATGAATGAACTTAAGCCGTGGTGTTACTCTTTTAACGGATCCTACACAAATGGGAGCCTGAGTGTGCTGCTTTTAGGAGGGGAACATGCCCTGACTGCTCAAGAGGTAAGGAACTCTCTTCTCTCCCCTACCGCGAGCCCTCAGTTTAAAGAGAGCTCTGAAGAGGAATATTTGACCAGTGGGAAATGAAATTTAAGACACATACCTCAGGTGGGACTGCCATGTGAGCCCTGTGGTATGAGTCTTGTATCCCAGCCGTGAACGTAGAGGTTGGGCCCAGTTTCTCTATCGGTTCAATATTAACTCTGCTGACTGAATATTTGATCAGACCAGGCAAGTCTGCCCCCTGAGAGCATATTGTCACAGGTGGAAGGGTTGAAATGCAGTGACTGTGTTAAACAGGTGGTTTGCAAACTCTTTTGGGCAAGGATTTCATATGCTTGTGTAATGCCTCACACAACTGTGGCCTTGGCACTAGTAGCAAAATAAATACCTGATAATTTCCAGCCAGCCAGTGTCGTTATATATGCATTCTGAAACCATGCAAGTGCTAACAAGCAATCCAAGTATTGCAGGATATTCCTAGTCACTAAGTCTTTATGTCTAAAAAAGAAGTTTGTAGTTCAGTTGCCATCACAAACATTCTGTTTTTACAAAAGAGTCGAGTAAAAAGAAATGTTCCTGCGTATCTCCAGTAGCGCAGAGACCTCTGGTCTTTCTTTAGACTGATTATTATTTATGATCTATTTTTTGGGCCGGCTTGTATGTTGGGTAAAAGAGGTAGTCACTGCCATAAATCTCTAGCCTGGAAAGAAGAGCTGTGGATGCGAGGAGGGTTTCTTTTTTCTTTTTCTGTTGTTATTGGGAGGAAAAGCAATAATTAGCTATCTATATGTGATACCCCCAAATGCAAAATGTGTAGTGCACTTGAGATGGATTGCTCCTGTATGGCCAAGACTGAGCCAAGGCTCCTCAATGCTTTGCACACTGGTTTAAGCAGTGGAAGTTTTTGTGCAGATGTGGGTACCGGCTTTCTGTGCTGCAGCGTGAAAAATAAGAAGCACTAGGGTAAGGTTGGCAGAGAAGTGAAAAGAAATGGATGACTTTGTGCTAAAATGAGAATGTCCTGTAGTTTTCAAACTTTGAATCTCTGAGCTTGGAACTTTAAAACTGTTTTTACTCTGCTGTTATGTTTAAATGAGAGGGAAGGTGTATAGTAGTCACAGATGCTCAGTTCCATTAAGAAGGGTCTTTGCCTTCTGAGTTGAGCTTTCTTGGTTTTACATGAAAAGCGCCTCAAGTAGTACAATTTCAGATGGCAGTGAAGGAATGAAATCTACATGTGGATTTAGAGACAAATCAAAAAGGATGTTGTGTGATCGTTTTAGTATACGAATTTTTTTTATCGGGATTTTCTTTTTTTTGAGCAAAAGACCCACTTCCCATGTGCCTACATAAACCCCATTTTCTCTGATAGAAGCGTGCAATGTGGCTTGTGATGTAATATTTACTTTACTTATAAGCTGTACTATGCTGTGCTCGTTTGGGCTTGCAGTATTCTTTTGAAACCTGGCCCTCTGCATCAAAGAGGCAAGCTGTGTAATCTGCTTTCCCCCCAAATGTCGAGCAAAATAACTTGTCATAAATACAGTCTGAACAAGGCTAGTTGAGGGATTTGTTGGCGGTTGTTAGAATCATGATGGGCCAGAAATTAGCCCGTACTTACTAATGAGTTACTGTATTTTAATTGTCGAAAGCTATCTGAGAAGCAGGTAAGTGTCAGAGCACTTGCCCAGGCAATAAAACTGCACACTTCCGATTCTTTCAGAGGCCCCCCTGTGTCAAATGCATCCTCCCGAACAACGTGGGTGCTTGGTATTCTCCAAGGGCCCCAAATGGATGAAGTTCAATCCTCCTGACTGCGTGTCAGCAGGAATTACGTCTCCAGCTGTGCTTCTGTGCACTGAGAAACTTCCTCAGTTTCTTTGCTTGGCAGCCCTGGCGTGTCTTCCGTTCTCCTTTGCTTCCTTTTGATTCAGTGTTTCAGTGGTGGTTAGATACAGAGCAAATATTTCTTAGGCTTGTGTTTCCCCAAATGCAGGAAAGATCCTAAACCTATCTAGACTTGGGTAGCTGAACTGCACTTCTGGCTTCCCATCCTCGGGAGCGTGGACAGAGGAGACATAAGATGTTCATCTTGGCATGCCTATGGGGCAACCTATGGTTGGATTTCCATGCTTATGTTTGAGAACTGTTTCACGCTCAAACTGGTGTTTGGGAGGTTAGCAGAATGTGCTAGGAGGTGGTCTGACAGGCTCAGTAAGAAAAGCTCAAGAATTAATAGCAGAATTGGTAAGCTGCTTTCCTCTTCAGTGACGGTTTCTTAGCTTTGTTGCATTAGAGTTGGTATTGGCGGGGGGTACTCAGGTAACAGTTGAGGTATTTATTGTCAGTGAAGAGGTTCAGTAGTTGCTTAATTATGGAAAATACACAGACTGTTTTTATATGCTTGTCATTATATAAATATGCCATCTATCTAAACCCCTGGCATTTCTATTTAAACAAAGGACAGATGCAGTGTAATTTTTAAAAGAATGCTCTGAATGATCTGATATAGTCTTCATTATCATTAAAGTGTGTGCGTGTACGTGTAAGATACATGTGCATATATGTGGTTCTTAAACTGGGGGACCCCCAGAGTTAAGATTGCCTGTCAACGTGCAGTGTGACTGCTTGTGTGTATGTGTGATTATGCAGCCTTGGGTGGCCTTGTAAGCACAGGTTTTAAATACTATTATCATCTTAAAAACGGTTAAGGTAAAGGAAGGCAGCAGCGGCATAGTTTGCTCAGAACTTGGGAGAAGATGGGGGAAATGATGCTTAGAGGTCTGCTAATCCCACGTAAATGTATTCAACACCCACTGATTTTCTGTCAAGTGTATGTTGGATGGACGTACAGGGACTTCTCAGGTCAGTTAACCTTTGAGTTGTCGGAAGCCCAGATGTCAGGTAACAAAGAGAACAGGCGCCAGCGGGTGGACGGGAAGAGGCACAACAGCGGAATTTACAAAATTGCCTAGGGGCTTCAGTAGCCATCTCTGTATGTCACTGGTTATGTTGCTATTTTTGTAGTTTTTTTTCAATAGACTAGAGAGTTTTCTTCTGATAACAGAATTCAGTGTCGGTAGGTGATTGATTTCCAAGCAGCGGCTGGAGTTACTTAGCGGATAGGCAGGAGAAGTTACAGACCTTACCAGCAGTAAGCAAAGGACTTGGGTTTCCACCTGGCTTGTGGGTCCTTTCATCAGTTATGCGAGACTGTGGTGCGTATATGAGCATATTTTGTTGAATACCCGAGCAGAAACGCCAGATGGGTCTGCTCCAGCTACTGTTGTTGTAGAACCTGGCAAAGCCTGGTCCTCTCACTTTCTCACAGCGGGTTTATTAGCAGAAGGCCTGAAGCTGGGTGAGGAGTGCTCCTTGCTTGTCTGCTCACCTCCCTGCACATCTCCTTACTTGCCCGTCAGGCCCTTTGCCTGCCTTTCAGCAGCACCGAGTGGCCTGTCTGTCGGTTACTGCCCAGCAATCCCAGGATTTGTTGTGTAGTCCAAAACCCGGCTCCTCTACCAGTTTCCCCCTCACCGCTGCTCTGCACATCAGGACGGTGTTAAAGCCTCGCATCAGTCAGTGCGGAAGGTGAGCCGGGGGCTGTCCTTTGCCCTCGTTCGGCGTGATCCATTTTAGAGGAGGTTACGGTAACCTGCAAGGGAAAGGGAGGCTCCGGAGGCGGTATCCTTGTGGTTTCCTTCTCTTTGAGAACAAAAGGTTATCTTGCACGCAATGCCGGGTCTGCGCAGGGTGGTATTACCCGGGGTGTAAATCAGAAGTGAAAAATCTCTCGGTGCAACTGAGGGTAAGCCGGGAGGAGGAAAGAGGAGAAGAAACGAGATGCCGAGGACGTTTTATTATGGCAGGAAATGAGACGTATGCATGGCACTATCTGTGCATCCACTCTCCCTGGTAATTATTGTAATACTTTGATCAGGTTCAGGCTGGCAGAAGTTAGAAGTCCTGGAGATAATAAACTTCCCACAAGTTGGGAGTGTGGGGGGAGCAGCTGAGTAGAAGAACCAAGCTCGAATTAGTGCTTCTGTCAAGCAAAGGCAAGAGCATTAACCTTTTAAAGATAATGGAAATTGATAGGAAAGGTGATGGTTGTTCTAAGCACAAAATCACCTCTGAGTTACTTACTGGGCACCAAAAATCTGTCCTTTACACACAAAGCGGTAAGAAACTGGGCTTCACACCTCCCACGGCTTGTGGTTCCTGCACCACAAGGTGAACAGGCCCCAGCACGTGGCCTCAGAGGCAACGAGAAGGCTCGTCCTCCCTCTCTGTGCCCACCCGGGGAGCGAGTGCCTTACAGCACTGGTGTTGCAGGGGCTGAGCCATAATAGACCCTCTCGGGAGGGCTCCTCCACTCCAGCACAGTGCTCCTGGGGTGGCGCAGGTCAATGGCTCCCAAATCAGGGCTGGTTTGTGCCGTGCCAGCTCAGGGTGGGTCGACACGTTCATGTGGACGTGCCCCTAGGTAGGACAAGGAAGCTGCGAAGCCACGGTCTCCGTTCTGGTGTGTGGGCAGAGTTCAGACATGCGTGGCCCTGCAGTGCCTGCCTTGGGGAGCGGAGAGGTTTCACACGGCTTCCTCATTCACATCGTTTCTCCTAAGCAAAATAGTGCCCTTTCCTATAGCATATCGAGTAGGCGCCGCTTGCCAACAAACTGCTTCAATTGACACCACAAACTAAGGTCCGTAAGGCAGCTGGTCAAACTGTGGAAAGTTTAAGATATATTGGGAACTAAATCCCAAGTTTGGCTATTCCTGGGAGAACCCCAGCAGCCAAGTGGCTTGAAATAACCAAATGAGCGCTCAGACACGCAAGCAGCATCCTTATGTATTTCGCACCAGTGCAGAGACTCAGCCCTTCAGAGGTGGGTCAGTCAACAGCAGGAAGATCAGTATGCATCTCAGTTAAAAATTGTTAGGGAAAAAAATTCCATCCTGTTACTTTTCCTAAAATCCCACAAAGCCTCCTTCCTTTCTTTAGTTACCTATGAGCAATGTTACACACCTTTTATACTAACGGTACCTCACGCTTCTAGGAGTTACACAAAGTAACTCCTTTCTACTTCTACAAGTAGAAAAATCTTTTCTACTCAAATGTGACATTTAATGAATGTATCATATTTGATACAATTCCTTTACAGGATGATGTTTGATTGACACATTTCTGGCTAATAAGAATGGTACAGCTAAGCTCTGTGTTAATTCGAATAAGGCTGTTGTTCTGGAGCCATAATTTCTTTGTATTTTCATTTCAGAAATTATGACTCTTTCTTGCCCTGCTTCTCATAAGCACCCCTAAATGGATGTTTAGGTACATTACTCGAGCAACTTCAGGCTACTGGTACCCTTAACTCCTTATTGTCATGCTGTTAGGGGACTGGTGATTATTTTTCTGATAAGCATTTTGTCACTTAGAAACTCTCAGTGTCTTCAAAAACTGGTGGTTTTTTTAGCTTCTAAACAATTTTCTTCTTCAGAATGGTAGTATAAATCACAGTTATAGCAGTGTTGATAGCATCACTACTACAAGGTACTTGTGTATGTAGCCTAAAATCATCAGTTTAGTATTCTGTTGCATAAACCTCCTTTGCAACGTTTGGAATAAAAAAAAAAAATCCTGGTAATTTTTGTGCTCTCCTCTTAGGTGATTGTCAAAGACATTAAAGTAGGCGCTGAACTCTGTTTTCACCTTTCAGTTTGATTTAACCTGTCCAGGACTGTGAAGCATTAGATTGTCCATCTTCTCTTAAAGACTGCTTTGTCTTACTGCTGCCTGGTATTTTGTTTTGCTGGCTCTTGTTCTTGGCTTGGAATAAATATCCTTGAGGATATCTTACTCTCCACACTCCCTGTTTCAGGTTTCCTCGAGGACTTGCCAGTCTGGTGCGCCCAATTCTACGGAAGCTTGTCAGAAGTCATCATTGTTTCAGTTTGCAGAGGTGAGTTTCTTTAAAAAGGGTTGTCTTCCCCAGTGTTTCCTTTTAAGAAGCATCTGATGTTCAGCTGAAGGAGAAATCCAAAATCTCCAACTAAAATTCATGCTTTTATTTGTTCCTTCTTTTTGGTTTTATGGTACTGGATCATTTCTCAGCTAGATAGGTCAAACTTGAAGTGCAGGAGAGTGTGTTTAGGAACATGGTGGAAACCCTCGTGCAATAATGGAGCTGTGGTTTAAGCAGTGATTGAGAGATGTGTCATTCCTGCACTTCATTTTTGACTGGAGTCTCAGTAGCTAAAGTTTTCAAAAGTATATTTGGATGTTACATTCTGTCCTTTATCTATTGTGGCTGCTTCAGTCGTTGACTCCATCAAAAATAACTGTAGTTTGGGAATTTCCGAAATTTTCTTCTAATCTGTAACCACCAAATAGCTCTATGCAACTATGTTTTAGTTTTGCAATGTACAACAATTTTGTCAACATACTTCCAGTAATTGCTAGAAATGCAACTGTGGTGTTTGGGTGTTTGTTAGTTTTTTTTTTTTTAAAGTATACACTATTTCATCAAAGTTTTAATGGATTTCATTGGCATAAGTCACAAGACAAGAATGAGGTTGCAAAGAATCCGGGCCCTCTGCAAGCGTCACTTGCCTGTTTATATCTTTCCATGTTTTGAAATGGTCATAACCAAGTGACATATAAATATTTAGCTGTGTAAATATTGATTGTACAGGACGCTGGATGGTGTTTGAGTAAGTGCATATGGAAAGAAATGTTGTCATAGCAGGGGCTTCTTTTTATTACTCATTTTCACACCAGCCGTGAATCTGACTCCCGTGTCTTTAATACTCATTGCTGTGTGCACCTTCATACTCCTCCCTAAATACCATCCCTTAAGGGGCAGATACATTGCAATCCTAGCACACAGAAAATGTGATTTGTTTGTTTGTTTGAACATCAACCCACAAGACCTTGAGTTCCAGCTTCAGACCTGAGGCTTTCAAAACGTATTAGAAAGCAATTAAATAAACCCATGACGCCTAAGAAAGCTTGTGTTTCCTTTTTGCTAGTTGGTGGAGAAATGGCTGTTATTTTGTTGATCGCATCCATTGGGATCTGACGACGTCCATCTTGCCATTTTATTCCTAAAAATTGGATCTCCTGTGCAGGTCCCTTGACCTTACTTTGTTTTATGGCAAAACCAGCCTTCAGCAGGATTTGGACTATTTCCTTCCCTTTTTCAAAAACTTCTCCTGCTGTGTTGCCCCACACGATGATGTCATCAATGTATTGCAGGTGTTCTGGAGCTCCACCCTGTTCCAGGGCAGTCTGGATCAGTCCATGGCAAATGGTAGGGCTGTGTTTCCACCCCTGGGGCAGTCGGTTCCAGGTGTACTGAACGCCCCTCCAAGTGAAGGGAAACTGTGGCCTGCACTCCGCTGCCAAAGGGATTGAGAAAAACGCATTAGCAATATCAGTTGTGGCATACCACTTGGCTGCCTTTGACTCCAATTCATATTGAAGTTCTAGCCTGTCTGGCACAACAGCACTCAGCGGTGGCGTGACTTCATTTAGGCCACAATAGTCTACTGTTAGTCTCCACTCTCTATTAGACTTCCGCACTGGCCATATGGGACTGTTAAAGGGTGAGCGAGTCTTGCTGATCACTCCTTGGCTCTCCAGTCGATGAATCAGCTCATGAATGGGAATCAAGGAGTCTCGGTTGGTGCGATATTGCCGCCGGTGCACCGTGCACCGTGGTGGTAGCGATTGGCCCGCTGAAAACTGGAGCAGCAGTTTTCCTGGAAGAACCCCTTTCTGTGATTGTTTTCCCTTGCAATTCACGTACCCGTGCCCCTAGGGCTGCAGTAGGTTTCCCATCCCACTTCCTCATGTCCTCTGCGTGGTCATGCAGGTAAAACCATAGGGTGCCCCGTGGTGTGTACCCCTTATACTCTCTCTCTCGAGCAAAAGAACACTGACTCCTAATAGCTGAGATACTGGTCCGTACAGGTAGGGAGTAGGACCTACCCTCTCTGAATTGCTGGATCTCCCGGGACAGTTTCTCCACAGCCGAGACGAGGGAGGAAGAGAGACTTTCCTCATATTGCCGGAGTTGACCAGCCAATTCATCCACTGTTTGTTCCTCTCCATCTTTCCAGGTTATCACTGCCAATGAATTGGCGTATGACGATGGTGAGCTCCTTATAAACTTCCGCCACATGGGTCGTGTGCACTTGACTTCGTCTGGATCTTTGGATAGTTGTTCATTGTTCAGGTCATCATAAATCACCTCCAGCACAGCTAATTCTCTCAGAAACTGGATACCCTTCTCCATGGTGGCCCATTTGCTTGGGCGACATATGACATCTTCCTTAAAGGGATACCTTTCCTTCACGCTTGACAAGAGTCACCTCCAAAGGCTGAGGACTCGTGTCCCTTTTCCAATTGCTTTGTCAATGCCCCCTTCCCTAGAAAGGGATCCCAGCTGCTTGGCTTCCCTACCCTCTAATTCCAGGCTACTGGCCCCATTATCCCAGCATCGGAGCAGCCAGGTGACAATATGCTCACCTGGACGATAGCTGAAATCTTTTCGTATATCTCGCAGCTCACTCAGGGATAGAGATCGGGTGGTCACTGCCTCGTTTATGAGTTCTTCCTCTTCTTCCTCCCCGATCAGCGGCCGTCTCTCCTCCTCCCGTTCTCGTGATGGCCCTTCTCCAGGGTAGTCGTACAGTTCTTCCTCCGGTTCCCTTTTAGAAGAAGCTGCTTCCTCCCTTACTAAACGAGCCGACTTCCGCTTCCAAAATTTCTTCTTGTGTACAGGGGCGACTGATACCGGCACAGGCTGGTTCTTTGGAATAGAGCAACCAACATTGTGACCCACAACTATTAACAGATACAAGTTCCTTAATACACGCCGGTTAATCTGTTATTATCTCAAGCCTTCGTGCCCCACGTTGGGCGCCAAAAAGGACTGTCGTGGTTTAACCTCAATCGGCAACTGAGCACCATGCAGTCGCTTGCTCACTCCCCCCAGACGGTGGGATGGGGGAGAGAATTGGAAGAGCACAAGTGAGAAAAACATGGGGAGGAACCAGCCCTTGCATGGGTATATGCTGGGGGACACCCAGCTGGAAAGCAGCTGTGCAGACACCTGGGGTCATGGTGGACCCCAAGCTGACCAATTTGGAGCCTGCAAAGTGCCCCTGGGGCAAAGAAGGCTACCTGCATTGTGGGCTGCACTAGGCAAAGCGTTGGCAGCAGGTGGAGGGAGGTGGTCCTTCCCCCCCTGCTGTGTCCTGCTCTGGGCTCCCCAGTGCAAGGCAGACATGGCCATAGTGGAGAGAACCCCCACCCCAGGGCCCCCCCAGGGCCCCTCCCACTTTCCGTTGGGCTCGGAATGTTGGTCAGTTGGAGCCAACAGCCAGCAGAGAGAGCAGGACGGAGCTGTGCTGGCACAGAGCAGCGCTGGGAGGAGGCAGGGTCTGGCCGAGCAGCGCTGCCCCGGCACCGGCACCAGCACCCCGCTTCCCATCCTCGCTGTTGCCGGCTGGGCAGCGTCCTTGGTGCACGGCGAGGGTCCTCCTGTCCCGGGCAGGATGGGCCAGGCCAACTGCTGCTGCGGCTCCAGGTGGGCTCTCCCTGGGGGTCGGGGACAGGCGGGCATGGCCGGGTGCCGCAGCAGCGGCCTTCCTCATTCCCGCCGCTCTCTGCTCTGCAGAGAGGCTCTCAGCGATGCCGAGGCGGTGCTGAGCGCAGACGTGCGGCTGACCCGGGGCCGCAAGAGGAGCGAGAGGCGCCTTCTCCTCCTCCAGGAGGAACTGGTCATCGCCAAGTTGCGGTAAGACCCTCAGAGCCCAGCTGCCTTTCCCCCAGCCCTGGCCCTGGGACCAGGGCAGGGACACCCTGGCACCAGCCCCAGGCCCCGGCACCTTGGTGCTGGATGCACCCGTGTCCGTCCCAACGGCAGGCGGGGGACAGGGCTCTGCCCGGGGCCACCCAAGGAGGCCACCTCTCTCACCAGGGCTGCCTCTCTTCTCTGCAGACACGGTGGCACCACCGTGCGCCCACAGCTCTGCCTGGCCCTGGACCAGCTGTGGGTGGTGAGCGGCGGCAAGGAGGCGGCGGGGGAGGAAGAAGAGGAGGAGGAGGAGGAAGGCAGCGATGAGGACAGGACCTCCATCATCCTCATCTGGCCCACCGGCTCCTGTGTTGCCACCTTCAAGTGAGTCGTGGTGCCACGTCTCACGGCAGGGCCGGGCAGTGCGGTGCTGGCCCCCGTCCTCTCTGGGGTCTGGCAGCTGTGGTCAGGGCTGGCAAGGGGCAGGAGAGTTGCCCAACCATGCCCACGCCATCCTGTGAATGGCCTCTGCCCTCTGCACGCCGGCAGGGAGGGAGGGAGGGAGGCCGGGTTGGCCGGGTGGGGGCTGAGGGGTGGGCATGCAGGCAGCTGGAACGAGAGGGATGGGGGAGATTTCTACGTCGTGCATCCCCTGGACACCTTTTGGTCCCCAGAAGGGAAGGCCGAAAGCAGCTCCTCTGGCAGGACAGAGGGAGCCAGGGCTTTGGCAGCGCCTCTGTCCTGCCCCAGGGGGCTTCGTCCTGCCCCTGTGTCCTTCCCCGCGGGGCAGGGCTGTGAAGGCACCGGCCTCTGCCTAGGGGCTGGGGGGCAGCGGGGCCTGACGCTGTTTCTCCTCTCTTTCTGCAGCTCCCGGACGCTGAAGGAGCTGTGGGTGTGCACACTGCTGGGGTAAGCCGGGGGGATGCTCTAGGCGCAGCCGTACGGGGGAACACAGTTCTCCAGCTGGGGAGAGGTGCCCCCACGGCTGTGGGCAGCTCTTGGGCAGACGGGGGATGAGCGTGGATGGAAAGCTTCTTCTTCCTCTGCAGCAGGGAGAGGCAGGTGGGGAAGCAGGGCTGAGCACGTGGCAGGCAGGAGCTCTGCAGGCAGCTCTGCTCTCTGCTTGGCTCCGGGGTGGTACCCGGGGGGGTTTGGGATCCCTTTCGCTGGAGAGAGAAGAGGTGGCTTGGGGCTCATTCTTTCTCTGTCCCTTCCCGTGCACAGGCAACCAGAAGGAGCGAAGAGAGCCCGGGTGACGCGACTGCCCTCCGTCAAACTCCTGGAGAAGGAGCTGAGCCGCCGCCATGCCGTGAGTGCCTCTCTTGTCTCGGCTCTGTCCCCTGAGCACTGGCCCTCCAGCTGAGCAGCAGAGGCATCGCTTCTCACCTTCTTCCACTCCTTCTCTCTTGCCCAGTGGAGGACATTAAGCGCCAGGAGCCTGGAGACGCTGATCGAGGGCCAGGCAAAGGTGAGAATGGCTGCCTTTGACCCACCTCTCACTGTGCCGGCGTGCCAGGGATCTCTGTCGAGTGGGGTGACCTTCTGCGGGAGGGTCCCGCGGTGCCACTCGGGGAGCTGAGAGGGTTGGGGAGCCACCAGGAACACCAGCGTGTCCTTGCTGGTGGCACTGGGAGGAAACCTGCTGCGCGGGGCAGAGAGCCCGGCAGGGCAGACGGTTCCAGGTCTGCCACACTCAGGCTGCCAGTGCCAGGTGGCAGCTCACCGGTGGCCCTTTTGGCTGTGGGGCTGCTCTAAGCACAGCCTGGTTCTTGCAGGATGATCCCAAGCAAGGGCCTCCGCCGGTCCCTTCTGGCAATGGAGGGGGACGTTGCCACTCGGCAGGTGAGTTTTGGAAAGAAAGGCAGGGAGGGCCTCCTTTTCCTCCTGCAACCGGCACTTCTGCAGAAGATGGGATGCTGCTGCGGCTGTCCTTCGCCCCGAGCAAGTCGTTCCCCATCGCTCTGCAGCAGGAGAGCGTTGAGCCCTCGGGGTCCCTTCGTTCCCACCTAACATTTCTCCCTTGCACGCAGGGGCAAAGGGCACATTGCCGAGCGCTCGAGGTGGTGCCTGCCTCTGCTCCATCCTCAGAGCCAGGCGGATGGGTCCCTGCTCCTCGGCTGGAGTCGGCAGGAGCTCTGCTCACTTGTCCCCTGAGTGTCGCCATGCAGGTTTGGCACCCCAAGGGAGGACGTCACCTGGACGAGGAAGGACACCCGCTGGGCAGCAGCCGCCACTGAACATGGTTCTCCGAGGACACGGAGCCTCTGCTGCTGTGCACAGCTTGGAGGAGGACAGGGCGAGGGCCGGGCCAGGCTGTCACGGTGTCACGCCAGCTCTCAGGATCCTCCGAGCTGGAGCCACTGCGCAGGAGCTGTGGTTCCAGCTGCCCACTCCCTGCCTGTCCTGCTGCACTGCTCAGCACCGTGCTGCAGGCAGGGCAAGGCAGGGCAGGGCAGGGCAGGCTTTGAGAGCGCTGGCCTGGTGGTCTCCATTGATGGGCTCTTCTCTGTTTTCCTTTGTAGCAGGAAGGAGCAGGAGGAGGAGGAGGAGGGGGCTGCCCTGGCCCTTTGCTCTGCGGTGGACCCCGGCCGCTGCCCAGGCGCCAGGGCAGGCGGGCTCCGGCTGCAGCAGGGTGCTCTTTGGACAGCCCCTGGCAGCCCTCTGCGGGGAGGACGGCACGCTGCCCCAGCCCATCCAGGTAAGCCAGCCTGGACAGGGGGTCCCCAGCCCTCCAGCTGCTCCAGAGAGGGAGTGTCCCCAGGGGCTCCGGGGACGGGGAACTGGGCTTTTCACCCCTGGCTCACACCCTGATCCCAGTCCCTTTGCGGAGGGAGGGAGCCAGGTCTGGGGCAGAGCTCTGGCCATGGCCACCGCTGTCAGAAGGCAGCTCTTCAGCCAAGCAACTGTCCTCCTGCATCTCCTGCAGGAGCTCCTGAATATCCTGCACCAACAAGGGCCATCGACAGAGGGGATATTCCGGAGAGCTGCCAGCGGGACAGCAGTTCGGGAGCTCAAGGAAGCCCTTGACAGCGGTGCGGACGTCGACCTAGGAAGCCAGCCTGTGCTCCTGCTGGCCGTCATCTTGAAGGTGAGCGCTTCTGACCGGCAGCTGGAAGGGCTCCCGGCTGGCCTGGAGTGTTCCGAGGCTCACCTGGAGCCCTTGGCATTGCAGGACTTCCTCCGAAGCATCCCCGCCAAGCTCCTCGTCATCGACCTCTACGAGGATTGGATGCGAGCCATGGAGAAGCCAAGCAAGCAGGCAAAGGTGGAAGAGCTGAAAGCGTAAGTGTGGCTGGCAGCCTGCCTTTTGAGCAGCAACTGGTAGAGGCCTGGGACTCGCCTGCAAAAGGATGGGCTCCTGAAACAGCCGTGTTTTCTGGCTGCCCGCTGTTGCATTTCAGGGGAAAGGGCATGGACAGGGAGCCTTCCCTTGCGTGGGCTTGGGTGAAATCAGGAGCTGGGAAGCAACGCCGTGCTTCCTTCCTGAAGCGCAGGAGCACTGACCGCTGGCTGAGAGCACCTGGAAAGCTGCGCAGCACAGCCGCTGGCTCCCGCCTGTGTCGTTGCGCAAGCTTCGGGGACGGCTGTGGGCAACATCTCTTTTTTAACCTTGTGTTCCTGTTCCCTCAGGGTGGCCAACAAGTTGCCTGCAGCAAACCTCCTCCTGCTCAAGCAGCTGCTGTCCCTCCTCCAGCACATCGGCCACAGCGCGTCCACCAGCAGGATGAGCTGCAGCAACCTGGCCATCTGCGTTGGGCCTAACCTGCTGAGCCCAGCCAACGAGGACCTGCTCCCTCTGGAGGCCATGCTGGAGGTGGCTGAGAAGGTACGCTGTATTGACCAGCCGGCTGCAGCCTTCCCGGCCCGTCAGAGCTTGGCTGTTCGGAGGTCCCTGGCTGCCCCCTCTCTCCAACAAATGCTGGTGGGGTGGCTGCCGGGAAGAGCAGCCCCGCAGCCACAGCCTTCTGCGCAGAGGGAAGGGTCAGGAGTGGGAAAGGCTGCTTGTCATGTTTTCAGGCACCCGCGCTGAAAGCAAGGCTTTCATGTGTGCAGGTGAAGGCGCTGGTGGACTTTCTGACAGAAAACTGCTGTGAAATCTTTGGGGAGGAGATGGCTGGCCTTTCCAGTCCCCCAGCTGTGGAGTCACCGGCGCCCATGGGCAGATCCACAGGTATGAGGAGGGGCTGAGGGTTGTCACAGCCTGAGCAGACAGGTGAAGCTGGTGTAGGGCTTCGGGTGGGTTTTGCTTTAGCTGTTGTCCACTTCCAAGAAGTCACTTGGCTGCACGTGCTTTTGCTCTCCAGAGCTGCCTTTGGAAGACCAACGTGGCCCTGCAGGCGAAGCAGACAGGCAGCACCAGGCAAAAGCCCTCCTGGACGCACCACCCTCTCTGCTCGTCCTCCCGAAAGCAGCAGGGGCAGACACGGTGGTGGGATCGGAAACAGCAGAGGTATGGCGGCTCCCCAAACACTGGGACAACGGGTCTCATGTAGGAGGGTAGTTCCTGATGAGTCCAAGTAGCTGCTGTGCCTCTTCCTGGCATTTGATCTCTTGTGGCTTTGTGGCTTTGTGTGGGTTTTTTTTCCCCCTGGTGTGATACATAGTAAGTAAAAGTGGACAGGTTGTTTCTCCAATGCCTTTAGGCATGTGCTTAATCAAAGGAAACGCCTACCAAATCCCTGCGGAAAGACAGATTTCAAAAGCAGAGCCTCCCACCGCAGAAGGTGGTATTGCACCAAAGGGATATCCGCAGAGCTCTGTCTCGGGAGGGCAGCAGCAACCCCGGCAGAATGAAGTGGGCAAGCCTTTTCTTGCCCGGAGGGGGACCGCAGGCTCCCTGCTGAATGCCCCCCCCAAATTAACCGAGTGTCACACACCCGTGTGAACACTGTGTTCCAAAGTGAGGCCCTTGGAAGAAAGGGCTCATGCAAACCAGCCAAAGGGATCTTCTCCGTAGGGCTCAGGTAGCAATTTGCCAAACGGTCGCTTCCTACTCTGGGGCGTCCCTTGCCTCCTGCTAACGCCGACGTTTCTGTTTTAGGCACCCGTTGCTTTGCCTCCAAGTACCCCAGAGACCACGGTAGCCTCCCTGGTACGCGTAGAACTGAAGAGCCTTTCGGAGGAAAGGAGGTAACATGAGTCAGCTTTGGTGAAATCAAGAACTGATTCCAGTTGGTCCGGGCTTTACCTATCTAATCACACTGTGGGGTGGGATGGAAAGGTTTGCAGGCTCCCCCCAGGAAAATGAAGACGGAAGAAAAAGAAAGAGAAAAGAGGCCTGGGCAGAGGAGAGGGAATGCCAACAAGAAAAGAAAAGAAGGAAGGAAGAAAGAAAAAGATATCCCGTAGTCATCAGTACGTAGCCATCCCGTAGTCAATGCCAGCACCAGCTCCCTCTTCTGGGCCATAAACAACTCCTCGTCAGCTGTGTTCCCCAAAGAAAGGGGAACCACTTCATGCCTGCTCCTGCCTGTGTGGGTTTCTCAGTGCTTTCTGACTCTATCGTTGTAGGTGCCGATTTCCTGTTACTGGCTGACCCACTGTGACTCCCGGCCTCCCGCACTTGATGTCCACAATAAAAGGATATTTTCTCTCTTCTCACTGTGTCTGCCGTACGATATTCTGGACTAGGTAGAGGTTGTTTTGTGATGAATCCTCGGGGAGGAGTTTGGGATCATCCCTTGGTCCAGAATCCTTTCCGGCGGGCATCAGGGCTGAGTTCAGGTGCCTTAGGAGTGAAACCAAAGCACAGAGTCACACAGGAGGGTGGAGGTTGGAAGGGACCTGTGGAGGTCATCTGGTCCAACCCGCCTGCTCAAGCAGGCTCACCTGGAGCCAGTAAAATGGATCACCCCAACCGTGAAATACTGCTTTCTCATGTGCAGCTGGAATATCGTGTCTTTTAATCTGTGCCCCTTTCCTCTGGTCCTCTCAGCGCACGCTCTTGAGAAGAGCCTGCCTCCCTCATCTTCTTTCCTTCTCAGCAGGTTTGTATACACATTGAGGAGACACACACAGCACCCCCCACCCCCCCGCCCAGTCTTCCCTTCTCCCAGCTGAAGAGTGCCAGCTCTCTCAGCCTCTCCTCACATGGCAACGAGAAGGAGAACTTCCACTGGTCCTCTTTTGGAAACTTTTGGAAGGCCTCCGTCTCAAATAAGAAATTTGAGACACCAGCCTTCATCTAGGTTACCTCATGAGCTGTGCGATTGCAGTTTGGTGTAGAAGTGCCAGAGCGCATCATTAAGAGGGTGTTAATTTGGCCGTTCTGGTCATGAAGCTCGTCGGAGCACTGAGCTGGACACCTGGAGACGGCAGCTGTGTGTCAGCCAGGCTGGATGCTCAGTGTTCAGCACAGCAATGGCACAGCAGTGCCACAGCCGCTGCTCGAGGCATGTGTGCACTGACAACTTGCCCCTGAGTGTCCTGGTGCCCTGAGGTTTGGGATCTCTCCGGTGGTTTTGACAAAAAGCTCTTGACAAAGGTGTGAAGGAGGCGCAAGGCACAACTGTTGGAAGAATCTGCCACAGTCCTTGTCTTGGTGGGAAGGTGTTGGCGGGGAGAGCTACGTAATGGGGGACATTGCTCATTGCTAGTGCAGCAACCAGGTGAGGAAGGTGCTACCATTTGTCACCTACCACAAAGGTAGGCTGTGACGGAGAGGATGCGCTGCTTTGCTGCATCCGTAACAACCAGAAGTATCCACTTCAGTTCCTTCAGTGTCTTTTGAATACCACGTGTGGCTTTCTACACGGGTGCTGCTGTTTTGCCGTCGAGGGTAGTTTCTGTGTGCTGTGCTTTCGCCTTTTCCTGGTCTCTAGTGGCGGAGCTGATAGCGTCAATGCAAGGCAGTACCTAAGAGAGCAGGGTGCCACCAGTGGGGGTTTGGGCTCACTGCCTCGAGCTACCTGTGTAAAACAAATGCGATGAAGCTGGTGACTCTGGTCCTGGATGTCTCCCTTGCTCACGTGGAGGCAGACTGCCTGGGTCTCGGATATCCTTCACTTTCTGTTGTCATTTACAATGATGGTGGCTTTTAAACTTTTTTTCATGGTGCAAGTGCTCTTTGTCCTTCCCCCTTCTCCCCATCTTTCACAGCACATTGCTGTTTCTTAGGAAACCCTGCTGATGAAAGGGGATGTGCCAGCTGAAAATAAGTAACGAGAATAACCTCTTAACCTCTGCTGACTGGATCGGGCCACTTCTGAGCGGGGATTTCCTAAGTGTAAAATGGCTGTGGAGAGGAATCTCTACCGTCCAGACTCCTAGAGCTACCAGGAATGGGGGATAAAAAGACAAGAAAACATGGTAGCCTGCTTGCTTTATCTTTTCTTCTTTATTTGTTCTACTACCCCCTCACATAGGTGTTCCCATCTTTCGTCCCTTAGCGCCTCAGAAGGACGGACTCAGCACTGGCTCTCGTTTTAGAAATTATTTGTTCGCCTCCTTCCAAACAAAGACTCAAGTGATTAAGACCTGGATGTATTTTCCAGTTCAGTATTTATTCTAGTCAGGGTATTGCTGATTCCGTGGCTGTTGAGAGTTGAAATGGTTGTGGAAATCTTTGTTGAAACCTTTTTCTGACCACGTCCTCAAGAAAGCTGCTAGATAGCAGTAGGTAGTTGACCTGAACTGGCCCCGGCCACCCACCGTGCAATTAATTGTTCCCCTCGCTTGGGTTATGGAAGTAGGTTTTTCTGTGAGGTAAGTACGTGCAGCTGCTTCAGGGGAGATGCACCCGGCTGATACAGGACGTATGGACCTTGAAAGCTTCTCTGTTCTGTGGGATGTTGGAACATGCTGAAATGCTGTTTTTAACTGGGAACGAATGCCAACATTTGCTAGCGCCGTGAAGTGCTTCCGTAGTCAGAGTCACGGGTTAAACCAAACCGAGATGCTGAACTGCATGTGACGAGGAGGAGAAAATGCTGTTGCTAATAACCCCCTGAGAAGCAGAAAACCCAAGGCTAGGGGTGTGTGCGTTCGGGCCTTGTTTACCTTGCCTTTCCGACTTGTGCCTGCTACAAAACCTGTAAGCGTCTGTTACTGTCATACAAAGCAGCCGTTGTTTCAGTTGCAGGCGTTGATAGCTACAGCAATTACAGAGTTGCTAGCTACCCCACACCGACAGCCAAAGCACAACAGACTTGTTCTGAAGGCTCTACAGGAATGTGCAACTTTTAAATCTGGCACTCCTTGAAGACAGGGCTTGTTCGATAGTGGGTTACCTTGTTCCTGGCTGGCAAACGGAAAAGCACAATGAGGTTGGGCTGCCAAAAGCCGAGCTGGTGCTCTTGAAGAAAATGCCCGTCGATTTTAAATAGGCAAATGTGGCATGAGCAGTGAGGTCGCCCCTCAGCCTCCTTCTCTCCAAACAAGACAAACCCAGAGTCCTCAGCCGCTCCTCAGAGGACATGCCTTCCAGCCCTTTCACCAGCTTTGTTGCCCTCCTCTGGACACATTCGAGGACCTGAATGTCCTTCTTAAATGGTGGGGCCCAGAACTGCACACAGAACTCCAGGTGAGGCCGTACCAACACTGAATACAGCGGGACAGTCCCCTCTCTTGACCAGCTGGTTTTGCTGTGTTTGATGCCCCCCAGGATGCAGTTTGCCCTCTTGGCTGCCTGGGCACACTGCTGGCCTGTATTGAGCCTGCTGCCAACCAGCATGCCCAGATCCCTTTCTGCAGGACTGCTCTCCAGCCATTCCTCTCCCAGGTTAGACTTGTGCCCGGCGTTATTCCATCCCAGGTGCAGAATCTGGCATTTGGACTTGTTCCATTTCATGCCGTTGATGATTGCACAATGCTCCCATCTATCTAGATCCCGCTGCAAGGCCTCTTGTCCCTCAAGAGAGTCAACAGCACCTCCCAGTTTGGTATCGTCAGCAAGCTTGCTAATGGTGCATTCAACTCCTGCATCCAGATCATTGATCAAAATAGTGAACAGCACTGGCCCTAGGGTTGAGCCCTGAGGAACACCGCTGGTGACTGGTCACCAGCCAGATGTAGCCCCATTCACTGCAGCCCTTGGAGCCCTGCCCTCTAGCCAGTTCTTCCCCAGCGCACTGTGAACCTGCTCATCCCACAGTTGGACAACGTCTCCAGAAGGATGCTGTGAGGGACAGTATCAAAAGCCTTACCAAAAATCCAGAAAAAACTACGTCCATCACCTTCCCTTCATCCACGAGGCGGGTGGCCTTATCGTAGAAGGATATCAAATTGGTTAAACAGGACTTTCCTTTTGTGAACCCATGTTGACTCTGCCTGATGATTGCATTGCCCTTTAAATGCCTTTCAATAGCATCCAGTATAATCTTCTCCATAATTATTTCAGGAACTGAGATTAGACTAACAGGTCTGTAGTCCCCTGGGTCTTCCCTCATGCCCTTTTTGTAGATTGGAATAACGCTGGCTAGCTTCCAGTCAGCAGGGACCTCCCCAGACTCCCAAGACCTTTGGTAGATGATAGAGAGGGGTCCTGCTGTAACATCCGCTAGCTCCTTCAGAACTCTGGGATGAATCCCACCAGGCCCCATGGTTTTGTGAACATTCAGCTGATACAGCTGGTCCCTGACAATTGCAGTGGCCACAAAAGGAAAGTCCCTGTTCCCATACTCATGGTCCTCCAACTCAGGGGACCGGGCAGCCCAAAGTCTATCAGTATTATTAAAGACTGAGGCAAAAAAAGCATTGAACACCTCTGCTTCTTCTTCATCCCTATTAGTCGGATGACCGTCTTCAACAAGCATTGCTCCAATGTTTTCTTTAGACCGCCTCTTGCCATTAACATACTTTAAAAAGCCCTTCTTGTCATCTGAAACAACACTGGCCAGTTTCAACTCTAACTGAGCTTTGGCCTTTCGTGTCTTCTCCCCGCATAAACGAGCCACGGCTCTGTAATCTTCCTGCGAAGCCTGACCTTGCTTCCAGAAAGCATACAATTCCTTTTTCCTCTTGAGCTCCACGAGGAGTTCCCTCTTCAGCCAAGCTGGCCTTCTGCCCTGCTTGCTTGGCTTATGACACAGTGGAATTGCCTGCTCCTGTGCTTCTCAAAGGTGCTTCTTAAAGACTGACCAGCACTCATGGACTCCTAAGCCCTCAGAAGCAGATTCCCAGGGTACTCTGCTGAATGGCTTGAAGTTTGCTCTCCTGAAGCCCAAGGTAGCAACTCTGCTGTCCTTTTCTCTCATTACACTGACAAGTTTGAACTCAACCATTTTGTGATCACTGTGGCCAAGACAGCCACCTACCATCACATCCCCCACGAGTCCTTCTCTATTCACAAATAGCAAGTCTAGGAGGGCATCTTTCCTAGTTGGCTCACCGAGTACCTGTGACAAGAAGTTCTCTCCTACAAACTACAAGAATTTCCAAGACCTGCTTCTCACAGCAGTACGATATGCCCAGTTGATGTCTGGGAAGTTGAAATCTCCCATAAGGACAGGGGCTACCCACCCAGAAATGTCTCCTAATTGCCTGTAGAATAACTCATCAGTGCTAACATCCTGGCTGGGTGATGGGTAGTAGACACCCACTACGACATCTCCTTTGTTTTCCATCCCCCTAATCCTCACCCAGAGGCTCTCAACCACATCATCACTAACTGTAAGGACTGTGCAAGCAAACCTCTCCCTTACGTACAGTGCAACACCTCCACCTCGCCTGCCCTGCCTACACCTCCTGAACAGCCTGTAGCCCTCAATCGCAGCACTCCAGGCATGGGACTCGTTCCACCAAGTCTCACTAATACCGATGACATTGTAGCTCTGGGAACGGACCAAGGCTTCCCGTTCATCCTGTTTGTTTCTTATACTGCCTGCATTGGTGCACAAGCATTTCAGATCTGCTCCTGCGCCCTCTGTGCTCCCAGGAGCAGCGTAACTGTTCCCACTAGCACTGCCACCCTCAGGCGATGCCACGCCAACCCTCGGCTTACCTACTGCAATCCTGTTGGTATCCCCTTCCCCCATCGATTCTAGTTTAAAATGCTCTTGATCAGCCCCATCAGCTTATGCCCAAAGACCCATTTTCCCCGTCGGGACAGGTGGATCCTGTCAGGCCCCAACAGACCTTGTCTCTCGAAGGCTCTTCCATGGTTTCAAACGCCCAAGTTTTGGTGGAGGCACCAGTCCTGGAGCCAGGTATCGATATCCTGAGCTCACCTCTTTCTTCCAGAGTCTCCCCCCATTACTGGGAGGACTGAGGAAAATACTACCTGTGCTCCCGATTTTTTTAGACTTCTTCCCAGGGCTCTGAAGTCTCTTTTGATTGACCTCAGACTTTTTGTTGTGACATCATTCATACCCACGTGAAGGAGCAGAAATGGATAGTAGTCGGAAGTTTGAACTAAGTTCTTCAGTCTTGTGGTGACGTCCCTAATTCGGGCCCCAGGGAAGCAGCAAACTTCCCTGAAAAGAGGGTGCGGTCTGCAAACGGGTGCTTCCATTCCACACAGGAGACAATCGCCAATGACCATAACTCGCCGTTGTTTCTTCTCAGCGCTGGTCTTAATGCACGTTTTGCTACGAGGGGTTGGTCTCTCTGATCTTGGCAGGACTGCTTGCACAGGTTCCTCCTCTTTCTCATTATGCGCTTCATCAACCATACCCAGGGCCTCATACCTGTTCTGTAAGGGTATGGTAGAGGGTAACTTTGAGGGTAAGGAGGGGTTTCTCTTACTGCTCCGTGCTGTAACCTTCTTCCACCCCTCCTTATCACTTGTGACACTGCCTTCCTCCTGGCACAAAGCAAATCTAGGACCTGCCTCTGTAGTGGCTACGCTGAGTTGGCTTCTATGCATCATAGGTGGCAGAGTATGGCTCCATTGATCCATCTCCCTCTAAGACTCTCGAATACTACTCAGTCTGCTCACCTCCTCCTGCAGCTCAGCCACCAAGCAGAGCAGTTCATCAATGTGGTCAAACCTCCTGCAGTCTTGCTTGCAATCACTTTCCACCTCTAGGAATATCCCTTCACTCATCCCACAGCCGAAAACTGGGTGGTCGCATGCTTGAGCAGGAGCTCTGTCCGTGTGGCTGCATTGGTTCTACCAGGTGCGAGAAGCTCAGGAGAAGCAGGGAACGCTGATTTTTGCTGGGAGCTCACCACGCTGCCGTGCACCTGCCCGCTGCCGCGCGCCTGCCCAGTAGGACATACATATGCTCCGGTGTCCGTTGCCATCAGCTGGGCTGATTGTTTTCACATGCTTAAATCTCCCGCGCTGCTGGGCACAGGCTCTGCCCCTTGCTGTCTCTCCCAGTCAGTGGGTCCTGGGTCAGCTGCTTGGGGAACGTCCCCTGTTCAGACAAGCGTCTACTTGTCCACACATATCCCTCCTCATGTGTCCCGCCGCAGCTTGCTGCTGCCGCTCTGGGCAGGGGAGCCCAGAGGAGTGGCCATCAGTGCTGGAGCGTGGGGAGAGCCTGTGGGACTTTGTCCTGCAGCCTCCCAAGGAGGCACGAGGTGTTACCGAGTGAACCCTCTTGCCATATGTGCCTGGAGACGTCTGCCACAGCCAGAATGACCTGACGGGGTCCTGGGAAGACACAGCCCAGGCCTCGGTGACTGGTATGAAACACTGATGCCGAGATCAAGACATGAGATGGGGGGATGGAATGGGCAGTGGCGCTGCCGTAACCTAGCAATGGACTGTGACATCCCGAGCAATGGATTGTGACCAGGCGTCCCTTGCTGCTTATATTTGGGCGCGGAGTCTCACCCAGCCGGCTCGTGCCTGCACTCCAGCTGAGCGAGTTTGCGAGGTTTGGAGTGTTGAGAGAGGCCTTGGGACTGGTGTCATTCCCGATTCTCTCCCCCATCCCACTGTGGGGGGGGGAGTGAGCGAAGGGCTGTGTGGTGTTTAGCTGCCTGCCAGGTTAAACCACAACACCCCCTAACCGGCTCTGCCCACCAACATCTCACCCCATCAGCCCTCTTAGCTTCCCCCAACAGAGAGGTTTCCTCTCCGGCTGCTGATGGCATTGGAGGTCCCCGGCATGAGCTTCACCACCCTGGCCATGCCACCACCGGTCACTGCCAGCGTGCTGCCCCCTGTCTCGGGGCTGCTGGTGTCCTCTGAGCCTGCCCAGGTCCACACCGTCACCTACCAGCCGGCACAGGCCACCATCTGGCAGGGGGTGCCAGGGCCCCTGGGGGCCCTGGGGCAGGCGGTGCAGCTCCCCGGCGGGGTGCAGCTCCCCGGCGGGGTGCAGCTCCCCTGTGTGCCTGCTCCCTGTCCCCCTGCCTATGGCTGGGGACAGCAGGTGGCGACAGGGACGCTGGTGCCCCACCAGCCAATGGGGCTGGGGCCGTGGGCCGTGGTCCATGGGGAGCCCCTGTACTGGGTGCAGGGCCTCCCTGAGGTCCACACCCTGCCCGGCAGCACCCAGAAGCCATTGGAGGCCTCTGACAATGACGTGGTGGTCATCGAGGACAGCGTCCTCGCCACAAGCCCCCACCAGCCCGGCCCGGCTCCGCCAACCGGCAGAACCAAGACAAAGCCCAAAGGTGAGGTTTGGGGGGGTGGCAGAACCTGTAGGCGGGCGGCCAAGCTGAGGAAAGCTTGCATCGCCCCGGGGTTGGGCTGGTTTTGATTGCTTTTTCAGCAGGGGTGACCATCCCAGAGAAGCCCCTGGACCTGCCCGAGCTGGGGCCAGACGCCTTCGCCGAGGCCTTTCCTGAGCTGGCAGGGGACAACCTGCAGTTTCAGGACGATCAGTCGTTCACCATGGACATCACCGATACGCTCGCCTGGCTCGACACCATGGATGGGCAGGACACCATCCCCGATGTCCCCAAAGTTCCCAACAGCCCCCGCTTGACCACCCTCCTCAACAAGCTCCCTGACCTCTCGGAGTACAGGGCAGAGGGCGGCTGCCCCAAGGAGCAAGCAGCAGCAACGGTGCCGGGGGACAGTGAGGACACCGTCCCTGATGACCCCAACATCTCCACCTTGACCGCCTTCCTCAACAAGCTCTCTGAGTATGTGGCAGAGGGTGGCTGCCCCAAGGAGCAAGCGTCAGTGGCGGGGCTGGGGGATGGCGAGGACACCGTCCCCCATGTCCTCGACATCTCCGACAGTCTCACCAGCACCGCCTTCCTCAAACAGCTCCCCGACTTCTCAGAGTACGGGGTGGAGGACGACTGCCCCAAGGACCGCATGGCGGCGGTGATGCTGGGGGACGCTGACCCCTTCTCAGGGGTGGCGATGTCCCCCTTGCTGGACCCCAAGGGGAAGCAGGGTGGGGTGGCAGTGGTCCTCCCCACCTGCCTACCAGAGAGTCCCGTGGAGAGTCCCTTGAAGGGTAGCCCAGAGGGTTCTCCGGAGAATCCCCTGAAGGGTCCTCTGGAGAGTCCTCTGCTGAGCCCCACGGCTGTCCCCCAGCATCATCCACCCCGCATGCCCCAACTGCTGGAGGAGGTGCTGTGGAGGCAGCCCCGGGTGGTTTTGACCCGCTTGCCGCAGCTGCCAGGGGTTGTCTCCTGCCGGGTGGTGCCCAGATTGGGAGAGGCGGGCGGCAAGCAGGCCAAGCGCCCTGCGCCAGCCAGCACTTCCAAGACGCAACGGATCTCCCCGCGGGACAACATCCCACCCAAGAAGAGGAAGAAGATGGTGGTGTGCCGGGTGGTAAAACGCTCAAAAACCCTGTGGGAGGGGAAGCCGGACGGGGATGGTGCGGCAGCGGGCAGCAGCAGGCAGCAAGCGGGCAGCAGCAAGCGGAGGGCATCCGACGGCAACAACGTGCCCACCAAGCGAGCCAGACCCCTGAGGGACATCGGTGGACAAAGTGTCCCATGCCCCCCTGACCGCTGTTGATAGGTTGATAGAGAAGGTGTGGAGCACGGATCCCTGCGACATGCGACCTGCACCCGCCCACTCCAGCCCCAGCCCTCTCCCATAGCTCTACTTCTTTCTTATCTCATTAAAGGTTTGATGTTCATTTCACAGTGCCTCTGCCTGCTAGTTGTTGCTAGGTAATGCTTACACGAGCCAAGGACTTTTTAGTTTCCCATGCTCTACCCACTGAGAAGGCTGGAGGTGCACAAGAAGCTGGGAGGGGGCACAGCCAAACTGGCCAAAGGGACATTCCATACCATGTGACGTCATGCTCAGTACATAAACGGGGGAAAGCTGGCCGGGGGGGGGGCCGCTGCTCGGGGACTGGCTGGGCATCGGTCGGCGGGTGGTGAGCAATTGTACTGTGCATCACTTGTTTTGTGTTTTATTATTATAATATTATTATTATTATCATTTTATTTCAATTATTAAACTGTTTTTATCTCAACCCACAAGTTTTTTCTCACTTGTGCTCTTCTAATTCTCTCCCCCATCCCACCAGGTGGGGGGGAGTGAGTGAGCGGCTGCGTGGTGCTCAGTTGCCGACTGAGATTAAACCACGACAGGGGGTTAACGCAGCCCCTGCCGCATACGTAGATCTGACCCTCCATCTCTTCACCCCAGTGTATGAGGAACCCTCCATGATTCTGGATGGAGATGTTCAACCAGAACCTTGGTTCCCAGACTCAGGGTAAACGAACTAGAAAGAGCTCTTAAAAATCCATCCGCTACCATGGAAGCCACAGACAGTCACACAGTAGATGCCACTTTAGCCTTGCAACAGGAAAATTCTTCTTTAGCTTTGATAGTAGGACAAAATCGTCTAGTACTTGATATGCTTACCCTGCAACAAGGAGGTGTCTGTGCATTGATTCATACCACCTGTTGCACCGACGTTAACAAATATCGACAAATCTAACACAACGTCCATGCCGTTTCCAAAGATTTACAAACGTTAGATCAAATCGCAGTATCTCCTGGTGGATTTTCACTTTCTGACCTGCTTAGGTGCATACCATCCTTAAATTTGCAAAAAATATTAATGAAAAGTCTTATTATTGTAATATTCTTTATCCCATTAATAACTTTTGTTTGGATTGTGATTAAGCTTTGCTTTGCCATATGTCATAGACCCAAACGATCAAACACACCGATAGCGATTAACCTCGCTTTTGCCCCCAGCTTGGGAAAGTCCTCCTCCACCATCTCTCTGTTCACGCCCAGCCATTCCACATGCGTAGAGGCAAGAGAGGCTCGCACCCTCACTCTGCAGGGCTGTTACCCCAACCACTGCATCACGCCATTACCCATGCCATAAGGGGCGGAGTGTGGCGAGATGCTCCTGACCTCGAGTATGGCATGGGACAGTGGGAAGCGCTTATGTAGCGTGCTTGCACTGCTCACACAGCTGCACGGACCCACTCGCACACAGAAACCTGTGACCAACCACATATAACTACTTGCAGATCACCAGCCCTTTTGAGACATGTCCAGCTTTGTACGTAAAGGACGTGTCTGCGTCAACCTGCCCGTCATAGGACTGACCAGAGAAAGCGCAATCCCATAAATAAGGCGCCCCAACGCTAACTCAGGGTAGCTCTCGTTGCCTGGTCCAGGGGTGCTGCCTGGCAAAGGAGACGTCCTTATGTCATGACGGAGAACACGACAGGTCGACAATTTCCTCGACGGTTGCTCATCAGCGGGTAAGATTAATGGTTAACGGTGTTGTACCTTGCCTACACAGCAAGTGAGATTTCCCCTTCTCTCTTTCACTCACGCTTAGATTGCTTGCGCTCCACTCAGGCTTAATTATATTGACTGTCAACTTCTATTATTATAATAAGGTTGATCAGACTCGGTCAGTAGACCATTGCCGTTTTCTCGTCTGATACCCACAGAAGCCTTGTCGTGTGACAGGCATCCACCTCTGATGGAAGTTCTAAGCAATAGCCCATGTTTGGCAAAGAAAGCTGGCGAGAGAAGCACCAGGATGTACGCAAAGAGAAAGCCCGACAGAAGTTTCCTCTGCCAATCTAAAAATTGAAGGGAAAAAAGGACTCAAAAACCAGAGCGGCCTTTTCCATCACCCCGATTTAAAGCAGAGCAAGCAGCTTTTATTTTAACACTGTTGAAGAAATCCGTAATAAGGCCTCTGTCCTGGTTTCGGCAGGGATAGAGTTAATTTCCTTCCTAGTAGCTGGTACAGTGTTTTGGATTTAGGATGAGAACTAAGTTGATAACGCACCGATGTTTTAGTTGTTGCTAGGTAATGCTTACACTAGCCAAGGACTTTTCAGCTTCCCATGCTCTACCGACTGAGAAGGCTGGAGGTGCACAAGAAGCTGGGAGGGGGCACAGCCAAACTGGCCAAAGGGACATTCCATAGCATGTGACGTCATGCTCAGTACATAAACGGGGGGAAGCTGGCCGGGGGTGCCGCTGCTCGGGGACTGGCTGGGCATCGGTCGGCGGGTGGAGAGCAATTGTACTGTGCATCACTTGCTTTGTGTATTATTATTATTATCATATTATTATTATCATCATTTTATTTCAATTATTAAACTGTTTTTATCTCAACCCACGAGTTTTTCTCACTTGTGCTCTTCCAATTCTCTCCCCCATCCCACCGGGTGGGGGGGAGTGAGCGAGCGGCTGCGTGGTGCTCAGTTGCCGACTGAAATTAAACCACGACAGTCCTTTTTTTGGTGCCCAACGTGGGGCTCGAAGGGTTTGAGATAATAACAGGTTAACCGGAGTGTATTAAAGAACTTATATCTGTTAGTAGTTGTGGGTCACAATGTTGGTTTCTCTGTTCTCGATATTGATTTGTATAATCTGCATCGCGCTCTTTTTCCTGCTGTACATGTTAAAGATTGGTGTTGGGTTTTGCAGTTTGCTGTGGTCTGCAGTGAACAGTAATGTCTCGCTTGTGAGGTTTGTTTTTAGAACATTGACCTTGACGTTAGTGTGGTATGTAAACTTCGCAATGAAGCCGTTACTGTACCACGGAGACCATTTCGTGGAGACAACTAGCAATTGCAGTAACTTTTCTGAGAGTTTTTTTACGGAGGAAATACAGAATGGCAGTGTCACTACCTTCTTCTATGATGTTTCCTCCTTCATTACAGTAACTTTTCAGTATTTTGAACATCCTTGGGCAGTTAAGATACTTCTATTATTACTTCTTGGGAATACTGTTTCGGTTTTGTCTAAAGTTGGTAAGCAATTTAAGAATATCATCCAGAGATCTGCCCCAAGGCTGAATAACTATGAGTGGCAGGGTGTGTGGGACAAGATGGGCAAGTACCTAGGCCAATGGGCACCCCCAGTGTTTTGGAACTTCACCCCTGAGCAAGTGCGGAATCCTGAAAAGTTAGTAGAATACTTGGACAAAGGATGCTGTCACCCCGGCAACTCCAGAGAGATGCAGCTCATTGCAACGTGCTGGGGCCTGGCCCATGCCTACCGAGCCCTGTTCAACACCATTCAGTGCCCTCAAAGGGAAGAGAAGGTCTCTGGCTCTGACAGTAAAACGACACGCACTGCGGCCACTCAGACCCGGGCAACGCGCCCTGCGGCCACTCCAACCCCAGCGACATGCCGTGCAGCCACTCAGACGCCGGCAACAGGCCCTGCAGCCACTCCGACCCCAGCAACATGCGCTGCAGCTACTCAGATGCCAGCAACAGGCCCTGCGGCCACTCAGACCTGGGCAACACGCACCACAGCCACTCCAACCCCGGCGACAGGCACTGCAGCCACTCAGACCCCGGCGACATGCACTGAGGCCACTCAGACCCCGGCGACATGCACTGCGGCCACTCCAACCCCAGTAACATACACTGCGGCCACTCCAACCCCGGCAACAGGCCCTGCGGCCACTCAGACCCCAGCGACAGGCCCTGCGGCCACTCAGACTCCGGTGACATGCACTTGCACTGCGGCCACTCCAACCCCGGCGACAGGCCCTGCGGCCACTCAGACTCCGGTGACATGCACTTGCACAGTGGTCACTCCAACCCCGGCGACATGCACTGCGGTCACCCCAACCCCGGCAACAGGCCCTGCGGCCACTCAGACTCCGGTGACATGCACTTGCACTGTGGCCACTCGAACCCCGGCAACAGGCCCTGTGGCCACTCAGACTCCGGTGACATGCACTTGCACTGCGGCCACTCCAACCCCAGCAACACGCCCTGTGGCTGAACCAAAGAACCAGCCTGTGCCGGTATCAGTCGCCCCTGTACACAAGAAGAAATTTTGGAAGCGGAAGTCGGCTCGTTTAGTAAGGGAAGAAGAAGCTTCTTCTAAAAGGGAACCGGAGGAAGAACTGTACGACTACCCTGGAGAAGGGCCATCACGAGAACGGGAGGAGGAGAGCCGGCCGCTGATCGGGGAGGAGGAAGAGGAAGAACTCATAAACGAGGCAGTGACCACCCAATCTCTATCCCTGAGTGAGCTGCGAGATATACGAAAAGATTTCAGCCGTCGTCCAGGCGAGCATATTGTCACCTGGCTGCTCCGATGCTGGGATAATGGGGCCAGTAGCCTGGAATTAGAGGGTAGGGAAGCCAAGCAGCTGGGATCCCTTTCTAGGGAAGGGGGCATTGATAAAGCAATTGGAAAAGGGACACGAGTCCTCAGCCTTTGGAGGCGACTCTTGTCAAGCGTGAAGGAAAGGTATCCCTTTAAGGAAGATGTCATATGTCGCCCAAGCAAATGGGCCACCATGGAGAAGGGTATCCAGTCTCTGAGAGAATTAGCTGTGCTGGAGGTGACCTGAACAATGAACAACTATCCAAAGATCCAGACGAAGTCAAGTGCACATGACCCATGTGGTGGAAGTTTATAAGGAGCTCACCATCGTCATACGCCAATTCATTGGCAGTGATAACCTGGAAAGATGGAGAGGAACAAACAGTGGATGAATTGGCTGGTCAACTCCGGCAATACGAGGAAAGTCTTTCTTCCTCCATCGTCTCGGCTGTGGAGAAACTGTCTGAAAAACTGTCCCGGGAGATCCAGCAACTCAGAGAGGATAGGTCCTACTCCTCACCTGTACGGACCAGTATCTCGGCTATTAGAAGTAAGCGTTCTTTTGCTCAAGAGAGAGAATATAAAGGGTACACACCACGGGGCACCCTATGGTTTTATCTGCGTGACCACGGAGAGGACATGAGGAAGTGGGATGGGAAACCTACTGCAGCCCTAGGGGCACGGGTACGCGAATTGCAAGGGAAAACAATCACAGAAAGAGGTTCTTCCAGGAAAATTGCTGCTCCAGTTTCCAGCGGGCAGTTCCCCAGAGAGAGTAGAAGGGCTGATCTTACTCTTGATCTTAATGAAGAAACTTCTGACTCGTACATACAAGAAATGAGAAATGAGTACTGTGATGAGGATTAGAGGGGCCCTGCCTCCAGCCAGGGGGAGGAAAGGGACAACCGGGTTTACTGGACTGTGTGGATTCGGTGGCCTGGCACATCAGACCCACAGAAGTATAAGGCTCTGGTAGACACCGGTGCACAGTGCACCCTAATGCCATCAAGATATATAGGGGCAGAACCCATCTGTATTTCTGGGGTGACGGGGGGATCCCAACAGCTAACTGTATTGGAAGCCGAAGTGAGTCTAACTGGGAATGGGTGGCAGAAGCACCCCATTGTGACTGGCCCAGATGCTCCGTGCATCCTTGGCATAGACTACCTCAGGAGAGGGTATTTCAAGGATCCAAAAGGGTACCGGTGGGCTTTTGGTATAGCTGCCTTGGAGATGGAGGAAATTAAACAGCTATCCACCTTGCCTGGTCTCTCGGAGGACCCCTCTGTTGTGGGGTTGCTGAAGGTCGAAGACCAACAAGTGCCAATCGCTACCACCACAGTGCACCGGCGGCAATATCGCACCAACCGAGACTCCCTGATTCCCATTCATGAGCTGATTCGTCGACTGGAGAGCCAAGGAGTGATCAGCAAGACCCGCTCACCCTTTAACAGTCCCATATGGCCAGTGCGGAAGTCTAATGGAGAGTGGAGACTAACAGTAGACTATCGTGGCCTAAATGAAGTCACGCCACCGCTGAGTGCTGTTGTGCCAGACAGGCTAGAACTTCAATACAAATTGGAATCAAAGGCAGCCAAGTGGTATGCCACAGTTGATATTGCCAATGCGTTTTTCTCAATCCCTTTGGCAGCGGAGTGCAGGCCACAATTTGCTTTCACTTGGAGGGGCGTTCAGTACACCTGGAACCGACTGCCCCAGGGGTGGAAACACAGCCCTACCATTTGCCATGGACTAATCCAGACTGCACTAGAATAGGGTGGAGCTCCAGAACACCTGCAATACATTGATGATATCATCGTGTGGGGCAACACAGCAGGAGAAGTTTTTGAAAAAGGGAAGGAAATAGTCCAAATCCTGCTGAAGGCCGGTTTTGCCATAAAACAAAGTAAGGTCAAGGGACCTGCACAGGAGATCCAATTTTTAGGAATAAAATGGCAAGATGGACATCATCAGATCCCAATGGATGTGATCAACAAAAGAACAGCCATGTCTCCACCAACTAGCGAAAAGGAAACACAAGCTTTCTTGGGCGTCGTGGGTTTTTGGAGAATGCACATTCCAAATTACAGTCTGATTGTAAACCCTCTCTATCAAGTGACCCGGAAGAAGAACGATTTCAAATGGGGCCCTGAGCAACGACAAGCCTTTGAACAAATTAAACGGGAGATAGTTCATGCAGTAGCCCTGGGGCCAGTCCGGGCAGGGCAAGAGGTAAAAAATGTGCTCTATACCGCAGCCGGGGAGAATGGCCCTACCTGGAGCCTCTGGCAGAAAGCACCAGGGGAGACTTGAGGTCGACCCCTAGGGTTTTGGAGTCGGGGATACAGAGGATCCGAGGCCCGCTATACTCCAACTGAAAAAGAGATATTAGCAGCATATGAAGGGGTTCGAGCTGCTTCAGAAGTGATCGGCACTGAAGCACAGCTCCTCCTGGCACCCCGACTGCCGGTGCTGGGCTGGATGTTCAGAGGGAGGGTCCCCTGTACACATCATGCAACTGATGCTACATGGAGTAAGTGGGTCGCACTGATCACATAACGGGCTCGAATAGGAAACCCCAGTCGCCCAGGAATCCTGGAAGTGATCATGGATTGGCCAGAGGGCAAAGATTTTGGAATATTGCCAGAGGAGGAGGTGACGTGTGCTGAAGAGGCCCCAATGCATAATGAACTACCAGAAAATGAGAAGCAATATGCCCTGTTCACTGATGGGTCCTGTCGTCTTGTGGGAAAGCATCGGAGGTGGAAAGCTGCTGTATGGAGTCCTATGCGACAAGTTGTAGAAACTGCTGAAGGAGAAGGTGAATCGAGCCAATTTGCAGAAGTAAAGGCCATCCAGCTGGCTTTAGACATTGCTGACCAAGAAAAGTGGCCAGTGCTCTATCTCTGTACTGACTCATGGATGGTGGCAAATGCCCTGTGGGGGTGGTTGCAGCAATGGAAGCAGAGCAACTGGCAGCGCAGAGGCAAACCCATCTGGGCTGCTGCAGTGTGGCAAGATATTGCTGCCCGGGTGGAGAACCTGGTTGTAAAAGTCCGTCACGTAGATGCTCACGTACCCAAGAGTCGGGCCACTGAAGAACATCAAAATAACCAGCAGGTGGATCAGGCTGCTAAGATTGACGTGGCTCAGGTGGATCTGGACTGGCAACATAAGGGTGAATTATTTCTAGCTCGGTGGGCTCATGACACCTCAGGCCACCAAGGAAGAGATGCAACATACAGATGGGCTCGTGATCGAGGGGTGGACTTGACCATGGACACTATAGCCCAGGTTATCCATGAATGCGAAACATGCGCTGCAATCAAGCAAGCCAAGCGGTTAAAGCCTTTTTGGTATGGAGGTCGATGGCTGAAATATAAATATGGGGAGGCCTGGCAGATCGATTAGATCACACTCCCACAAACCCGCCAAGGCAAGCGCCACGTGCTTACAATGGTGGAGGCAACCACCGGATGGCTGGAAACATATCCCGTGCCCCATGCCACTGCCCGCAACACTATTCTGGGCCTTGAAAAGCAAGTCCTGTGGCGACATGGCACCCCAGAAAGAATTGAGTCAGACAACGGGACTCATTTCCGAAACAACCTCATAGACATCTGGGCCAAAGAGCACGGCATTGAGTGGGTGTATCACATCCCCTGTCATGCACCAGCCTCTGGGAAAATGGAACGATACAATGGACTGTTAAAGACTACACTGAGAGCAATGGGTGGCGGGACGTTCAAACATTGGGATACGCATTTAGCAAAGGCCACCTGGTTAGTCAACACTCGGGGATCTGCCAATCGAGCAGGCCCTGCCCAGTCAGAACTTTTACGTACTGTAGATGGGAATAAAGTCCCTGTAGTGCACATAAAAAATATGATGGGGAAGACAGTCTGGGTTATTCCTGCCTTGGGCAGAGGCAGACCCATCCGTGGGACTGCTTTTGCTCAAGGACCTGGGTGCACTTGGTGGATAATGCGGAAGGATGGGGAAGTCCGATGTGTACCTCAAGGGGATTTGATTTTGGGTGAGAATAGCCAATGATCTGAATTATGTGATGTTAAGTACTAATTATAGTTATAATAGTTATACTAATAATACACAGATATACTAATCATACTAATAATATTATATGCCATGCTAATGATACTACAATAAGAATCACCCAGACTAATGAAGAATAACTTCAGTGAAACCAAGCAAAGCACAGTGATGATGGTACCAGAACTGACTTCAACATGGAACAATCCAACACCACATACCATCTCCATTTTTCCTACCCTGAAAGATTATTATGACAGATGGAGCCTGAAGTCATGGACTAAATGAACTCACCAAACATTTTAGAGGGATGGCCCACAGATGAAGGGAATGGTATCTCTCTGTGTGTGTGTGTGTATATATATATATATATATTAAAAAAAAAAGGGGTGGTGGTTAATGAAAATGTACTGGAAAATATGAGACTTGAGCATGACGCAGATGGTATAGAATAAGGGGTGGATATTGTCCTGGTTTCGGCAGGGATAGAGTTAATTTCCTTCCTAGTAGCTGGTACAGTGTTTTGGATTTAGGATGAGAACAAAGTTGATAACGCACCGATGTTTTAGTTGTTGCTAGGTAATGCTTACACTAGCCAAGGACTTTTTAGTTTCCCATGCTCTACCCACTGAGAAGGCTGGAGGTGCACAAGAAGCTGGGAGGGGGCACAGCCAAACTGGCCAAAGGGACATTCCATAGCATGTGACGTCATGCTCAGTACGTAAATGGGGGGAAGCTGGCCGGGGGGGGGGCGCTGCTCGGGGACTGGCTGGGCATCGGTCGGCGGGTGGTGAGCAATTGTACTGTGCATCACTTGCTTTGTGTATTATTATTATTATTGTTATTATATTATTATTATTATCATAATTTTATTTCAATTATTAAACTGTTTTTATCTCAACCCACAAGTTTTTTCTCACTTGTGCTCTTCTAATTCTCTCCCCCATCCCACCAGGTGGGGGGGAGTGAGTGAGCGGCTGCGTGGTGCTCAGTTGCCGACTGAGATTAAACCATGACAGGGGGTTAACGCAGCCCCTGACGCATACGTAGATCTGACCCTCCATCTCTTCACCCCAGTGTATGAGGAACCCTCCATGATTCTGGATGGAGATGTTCAACCAGAACCTTGGTTCCCAGACTCAGGGTAAACGAACTAGAAAGAGCTCTTAAAAATCCATCCGCTACCATGGAAGCCACAGACAGTCACACAGTAGATGCCACTTTGGCCTTGCAACAGGAAAATTCTTCTTTAGCTTTGATAGTAGGACAAAATCGTCTAGTACTTGATATGCTTACCCTGCAACAAGGAGGTGTCTGTGCATTGATTCATACCACCTGTTGCACCGACGTTAACAAATATCGACAAATCTAACACAACGTCCATGCCGTTTCCAAAGATTTACAAACGTTAGATCAAATCGCAGTATCTCCTGGTGGATTTTCACTTTCTGACCTGCTTAGGTGCATACCATCCTTAAATTTGCAAAAAATATTAATGAAAAGTCTTATTATTGTAATATTCTTTATCCCATTAATAACTTTTGTTTGGATTGTGATTAAGCTTTGCTTTGCCATATGTCATAGACCCAAACGATCAAACACACCGATAGCGATTAACCTCGCTTTTGCCCCCAGCTTGGGAAAGTCCTCCTCCACCATCTCTCTGTTCACGCCCAGCCATTCCACATGCGTAGAGGCAAGAGAGGCTCGCACCCTCACTCTGCAGGGCTGTTACCCCAACCACTGCATCACGCCATTACCCATGCCATAAGGGGCGGAGTGTGGCGAGATGCTCCTGACCTCGAGTATGGCATGGGACAGTGGGAAGCGCTTATGTAGCGTGCTTGCACTGCTCACACAGCTGCACGGACCCACTCGCACACAGAAACCTGTGACCAACCACATATAACTACTTGCAGATCACCAGCCCTTTTGAGACATGTCCAGCTTTGTACGTAAAGGACGTGTCTGCGTCAACCTGCCCGTCATAGGACTGACCAGAGAAAGCGCAATCCCATAAATAAGGCGCCCCAACGCTAACTCAGGGTAGCTCTCGTTGCCTGGTCCAGGGGTGCTGCCTGGCAAAGGAGACGTCCTTATGTCATGACGGAGAACACGACAGGTCGACAATTTCCTCGACGGTTGCTCATCAGCGGGTAAGATTAATGGTTAACGGTGTTGTACCTTGCCTACACAGCAAGTGAGATTTCCCCTTCTCTCTTTCACTCACGCTTAGATTGCTTGCGCTCCACTCAGGCTTAATTATATTGACTGTCAACTTCTATTATTATAATAAGGTTGATCAGACTCGGTCAGTAGACCATTGCCGTTTTCTCGTCTGATACCCACAGAAGCCTTGTCGTGTGACAGGCATCCACCTCTGATGGAAGTTCTAAGCAATAGCCCATGTTTGGCAAAGAAAGCTGGCGAGAGAAGCACCAGGATGTACGCAAAGAGAAAGCCCGACAGAAGTTTCCTCTGCCAATCTAAAAATTGAAGGGAAAAAAGGACTCAAAAACCAGAGCGGCCTTTTCCATCACCCCGATTTAAAGCAGAGCAAGCAGCTTTTATTTTAACACTGTTGAAGAAATCCGTAATAAGGCCTCTGTCCTGGTTTCGGCAGGGATAGAGTTAATTTCCTTCCTAGTAGCTGGTACAGTGTTTTGGATTTAGGATGAGAACTAAGTTGATAACGCACCGATGTTTTAGTTGTTGCTAGGTAATGCTTACACTAGCCAAGGACTTTTCAGCTTCCCATGCTCTACCGACTGAGAAGGCTGGAGGTGCACAAGAAGCTGGGAGGGGGCACAGCCAAACTGGCCAAAGGGACATTCCATAGCATGTGACGTCATGCTCAGTACATAAACGGGGGGAAGCTGGCCGGGGGTGCCGCTGCTCGGGGACTGGCTGGGCATCGGTCGGCAGGTGGTGAGCAATTGCACGGTGCATCACTTGCTTTGTGTATTATTATTATTATCATATTATTATTATCATCATTTTATTTCAATTATTAAACTGTTTTTATCTCAACCCACGAGTTTTTCTCACTTGTGCTCTTCCAATTCTCTCCCCCATCCCACCGGGTGGGGGGGAGTGAGCGAGCGGCTGCGTGGTGCTCAGTTGCCGACTGAAATTAAACCACGACAGTCCTTTTTTTGGTGCCCAACGTGGGGCTCGAAGGGTTTGAGATAATAACAGGTTAACCGGAGTGTATTAAAGAACTTATATCTGTTAGTAGTTGTGGGTCACAATGTTGGTTTCTCTGTTCTCGATATTGATTTGTATAATCTGCATCGCGCTCTTTTTCCTGCTGTACATGTTAAAGATTGGTGTTGGGTTTTGCAGTTTGCTGTGGTCTGCAGTGAACAGTAATGTCTCGCTTGTGAGGTTTGTTTTTAGAACATTGACCTTGACGTTAGTGTGGTATGTAAACTTCGCAATGAAGCCGTTACTGTACCACGGAGACCATTTCGTGGAGACAACTAGCAATTGCAGTAACTTTTCTGAGAGTTTTTTTACGGAGGAAATACAGAATGGCAGTGTCACTACCTTCTTCTATGATGTTTCCTCCTTCATTACAGTAACTTTTCAGTATTTTGAACATCCTTGGGCAGTTAAGATACTTCTATTATTACTTCTTGGGAATACTGTTTCGGTTTTGTCTAAAGTTGGTAAGCAATTTAAGAATATCATCCAGAGATCTGCCCCAAGGCTGAATAACTATGAGTGGCAGGGTGTGTGGGACAAGATGGGCAAGTACCTAGGCCAATGGGCACCCCCAGTGTTTTGGAACTTCACCCCTGAGCAAGTGCGGAATCCTGAAAAGTTAGTAGAATACTTGGACAAAGGATGCTGTCACCCCGGCAACTCCAGAGAGATGCAGCTCATTGCAACGTGCTGGGGCCTGGCCCATGCCTACCGAGCCCTGTTCAACACCATTCAGTGCCCTCAAAGGGAAGAGAAGGTCTCTGGCTCTGACAGTAAAACGACACGCACTGCGGCCACTCAGACCCGGGCAACGCGCCCTGCGGCCACTCCAACCCCAGCGACATGCCGTGCAGCCACTCAGACGCCGGCAACAGGCCCTGCAGCCACTCCGACCCCAGCAACATGCGCTGCAGCTACTCAGATGCCAGCAACAGGCCCTGCGGCCACTCAGACCTGGGCAACACGCACCACAGCCACTCCAACCCCGGCGACAGGCACTGCAGCCACTCAGACCCCGGCGACATGCACTGAGGCCACTCAGACCCCGGCGACATGCACTGCGGCCACTCCAACCCCAGTAACATACACTGCGGCCACTCCAACCCCGGCAACAGGCCCTGCGGCCACTCAGACCCCAGCGACAGGCCCTGCGGCCACTCAGACTCCGGTGACATGCACTTGCACTGCGGCCACTCCAACCCCGGCGACAGGCCCTGCGGCCACTCAGACTCCGGTGACATGCACTTGCACAGTGGTCACTCCAACCCCGGCGACATGCACTGCGGTCACCCCAACCCCGGCAACAGGCCCTGCGGCCACTCAGACTCCGGTGACATGCACTTGCACTGTGGCCACTCGAACCCCGGCAACAGGCCCTGTGGCCACTCAGACTCCGGTGACATGCACTTGCACTGCGGCCACTCCAACCCCAGCAACACGCCCTGTGGCTGAACCAAAGAACCAGCCTGTGCCGGTATCAGTCGCCCCTGTACACAAGAAGAAATTTTGGAAGCGGAAGTCGGCTCGTTTAGTAAGGGAAGAAGAAGCTTCTTCTAAAAGGGAACCGGAGGAAGAACTGTACGACTACCCTGGAGAAGGGCCATCACGAGAACGGGAGGAGGAGAGCCGGCCGCTGATCGGGGAGGAGGAAGAGGAAGAACTCATAAACGAGGCAGTGACCACCCAATCTCTATCCCTGAGTGAGCTGCGAGATATACGAAAAGATTTCAGCCGTCGTCCAGGCGAGCATATTGTCACCTGGCTGCTCCGATGCTGGGATAATGGGGCCAGTAGCCTGGAATTAGAGGGTAGGGAAGCCAAGCAGCTGGGATCCCTTTCTAGGGAAGGGGGCATTGATAAAGCAATTGGAAAAGGGACACGAGTCCTCAGCCTTTGGAGGCGACTCTTGTCAAGCGTGAAGGAAAGGTATCCCTTTAAGGAAGATGTCATATGTCGCCCAAGCAAATGGGCCACCATGGAGAAGGGTATCCAGTCTCTGAGAGAATTAGCTGTGCTGGAGGTGACCTGAACAATGAACAACTATCCAAAGATCCAGACGAAGTCAAGTGCACATGACCCATGTGGTGGAAGTTTATAAGGAGCTCACCATCGTCATACGCCAATTCATTGGCAGTGATAACCTGGAAAGATGGAGAGGAACAAACAGTGGATGAATTGGCTGGTCAACTCCGGCAATACGAGGAAAGTCTTTCTTCCTCCATCGTCTCGGCTGTGGAGAAACTGTCTGAAAAACTGTCCCGGGAGATCCAGCAACTCAGAGAGGATAGGTCCTACTCCTCACCTGTACGGACCAGAATCTCGGCTATTAGAAGTAAGCGTTCTTTTGCTCAAGAGAGAGAATATAAAGGGTACACACCACGGGGCACCCTATGGTTTTATCTGCGTGACCACGGAGAGGACATGAGGAAGTGGGATGGGAAACCTACTGCAGCCCTAGGGGCACGGGTACGCGAATTGCAAGGGAAAACAATCACAGAAAGAGGTTCTTCCAGGAAAATTGCTGCTCCAGTTTCCAGCGGGCAGTTCCCCAGAGAGAGTAGAAGGGCTGATCTTACTCTTGATCTTAATGAAGAAACTTCTGACTCGTACATACAAGAAATGAGAAATGAGTACTGTGATGAGGATTAGAGGGGCCCTGCCTCCAGCCAGGGGGAGGAAAGGGACAACCGGGTTTACTGGACTGTGTGGATTCGGTGGCCTGGCACATCAGACCCACAGAAGTATAAGGCTCTGGTAGACACCGGTGCACAGTGCACCCTAATGCCATCAAGATATATAGGGGCAGAACCCATCTGTATTTCTGGGGTGACGGGGGGATCCCAACAGCTAACTGTATTGGAAGCCGAAGTGAGTCTAACTGGGAATGGGTGGCAGAAGCACCCCATTGTGACTGGCCCAGATGCTCCGTGCATCCTTGGCATAGACTACCTCAGGAGAGGGTATTTCAAGGATCCAAAAGGGTACCGGTGGGCTTTTGGTATAGCTGCCTTGGAGATGGAGGAAATTAAACAGCTATCCACCTTGCCTGGTCTCTCGGAGGACCCCTCTGTTGTGGGGTTGCTGAAGGTCGAAGACCAACAAGTGCCAATCGCTACCACCACAGTGCACCGGCGGCAATATCGCACCAACCGAGACTCCCTGATTCCCATTCATGAGCTGATTCGTCGACTGGAGAGCCAAGGAGTGATCAGCAAGACCCGCTCACCCTTTAACAGTCCCATATGGCCAGTGCGGAAGTCTAATGGAGAGTGGAGACTAACAGTAGACTATCGTGGCCTAAATGAAGTCACGCCACCGCTGAGTGCTGTTGTGCCAGACAGGCTAGAACTTCAATACAAATTGGAATCAAAGGCAGCCAAGTGGTATGCCACAGTTGATATTGCCAATGCGTTTTTCTCAATCCCTTTGGCAGCGGAGTGCAGGCCACAGTTTCCCTTCACTTGGAGGGGCGTTCAGTACACCTGGAACCGACTGCCCCAGGGGTGGAAACACAGCCCTACCATTTGCCATGGACTAATCCAGACTGCACTAGAACAGGGTGGAGCTCCAGAACACCTGCAATACATTGATGATATCATCGTGTGGGGCAACACAGCAGGAGAAGTTTTTGAAAAAGGGAAGGAAATAGTCCAAATCCTGCTGAAGGCCGGTTTTGCCATAAAACAAAGTAAGGTCAAGGGACCTGCACAGGAGATCCAATTTTTAGGAATAAAATGGCAAGATGGACATCATCAGATCCCAATGGATGTGATCAACAAAAGAACAGCCATGTCTCCACCAACTAGCGAAAAGGAAACACAAGCTTTCTTGGGCGTCGTGGGTTTTTGGAGAATGCACATTCCAAATTACAGTCTGATTGTAAACCCTCTCTATCAAGTGACCCGGAAGAAGAACGATTTCAAATGGGGCCCTGAGCAACGACAAGCCTTTGAACAAATTAAACGGGAGATAGTTCATGCAGTAGCCCTGGGGCCAGTCCGGGCAGGGCAAGAGGTAAAAAATGTGCTCTATACCGCAGCCGGGGAGAATGGCCCTACCTGGAGCCTCTGGCAGAAAGCACCAGGGGAGACTTGAGGTCGACCCCTAGGGTTTTGGAGTCGGGGATACAGAGGATCCGAGGCCCGCTATACTCCAACTGAAAAAGAGATATTAGCAGCATATGAAGGGGTTCGAGCTGCTTCAGAAGTGATCGGCACTGAAGCACAGCTCCTCCTGGCACCCCGACTGCCAGTGCTGGGCTGGATGTTCAGAGGGAGGGTCCCCTGTACACATCATGCAACTGATGCTACATGGAGTAAGTGGGTCGCACTGATCACATAACGGGCTCGAATAGGAAACCCCAGTCGCCCAGGAATCCTGGAAGTGATCATGGATTGGCCAGAGGGCAAAGATTTTGGAATATTGCCAGAGGAGGAGGTGACGCGTGCTGAAGAGGCCCCAATGCATAATGAACTACCAGAAAATGAGAAGCAATATGCCCTGTTCACTGATGGGTCCTGTCGTCTTGTGGGAAAGCATCGGAGGTGGAAAGCTGCTGTATGGAGTCCTATGCGACAAGTTGTAGAAACTGCTGAAGGAGAAGGTGAATCGAGCCAATTTGCAGAAGTAAAGGCCATCCAGCTGGCTTTAGACATTGCTGACCAAGAAAAGTGGCCAGTGCTCTATCTCTGTACTGACTCATGGATGGTGGCAAATGCCCTGTGGGGGTGGTTGCAGCAATGGAAGCAGAGCAACTGGCAGCGCAGAGGCAAACCCATCTGGGCTGCTGCATTGTGGCAAGATATTGCTGCCCGGGTGGAGAACCTGGTTGTAAAAGTCCGTCACGTAGATGCTCACGTACCCAAGAGTCGGGCCACTGAAGAACATCAAAATAACCAGCAGGTGGATCAGGCTGCTAAGATTGAAGTGGCTCAGGTGGATCTGGACTGGCAACATAAGGGTGAATTATTTCTAGCTCGGTGGGCTCATGACACCTCAGGCCACCAAGGAAGAGATGCAACATACAGATGGGCTCGTGATCGAGGGGTGGACTTGACCATGGACACTATAGCCCAGGTTATCCATGAATGCGAAACATGCGCTGCAATCAAGCAAGCCAAGCGGTTAAAGCCTTTTTGGTATGGAGGTCGATGGCTGAAATATAAATATGGGGAGGCCTGGCAGATCGATTAGATCACACTCCCACAAACCCGCCAAGGCAAGCGCCACGTGCTTACAATGGTGGAGGCAACCACCGGATGGCTGGAAACATATCCCGTGCCCCATGCCACTGCCCGCAACACTATTCTGGGCCTTGAAAAGCAAGTCCTGTGGCGACATGGCACCCCAGAAAGAATTGAGTCAGACAACGGGACTCATTTCCGAAACAACCTCATAGACATCTGGGCCAAAGAGCACGGCATTGAGTGGGTGTATCACATCCCCTGTCATGCACCAGCCTCTGGGAAAATGGAACGATACAATGGACTGTTAAAGACTACACTGAGAGCAATGGGTGGCGGGACGTTCAAACATTGGGATACGCATTTAGCAAAGGCCACCTGGTTAGTCAACACTCGGGGATCTGCCAATCGAGCAGGCCCTGCCCAGTCAGAACTTTTACGTACTGTAGATGGGAATAAAGTCCCTGTAGTGCACATAAAAAATATGATGGGGAAGACAGTCTGGGTTATTCCTGCCTCGGGCAGAGGCAGACCCATCCGTGGGACTGCTTTTGCTCAAGGACCTGGGTGCACTTGGTGGATAATGCGGAAGGATGGGGAAGTCCGATGTGTACCTCAAGGGGATTTGATTTTGGGTGAGAATAGCCAATGATCTGAATTATGTGATGTTAAGTACTAATTATAGTTATAATAGTTATACTAATAATACACAGATATACTAATCATACTAATAATATTATATGCCATGCTAATGATACTACAATAAGAATCACCCAGACTAATGAAGAATAACTTCAGTGAAACCAAGCAAAGCACAGTGATGATGGTACCAGAACTGACTTCAACATGGAACAATCCAACACCACATACCATCTCCATTTTTCCTACCCTGAAAGATTATTATGACAGATGGAGCCTGAAGTCATGGACTAAATGAACTCACCAAACATTTTAGAGGGATGGCCCACAGATGAAGGGAATGGTATCTCTGTGTGTGTGTGTGTGTATATATATATATATATATATTAAAAAAAAAAGGGGTGGTGATTAATGAAAATGTACTGGAAAATATGAGACTTGAGCATGACGCAGATGGTATAGAATAAGGGGTGGATATTGTCCTGGTTTCGGCAGGGATAGAGTTAATTTCCTTCCTAGTAGCTGGTACAGTGTTTTGGATTTAGGATGAGAACAAAGTTGATAACGCACCGATGTTTTAGTTGTTGCTAGGTAATGCTTACACTAGCCAAGGACTTTTTAGTTTCCCATGCTCTACCCACTGAGAAGGCTGGAGGTGCACAAGAAGCTGGGAGGGGGCACAGCCAAACTGGCCAAAGGGACATTCCATAGCATGTGACGTCATGCTCAGTACGTAAATGGGGGGAAGCTGGCCGGGGGGGGGGGGCGCTGCTCGGGGACTGGCTGGGCATCGGTCGGCGGGTGGTGAGCAATTGTACTGTGCATCACTTGCTTTGTGTATTATTATTATTATTGTTATTATATTATTATTATTATCATCATTTTATTTCAATTATTAAACTGTTTTTATCTCAACCCACGAGTTTTTCTCACTTGTGCTCTTCCAATTCTCTCCCCCATCCCACCGGGGGCGGGGAGGAGTGAGCGAGCGGCTGCGTGGTGCTCAGTTGCCGACTGAGGTTAAACCACGACACCTAGGAGGAATCCTGGGGAGCTGCCAGGCATGCACCTGCCTCCAACATGGACAAAACAAGGACATTAGCAACCTAGGAGGAGTTTGGGGCTACTACCCACCACTTCAGCTCTGTCCAGATGAAGCCACAACACTCCTGGAGATGCCCGAGAGGAGTCCCAGGGAGATATTGGGCACTGACCTGCCTTCAATATGAAGAAAGCTCTTCCAGTAACGAACTAGGAGGACTCTGGGGCTGCTCCTGAGACTTCAGCTATATCCAGGGAAGGCCAAGACAATCCTGAACATGCCTGGGAGAATTCCCGGGGAGCTACAGAGCATAGACCTTCCCCCAAAATAGACTACGCTCTTTGCATAGCTACCTTCAAAGAGTCTGGGGCTGCTTGCTACTGGGAATTCACCTGTCTCCAGAGGAAGCCAAAAGACTCCTGGAGATGCCTGGGAGGAGTCCCGGGGTGCTTCTGGGAATGGACCTGCCTCCAACATGAACAAGACTCTTCAGGTAACTACCTAGCTCAAAGCTGCGTCTGTTACCGAGGTCTTCAGCTGTCTCCAGGCAAAGTCAAAACACTCCAAAGCTGCCTGGGAGGAGCCCCAGAGAGCTACAGGCCATGGAACTGCCTCCAACATGCACAAAACTCTTTGCTTAGCTTCCTTGTGGGAATCTGGGGCTGCTACCTTCAAAATTCAGCTGTCTGCAGGGGAGGCTAAAACATTCTTGAGCTGTTTGGCAGTCCCGGGAAAGCTTCCGGCCATAGACCTGCCTTCAAGTTTAAGAAAACTCTTCAACTAACAACCTTGCAGGGTCTGCGTCTGCTACCTGCGACATTCAGGTGTCCCAAGGGGAGGCCAACACACTCCTGGAATGACTGGGAGAATTCCCAGGGACCTACCAGGCATGGACCTGCACCCAGCTTACATAAAGCTCCTCAGGTAGCTACTATAGAATAGTCTGGGGCTGCTACCTGGGAATTCAGCTCTCTCCAGAGAAACCAATATGCTCCTGGGGACGTCTGAGAGGAGTCCTGGGGAGCTACTGGGCATGGACCTGCCTCCAGCATACACAAAACACCTGGGGTAAGTACTTGGAAAGGTCTGGGGTGGCTACCTGCGAGATTCAGATGTCTCCCCGGGGGGTCAAAACATTCTGGAGACTCCCTTGGAGGATCCCTGAGGAGCTACCGGGCATGGACCTGCCTCCAAGACAAAGAAAACTCTTCAACTAACTAACTAACTAACCCGGAAAACTGTGGTGATGCTACCTGGGACTTTAGGTGTCTGTAAAGGAAAAGTCCTGAAGCAAAACCAGGAATGGACCCGCTGCCAACATAGACAATGCTCTTTGGGTAGCTACCTTAGAAGATTCTGGGGCTGCTGCCTGGGAATTCGCTCGTCTCCGGAGGAAACCCAAAGAGTCCGGGAACTTCCTGGGAGGAGTTCCAGAGTGCTGTTGGGCACGGACCTGCCTCCAACATACACCAAATTCTTCGCCTCTCTCCCCTGGTGGAGTCTGGGGCTGCTACCCAGGACTTCAGCTCCCTCCAGAGCCGGACAAAACACTTTGGCAGATGCCTGTACAGGGCATGGATCTGCTTCCCATTTCTATCAGCAGTCAGTGACAGAGTATCTATCAGTAGTATGGCAGCAGTCAATAACAGCAGCAATCAATCGTATAGCAACAACCAATCTTTTCGCAATAATCAACAGAACAGCAACAACCAAGTAGGTGTATACTACTGCAGGTTACTGCAAACTTATCATTAGGCAGGGAACTTATCCTCAAAACAGCAGCAGATATCCTGATGATAGATTACTTATATGGATATATAATACTGGTATAAAGTGAATCAGAAAGATTTCAGAAAGGGCCAAAGCATCCCAGCGGGGAGGACAAACCGATCCCAGAGGGGACCCAGCCATCCCACAGGTGGGCGGATAAACCTAACCGACTCCAAAAGTGAGCCCAAAGGGGACCAACAAAGTAACCGAGTCTCACTTCAGAGATGACCCGGAGGCGTCTGGATTCTCGGTACCTGGCTGTGCTGCAAAGCGACCAGCTGCATGTTTCAAGGACGATTCTGGTCGCCACACTCACAGCTCCTGGGCTCGCAGGAACGTTCTTCTGCTCAGTCATTTCCCCTTCTAACCAGCCGCCTTTGTGGCTGCTCACACCTGCCCGTTCCTGCCCCATCAGCTCCTCCGACACCAGTGACCTCACAAGCACCTGCACAGCAGAAGCGTCCTCACTTCCAACACCCCGGCTTTGTCCCCTCCATCTCCATCTCTGCCTCCCATCTCCCCGTGCTCTCCTCGCTCCCAGGCACCTTTCCCACCCTCTCCACGACCTCCCAATCCCTCTGCCTGTCTCTGTGTTTGTGTGGCAGATGTTACCTGGGAAGCATTCTCCCAGCCAGGTCGCCTGCATCTCTTTCTCTTCTCCCTCTGCTCTCATCGTGACTGTGCCAGCTCTCTGATGCACTTTTCATCTCAAAGGGCTGCCTCCCTTCTGCTGTTAAATCCTGTTCCTGCAAAAGAAGTGACAATCAGTCAGTGCCCCCTCTGTGGCACCTTACCTGCATCTTCCTGAGCTGGACAGCTGGTGGGAACTGTCACCGTCAGCCCCGGCTGTGCTTGAAGACTTCTCCTGGCACAGGCACAGCTCTGGTGTGCTTGGTGAGTACCATGCTTCCCAAAGGAGAACAGCAACACTCAACGTTACTCCTGGGCAGTGTCCAGCTGGGAAGAGCTCATGTGAAGGCAGGTTGGCAGCAGACCCTGAGGCCGTGCCAGGGGTGGCCACATCTGGCTCCTTCCAGCAGGACTTTGGAAAGCCCGTTCCCAGCTGTGAGCGCCAGGCCAAGGGCACGGGGCAGAAACAGCCCCCACCCCCGAGGGCCCCAGCCCCCAGCTGGCCTCTGCCCCCAAACCGCTACAACTTCCAAACAGGCTCTCCCTCTAACTGAATTATCGTCAGGTTTGAGAAAAGAACCATATGCTTCCAGATTCAGTAGTCTAAGACTGTCAGAGCGCGATTTGGGCTTCAATTCCAGAGCAACAGAATTTCCGTTACAGAATCTCAGCCACCCCCTCCATGATCGTCGTCACTGACCCACAAAAGCTGTGTTGTAAAAAATCTAACAGCTAATTAAAATTATCCTCTCCTCCCCAAATCTTTGTTTCCCTCATACCCTCCGACTACCGTGGTAATATTCATACTGTTCTTCTGCAGTTACCACCCATTTGAAACCCCTCCAAAGCATCATTCCCTGACGTGACTGACAGCACTGTGGATAAGGGAGAACCATCACTAACCACGCACCCACCCCATAGTCCTTTTGCCTCTGCGACCCCGCACGTCTACACGGACATCTCTGCCTGAAAGGAGATGACCGGCCTGAAAAAAGTATCTTAGGTTGTCTTGGCTCTAGTGAAAGCAAAGAATTTAGAATAATGATATAAGCCAGTTTCAAGAGAAAGCAGGATAGCAGAAGAGGCAGAAAAGGTGATGTGTCTCACCCACCTCTAATTTCAGAGGAAGTTTCAAGGTTTTTTCTTTTTTTTTTAAATCACAAGTGAAAAAACACACACCTGCTGTTTAAGGAGAAATTAAAACTACAATGGTAAGACTATTGAGTCTGTGTACGTATACCCCATGTAACTCATGCTGCATTCAGAAAGCAGTGCTACCCTTTTGGGGAAAACAAAAAAAAAAAAAAGAAAGAAGAGAGAAAGGTAGTTCTTTCCAAGGAGTAAAATGTAATCAGTTTAGTGATTACATGTAGTGATTACATGGGGTATACTATTGAGTCTGTACTCCTTTCCAGGACACATTGGTCATTTTTTTTACATCTCAGTGGAGAGCATATCACTCAGTTCTGATATGGGAATAGCAAAACGTCCTCTGTAAATCTTTGAAAAGAACAGTACGTTGAAGGAAAGGTGTTCATATAAACTGTACATGACACGTTTCTGCTCTCAAAGATTATAATGCTTTTGAGGATCGTCGCCATCTTCATCTTCTTTGCCAAGACTTTCTTCTGGTGACACTATAACTACCGTGCCTCAATGGAACATTAAACTGTTCAAGTGCTCATGCAAATTATACGAAATCCAAAATGCCCTACACGGATGCCTCCAGGTTTTGCTAGTACCATCACGTTAATGAGACAGTAGGTGCTGCCAAACCTGCAACCTGCAAAACCTGCAGACTAATTTATGCAAGACACCTTCCAGAAATTACAATCAGCACAGGGGAGCACGTGCATTGATCTTGTTCTGTCCTTGCCAAAACTGCTGGGTGACCTGTCGTCAGCCTCAGTGACTCACAGCAGGCAAGACTCTCATCTGGCTTAGCTCAGACGCAGCTCCTAGGAAAAGAGCTATTTCAGAAAGTCAGGTCTTGCTCTTTTGGGAAAGCACTTCAAGGAAATGTGCTTAATACTCTGGAGGGGTACGACTAAGCATGGTAATCTCGCTCCATGTTTCAGCTCTGCCACAGGTTACATGAGCCATAATGGGCAAGTCACAGGTTTGAACCTCCTCACTGAGAAAACGAGATCAAATGCATACAGTTTATGCCACTAGCTTCTGTAAAGTAGCTTGAAGTTTTTTCAGGAAAGATGGTAAAAATGCAAAAAACAGAGTATCATTATCTAGCAGGTTCTTAATAATACCCTCTCATGTCTGTAGCTGCACACCAGGTAAGGAATGTACATGCTCTGTTCACCTACCTGCTCACTAAAACTGATTACATTTTACTCCTTGGAAAGAACTACCTTTCTCTCTTCTTTCTTTTTTTTTTTGTTTTCCCCAAAAGGGTAGCACTGCTTTCTGAATGCAGCATGAGTTACATGGGGTATACGTGGGGTATACGTAGAGTATACACGGGAGAACGGAGAAACGAGTCTGTGACCGCCACCATCCCTGTTCCATGGAACTCCAGCACTCCTATCCCAAAGACATTAATTTCTCTGCTGTTCTGCTCCTCCCATCCTTCCACTTGTGCCACCGATCTCCTTCACACCAACACTGACACACTTTTCTCTCTTCTTTCTGGAATACTTTTCATTATACCGGTATATTTTAGCTTTTTGCTCCTTGAAAATTCCAGAGATTTCACTTTGTTCCTGAATGAATTGCCCCGTACTCCTATTTCCCATTCAACGTGCTGTTTAGAATTGCTTCCTACAAGTCTCTCCTGCCCAGCTCCCTGAGATCCACACACGTGAACCAAGCCATCCAGTTCGTCCCTCCAGGCTGCCCATGCCTTGTATTAAAGCTGCTCTTACCAAGATCGTCAGTTAATATTCTCCTCACCAGATCTTTACCAGCCATGTGCCTTTGGCACGTTTGACCGTGGGGGGTTTTTTGACGATGCCTTGCCCGACCATGTTTCTTCAGTCAGCCTCTCCCTGGATCCCTCCAGGGACTCCAGATGTCCTCTTGCTCTCCTACGGGGAGTCCTGGTCGCCAAGGGGGGCAGTTGGGAGCCCCAGGCCGGGTCTGAACTAAGAACTGCAAGCAGGCATCGTGCGAGCAGTCTGAAAACACACACCAGGGTGAGTCGGTCTGAGTGCAGGAGGAGTTTCTTCTCCATTCTGCGCTCACACGCTGATCACCTGCTCCTGAAGCAGAAGGTGCTTCTGCAGGAGAACAAAGTGTCTGCACCTCATGGTCTTCCCATCACAGACACAGGGATAACCCTGAGCTGTAACACTCAAGACGTGCCACCAACACGCCAGATCCTGCACACGCAGGAGGAGTCAGCGTGTGTGATGTGGGTCCTGGGCGGGGGAAGGGGAAGGCTGTTGAAGGCAGCACCTTGTCCACGGTAGGCTGTGTGACCGCCCGTGTCAGTGTCCTGTGTGTGTCCTGTGCGTGCGTGTGTCTCGCGGACACGAGCTCCGCTTTGCTGCTGACTGAACCTGCAACGGGGAAAGCGGCAGCTGCGTCCCTCAGCTGGGGCAGAGACCCCCGGTCCCCGGGCAGTGGGCTGGGCTCCAGCGGCCGGGCAGGGGGGTCCCGGGATGGGGCTGCTGGAGGAGGCAGCTGCTACCAACATCCCTTAACAGCTTCACGGTTGGCAGGATCTGGCCAAGCCGTGAGCATTCCCAAGATGAGGTGCCTATAATCCTTATGCAATGGGGGACTGATCCCTTGATAATGTGCCCACAGGGATAAATTTGTAACCCAGCTCCCAGAGCATTATGTGGGCACCCAAACAGGAGCTGTGCTAGGAAATCCTGGGTTAATAGGAACAATTGGACTGGGAAAAAAAGATGTTCACAAAACATTAGAAGGCGTAAATGGCTCGGCTGCAGGCATAGTGACCAAGTTTGTCCTTTGGGGGATGAAAAGAGAGGCTCACCAGAGCATGCACAAGACCTCCGGCAAGTAACACATCACTCCCAGCTATCAAATCGATAGTGGTACTGGCTGTAAAGCAGGAGGAAACCTGAGCGCATCAGGCTACAGGCTGAGCTCTGTACAATCTGAATTTTCAAGTTTGTGAAGAATCAAGTACAAATGCACAGCTGCAGAGAGCAGCCTCAACTTAGAGAGGTTTAAACCTGATGGAGTCGAGTAGTAGAAGTGAGTATTACAGGGGAAATCGGTGAATTATAGGGCAATGAACATCACCTAACTGAAAATAATGTACTTAATGGAAATGGAAATCCCTTGTGGCTCCTGTCATTAGACAAACACATACCATCCTGCAAGAGGACAGGACAACCCAGGGTCAGCCAGTACGACTGCCAGTGGCACGAGAGGTCCTTTTTCCCTTGTCTCCTTCCACGTGATGCTGATCAAGCTCCAGGCACCTGCAGCCACGTTTGGAGTCCACCATTCGCGGGACACAGCTCCCCTGATACTGGATGCCTGATACACGTTTCATAAAACAACGCACCCCCCCGAGATTTTGTTTGTTCACCCTGAGCCGTGAGGAGGGAGTGCATGTGGGTGAGGTGGATCTGCTTTCTCTATTTAATTTTTATGCCTCAGTAAAAACACTGCAAGATTCGGACTAGAGGAGAGCACTGAAATCAAAAGGGTACGTGAGGCAGACAGCTCTCACTGCACATTTTCACCTGATTGCCTTTGTCGTGGTTTAACCTCAGTCGGCAACTGAGCACCACGCAGCCGCTTGCTCACTCCCCCGCCCCCAGTGGGATGGGGGAGAGAATTGGAAGAGCACAAGTGAGAAAAACTCGTGGGTTGAGATAAAAACAGTTTAATAATTGAAATAAAATGATAATAATAATAATAATATAATAACAATAATAATAATAATACACAAAGCAAGTGATGCACAGTGCAATTGCTCACCACCTGCCGACCGATGCCCAGCCAGTCCCCGAGCAGCGGCCCCGCCCCCCCCTGGCCAGCTTTCCCCAGTTTACGTACTGAGCATGACGTCACATGGTATGGAATGTCCCTTTGGCCAGTTTGGCTGCGCCCCGCTCCCAGCTTCTTGTGCACCTCCAGCCTTCTTAGTCGGTAGAGCATGGGAAGCTGAAAAGTCCTTGGCTAGTGTAAGCATTACCTAGCAACAACTAAAACATCGGTGCGTTATCAACTTTGTTCTCATCCTAAATCCAAAACACTGCACCAGCTACTAGGAAGGAAATTAACTCTATCCCTGCCGAAACCAAGACACCTTAAACAAAACAGGCTTGGCATCCTGATTGCTCACTTTGCCCTGGAATAGTCCCACTCCTCGTCTGAAAGCTACTGCGCGTCTGGCTGAGGACAGATACAACCCACACAGAGAGCAATCAGAGCTAAAACCTGCACTTCCCTTGGTAACGTTTCCTTGGAAAACTTCTTTGCTTGGCTGTTTTAAAACCTGTAACTGCAAGAACCAGGAAGAAAAAAATCCCTGACAAGTTGACGGGACCTTCCTGGCTGTGGTAAAACCATCCACCCTTGGTACCCCCATTTCCCAAAAGCCGGCAGCACAGCTTGGGTGGGCAGAAAGGCTCGTATCAGACCTCGGGGCCGAGAGAGGAGCACAAGCATCGGCCAAGGGAGCTGCATCCAACCAGGAGCACTCCCCACTGGCTTCTCTGGCAACAGAGCCCCCGTGCGTGCTCTCACCAGGAGGGAGAAACAACCTCCATGTCTGGAAATCCCTATTTATGAAAGATTGTCAACAGTGATGGGGCTGTCCACGAGCAGGAGAACCACGTGAAGACCTGGCGACAGCAAAGACCCCTGGTCTGACCCCACCAGAGCATGCCTGCTCCAAAGCTGGGCAGCCTCCTGCCAGAGAGGAGGCACCTCTGCCAATTTCACTCTGCCTTCCAAGACCAAGCCAAGCTTTGACACAAGGGCTTTGGTCCCCCTGTCTCCCAAGCAAAGCTAGAAACGGCGTTATCACCACCGAGCTCCCATGCACATAAAGGAAACCTGTCAGGAAACAGTTGCGTCCTGCTGCGTAGGCTTTGAACTAGCCCTGGTGAAACAGGTAACCAGCAGATGGTCACTAGAGGACATTTGCGCTGCAAGGGTATGCATCTCCCAGAGGTCACTTACCTGGAGGGAGGCCGGTTTTGACGGCCCTGTGCTGGAAGGACGTGGACTGCACAGGCAGGCATTTATAGATGTGACTGTTGGACTTCTCAGGGAAGTAATCACCTAGGGCAGAGGACAACAGCACAAAAGCAGTGAAGTTCTGGCCTTTTACTCAAGCCAAGGAGGCAACTTCACCAGGAGGTGCTCTCCCTAACAGCTGCAGAACAGCCTGAAAACATCTACAGCTCGTTCAAGGGGTGAGCTGAGTCTTTTGTACCCCACTTTTGCAGGGAAACATGAAAGCCTGCTTGTCTTGTCTGAACAAAGGGCTGGAGAAATGTCACTCACTTGGTCCAGGCATGATCTTGGTGTTTCTCTTGGGAACTCCACAGATGGCATAGGCTGGAGCCACATACTTCCCATTCCCGGTCATGGAGGGCTCCACACAATAATGAGGACCTGGAGAGCAGCTGTCTTCTGCAGGAGGTTTTGCCCCTTTACGTGCGTAAGCGGGGGCTTTGGCTTTGGTGGGATTGTGGTTCAGGTAACCCAGGAAGAACAGCATATGAAAGGACACCTGCAGGCAGCTGTATTTCAAAGCTCCTTTGTAACTGGGGGAGACTGAGCTGCCCAGCTCATGAAATTCCCTTCCTGGGGGACTTTTTCCTCCAAGAGTAATAAAGGCAAGCTGTACAGTGCCTTGTAGTGCCCAAGAGCAAATCTCTAAGCACAAATGGTTGTGCAACTGCACTGCTAAGTAATCTTAAAAAGAAACTGGACCTCCTGCCAGCCTGGTTCCAGTCATAGCCATGGAGAAAGGGAAAAAAACCCAAAACCAACGTAGGCACTTGCTAATTACTTGTAACATCACTGCTATTCTGTCATTATGAAGTATTTTAGCCCTATAAGCAGCTGGTAAGCTAACTTGAAGCACGTGTAAAGAACTCTTGTGTGATTTTTTGCTTTCCCGGGAGCCCAGGTGGGAGGATCACCAGCAAATGCTGCACAGTCACGTGCTTTTACTGGTGAGAAAAGCGGCCCTCTCCCAGCCATGGCAAAGCAGAGCTTTATAAGGAAAAAGGGGGCAGGGAGGGGTGGGGTAAAGGGAAACGGGTTCGTAGCTGATTTTACCACGGGTGTCCTCAATGTGCCGCACACCCCTCCGATCCTCGTTTTACCTGTTGTCCCTGGGACTGAGTATTTGGGTGAAATACTCAGGAGAAGGGAGAATTGGCCTGAAAGAGGTAGCGGCAAGAGAGCTTAAAGGAGAAGCCCTGAATCAGCAGGAAGTGGTGCTTCGCTTGCAGAGAAGGTTGTGAAATATCTCAGGAGAAACATGAGCAGCAGCTACAAGCAGTTTGCGATTAAGGAGAACAGGCCAGGAGTCAAAATGAAAATGCCTGAACGGCATTAAGCTGAAAATTGTTTGCCACTCTGGCAGAGTTTCACGTGCGTGCCATCCCATGCTGTAAAAATAATGTGCCTTTTGGGGAAAAGGAGGAAAAAAACCCACCAAACCTAAACCAAGAAGGTCTTTTTCTTTTCAGACCAAACCTCCGCTTCCTGCCACACAAACCTTTCACTTGTGCTCTGCTTTTCCCTGTCGAAAACCTTCGCTTATTCGTTTCTCCTACCCCCCTGCAACAACCACCTCTCCAGGACTAAAGCATCCCTCCTCTCCTTTTACAGTCTCCCTCCCCTCCACCAAGCCTTGGCTAATCACAGGCGGGATGTTTCCTTTGGCCTTGCCCGCCTATCTGTTAGGAACTCCTTTGTCCTGGACCGACCCGGGTCTGCATCTGCAAATGGCCCGTGCTGTCCTTTGCTCCAGCCGTACCAAGCCGCTAGCAAAGTCCTACCCTAACTGGAGGAGGAGCCTTTTTTCCAAGGCTGGGGAAGACTGTGCAGTGCAGGTGAGTAGGAAAGGAGGCAGCGAGGACTTTCTCTGGTTCTTGTTTCTGCTCCTCTGGGAAGATGGGGCACTTCCCAACTCGGGCCTGACCTGGGCTGCAAAGGGAAGGGCCTGGGGGCAGCCTGGACTTGGATGATTTGTGACGGCAAACCAAACATTTCCACTTGAGCACGCGAACTACAACATCACAATCCCAAGGGGCTCAAGTCTGTAAGACTCGGAAAGTCTTAGTTGAGAAAATAACGAGTCCAAATGAACAGGATGCCCACGCTCTGAGCACAGCACTACGCTATAAGCTTTACTGACTGAACCTCTACTTTTCTACACAAATGCTAGTGATCTCCATAGAGAGGGAAAGGTGGTTTAGCTAGTTCTCCTCCAAAGCCCTTACACTGGTAAATCCAAAGGAACAACAGGGCCCTTCTGCAGGTCGCCACAGCAAGCAGAAAGGCAATCGTTTGTTAAATCCATCTGGAGAACCATTCCAGCAGAAAACTGAATCCTTACCCGACTGTTGGCAGAACTCCCCACATCTCCCGGCCGGGGGGACGTCAGCAACATAGCCGCACCTTTCACGTTTGGGGTCCACCACAATGATGGTTTCCATTCTGTCACATCCTCTGAGCTAAAGCTGCCGGCAGGAGCTGGCTCATCCTGGGACTCGGTACCGCTCAGGCACGCGACCTGCAGTCCGGAAGTACCCCTGAAAAGACCTCAACGGCCTGCATTAACACACCGGCACGCACTTGAGATGTAAACACTGACAAGTCATCTATTTGCATCACATACAGAGGACCCAGTTTAGCAAATTGAGCCTTACTTCTGCTGAAACTTTCCTTACAGGCAGCTCATTTTCTGCGTTCGTAAACCGTAGTAAAGGCCTGTTCTAGCGCAAATGCTCAAAACCTGCCTATGGTGAAGAAGCCGTTTAGACAAGCCCCAGTTTTCTTTCCTCACTGCTGCCTTGCTTCCCAGAAATCAGTCAATACCAAAAGCTCTTTTCCTGCTAGTTTTGCTACAGCTTCATTACCTTTAGAGACAACACTTCTTACCTCTGCTACTCCAATACAGCCTCACAGCCCAGCAAAATCATACTGCAGGTAGGAAACCTTCACCATACAAAGACAGGCACGCTACAGCACTACATTACTCTCAAAAAACAGGCTCTTTCAAACACTCTTCCTTTCGCCTACCACAGTTCAGACAGTGTTAGAAAACAAGAGCAAAAAAGCAGGGTTCTCTCACATTTGTCAGAGCCCATTATAACAGCCATTCAACGTTAAGTCCAGCTCCAGTCTGAACCCCACAATAAGAAATGCCGTCTCAAAAATCCCAGGAAAAGGAAGAGCTGTGAAACAGCAAGACCAGAGAACGTTCATGAAAGCCCCATCATGCAAGTACACATCCCTGCTCACAGACCAGCTGCCCCACTCCCTAAGTGAGTGATGTTCTCAGCTGATTTGCAGCTCGGGGTCTCTTGTTCTTTAGCGCCGAGCACGTAGGTTGGAATTGGAGCTGGGAAGAAAACCATATGCAGTCAGCCTGGCTTCATTCAAGTCCAGATAAGTTCAAGTTCACATTTACCAGGAATCACAGCAGGTCCCATCCATCCCCGCAGACCCCCGCAACACTCCTGTGCAGCCTCCCGAGGAGCAGTAAGCGCAGAACAAGAAACCTTCCTTCAAAATAAGGCCCACAGCCTGCTCTTTCAACAAGAGGCATTGAGCACCAGCTGAGGATAACGTCTCCTGTAACTACACTGAGCACCACCGTCTCCATAAGGAGACCAGCTCCTAAATGATCCCTAGTCCTAAAAACACTATCTTCCCTAGGGCAATGCTAAGGAAATACCAGAGCACAGGGACACCTGGTCATTCAGTTAAGCCAATGGGGAGAAGGACAGAGGACTAGAAAGAGAAAAATATGACGAGGGAGAAGACTGAGGAGCCGAGAAAGAAAGGTCCAGGGATAAGGCAAGAGAGACGGACAGATCGAGAGAAACAGGGACGAGGAGACCTGCAGAGAGATGGAGGAAGAAAAAGCAGGGACCAGGAGCAGGACAGAGAGGTGGGGACGGAAGGAGAGGAAGAAGGAAAGACAGGGACAGGGAAAGGAACATACAGATGGAGAGAGAAGAAGGACAGGGAAGAGAACAAAGGGACTGAGAAATAAAGCGAGGGTCAGATCCTGACGAAGAGACCATGAAGGGGGAAGAAAACCAGCAATGGGCTGGAGGACAGAGACAGAGGAAGAGGAAAAGAGGGCTGAGAAGCACGAAGGAGGACGAGAGGACAAATAAAAGGGAGAGCCAGCTGGACGGAGGGGTATAGCAAGAAACGATGGGACAGGCAGCAAGATGGAGAAATCAAGACAGAGAAGATGGGGACAGGGAGCAGGACAGAGGTGGAGAAAGAAGCAGCAGGGGAAGAGGAAGAGAGGCAGAAAGAGGGAGAGGGAGCAGGAGAGGGAGAGAAAAATAAGGACTGGGGACAGGATAGAGATTGCCAAAAAAGTCTGGGGAAAGTCTGGGGTGGGCAGCAGGACGGAGAGGGAGTAAAAAAGAATAGGGGCAGGGAGCAGGACAGAGCGACAGACAAGAATAACAGCAAAGAGAAAGAGAAGAACAGGGACGGTGAGCAGCACAGAGGGATGGAGAAAGAAAGAGAGGCATCAGGAGCCCTGCAGAGAGACGGAGGAAGCGGGGAGGGGAAGGGGAAGGGAGCAGCAGAGAGAGACAGAGAGAGGAGAGATGGGCAGGAAGAAGGACAGGGACAGTGGGATACGGCATGAAAAAACACAGTGACAGTGAGCAGGACAGAGCGCGAGAGCGAGAAAAACAAAGAGAAGCAGAAGGAAGGAGGGAGAGGGGAAGACAAGGACAGGGAGCGGGACACAGGCAGAGAGAGACAAAGAAGGACAGGGAACAGGCCAGAGAGACTGTGAAAAACAGAGCGGGATGCAGATCAGGACAAAGAGACAGAGAAGAAAACAAGAGCAATGTGCTGCAGGACAGAGACAGAGGAAGGAGAAAAGAGGGACAGGGAGCAGGAGAGAGGGACAGCGAGCAAGAGACAGGGACGGGTGGAGCGACAGGGAAAGAGGGCCTTGGAGAAGAGAGGGACGGGGAGCAGAACACAATGCCAGAAGAAGAGAGGTATGGGGAAGCAAAAACATGACACAGAGGGAGATGGGGGGGCTGGGGACTGGGAGGGACTGAGAGGCAGAAGAGGGCTGACATGGCCCCAAGCGCCTGGGACTCACCGCAGCTCCCGCTCTCTGCACCGCCTGGCAAATTTTTCAGTTCAGGCACTTCTTTCTCTGCCTGTCTGTCCTTTCCTCCCTTCCTCTTCTGTAGCTCCAGTCGCTTGCCTGCCCTCGCCTCACGGGCGGCCCCAGCCCTCACCTCAGCCGGGCCGCGGCTGGAGCAGGGACTGTGCCTCCCGAGACCAACATGGCCGCCCGGCAGCCCCGTGCCCCAGGACTACAGCTCCCAGCATGCCGCGGGGCGCTCCTCCCTGCTGTCTGACCCTGCGGGGACACCGTCCCCCGGCTGGGCCCCGCCCCCCGCAGGCCCCATGGCCGCCTCCCTGGGGCTGCCCCGGTCCTGGAGCCCTGGTGGAGCAGGGAGGAGGAGGAGAGAGGGACAGAGCGGCAGAGAGGGGTGGGGCCGGGCGGTGGGGTGCCCGGAGAGGGACAGGAGACGGACAGAGGGACGAAGAGAATGGGGAGGAGGAGCTGGGCAGGGAGTGGGGAAGGAAAACTCCTGGTGAGGAGCCGGCAGAGGGACAGAGCGGGAAAGAGCTGGAGGGGAAGGGGGGCAGCGGGGTGCAGGGAGAAAAATAGCGATAAGCAGCAGGACAGAGGGGGAGAGAGAGAAGGAGAAGGGCAGGAAGGAGGACAGAGGGACGGACTGACACAGGCGGGGTGAGGGAGCGGGCCAGGGGGGCAGAGAGGCAGAAAAGGCACCAGGAGAGTGGAGTGACAGAGAAATGGGACAGGGAGCAGGACAGAGGGACAGAGCAGAAAGGGTGGGAGGGAAAAGGAGGGGAGAGAATCATAGAATCATTAAGGTTGGAAAAGACCTCTAAGATCATCGAGTCCAACCAGCAACCTAACACCACCATGCCCACTAAACCATGTCCCTAAGCGCCTCATCTACACGTCTTTTCAATACCTCCAGGGATGGTGACTCAACCACTTCCCTGGGCAGCCTGTTCCAATGTTTAACCACTCTTTCAGTAAAGAAATTTTTCCTCATGTCCAATCTAAACCTCCCCTGCCGCAACTTGAGGCCGTTTCCTCTCGTCCTATCGCTAGTTACTCGGGAGAAGAGACCAACACCCCCCTCGCTACAAGTAGTTGTAGAGAGCGATGAGGTCTCCCCTCAGCCTCCTTTTCTCCAGGCTAAACAACCCCAGTTCCCTCAGCCACTCCTCATAAGACTTGTTCTCCAGACCCCTCACCAGCCTCGTTGCCCTTCTCTGGACACGCTCTAACACCTCGACGTCCTTCTTGTAGTGAGGGGCCCAAAACTGAACACAGCATTCGAGGTGCGGCCTCACCAGGGCCGAGTACAGGGGCACGATCACTTCCCTACTCCTGCTGGTCACACTCTTTCTGATACAGGCCAGGATGCCATTGGCCTTCTTGGCCGCCCGGGCGCACTGCCGGCTCATGTTCAGCCGGCTGTCAACCAGCACCCCCAGGTCCTTTTCTGACAGGCAGCTTTCCAGCCACTCTTCCCCAAGCCTGTAGTGCTGCATGGGGTTGTTGTGGCCAAAGTGCAGGACCCGGCACTTGGCCTTCTTGAACCTCATACAGTTGGCCTGGGCCCATTGATCCAGCCTGTCCAGGTCCCTCTGCAGAGCCTTCCTACCCTCGAGCAGATCAACACTCCCGCCCAACTTGGTGTCATCTGCAAACTGACTGAGGGTGCACTCGATCCCCTCATCCGGATCATCGATAAAGATATTGAACAAGACCGGCCCCAAAACTGAGCCCTGGGGAACACCGCTTGTGACCGGCCGCCAACTGGATTAAACTCCATTCACCACAACTCTCTAGGCCTGGCCGTCCAGCCAGTTTTTGACCCAGCGCAGAGTACACCTGTCTAAGCCGTGAGCCGCCAGCTTCTCTAGGAGAGTGCTGTGGGAGACGGTGTCAAAGGCCTTACTGAAGTCCAGGCAGACCACATCCACAGCCTTTCCCTCGTCCACTAGGTGGGTCACCTGGTCATAGAAGGAGATCAGGTTGGTCAAGCAGGACCTGCCTCTCATGAACCCATGCTGGCTGGGCCTGATCCCCTGGTTGTCCCGCCCATGCCTTGTGAGCGCCCTCAAGACGAACCGCTCCATAATCTTCCCTGGCACCGAGGTCAGGCTGACAGGCCTGTAGTTCCCCGGATCCTCCTTCCGGCCCTTCTTGTAGATGGGCGTCACATTGGCAAGCCTCCAGTCGCCCGGGACCTCCCCCGTTAACCAGGACTGCTGATAAATGATGGAGAGTGGCTTCCACAGCACAGCACAGCACAGGTGTACTGGCTGTACAGCAAGTTGTTTTCCTTGGTTTAGTTTTTCCTGGAAGAGTCTCATGTTGGTACTGAGGAGAGGCGGAATGTCAGACAAAGTGGCTCATAGAATGGGAACGATACAGGGAAAGTTAGTCGGCTCTTGAAAGCCCCATTGCTCTAGAAGTTGAATCTTTTTTCTCCAGTCCTTTTTCTTTTCTAAGGAAGGGGGCGGGGGGAGGGGCATGGATGCTTTGTCTTCACAGCTCCTAAAACATGCATTGTAGCATTCAAGACAGAATATGCCTTTCTCACCTACCTTTTCTTTTTTGACTGTGGTGAATTCAATCTGCTGATCAATAGCCCGCTGAGTTCAACAGACGCCTTTGATTTCTGTCCTTTGGCTCAAGAGCTAGATGCAACCTCCTGTTACTGGTGTTAGCACAATTAATGCAGATAATCTCCTCTCCACTGTCCAATAGTCTAGGCTACCTACTGTCTAATGATCTATGTGAGAGTACAACCTGATCCGATGGTACACATAACATCAGCACAATGAAGAGATGTGATGTTCAAATGAAAAATGAGACGGTTTGAACATCTTCTGATAGCTTGCAGGAATAAAAAGGGGAAGCGCTGTATATGAAATGAAAAAATATAATAAAATAAAGTAAATTTCTGAGCCTTCCGTGACAAGTTGTGTCATATCAAGTGCATGTCTGCAACGCCCTGCGCTGCACTCTGCGGGTCCTGTTCCCATTCAGTGATCTGGATGATGGGGCAGAGCGTACCCTCAGACTGCTTGCCAATGGCACACGACAGGGAGGCTCGTGCACCAAAGGGTCGTGCTGCCAAGCAGAGGGGCCTTGACAGGCTGGAGGAAGGGGCTGGCAGGAACCTCCTGCAGTTCATCAAGGGGAAGAGCAAAGTCCTGCACATGGGGAGGAACCAGCCCTTGCATGGGTATATGCTGGGGGACACCCAGCTGGAAAGCAGCTGTGCAGACACCTGGGGTCATGGTGGACCCCAAGCTGACCAATTTGGAGCCTGCAAAGTGCCCCTGGGGCAAAGAAGGCTACCTGCATTGTGGGCTGCACTAGGCAAAGCGTTGGCAGCAGGTGGAGGGAGGTGGTCCTTCCCCCCCTGCTGTGTCCTGCTCTGGGCTCCCCAGTGCAAGGCAGACATGGCCATAGTGGAGAGAACCCCCACCCCAGGGCCCCCCCAGGGCCCCTCCCACTTTCCGTTGGGCTCGGAATGTTGGTCAGTTGGAGCCAACAGCCAGCAGAGAGAGCAGGACGGAGCTGTGCTGGCACAGAGCAGCGCTGGGAGGAGGCAGGGTCTGGCCGAGCAGCGCTGCCCCGGCACCGGCACCAGCACCCCGCTTCCCATCCTCGCTGTCGCCGGCTGGGCAGCGTCCTTGGTGCACGGCGAGGGTCCTCCTGTCCCGGGCAGGATGGGCCAGGCCAACTGCTGCTGCGGCTCCAGGTGGGCTCTCCCTGGGGGTCGGGGACAGGCGGGCATGGCCGGGTGCCGCAGCAGCGGCCTTCCTCATTCCCGCCGCTCTCTGCTCTGCAGAGAGGCTCTCAGCGATGCCGAGGCGGTGCTGAGCGCAGACGTGCGGCTGACCCGGGGCCGCAAGAGGAGCGAGAGGCGCCTTCTCCTCCTCCAGGAGGAACTGGTCATCGCCAAGTTGCGGTAAGACCCTCAGAGCCCAGCTGCCTTTCCCCCAGCCCTGGCCCTGGGACCAGGGCAGGGACACCCTGGCACCAGGCCCCGGCACCTTGGTGCTGGATGCACCCGTGTCCGTCCCAACGGCAGGCGGGGGACAGGGCTCTGCCCGGGGCCACCCAAGGAGGCCACCTCTCTCACCAGGGCTGCCTCTCTTCTCTGCAGACACGGTGGCACCACCGTGCGCCCACAGCTCTGCCTGGCCCTGGACCAGCTGTGGGTGGTGAGCGGCGGCAAGGAGGCGGCGGGGGAGGAAGAAGAGGAGGAGGAGGAGGAAGGCAGCGATGAGGACAGGACCTCCATCATCCTCATCTGGCCCACCGGCTCCTGTGTTGCCACCTTCAAGTGAGTCGTGGTGCCACGTCTCACGGCAGGGCCGGGCAGTGCGGTGCTGGCCCCCGTCCTCTCTGGGGTCTGGCAGCTGTGGTCAGGGCTGGCAAGGGGCAGGAGAGTTGCCCAACCATGCCCACGCCATCCTGTGAATGGCCTCTGCCCTCTGCACGCTGGCAGGGAGGGAGGGAGGGAGGCCGGGTTGGCCGGGTGGGGGCTGAGGGGTGGGCATGCAGGCAGCTGGAACGAGAGGGATGGGGGAGATTTCTACGTCGTGCATCCCCTGGACACCTTTTGGTCCCCAGAAGGGAAGGCTGAAAGCAGCTCCTCTGGCAGGACAGAGGGAGCCAGGGCTTTGGCAGCGCCTCTGTCCTGCCCCAGGGGGCTTCGTCCTGCCCCTGTGTCCTTCCCCGCGGGGCAGGGCTGTGAAGGCACCGGCCTCTGCCTAGGGGCTGGGGGGCAGCGGGGCCTGACGCTGTTTCTCCTCTCTTTCTGCAGCTCCCGGACGCTGAAGGAGCTGTGGGTGTGCACACTGCTGGGGTAAGCCGGGGGGATGCTCTAGGCGCAGCCGTACGGGGGAACACAGTTCTCCAGCTGGGGAGAGGTGCCCCCACGGCTGTGGGCAGCTCTTGGGCAGACGGGGGATGAGCGTGGATGGAAAGCTTCTTCTTCCTCTGCAGCAGGGAGAGGCAGGTGGGGAAGCAGGGCTGAGCACGTGGCAGGCAGGAGCTCTGCAGGCAGCTCTGCTCTCTGCTTGGCTCCGGGGTGGTACCCGGGGGGGTTTGGGATCCCTTTCGCTGGAGAGAGAAGAGGTGGCTTGGGGCTCATTCTTTCTCTGTCCCTTCCTGTGCACAGGCAACCAGAAGGAGCGAAGAGAGCCCGGGTGACGCGACTGCCCTCTGTCAAACTCCTGGAGAAGGAGCTGAGCCGCCGCCATGCCGTGAGTGCCTCTCTTGTCTCGGCTCTGTCCCCTGAGCACTGGCCCTCCAGCTGAGCAGCAGAGGCATCGCTTCTCACCTTCTTCCACTCCTTCTCTCTTGCCCAGTGGAGGACATTAAGCGCCAGGAGCCTGGAGACGCTGATCGAGGGCCAGGCAAAGGTGAGAATGGCTGCCTTTGACCTACCTCTCACTGTGCCGGCATGCCAGGGATCTCTGTCGAGTGGGGTGACCTTCTGCGGGAGGGTCCCGCGGTGCCACTCGGGGAGCTGAGAGGGTTGGGGAGCCACCAGGAACACCAGCGTGTCCTTGCTGGTGGCACTGGGAGGAAACCTGCTGCGCGGGGCAGAGAGCCCGGCAGGGCAGACGGTTCCAGGTCTGCCACACTCAGGCTGCCAGTGCCAGGTGGCAGCTCACCGGTGGCCCTTTTGGCTGTGGGGCTGCTCTAAGCACAGCCTGGTTCTTGCAGGATGATCCCAAGCAAGGGCCTCCGCCGGTCCCTTCTGGCAATGGAGGGGGACGTTGCCACTCGGCAGGTGAGTTTTGGAAAGAAAGGCAGGGAGGGCCTCCTTTTCCTCCTGCAACCGGCACTTCTGCAGAAGATGGGATGCTGCTGCGGCTGTCCTTCGCCCCGAGCAAGTCGTTCCCCATCGCTCTGCAGCAGGAGAGCGTTGAGCCCTCGGGGTCCCTTCGTTCCCACCTAACGTTTCTCCCTTGCACGCAGGGGCAAAGGGCACATTGCCGAGCGCTCGAGGTGGTGCCTGCCTCTGCTCCATCCTCAGAGCCAGGCGGATGGGTCCCTGCTCCTCGGCGGGAGTCGGCAGGAGCTCTGCTCACTTGTCCCCTGAGTGTCGCCATGCAGGTTTGGCACCCCAAGGGAGGACGTCACCTGGACGAGGAAGGACACCCGCTGGGCAGCAGCCGCCACTGAACATGGTTCTCCGAGGACACGGAGCCTCTGCTGCTGTGCACAGCTTGGAGGAGGACAGGGCGAGGGCCGGGCCAGGCTGTCACGGTGTCACGCCAGCTCTCAGGATCCTCCGAGCTGGAGCCACTGCGCAGGAGCTGTGGTTCCAGCTGCCCACTCCCTGCCTGTCCTGCTGCACTGCTCAGCACCGTGCTGCAGGCAGGGCAAGGCAGGGCAGGGCAGGGCAGGGCAGGCTTTGAGAGCGCTGGCCTGGTGGTCTCCATTGATGGGCTCTTCTCTGTTTTCCTTTGTAGCAGGAAGGAGCAGGAGGAGGAGGAGGAGGGGGCTGCCCTGGCCCTTTGCTCTGCGGTGGACCCCGGCCGCTGCCCAGGCGCCAGGGCAGGCGGGCTCCGGCTGCAGCAGGGTGCTCTTTGGACAGCCCCTGGCAGCCCTCTGCGGGGAGGACGGCACGCTGCCCCAGCCCATCCAGGTAAGCCAGCCTGGACAGGGGGTCCCCAGCCCTCCAGCTGCTCCGGAGAGGGAGTGTCCCCAGGGGCTCCGGGGACGGGGAACTGGGCTTTTCACCCCTGGCTCACACCCTGATCCCAGTCCCTTTGCGGAGGGAGGGAGCCAGGTCTGGGGCAGAGCTCTGGCCATGGCCACCGCTGTCAGAAGGCAGCTCTTCAGCCAAGCAACTGTCCTCCTGCGTCTCCTGCAGGAGCTCCTGAATATCCTGCACCAACAAGGGCCATCGACAGAGGGGATATTCCGGAGAGCTGCCAGCGGGACAGCAGTTCGGGAGCTCAAGGAAGCCCTTGACAGCGGTGCGGACGTCGACCTAGGAAGCCAGCCTGTGCTCCTGCTGGCCGTCATCTTGAAGGTGAGCGCTTCTGACCGGCAGCTGGAAGGGCTCCCGGCTGGCCTGGAGTGTTCCGAGGCTCACCTGGAGCCCTTGGCATTGCAGGACTTCCTCCGAAGCATCCCCGCCAAGCTCCTCGTCATCGACCTCTACGAGGATTGGATGCGAGCCATGGAGAAGCCAAGCAAGCAGGCAAAGGTGGAAGAGCTGAAAGCGTAAGTGTGGCTGGCAGCCTGCCTTTTGAGCAGCAACTGGTAGAGGCCTGGGACTCGCCTGCAAAAGGATGGGCTCCTGAAACAGCCGTGTTTTCTGGCCGCCCGCTGTTGCATTTCAGGGGAAAGGGCATGGACAGGGAGCCTTCCCTTGCGTGGGCTTGGGTGAAATCAGGAGCTGGGAAGCAACGCCGTGCTTCCTTCCTGAAGCGCAGGAGCACTGACCGCTGGCTGAGAGCACCTGGAAAGCTGCGCAGCACAGCCGCTGGCTCCCGCCTGTGTCGTTGCGCAAGCTTCGGGGACGGCTGTGGGCAACATCTCTTTTTTAACCTTGTGTTCCTGTTCCCTCAGGGTGGCCAACAAGTTGCCTGCAGCAAACCTCCTCCTGCTCAAGCAGCTGCTGTCCCTCCTCCAGCACATCAGCCACAGCGCGTCCACCAGCAGGATGAGCTGCAGCAACCTGGCCATCTGCGTTGGGCCTAACCTGCTGAGCCTAGCCAACGAGGACCTGCTCCCTCTGGAGGCCATGCTGGAGGTGGCTGAGAAGGTACGCTGTATTGACCAGCCGGCTGCAGCCTTCCCGGCCCGTCAGAGCTTGGCTGTTCGGAGGTCCCTGGCTGCCCCCTCTCTCCAACAAATGCTGGTGGGGTGGCTGCCGGGAAGAGCAGCCCCGCAGCCACAGCCTTCTGCGCAGAGGGAAGGGTCAGGAGTGGGAAAGGCTGCTTGTCATGTTTTCAGGCACCCGCGCTGAAAGCAAGGCTTTCATGTGTGCAGGTGAAGGCGCTGGTGGACTTTCTGACAGAAAACTGCTGTGAAATCTTTGGGGAGGAGATGGCTGGCCTTTCCAGTCCCCCAGCTGTGGAGTCACCGGCGCCCATGGGCAGATCCACAGGTATGAGGAGGGGCTGAGGGTTGTCACAGCCTGAGCAGACAGGTGAAGCTGGTGTAGGGCTTCGGGTGGGTTTTGCTTTAGCTGTTGTCCACTTCCAAGAAGTCACTTGGCTGCACGTGCTTTTGCTCTCCAGAGCTGCCTTTGGAAGACCAACGTGGCCCTGCAGGCGAAGCAGACAGGCAGCACCAGGCAAAAGCCCTCCTGGACGCACCACCCTCTCTGCTCGTCCTCCCGAAAGCAGCAGGGGCAGACACGGTGGTGGGATCGGAAACAGCAGAGGTATGGCGGCTCCCCAAACACTGGGACAACGGGTCTCATGTAGGAGGGTAGTTCCTGATGAGTCCAAGTTGCTGCTGTGCCTCTTCCTGGCATTCCATCTCTTGTGGCTTTGTGGCTTTGTGTGGGGTTTTTTTCCCCCTGGTGTGATACATAGTAAGTAAAAGTGGACAGGTTGTTTCTCCAATGCCTTTAGGCATGTGCTTAATCAAAGGAAATGCCTACCAAATCCCTGCGGAAAGACAGATTTCAAAAGCAGAGCCTCCCACCGCAGAAGGTGGTATTGCACCAAAGGGATATCCGCAGAGCTCTGTCTCGGGAGGGCAGCAGCAACCCCGGCAGAATGAAGTGGGCAAGCCTTTTCTTGCCCGGAGGGGGACCGCAGGCTCCCTGCTGAATGCCCCCCCCAAATTAACCGTGTCACACACCCGTGTGAACACTGTGTTCCAAAGTGAGGCCCTTGGAAGAAAGGGCTCATGCAAAACCAGCCAAAGGGATCTTCTCCGTAGGGCTCAGGTAGCAATTTGCCAAACGGTCGCTTCCTACTCCGGGGCGTCCCTTGCCTCCTGCTAACGCCGACGTTTCTGTTTTAGGCACCCGTTGCTTTGCCTCCAAGTACCCCAGAGACCACGGTAGCCTCCCTGGTACGCGTAGAACTGAAGAGCCTTTCGGAGGAAAGGAGGTAACATGAGTCAGCTTTGGTGAAATCAAGAACTGATTCCAGTTGGTCCTGGCTTTACCTATCTAATCACACTGTGGGGTGGGATGGAAAGGTTTGCAGGCTCCCCCCAGGAAAATGAAGACGGAAGAAAAAGAAAGAGAAAAGAGGCCTGGGCAGAGGAGAGGGAATGCCAACAAGAAAAGAAAAGAAGGAAGGAAGAAAGAAAAAGATATCCCGTAGTCATCAGTACGTAGCCATCCCGTAGTCAATGCCAGCACCAGCTCCCTCTTCTGGGCCATAAACAACTCCTCGTCAGCTGTGTTCCCCAAAGAAAGGGGAACCACTTCATGCCTGCTCCTGCCTGTGTGGGTTTCTCAGTGCTTTCTGACTCTATCGTTGTAGGTGCCGATTTCCTGTTACTGGCTGACCCACTGTGACTCCCGGCCTCCCGCACTTGATGTCCACAATAAAAGGATATTTTCTCTCTTCTCACTGTGTCTGCCGTACGATATTCTGGACTAGGTAGAGGTTGTTTTGTGATGAATCCTCGGGGAGGAGTTTGGGATCATCCCTTGGTCCAGAATCCTTTCCGGCGGGCATCAGGGCTGAGTTCAGGTGCCTTAGGAGTGAAACCAAAGCACAGAGTCACACAGGAGGGTGGAGGTTGGAAGGGACCTGTGGAGGTCATCTGGTCCAACCCGCCTGCTCAAGCAGCAGTACCTGGAGTAAGTGCTCTGTAAGTACCTGGAGTGCTGCTCAAGCAGCAGTTACCTGGAGCCAGTAAAATGGATCACCCCAACCGTAAAATACTGCTTTCTCATGTGCAGCTGGAATATCGTGTCTTTTAATCTGTGCCCCTTTCCTCTGGTCCTCTCAGCGCACGCTCTTGAGAAGAGCCTGCCTCCCTCATCTTCTTTCCTTCTCAGCAGGTTTGTATACACATTGAGGAGACACACACAGCACCCCCCACCCCCCCGCCCAGTCTTCCCTTCTCCCAGCTGAAGAGTGCCAGCTCTCTCAGCCTCTCCTCACATGGCAACGAGAAGGAGAACTTCCACTGGTCCTCTTTTGGAAACTTTTGGAAGGCCTCCGTCTCAAATAAGAAATTTGAGACACCAGCCTTCATCTAGGTTACCTCATGAGCTGTGCGATTGCAGTTTGGTGTAGAAGTGCCAGAGCGCATCATTAAGAGGGTGTTAATTTGGCCGTTCTGGTCATGAAGCTCGTCGGAGCACTGAGCTGGACACCTGGAGACGGCAGCTGTGTGTCAGCCAGGCTGGATGCTCAGTGTTCAGCACAGCAATGGCACAGCAGTGCCACAGCCGCTGCTCGAGGCATGTGTGCACTGACAACTTGCCCCTGAGTGTCCTGGTGCCCTGAGGTTTGGGATCTCTCCGGTGGTTTTGACAAAAAGCTCTTGACAAAGGTGTGAAGGAGGCGCAAGGCACAACTGTTGGAAGAATCTGCCACAGTCCTTGTCTTGGTGGGAAGGTGTTGGCGGGGAGAGCTACGTAATGGGGGACATTGCTCATTGCTAGTGCAGCAACCAGGTGAGGAAGGTGCTACCATTTGTCACCTACCACAAAGGTAGGCTGTGACGGAGAGGATGCGCTGCTTTGCCGCATCCGTAACAACCAGAAGTATCCACTTCAGTTCCTTCAGTGTCTTTTGAATACCACGTGTGGCTTTCTACACGGGTGCTGCTGTTTTGCCGTCGAGGGTAGTTTCTGTGTGCTGTGCTTTCGCCTTTTCCTGGTCTCTAGTGGCGGAGCTGATAGCGTCAATGCAAGGCAGTACCTAAGAGAGCAGGGTGCCACCAGTGGGGGTTTGGGCTCACTGCCTCGAGCTACCTGTGTAAAACAAATGCGATGAAGCTGGTGACTCTGGTCCTGGATGTCTCCCTTGCTCACGTGGAGGCAGACTGCCTGGGTCTCGGATATCCTTCACTTTCTGTTGTCATTTACAATGATGGTGGCTTTTTAACTTTTTTTCATGGTGCAAGTGCTCTTTGTCCTTCCCCCTTCTCCCCATCTTTCACAGCACATTGCTGTTTCTTAGGAAACCCTGCTGATGAAAGGGGATGTGCCAGCTGAAAATAAGTAACGAGAATAACCTCTTAACCTCTGCTGACTGGATCGGGCCACTTCTGAGCGGGGATTTCCTAAGTGTAAAATGGCTGTGGAGAGGAATCTCTACCGTCCAGACTCCTAGAGCTACCAGGAATGGGGGATAAAAAGACAAGAAAACATGGTAGCCTGCTTGCTTTATCTTTTCTTCTTTATTTGTTCTACTACCCCCTCACATAGGTGTTCCCATCTTTCGTCCCTTAGCGCCTCAGAAGGACGGACTCAGCACTGGCTCTCGTTTTAGAAATTATTTGTTCGCCTCCTTCCAAACAAAGACTCAAGTGATTAAGACCTGGATGTATTTTCCAGTTCAGTATTTATTCTAGTCAGGGTATTGCTGATTCCGTGGCTGTTGAGAGTTGAAATGGTTGTGGAAATCTTTGTTGAAACCTTTTTCTGACCACGTCCTCAAGAAAGCTGCTAGATAGCAGTAGGTAGTTGACCTGAACTGGCCCCGGCCACCCACCGTGCAATTAATTGTTCCCCTCGCTTGGGTTATGGAAGTAGGTTTTTCTGTGAGGTAAGTACGTGCAGCTGCTTCAGGGGAGATGCACCCGGCTGATACAGGACGTATGGACCTTGAAAGCTTCTCTGTTCTGTGGGATGTTGGAACATGCTGAAATGCTGTTTTTAACTGGGAACGAATGCCAACATTTGCTAGCGCCGTGAAGTGCTTCCGTAGTCAGAGTCACGGGTTAAACCAAACCGAGATGCTGAACTGCATGTGACGAGGAGGAGAAAATGCTGTTGCTAATAACCCCCTGAGAAGCAGAAAACCCAAGGCTAGGGGTGTGTGCGTTCGGGCCTTGTTTACCTTGCCTTTCCGACTTGTGCCTGCTACAAAACCTGTAAGCGTCTGTTACTGTCATACAAAGCAGCCGTTGTTTCAGTTGCAGGCGTTGATAGCTACAGCAATTACAGAGTTGCTAGCTACCCCACACCGACAGCCAAAGCACAACAGACTTGTTCTGAAGGCTCTACAGGAATGTGCAACTTTTAAATCTGGCACTCCTTGAAGACAGGGCTTGTTCGATAGTGGGTTACCTTGTTCCTGGCTGGCAAACGGAAAAGCACAATGAGGTTGGGCTGCCAAAAGCCGAGCTGGTGCTCTTGAAGAAAATGCCCGTCGATTTTAAATAGGCAAATGTGGCATGAGCAGTGAGGTCGCCCCTCAGCCTCCTTCTCTCCAAACAAGACAAACCCAGAGTCCTCAGCCGCTCCTCAGAGGACATGCCTTCCAGCCCTTTCACCAGCTTTGTTGCCCTCCTCTGGACACATTCGAGGACCTGAATGTCCTTCTTAAATGGTGGGGCCCAGAACTGCACACAGAACTCCAGGTGAGGCCGTACCAACACTGAATACAGCGGGACAGTCCCCTCTCTTGACCAGCTGGTTTTGCTGTGTTTGATGCCCCCCAGGATGCAGTTTGCCCTCTTGGCTGCCTGGGCACACTGCTGGCCTGTATTGAGCCTGCTGCCAACCAGCATGCCCAGATCCCTTTCTGCAGGACTGCTCTCCAGCCATTCCTCTCCCAGGTTAGACTTGTGCCCGGCGTTATTCCATCCCAGGTGCAGAATCTGGCATTTGGACTTGTTCCATTTCATGCCGTTGATGATTGCACAATGCTCCCATCTATCTAGATCCCGCTGCAAGGCCTCTTGTCCCTCAAGAGAGTCAACAGCACCTCCCAGTTTGGTATCGTCAGCAAGCTTGCTAATGGTGCATTCAACTCCTGCATCCAGATCATTGATCAAAATAGTGAACAGCACTGGCCCTAGGGTTGAGCCCTGAGGAACACCGCTGGTGACTGGTCACCAGCCAGATGTAGCCCCATTCACTGCAGCCCTTGGAGCCCTGCCCTCCAGCCAGTTCTTCCCCCAGCGCACTGTGAACCTGCTCATCCCACAGTTGGACAACGTCTCCAGAAGGATGCTGTGAGGGACAGTATCAAAAGCCTTACCAAAAATCCAGAAAAAACTACGTCCATCACCTTCCCTTCATCCACGAGGCGGGTGGCCTTATCGTAGAAGGATATCAAATTGGTTAAACAGGACTTTCCTTTTGTGAACCCATGTTGACTCTGCCTGATGATTGCATTGCCCTTTAAATGCCTTTCAATAGCATCCAGTATAATCTTCTCCATAATTATTTCAGGAACTGAGATTAGACTAACAGGTCTGTAGTTCCCTGGGTCTTCCCTTACGCCCTTTCTGTAGAGTGGAATAACATTGGCTAGCTTCCAGTCAGCAGGGACCTCCCCAGACTCCCAAGACCTTTGGTAGATGATAGAGAGGGGTCCTGCTGTAACATCCGCTAGCTCCTTCAGAACTCTCGGATGAATCCCACCAGGCCCCATGGTTTTGTGAACATTCAGCTGATACAGCTGGTCCCTGACAATTGCAGTGGCCACAAAAGGAAAGTCCCTGTTCCCATACTCATGGTCCTCCAACTCAGGGGACCGGGCAGCCCAAAGTCTATCAGTATTATTAAAGACTGAGGCAAAAAAAGCATTGAACACCTCTGCTTCTTCTTCATCCCTATTAGTCGGATGACCGTCTTCAACAAGCATTGCTCCAATGTTTTCTTTAGACCGCCTCTTGCCATTAACATACTTTAAAAAGCCCTTCTTGTCATCTGAAACAACACTGGCCAGTTTCAACTCTAACTGAGCTTTGGCCTTTCATGTCTTCTCCCTGCATAAATGAACCACGGCTCTGTAATCTTCCTGCGAAGCCTGACCTTGCTTCCAGAAAGCATACAATTCCTTTTTCCTCTTGAGCTCCACGAGGAGTTCCCTCTTCAGCCAAGCTGGCCTTCTGCCCTGCTTGCTTGGCTTATGACACAGTGGAATTGCCTGCTCCTGTGCTTCTCAAAGGTGCTTCTTAAAGACTGACCAGCACTCATGGACTCCTAAGCCCTCAGAAGCAGATTCCCAGGGTACTCTGCTGAATGGCTTGAAGTTTGCTCTCCTGAAGCCCAAGGTAGCAACTCTGCTGTCCTTTTCTCTCATTACACTGACAAGTTTGAACTCAACCATTTTGTGATCACTGTGGCCAAGACAGCCACCTACCATCACATCCCCCACGAGTCCTTCTCTATTCACAAATAGCAAGTCTAGGAGGGCATCTTTCCTAGTTGGCTCACCGAGTACCTGTGACAAGAAGTTCTCTCCTACAAACTACAAGAATTTCCAAGACCTGCTTCTCACAGCAGTACGATATGCCCAGTTGATGTCTGGGAAGTTGAAATCTCCCATAAGGACAGGGGCTACCCACCCAGAAATGTCTCCTAATTGCCTGTAGAATAACTCATCAGTGCTAACATCCTGGCTGGGTGATGGGTAGTAGACACCCACTACGACATCTCCTTTGTTTTCCATCCCCCTAATCCTCACCCAGAGGCTCTCAACCACATCATCACTAACTGTAAGGACTGTGCAAGCAAACCTCTCCCTTACGTACAGTGCAACACCTCCACCTCGCCTGCCCTGCCTACACCTCCTGAACAGCCTGTAGCCCTCAATCGCAGCACTCCAGGCATGGGACTCGTTCCACCAAGTCTCACTAATACCGATGACATTGTAGCTCTGGGAACGGACCAAGGCTTCCCGTTCATCCTGTTTGTTTCTTATACTGCCTGCATTGGTGCACAAGCATTTCAGATCTGCTCCTGCGCCCTCTGTGCTCCCAGGAGCAGCGTAACTGTTCCCACTAGCACTGCCACCCTCAGGCGATGCCACGCCAACCCTCGGCTTACCTACTGCAATCCTGTTGGTATCCCCTTCCCCCATCGATTCTAGTTTAAAATGCTCTTGATCAGCCCCATCAGCTTATGCCCAAAGACCCATTTTCCCCGTCGGGACAGGTGGATCCTGTCAGGCCCCAACAGACCTTGTCTCTCGAAGGCTCTTCCATGGTTTCAAACGCCCAAGTTTTGGTGGAGGCACCAGTCCTGGAGCCAGGTATCGATATCCTGAGCTCACCTCTTTCTTCCAGAGTCTCCCCCCATTACTGGGAGGACTGAGGAAAATACTACCTGTGCTCCCGAAGTTTTTAGACTTCTTCCCAGGGCTCTGAAGTCTCTTTTGATTGACCTCAGACTTTTTGTTGTGACATCATTCATACCCACGTGAAGGAGCAGAAATGGATAGTAGTCGGAAGTTTGAACTAAGTTCTTCAGTCTTGTGGTGACGTCCCTAATTCGGGCCCCAGGGAAGCAGCAAACTTCCCTGAAAAGAGGGTGCGGTCTGCAAACGGGTGCTTCCATTCCACACAGGAGACAATCGCCAATGACCATAACTCGCCGTTGTTTCTTCTCAGCGCTGGTCTTAATGCACGTTTTGCTACGAGGGGTTGGTCTCTCTGATCTTGGCAGGACTGCTTGCACAGGTTCCTCCTCTTTCTCATTATGCGCTTCATCAACCATACCCAGGGCCTCATACCTGTTCTGTAAGGGTATGGTAGAGGGTAACTTTGAGGGTAAGGAGGGGTTTCTCTTACTGCTCCGTGCTGTAACCTTCTTCCACCCCTCCTTATCACTTGTGACACTGCCTTCCTCCTGGCACAAAGCAAATCTAGGACCTGCCTCTGTAGTGGCTACGCTGAGTTGGCTTCTATGCATCATAGGTGGCAGAGTATGGCTCCATTGATCCATCTCCCTCTAAGACTCTCGAATACTACTCAGTCTGCTCACCTCCTCCTGCAGCTCAGCCACCAAGCAGAGCAGTTCATCAATGTGGTCAAACCTCCTGCAGTCTTGCTTGCAATCACTTTCCACCTCTAGGAATATCCCTTCACTCATCCCACAGCCGAAAACTGGGTGGTCGCATGCTTGAGCAGGAGCTCTGTCCGTGTGGCTGCATTGGTTCTACCAGGTGCGAGAAGCTCAGGAGAAGCAGGGAACGCTGATTTTTGCTGGGAGCTCACCACGCTGCCGTGCACCTGCCCGCTGCCGCGCGCCTGCCCAGTAGGACATACATATGCTCCGGTGTCCGTTGCCATCAGCTGGGCTGATTGTTTTCACATGCTTAAATCTCCCGCGCTGCTGGGCACAGGCTCTGCCCCTTGCTGTCTCTCCCAGTCAGTGGGTCCTGGGTCAGCTGCTTGGGGAACGTCCCCTGTTCAGACAAGCGTCTACTTGTCCACACATATCCCTCCTCATGTGTCCCGCCGCAGCTTGCTGCTGCCGCTCTGGGCAGGGGAGCCCAGAGGAGTGGCCATCAGTGCTGGAGCGTGGGGAGAGCCTGTGGGACTTTGTCCTGCAGCCTCCCAAGGAGGCACGAGGTGTTACCGAGTGAACCCTCTTGCCATATGTGCCTGGAGACGTCTGCCACAGCCAGAATGACCTGACGGGGTCCTGGGAAGACACAGCCCAGGCCTCGGTGACTGGTATGAAACACTGATGCCGAGATCAAGACATGAGATGGGGGGATGGAATGGGCAGTGGCGCTGCCGTAACCTAGCAATGGACTGTGACATCCCGAGCAATGGATTGTGACCAGGCGTCCCTTGCTGCTTATATTTGGGCGCGGAGTCTCACCCAGCCGGCTCGTGCCTGCACTCCAGCTGAGCGAGTTTGCGAGGTTTGGAGTGTTGAGAGAGGCCTTGGGACTGGTGTCATTCCCGATTCTCTCCCCCATCCCACTGTGGGGGGGGGAGTGAGCGAAGGGCTGTGTGGTGTTTAGCTGCCTGCCAGGTTAAACCACAACACCCCCCAACCGGCTCTGCCCACCAACATCTCACCCCATCAGCCCTCTTAGCTTCCCCCAACAGAGAGGTTTCCTCTCCGGCTGCTGATGGCATTGGAGGTCCCCGGCATGAGCTTCACCACCCTGGCCATGCCACCACCGGTCACTGCCAGCGTGCTGCCCCCTGTCTCGGGGCTGCTGGTGTCCTCTGAGCCTGCCCAGGTCCACACCGTCACCTACCAGCCGGCACAGGCCACCATCTGGCAGGGGGTGCCAGGGCCCCTGGGGGCCCTGGGGCAGGCGGTGCAGCTCCCCGGCGGGGTGCAGCTCCCCGGCGGGGTGCAGCTCCCCTGTGTGCCTGCTCCCTGTCCCCCTGCCTATGGCTGGGGACAGCAGGTGGCGACAGGGACGCTGGTGCCCCACCAGCCAATGGGGCTGGGGCCGTGGGCCGTGGTCCATGGGGAGCCCCTGTACTGGGTGCAGGGCCTCCCTGAGGTCCACACCCTGCCCGGCAGCACCCAGAAGCCATTGGAGGCCTCTGACAATGACGTGGTGGTCATCGAGGACAGCGTCCTCGCCACAAGCCCCCACCAGCCCGGCCCGGCTCCGCCAACCGGCAGAACCAAGACAAAGCCCAAAGGTGAGGTTTGGGGGGGTGGCAGAACCTGTAGGCGGGCGGCCAAGCTGAGGAAAGCTTGCATCGCCCCGGGGTTGGGCTGGTTTTGATTGCTTTTTCAGCAGGGGTGACCATCCCAGAGAAGCCCCTGGACCTGCCCGAGCTGGGGCCAGACGCCTTCGCCGAGGCCTTTCCTGAGCTGGCAGGGGACAACCTGCAGTTTCAGGACGATCAGTCGTTCACCATGGACATCACCGATACGCTCGCCTGGCTCGACACCATGGATGGGCAGGACACCATCCCCGATGTCCCCAAAGTTCCCAACAGCCCCTGCTTGACCACCCTCCTCAACAAGCTCCCTGACCTCTCGGAGTACAGGGCAGAGGGCGGCTGCCCCAAGGAGCAAGCAGCAGCAACGGTGCCGGGGGACAGTGAGGACACCGTCCCTGATGACCCCAACATCTCCACCTTGACCGCCTTCCTCAACAAGCTCTCTGAGTATGTGGCAGAGGGTGGCTGCCCCAAGGAGCAAGCGTCAGTGGCGGGGCTGGGGGACGGCGAGGACACCGTCCCCCATGTCCTCGACATCTCCAACAGTCTCACCAGCACCGCCTTCCTCAAACAGCTCCCCGACTTCTCAGAGTACGGGGTGGAGGACGACTGCCCCAAGGACCGCATGGCGGCGGTGATGCTGGGGGACGCTGACCCCTTCTCAGGGGTGGCGATGTCCCCCTTGCTGGACCCCAAGGGGAAGCAGGGTGGGGTGGCAGTGGTCCTCCCCACCTGCCTACCAGAGAGTCCCGTGGAGAGTCCCTTGAAGGGTAGCCCAGAGGGTTCTCCGGAGAATCCCCTGAAGGGTCCTCTGGAGAGTCCTCTGCTGAGCCCCACGGCTGTCCCCCAGCATCATCCACCCCGCATGCCCCAACTGCTGGAGGAGGTGCTGTGGAGGCAGCCCCGGGTGGTTTTGACCCGCTTGCCGCAGCTGCCAGGCGTTGTCTCCTGCCGGGTGGTGCCCAGATCGGGAGAGGCGGGCGGCAAGCAGGCCAAGCGCCCTGCGCCAGCCAGCACTTCCAAGACACAACGGATCTCCCCGCGGGACAACATCCCACCCAAGAAGAGGAAGAAGATGGTGGTGTGCCGGGTGGTAAAACGCTCAAAAACCCTGTGGGAGGGGAAGCCGGACGGGGATGGTGCGGCAGCGGGCAGCAGCAGGCAGCAAGCGGGCAGCAGCAAGCGGAGGGCATCCGACGGCAACAACGTGCCCACCAAGCGAGCCAGACTCCTGAGGGACATCGGCGGACAAAGTGTCCCATGCCCCCCTGACCGCTGTTGATAGGTTGATAGAGAAGGTGTGGAGCACGGATCCCTGCGACATGCGACCTGCACCCGCCCACTCCAGCCCCAGCCCTCTCCCATAGCTCTACTTCTTTCTTATCTCATTAAAGGTTTGATGTTCATTTCACAGTGCCTCTGCCTGCTAGTTGTTGCTAGGTAATGCTTACACGAGCCAAGGACTTCTTAGTTTCCCATGCTCTACCGACTGAGAAGGCTGGAGGTGCACAAGAAGCTGGGAGGGGGCACAGCCAAACTGGCCAAAGGGACATTCCATACCATGTGACGTCATGCTCAGTACATAAACTGGGGAAAGCTGGCCGGGGGGGGGGCCGCTGCTCGGGGACTGGCTGGGCATCGGTCGGCGGGTGGTGAGCAATTGTACTGTGTATCTCTTGTTTTGTGTTTTATTATTATAATATTATTATATTATTATTATTATTATCATTTTATTTCAATTATTAAACTGTTTTTATCTCAACCCACAAGTTTTTTCTCACTTGTGCTCTTCTAATTCTCTCCCCCATCCCACCAGGTGGGGGGGAGTGAGTGAGCGGCTGCGTGGTGCTCAGTTGCCGACTGAGATTAAACCACGACAGGGGGTTAACGCAGCCCCTGACGCATACGTAGATCTGACCCTCCATCTCTTCACCCCAGTGTATGAGGAACCCTCCATGATTCTGGATGGAGACGTTCAACCAGAACCTTGGTTCCCAGACTCAGGGTAAACGAACTAGAAAGAGCTCTTAAAAATCCATCCGCCACCATGGAAGCCACAGACAGTCACACAGTAGATGCCACTTTAGCCTTGCAACAGGAAAATTCTTCTTTAGCTTTGATAGTAGGACAAAATCGTCTAGTACTTGATATGCTTACCCTGCAACAAGGAGGTGTCTGTGCATTGATTCATACCACCTGTTGCACCGACGTTAACAAATATTGACAAATCTAACACGACGTCCATGCCGTTTCCAAAGATTTACAAACGTTAGATCAAATCGCAGTATCTCCTGGTGGATTTTCACTTTCTGACCTGCTTAGGTGGATACCATCCTTAAATTTGAAAAAAATATTAATGAAAAGTCTTATTATTGTAATATTCTTTATCCCATTAATAACTTTTGTTTGGATTGTGATTAAGCTTTGCTTTGCCATATGTCATAGACCCAAACGATCAAACACACCGATAGCGATTAACCTCGCTTTTGCCCCCAGCTTGGGAAAGTCCTCCTCCTCCTCCACCATCTCTGTGTTCACGCCCAGCCATTCCACATGCGTAGAGGCAAGAGAGGCTCGCACCCTCACTCTGCAGGGCTGTTACCCCAACCACTGCATCACGCCATTACCCATGCCATAAGGGGCGGAGTGTGGCGAGATGCTCCTGACCTCGAGTATGGCATGGGACAGTGGAAAGCGCTTACGTAGCGTGCTTGCACTGCTCACACAGCTGCACGGACCCACTCGCACACAGAAACCTGTGACCAACCACATATAACTACTTGCAGATCACCAGCCCTTTTGAGACATGTCCAGCTTTGTACGTAAAGGACGTGTCTGCGTCAACCTGCCCGTCATAGGACTGACCAGAGAAAGCGCAATCCCATAAATAAGGCGCCCCAACGCTAACTCAGGGTAGCTCTCGTTGCCTGGTCCAGGGGTGCTGCCTGGCAAAGGAGACGTCCTTATGTCATGACGGAGAACACGACAGGTCGACAATTTCCTCGACGGTTGCTCATCAGCGGGTAAGATTAATGGTTAACGGTGTTGTACCTTGCCTACACAGCAAGTGAGATTTCCCCTTCTCTCTTTCACTCACGCTTAGATTGCTTGCGCTCCACTCAGGCTTAATTATATTGACTGTCAACTTCTATTATTATAATAAGGTTGATCAGACTCGGTCAGTAGACCATTGCCGTTTTCTCGTCTGATACCCACAGAAGCCTTGTCATGTGACAGGCATCCACCTCTGATGGAAGTTCTAAGCAATAGCCCATGTTTGGCAAAGAAAGCTGGCGAGAGAAGCACCAGGATGTATGCAAAGAGAAAGCCCGACAGAAGTTTCCTCTGCCAATCTAAAAATTGAAGGGAAAAAAGGACTCAAAAACCAGAGCGGCCTTTTCCATCACCCCGATTTAAAGCAGAGCAAGCAGCTTTTATTTTAACACTGTTGAAGAAATCCGTAATAAGGCCTCTGTCCTGGTTTCAGCAGGGATAGAGTTAATTTCCTTCCTAGTAGCTGGTGCAGTGTTTTGGATTTAGGATGAGAACAAAGTTGATAACGCACCGATGTTTTAGTTGTTGCCAGGTAATGCTTACACTAGCCAAGGACTTTTCAGCTTCCCATGCTCTACCGACTGAGAAGGCTGGAGGTGCACAAGAAGCTGGGAGGGGGCACAGCCAAACTGGCCAAAGGGACATTCCATACCATGTGACGTCATGCTCAGTACATAAACTGGGGAAAGCTGGCCAGGGGTGCTGCTGCTCGGGGACTGGCTGGGCATCGGTCGGCAGGTGGTGAGCAATTGCACGGTGCATCACTTGCTTTGTGTATTATTATTATTATCATATTATTATTATCATCATTTTATTTCAATTATTAAACTGTTTTTATCTCAACCCACGAGTTTTTCTCACTTGTGCTCTTCCAATTCTCTCCCCCATCCCACCGGGTGGGGGGGAGTGAGCGAGCGGCTGCGTGGTGCTCAGTTGCCGACTGAAATTAAACCACGACAGTCCTTTTTTTGGTGCCCAACGTGGGGCTCGAAGGGTTTGAGATAATAACAGGTTAACCGGAGTGTATTAAAGAACTTATATCTGTTAGTAGTTGTGGGTCACAATGTTGGTTTCTCTGTTCTCGATATTGATTTGTATAATCTGCATCGCGCTCTTTTTCCTGCTGTACATGTTAAAGATTGGTGTTGGGTTTTGCAGTTTGCTGTGGTCTGCAGTGAATAGTAATGTCTCGCTTGTGAGGTTTGTTTTTAGAACATTGACCTTGACGTTAGTGTGGTATGTAAACTTCGCAATGAAGCCGTTACTGTACCACGGAGACCATTTCGTGGAGACAACTAGCAATTGCAGTAACTTTTCTGAGAGTTTTTTTACAGAGGAAATACAGAATGGCAGTGTCACTACCTTCTTCTATGATGTTTCCTCCTTCATTACAGTAATTTTTCGGTATTTTGAACATCCTTGGGCAGTTAAGATACTTCTATTAATACTTCTTGGGAATACTGTTTCGGTTTTGTCTAAAGTTGGTAAGCAATTTAAGAATATCATCCAGAGATCTGCCCCAAGGCTGAATAACTATGAGTGGCAGGGTGTGTGGGACAAGATGGGCAAGTACCTAGGCCAATGGGCACCCCCAGTGTTTTGGAACTTCACCCCTGAGCAAGTGCGGAATCCTGAAAAGTTAGTAGAATACTTGGAAAAAGGATGCTGTCACCCCGGCAACTCCAGAGAGATGCAGATCATTGCAACGTGCTGGGGCCTGGCCCATGCCTACCGAGCCCTGTTCAACACCATTCAGTGCCCTCAAAGGGAAGAGAAGGTCTCTGGCTCTGACAGTAAAACGACACGCACTGCGGCCACTCAGACCCGGGCAACGCGCCCTGCGGCCACTCCGACCCCAGCGACATGCCGTGCAGCCACTCAGACGCCGGCAACAGGCCCTGCAGCCACTCCGACCCCAGCAACATGCGCTGCAGCTACTCAGATGCCGGCAACAGGCCCTGCGGCCACTCAGACCTGGGCAACACGCACCACGGCCACTCCAACCCCGGCGACAGGCACTGCAGCCACTCAGACCCCGGCGACATGCACTGAGGCCACTCAGACCCCGGCGACATGCACTGCGGCCACTCCAACCCCGGTAACATGCACTGCGGCCACTCCAACCCCGGCAACAGGCCCTGCGGCCACTCAGACCCCAGCGACAGGCCCTGCGGCCACTCAGACTCCGGTGACATGCACTTGCACTGCGGCCACTCCAACCCCGGCGACAGGCCCTGCGGCCACTCAGACTCCGGTGACATGCACTTGCACAGTGGTCACTCCAACCCCGGCGACATGCACTGCGGTCACCCCAACCCCGGCAACAGGCCCTGCGGCCACTCAGACTCCGGTGACATGCACTTGCACTGTGGCCACTCGAACCCCGGCAACAGGCCCTGTGGCCACTCAGACTCCGGTGACATGCACTTGCACTGCGGCCACTCCAACCCCAGCAACACGCCCTGTGGCTGAACCAAAGAACCAGCCTGTGCCGGTATCAGTCGCCCCTGTACACAAGAAGAAATTTTGGAAGCGGAAGTCGGCTCGTTTAGTAAGGGAAGAAGAAGCTTCTTCTAAAAGGGAACCGGAGGAAGAACTGTACGACTACCCTGGAGAAGGGCCATCACGAGAACGGGAGGAGGAGAGCCGGCCGCTGATCGGGGAGGAGGAAGAGGAAGAACTCATAAACGAGGCAGTGACCACCCAATCTCTATCCCTGAGTGAGCTGCGAGATATACGAAAAGATTTCAGCCATCGTCCAGGCGAGCATATTGTCACCTGGCTGCTCCGATGCTGGAATAATGGAGCCAGTAGCCTGGAATTAGAGGGTAGGGAAGCCAAGCAGCTGGGATCCCTTTCTAGGGAAGGGGGCATTGATAAAGCAATTGGAAAAGGGACACGAGTCCTCAGCCTTTGGAGGCGACTCTTGTCAAGCGTGAAGGAAAGGTATCCCTTTAAGGAAGATGTCATATGTCGCCCAAGCAAATGGGCCACCATGGAGAAAGGTATCCAGTTTCTGAGAGAATTAGCTGTGCTGGAGGTGATTTATGATGACCTGAACAATGAACAACTATCCAAAGATCCAGACGAAGTCAAGTGCACACGACCCATGCGGCGGAAGTTTATAAGGAGCTCACCATCGTCATATGCCAATTCATTGGCAGTGATGACCTGGAAAGATGGAGAGGAACAAACAGTGGATGAATTGGCTGGTCAACTCCGGCAATACGAGGAAAGTCTCTCTTCCTCCATCGTCTCGGCTGTGGAGAAACTGTCTGAAAAACTGTCCCGGGAGATCCAGCAACTCAGAGAGGATAGGTCCTACTCCTCACCTGTACGGACCAGAATCTCGGCTATTAGAAGTAAGCGTTCTTTTGCTCAAGAGAGAGAATATAAAGGGTACACACCACGGGGCACCCTATGGTTTTATCTGCGTGACCACGGAGAGGACATGAGGAAGTGGGATGGGAAACCTACTGCAGCCCTAGGGGCACGGGTACGCGAATTGCAAGGGAAAACAATCACAGAAAGAGGTTCTTCCAGGAAAATTGCTGCTCCAGTTTCCAGCGGGCAGTTCCCCAGAGAGAGTAGAAGGGCTGATCTTACTCTTGATCTTAATGAAGAAACTTCTGACTCGTACGTACAAGAAATGAGAAATGAGTACTGTGATGGGAATTAAACAGCTGTCCACCTTGCCTGGTCTCTCGGAGGACCCCTCTGTTGTGGGGTTGCTGAAGGTCGAAGACCAACAAGTGCCAATCGCTACCACCACGGTGCACCGGCGGCAATATCGCACCAACCGAGACTCCCTGATTCCCATTCATGAGCTGATTCGTCGACTGGAGAGCCAAGGAGTGATCAGCAAGACCCGCTCACCCTTTAACAGTCCCATATGGCCAGTGCGGAAGTCTAATGGAGAGTGGAGACTAACAGTAGACTATCGTGGCCTAAATGAAGTCACGCCACCGCTGAGTGCTGTTGTGCCAGACAGGCTAGAACTTCAATACAAATTGGAATCAAAGGCAGCCAAGTGGTATGCCACAGTTGATATTGCCAATGCGTTTTTCTCAATCCCTTTGGCAGCGGAGTGCAGGCCACAATTTGCTTTCACTTGGAGGGGCGTTCAGTACACCTGGAACCGACTGCCCCAGGGGTGGAAACACAGCCCTACCATTTGCCATGGACTAATCCAGACTGCACTAGAACAGGGTGGAGCTCCAGAACGCCTGCAATACATTGATGATATCATCGTGTGGGGCAACACAGCAGGAGAAGTTTTTGAAAAAGGGAAGGAAATAGTCCAAATCCTGCTGAAGGCCGGTTTTGCCATAAAACAAAGTAAGGTCAAGGGACCTGCACAGGAGATCCAATTTTTAGGAATAAAATGGCAAGATGGACATCATCAGATCCCAATGGATGTGATCAACAAAAGAACAGCCATGTCTCCACCAACTAGCGAAAAGGAAACACAAGCTTTCTTGGGCGTCGTGGGTTTTTGGAGAATGCACATTCCAAATTACAGTCTGATTGTAAACCCTCTCTATCAAGTGACCCGGAAGAAGAACGATTTCAAATGGGGCCCTGAGCAACGACAAGCCTTTGAACAAATTAAACGGGAGATAGTTCATGCAGTAGCCCTGGGGCCAGTCCGGGCAGGGCAAGAGGTAAAAAATGTGCTCTATACCGCAGCCGGGGAGAATGGCCCTACCTGGAGCCTCTGGCAGAAAGCACCAGGGGAGACTTGAGGTCGACCCCTAGGGTTTTGGAGTCGGGGATACAGAGGATCCGAGGCCCGCTATACTCCAACTGAAAAAGAGATATTAGCAGCATATGAAGGGGTTCGAGCTGCTTCAGAAGTGATCGGCACTGAAGCACAGCTCCTCCTGGCACCCCGACTGCCGGTGCTGGGCTGGATGTTCAGAGGGAGGGTCCCCTGTACACATCATGCAACTGATGCTACATGGAGTAAGTGGGTCGCACTGATCACACAACGGGCTCGAATAGGAAACCCCAGTCGCCCAGGAATCCTGGAAGTGATCATGGATTGGCCAGAGGGCAAAGATTTTGGAATATTGCCAGAGGAGGAGGTGACGCGTGCTGAAGAGGCCCCAATGCATAATGAACTACCAGAAAATGAGAAGCAATATGCACTGTTCACTGATGGGTCCTGTCGTCTTGTGGGAAAGCATCGGAGGTGGAAAGCTGCTGTATGGAGTCCTATGCGACAAGTTGTAGAAACTGCTGAAGGAGAAGGTGAATCGAGCCAATTTGCAGAAGTAAAGGCCATCCAGCTGGCTTTAGACATTGCTGACCAAGAAAAGTGGCCAGTGCTCTATCTCTGTACTGACTCATGGATGGTGGCAAATGCCCTGTGGGGGTGGTTGCAGCAATGGAAGCAGAGCAACTGGCAGCGCAGAGGCAAACCCATCTGGGCTGCCACATTGTGGCAAGATATTGCTGCCCGGGTGGAGAACCTGGTTGTAAAAGTCCATCACGTAGATGCTCACGTACCCAAGAGTCGGGCCACTGAAGAACATCAAAATAACCAGGTGGTTATATAATCCTATAATAATTATTATATAATAATTATTATATAATCCTATAATCCACCTATAATAAGCAGGTGGATCAGGCTGCTAAGATTGAAGTGGCTCAGGTGGATCTGGACTGGCAACATAAGGGTGAATTATTCCTAGCTCGGTGGGCCCATGACACCTCAGGTCACCAAGGAAGAGATGCAACATACAGATGGGCTCGTGATCGAGGGGTGGACTTGACCATGGACACTATAGCCCAGGTTATCCATGAATGCGAAACATGCGCTGCAATCAAGCAAGCCAAGCGGTTAAAGCCTTTTTGGTATGGAGGTCGATGGCTGAAATATAAATATGGGGAGGCCTGGCAGATCGATTAGATCACACTCCCACAAACCCGCCAAGGCAAGCGCCACGTGCTTACAATGGTGGAGGCAACCACCGGATGGCTGGAAACATATCCCGTGCCCCATGCCACTGCCCGCAACACTATTCTGGGCCTTGAAAAGCAAGTCCTGTGACGACATGGCACCCCAGAAAGAATTGAGTCAGACAACGGGACTCATTTCCGAAACAACCTCATAGACATCTGGGCCAAAGAGCACGGCATTGAGTGGGTGTATCACATCCCCTGTCATGCACCAGCCTCTGGGAAAATGGAACGATACAATGGACTGTTAAAGACTACACTGAGAGCAATGGGTGGCGGGACGTTCAAACATTGGGATACGCATTTAGCAAAGGCCACCTGGTTAGTCAACACTCGGGGATCTGCCAATCGAGCAGGCCCTGCCCAGTCAGAACTTTTACGTACTGTAGATGGGAATAAAGTCCCTGTAGTGCACATAAAAAATATGATGGGGAAGACAGTCTGGGTTATTCCTGCCTCGGGCAGAGGCAGACCCATCCGTGGGATTGCTTTTGCTCAAGGACCTGGGTGCACTTGGTGGATAATGCGGAAGGATGGGGAAGTCCGATGTGTACCTCAAGGGGATTTGATTTTGGGTGAGAATAGCCAATGATCTGAATTATGTGATGTTAAGTACTAACTATAGTTATAATAGTTATACTAATAATACACAGATATACTAATCATACTAATAATATTATATGCCATACTAATATTATTACAATAAGAATCACCCAGACTAATGAAGAATAACTTCAGTGAAACCAAGCAAAGCACAGTGATGATGGTACCAGAACTGACTTCAACATGAAACAATCCAACACCACATACCATCTCCATTTTTCCTACCCTGAAAGATTATTATGACAGATGGAGCCCAAAGTCATGGACTAAATGAACTCACCAAACATTTTAGAGGGATGGCCCACAGATGAAGGGAATGATATCTGTGTGTGTGTGTGTATATATATATATATTAAAAAAAAAAGGGGTGGTGATTAATGAAAATGTACTGGAAAATATGAGACTTGAGCATGACGCAGATGGTATAGAATAAGGGGTGGATATTGTCCTGGTTTCGGCAGGGATAGACTTAATTTCCTTTCTAGTAGCTGGTATAGTGTTTTGGATTTAGGATGAGAACAAAGTTGAGAACGCACCGATGTTTTAGTTGTTGCTAGGTAATGCTTACACTAGCCAAGGACTTCTTAGTTTCCCATGCTCTACCGACTGAGAAGGCTGGAGGTGCACAAAAAGCTGGGAGCGGGGCACAGCCAAACTGGCCAAAGGGACATTCCATACCATGTGACGTCATGCTCAGTACATAAACTGGGGAAAGCTGGCCGGGGGGGGCCGCTGCTCGGGGACTGGCTGGGCATCGGTCGGCGGGTGGTGAACAATTGTACTGTGCATCACTTGCTTTGTGTATTATTATTATTATCATATTATTATTATCATCATTTTATTTCAATTATTAAACTGTTTTTATCTCAACCCACGAGTTTTTCTCACTTGTGCTCTTCCAATTCTCTCCCCCATCCCACCGGGGGCGGGGAGGAGTGAGCGAGCGGCTACGTGGTACTTAGTTGCCGACTGAAATTAAACCACGACAGCCTCCTTCAGAACACTGCTTTGGGGTTCAGGAGGCTCAGGCAGACCAGATTAAATGCTCAGAGCTACCAACATGGAACAGGGAAATGAGAAGGCTATTATATAAAGTAATATGTGTACAAGGAAAAAAAAAAATCAGCTTTTTCATGATTATAACAACTGTGATGTTTACTTCAGAAAAAGATGGGAATGAGGGAAAATAACCTGCCTATGGGGATGGGAATCTCACTAACGGACATTCCTGAGTTTGATTTTAATGAGCAAACACTGTACCACCTGGCATGACAAGGCACTTAAGCAGAAAACAACGGAGAAAGGAATGTGCAGCTGGAAGGAGAAAAACAAGATAAAGACCATGAAGGCATTTCGCATGATCAGGAAGAACGGGCCAATCTGCTAGAGCATAGATGCGCGTGAACACAAGGCTATAACCTATCTGCAAGCTCCAGGTAGCGCGTGTACACTTCTGCTTGCTATAAAAGATGCTAACAAAAAGCAATAAAGGTCTTTGGTTGCCGTGTCTGCCGGAGTCCATGCTGCTTTTCACCCCCACACCTGCCTAGGTGGAAGGTAGAGCATAACCAGTAAAGGAATGACCAGTGATTCCTCCATCCACAGCGGGCAGGAAAGACATCCCAGGATTAGGGTGAATTTTACTTCTGATGAAACAGCATCAACGCCCTGGCAGCATGAAGGTTACAGAAGACTGCTGAGGAGACTGCAGTCCCAGGCTTTTTGTGGGACCATCATCCTGCAAGGGGCTTTGCCTTGGCAAAGCAATGGCAAACCAAACATTGCCACTTGAGCACTCGAACTACAACGTCACGATCCCAAGGGGCTCAAGTCTCTAAGACTCAGATAGACTGAGCTGAGAAAATAATGAGTCCAAATGAAATGTATCTCCAGGAGATAAAACCGTCGGCAGGAGCTGGCTCATCCTGGGACTCGGTACCACTCAGGCACGTGACCTGCCAGTCCGGAAGTACCCCTGAAAAGACCTCAACGGTCTGCATTAACACACCGGCACGCACTTGAGATATAAATGATAACGTCAGCACTCAGAAGTACAGTTCCAGGTTCTTAAAAGAATAGGAGGGAATGATAACATCAGTGCTTAGAAGCATAGCTCCAGATCCTCAAAGAATAGGAGGGAATGATAACATCAGTGCTTAGAAGCATAGCTCCAGATCCTCAAAGAATAGGAGGGAATGATAACATCAGTGTTCAGAAGTATATGTAACACCCTGTACCAGTCATAGGAGAGAACAAGGGCAAACCATACATCAATAGTTAACCTTTACTCAGACTGAAGGACGCCAAATTGAAGAGGTGAGCAAAAGGACACAGTGAGGAAGACTATTGACAACCACCAGAGGACCCTGAGAGACCACCAATGAACATAAGAGCGCATGCGTTAAAGACTTTTACATATGTTGAAGTAACATGAATATGTTAATCATTACTAGGAAATCTAATGAATATGTATATTCTAATTGTATATAACTTCTGAAGTTGAACAACTTGGCGTGCACATTAGGTTGGAATGAACCCCTGTGCACCCGGCGCCACAATAAAGAGTGCCTGCTTTCTAAAACTCCAAATGGAGTCTTAGAGAGTTTTTCATCTGCCGACTTACGGTAACAGATTTGGCACCCCAGATGGGACACTGCTCTTGAGCCTCGACGGATCCAGGGATCGCGGAACCTCAGCCGGCACCGAGGGATTCTCGGAGAGGATTCTTCCCGATCCCCGGACCGAAGAGGCCCTGAGCGAAGAACATTGTTTTGTGAGTATTAAGGCATTCTTTCAGAAATTTGGATACCTGCCCGTCAGACGCAGCGAAAGCTCCGCAGGCTTGGATTTGGGTCGGAAATTTGGATACCTGCCCGTCAGACACAGCGAAAGCTCCGCAGGGTTGGGTTTGGGACCCGGGTGTCCTGGTTTCGGCAGGGATAGAGTTAATTTCCTTCCTAGTAGCTGGTGCAGTGTTTTGGATTTAGGATGAGAACAAAGTTGATAACACACCGATGTTTTAGTTGTTGCTAGGTAATGCTTACACTAGCCAAGGACTTTTTAGTTTCCCATGCTCTACCGACTGAGAAGGCTGGAGGTGCACAAGAAGCTGGGAGGGGGCACAGCCAAACTGGCCAAAGGGACATTCCATAGCATGTGACGTCATGCTCAGTACGTAAATGGGGGGAAGCTGGCCGGGGGGGGGGGCGCTGCTCGGGGACTGGCTGGGCATCGGTCGGCGGGTGGTGAACAATTGTACTGTGCATCACTTGCTTTGTGTATTATTATTATTATTGTTATTATATTATTATTATTATCATCATTTTATTTCAATTATTAAACTGTTTTTATCTCAACCCACGAGTTTTTCTCACTTGTGCTCTTCCAATTCTCTCCCCCATCCCACCGGGGGCGGGGAGGAGTGAGCGAGCGGCTGCGTGGTGCTCAGTTGCCGACTGAGGTTAAACCACGACACCTAGGAGGAATCCTGGGGAGCTGCCAGGCATGCACCTGCCTCCAACATGGACAAAACAAGGACATTAGCAACCTAGGAGGAGTTTGGGGCTACTACCCACCACTTCAGCTCTGTCCAGATGAAGCCACAACACTCCTGGAGATGCCCGAGAGGAGTCCCAGGGAGATATTGGGCACTGACCTGCCTTCAATATGAAGAAAGCTCTTCCAGTAACGAACTAGGAGGACTCTGGGGCTGCTCCTGAGACTTCAGCTATATCCAGGGAAGGCCAAGACAATCCTGAACATGCCTGGGAGAATTCCCGGGGAGCTACAGAGCATAGACCTTCCCCCAAAATAGACTACGCTCTTTGCATAGCTACCTTCAAAGAGTCTGGGGCTGCTTGCTACTGGGAATTCACCTGTCTCCAGAGGAAGCCAAAAGACTCCTGGAGATGCCTGGGAGGAGTCCCGGGGTGCTTCTGGGAATGGACCTGCCTCCAACATGAACAAGACTCTTCAGGTAACTACCTAGCTCAAAGCTGCGTCTGTTACCGAGGTCTTCAGCTGTCTCCAGGCAAAGTCAAAACACTCCAAAGCTGCCTGGGAGGAGCCCCAGAGAGCTACAGGCCATGGAACTGCCTCCAACATGCACAAAACTCTTTGCTTAGCTTCCTTGTGGGAATCTGGGGCTGCTACCTTCAAAATTCAGCTGTCTGCAGGGGAGGCTAAAACATTCTTGAGCTGTTTGGCAGTCCCGGGAAAGCTTCCGGCCATAGACCTGCCTTCAAGTTTAAGAAAACTCTTCAACTAACAACCTTGCAGGGTCTGCGTCTGCTACCTGCGACATTCAGGTGTCCCAAGGGGAGGCCAACACACTCCTGGAATGACTGGGAGAATTCCCAGGGACCTACCAGGCATGGACCTGCACCCAGCTTACATAAAGCTCCTCAGGTAGCTACTATAGAATAGTCTGGGGCTGCTACCTGGGAATTCAGCTCTCTCCAGAGAAACCAATATGCTCCTGGGGATGTCTGAGAGGAGTCCTGGGGAGCTACTGGGCATGGACCTGCCTCCAGCATACACAAAACACCTGGGGTAAGTACTTGGAAAGGTCTGGGGTGGCTACCTGCGAGATTCAGATGTCTCCCCGGGGGGTCAAAACATTCTGGAGACTCCCTTGGAGGATCCCTGAGGAGCTACCGGGCATGGACCTGCCTCCAAGACAAAGAAAACTCTTCAACTAACTAACTAACTAACCCGGAAAACTGTGGTGATGCTACCTGGGACTTTAGGTGTCTGTAAAGGAAAAGTCCTGAAGCAAAACCAGGAATGGACCCGCTGCCAACATAGACAATGCTCTTTGGGTAGCTACCTTAGAAGATTCTGGGGCTGCTGCCTGGGAATTCGCTCGTCTCCGGAGGAAACCCAAAGAGTCCGGGAACTTCCTGGGAGGAGTTCCAGAGTGCTGTTGGGCACGGACCTGCCTCCAACATACACCAAATTCTTCGCCTCTCTCCCCTGGTGGAGTCTGGGGCTGCTACCCAGGACTTCAGCTCCCTCCAGAGCCGGACAAAACACTTTGGCAGATGCCTGTACAGGGCATGGATCTGCTTCCCATTTCTATCAGCAGTCAGTGACAGAGTATCTATCAGTAGTATGGCAGCAGTCAATAACAGCAGCAATCAATCGTATAGCAACAACCAATCTTTTCGCAATAATCAACAGAACAGCAACAACCAAGTAGGTGTATACTACTGCAGGTTACTGCAAACTTATCATTAGGCAGGGAACTTATCCTCAAAACAGCAGCAGATATCCTGATGATAGATTACTTATATGGATATATAATACTGGTATAAAGTGAATCAGAAAGATTTCAGAAAGGGCCAAAGCATCCCAGCGGGGAGGACAAACCGATCCCAGAGGGGACCCAGCCATCCCACAGGTGGGCGGATAAACCTAACCGACTCCAAAAGTGAGCCCAAAGGGGACCAACAAAGTAACCGAGTCTCACTTCAGAGATGACCCGGAGGCGTCTGGATTCTCGGTACCTGGCTGTGCTGCAAAGCGACCAGCTGCATGTTTCAAGGACGATTCTGGTCGCCACACTCACAGCTCCTGGGCTCGCAGGAACGTTCTTCTGCTCAGTCATTTCCCCTTCTAACCAGCCGCCTTTGTGGCTGCTCACACCTGCCCGTTCCTGCCCCATCAGCTCCTCCGACACCAGTGACCTCACAAGCACCTGCACAGCAGAAGCGTCCTCACTTCCAACACCCCGGCTTTGTCCCCTCCATCTCCATCTCTGCCTCCCATCTCCCCGTGCTCTCCTCGCTCCCAGGCACCTTTCCCACCCTCTCCACGACCTCCCAATCCCTCTGCCTGTCTCTGTGTTTGTGTGGCAGATGTTACCTGGGAAGCATTCTCCCAGCCAGGTCGCCTGCATCTCTTTCTCTTCTCCCTCTGCTCTCATCGTGACTGTGCCAGCTCTCTGATGCACTTTTCATCTCAAAGGGCTGCCTCCCTTCTGCTGTTAAATCCTGTTCCTGCAAAAGAAGTGACAATCAGTCAGTGCCCCCTCTGTGGCACCTTACCTGCATCTTCCTGAGCTGGACAGCTGGTGGGAACTGTCACCGTCAGCCCCGGCTGTGCTTGAAGACTTCTCCTGGCACAGGCACAGCTCTGGTGTGCTTGGTGAGTACCATGCTTCCCAAAGGAGAACAGCAACACTCAACGTTACTCCTGGGCAGTGTCCAGCTGGGAAGAGCTCATGTGAAGGCAGGTTGGCAGCAGACCCTGAGGCCGTGCCAGGGGTGGCCACATCTGGCTCCTTCCAGCAGGACTTTGGAAAGCCCGTTCCCAGCTGTGAGCGCCAGGCCAAGGGCACGGGGCAGAAACAGCCCCCACCCCCGAGGGCCCCAGCCCCCAGCTGGCCTCTGCCCCCAAACCGCTACAACTTCCAAACAGGCTCTCCCTCTAACTGAATTATCGTCAGGTTTGAGAAAAGAACCATATGCTTCCAGATTCAGTAGTCTAAGACTGTCAGAGCGCGATTTGGGCTTCAATTCCAGAGCAACAGAATTTCCGTTACAGAATCTCAGCCACCCCCTCCATGATCGTCGTCACTGACCCACAAAAGCTGTGTTGTAAAAAATCTAACAGCTAATTAAAATTATCCTCTCCTCCCCAAATCTTTGTTTCCCTCATACCCTCCGACTACCGTGGTAATATTCATACTGTTCTTCTGCAGTTACCACCCATTTGAAACCCCTCCAAAGCATCATTCCCTGACGTGACTGACAGCACTGTGGATAAGGGAGAACCATCACTAACCACGCACCCACCCCATAGTCCTTTTGCCTCTGCGACCCCGCACGTCTACACGGACATCTCTGCCTGAAAGGAGATGACCGGCCTGAAAAAAGTATCTTAGGTTGTCTTGGCTCTAGTGAAAGCAAAGAATTTAGAATAATGATATAAGCCAGTTTCAAGAGAAAGCAGGATAGCAGAAGAGGCAGAAAAGGTGATGTGTCTCACCCACCTCTAATTTCAGAGGAAGTTTCAAGGTTTTTTCTTTTTTTTTTAAATCACAAGTGAAAAAACACACACCTGCTGTTTAAGGAGAAATTAAAACTACAATGGTAAGACTATTGAGTCTGTGTACGTATACCCCATGTAACTCATGCTGCATTCAGAAAGCAGTGCTACCCTTTTGGGGAAAACAAAAAAAAAAAAAAGAAAGAAGAGAGAAAGGTAGTTCTTTCCAAGGAGTAAAATGTAATCAGTTTAGTGATTACATGTAGTGATTACATGGGGTATACTATTGAGTCTGTACTCCTTTCCAGGACACATTGGTCATTTTTTTTACATCTCAGTGGAGAGCATATCACTCAGTTCTGATATGGGAATAGCAAAACGTCCTCTGTAAATCTTTGAAAAGAACAGTACGTTGAAGGAAAGGTGTTCATATAAACTGTACATGACACGTTTCTGCTCTCAAAGATTATAATGCTTTTGAGGATCGTCGCCATCTTCATCTTCTTTGCCAAGACTTTCTTCTGGTGACACTATAACTACCGTGCCTCAATGGAACATTAAACTGTTCAAGTGCTCATGCAAATTATACGAAATCCAAAATGCCCTACACGGATGCCTCCAGGTTTTGCTAGTACCATCACGTTAATGAGACAGTAGGTGCTGCCAAACCTGCAACCTGCAAAACCTGCAGACTAATTTATGCAAGACACCTTCCAGAAATTACAATCAGCACAGGGGAGCACGTGCATTGATCTTGTTCTGTCCTTGCCAAAACTGCTGGGTGACCTGTCGTCAGCCTCAGTGACTCACAGCAGGCAAGACTCTCATCTGGCTTAGCTCAGACGCAGCTCCTAGGAAAAGAGCTATTTCAGAAAGTCAGGTCTTGCTCTTTTGGGAAAGCACTTCAAGGAAATGTGCTTAATACTCTGGAGGGGTACGACTAAGCATGGTAATCTCGCTCCATGTTTCAGCTCTGCCACAGGTTACATGAGCCATAATGGGCAAGTCACAGGTTTGAACCTCCTCACTGAGAAAACGAGATCAAATGCATACAGTTTATGCCACTAGCTTCTGTAAAGTAGCTTGAAGTTTTTTCAGGAAAGATGGTAAAAATGCAAAAAACAGAGTATCATTATCTAGCAGGTTCTTAATAATACCCTCTCATGTCTGTAGCTGCACACCAGGTAAGGAATGTACATGCTCTGTTCACCTACCTGCTCACTAAAACTGATTACATTTTACTCCTTGGAAAGAACTACCTTTCTCTCTTCTTTCTTTTTTTTTTTGTTTTCCCCAAAAGGGTAGCACTGCTTTCTGAATGCAGCATGAGTTACATGGGGTATACGTGGGGTATACGTAGAGTATACACGGGAGAACGGAGAAACGAGTCTGTGACCGCCACCATCCCTGTTCCATGGAACTCCAGCACTCCTATCCCAAAGACATTAATTTCTCTGCTGTTCTGCTCCTCCCATCCTTCCACTTGTGCCACCGATCTCCTTCACACCAACACTGACACACTTTTCTCTCTTCTTTCTGGAATACTTTTCATTATACCGGTATATTTTAGCTTTTTGCTCCTTGAAAATTCCAGAGATTTCACTTTGTTCCTGAATGAATTGCCCCGTACTCCTATTTCCCATTCAACGTGCTGTTTAGAATTGCTTCCTACAAGTCTCTCCTGCCCAGCTCCCTGAGATCCACACACGTGAACCAAGCCATCCAGTTCGTCCCTCCAGGCTGCCCATGCCTTGTATTAAAGCTGCTCTTACCAAGATCGTCAGTTAATATTCTCCTCACCAGATCTTTACCAGCCATGTGCCTTTGGCACGTTTGACCGTGGGGGGTTTTTTGACGATGCCTTGCCCGACCATGTTTCTTCAGTCAGCCTCTCCCTGGATCCCTCCAGGGACTCCAGATGTCCTCTTGCTCTCCTACGGGGAGTCCTGGTCGCCAAGGGGGGCAGTTGGGAGCCCCAGGCCGGGTCTGAACTAAGAACTGCAAGCAGGCATCGTGCGAGCAGTCTGAAAACACACACCAGGGTGAGTCGGTCTGAGTGCAGGAGGAGTTTCTTCTCCATTCTGCGCTCACACGCTGATCACCTGCTCCTGAAGCAGAAGGTGCTTCTGCAGGAGAACAAAGTGTCTGCACCTCATGGTCTTCCCATCACAGACACAGGGATAACCCTGAGCTGTAACACTCAAGACGTGCCACCAACACGCCAGATCCTGCACACGCAGGAGGAGTCAGCGTGTGTGATGTGGGTCCTGGGCGGGGGAAGGGGAAGGCTGTTGAAGGCAGCACCTTGTCCACGGTAGGCTGTGTGACCGCCCGTGTCAGTGTCCTGTGTGTGTCCTGTGCGTGCGTGTGTCTCGCGGACACGAGCTCCGCTTTGCTGCTGACTGAACCTGCAACGGGGAAAGCGGCAGCTGCGTCCCTCAGCTGGGGCAGAGACCCCCGGTCCCCGGGCAGTGGGCTGGGCTCCAGCGGCCGGGCAGGGGGGTCCCGGGATGGGGCTGCTGGAGGAGGCAGCTGCTACCAACATCCCTTAACAGCTTCACGGTTGGCAGGATCTGGCCAAGCCGTGAGCATTCCCAAGATGAGGTGCCTATAATCCTTATGCAATGGGGGACTGATCCCTTGATAATGTGCCCACAGGGATAAATTTGTAACCCAGCTCCCAGAGCATTATGTGGGCACCCAAACAGGAGCTGTGCTAGGAAATCCTGGGTTAATAGGAACAATTGGACTGGGAAAAAAAGATGTTCACAAAACATTAGAAGGCGTAAATGGCTCGGCTGCAGGCATAGTGACCAAGTTTGTCCTTTGGGGGATGAAAAGAGAGGCTCACCAGAGTATGCACAAGACCTCCGGCAAGTAACACATCACTCCCAGCTATCAAATCGATAGTGGTACTGGCTGTAAAGCAGGAGGAAACCTGAGCGCATCAGGCTACAGGCTGAGCTCTGTACAATCTGAATTTTCAAGTTTGTGAAGAATCAAGTACAAATGCACAGCTGCAGAGAGCAGCCTCAACTTAGAGAGGTTTAAACCTGATGGAGTCGAGTAGTAGAAGTGAGTATTACAGGGGAAATCGGTGAATTATAGGGCAATGAACATCACCTAACTGAAAATAATGTACTTAATGGAAATGGAAATCCCTTGTGGCTCCTGTCATTAGACAAACACATACCATCCTGCAAGAGGACAGGACAACCCAGGGTCAGCCAGTACGACTGCCAGTGGCACGAGAGGTCCTTTTTCCCTTGTCTCCTTCCACGTGATGCTGATCAAGCTCCAGGCACCTGCAGCCACGTTTGGAGTCCACCATTCGCGGGACACAGCTCCCCTGATACTGGATGCCTGATACACGTTTCATAAAACAACGCACCCCCCCGAGATTTTGTTTGTTCACCCTGAGCCGTGAGGAGGGAGTGCATGTGGGTGAGGTGGATCTGCTTTCTCTATTTAATTTTTATGCCTCAGTAAAAACACTGCAAGATTCGGACTAGAGGAGAGCACTGAAATCAAAAGGGTACGTGAGGCAGACAGCTCTCACTGCACATTTTCACCTGATTGCCTTTGTCGTGGTTTAACCTCAGTCGGCAACTGAGCACCACGCAGCCGCTCACTCACTCCCCCGCCCCCAGTGGGATGGGGGAGAGAATTGGAAGAGCACAAGTGAGAAAAACTCGTGGGTTGAGATAAAAACAGTTTAATAATTGAAATAAAATGATAATAATAATAATAATATAATAACAATAATAATAATAATAATACACAAAGCAAGTGATGCACAGTGCAATTGCTCACCACCTGCCGACCGATGCCCAGCCAGTCCCCGAGCAGCGGCCCCGCCCCCCCCTGGCCAGCTTTCCCCAGTTTACGTACTGAGCATGACGTCACATGGTATGGAATGTCCCTTTGGCCAGTTTGGCTGCGCCCCGCTCCCAGCTTCTTGTGCACCTCCAGCCTTCTTAGTCGGTAGAGCATGGGAAGCTGAAAAGTCCTTGGCTAGTGTAAGCATTACCTAGCAACAACTAAAACATCGGTGCGTTATCAACTTTGTTCTCATCCTAAATCCAAAACACTGCACCAGCTACTAGGAAGGAAATTAACTCTATCCCTGCCGAAACCAAGACACCTTAAACAAAACAGGCTTGGCATCCTGATTGCTCACTTTGCCCTGGAATAGTCCCACTCCTCGTCTGAAAGCTACTGCGCGTCTGGCTGAGGACAGATACAACCCACACAGAGAGCAATCAGAGCTAAAACCTGCACTTCCCTTGGTAACGTTTCCTTGGAAAACTTCTTTGCTTGGCTGTTTTAAAACCTGTAACTGCAAGAACCAGGAAGAAAAAATCCCTGACAAGTTGACGGGACCTTCCTGGCTGTGGTAAAACCATCCACCCTTGGTACCCCCATTTCCCAAAAGCCGGCAGCACAGCTTGGGTGGGCAGAAAGGCTCGTATCAGACCTCGGGGCCGAGAGAGGAGCACAAGCATCGGCCAAGGGAGCTGCATCCAACCAGGAGCACTCCCCACTGGCTTCTCTGGCAACAGAGCCCCCGTGCGTGCTCTCACCAGGAGGGAGAAACAACCTCCATGTCTGGAAATCCCTATTTATGAAAGATTGTCAACAGTGATGGGGCTGTCCACGAGCAGGAGAACCACGTGAAGACCTGGCGACAGCAAAGACCCCTGGTCTGACCCCACCAGAGCATGCCTGCTCCAAAGCTGGGCAGCCTCCTGCCAGAGAGGAGGCACCTCTGCCAATTTCACTCTGCCTTCCAAGACCAAGCCAAGCTGTGACACAAGGGCTTTGGTCCCCCTGTCTCCCAAGCAAAGCTAGAAACGGCGTTATCACCACCGAGCTCCCATGCACATAAAGGAAACCTGTCAGGAAACAGTTGCGTCCTGCTGCGTAGGCTTTGAACTAGCCCTGGTGAAACAGGTGACCAGCAGATGGTCACTAGAGGACATTTGCGCTGCAAGGGTATGCATCTCCCAGAGGTCACTTACCTGGAGGGAGGCCGGTTTTGACGGCCCTGTGCTGGAAGGACGTGGACTGCACAGGCAGGCATTTATAGATGTGACTGTTGGACTTCTCAGGGAAGTAATCACCTAGGGCAGAGGACAACAGCACAAAAGCAGTGAAGTTCTGGCCTTTTACTCAAGCCATGGAGGCAACTTCACCAGGAGGTGCTCTCCCTAACAGCTGCAGAACAGCCTGAAAACATCTACAGCTCGTTCAAGGGGTGAGCTGAGTCTTTTGTACCCCACTTTTGCAGGGAAGCATGAAAGCCTGCTTGTCTTGTCTGAACAAAGGGCTGGAGAAATGTCACTCACTTGGTCCAGGCATGATCTTGGTGTTTCTCTTGGGAACTCCACAGATGGCATAGGCTGGAGCCACATACGTCCCATTCCCGGTCATGGAGGGCTCCACACAATAACGAGGACCTGGAGAGCAGCTGTCTTCTGCGGGAGGTTTTGCCCCTTTACGTGCGTAAGCGGGGGCTTTGGCTTTGGTGGGATTGTGGTTCAGGTAACCCAGGAAGAACAGCATATGAAAGGACACCTGCAGGCAGCTGTATTTCAAAGCTCCTTTGTAACTGGGGGAGACTGAGCTGCCCAGCTCATGAAATTCCCTTCCTGGGGGACTTTTTCCTCCAAGAGTAATAAAGGCAAGCTGTACAGTGCCTTGTAGTGCCCAAGAGCAAATCTCTAAGCACAAATGGTTGTGCAACTGCACTGCTAAGTAATCTTAAAAAGAAACTGGACCTCCTGCCAGCCTGGTTCCAGTCATAGCCATGGAGAAAGGGAAAAAAACCCAAAACCAACGTAGGCACTTGCTAATTACTTGTAACATCACTGCTATTCTGTCATTATGAAGTATTTTAGCCCTATAAGCAGCTGGTAAGCTAACTTGAAGCACGTGTAAAGAACTCTTGTGTGATTTTTTGCTTTCCCGGGAGCCCAGGTGGGAGGATCACCAGCAAATGCTGCACAGTCACGTGCTTTTACTGGTGAGAAAAGCGGCCCTCTCCCAGCCATGGCAAAGCAGAGCTTTATAAGGAAAAAGGGGGCAGGGAGGGGTGGGGTAAAGGGAAACGGGTTCGTAGCTGATTTTACCACGGGTGTCCTCAATGTGCCGCACACCCCTCCGATCCTCGTTTTACCTGTTGTCCCTGGGACTGAGTATTTGGGTGAAATACTCAGGAGAAGGGAGAATTGGCCTGAAAGAGGTAGCGGCAAGAGAGCTTAAAGGAGAAGCCCTGAATCAGCAGGAAGTGGTGCTTCGCTTGCAGAGAAGGTTGTGAAATATCTCAGGAGAAACATGAGCAGCAGCTACAAGCAGTTTGCGATTAAGGAGAACAGGCCAGGAGTCAAAATGAAAATGCCTGAACGGCATTAAGCTGAAAATTGTTTGCCACTCTGGCAGAGTTTCACGTGCGTGCCATCCCATGCTGTAAAAATAATGTGCCTTTTGGGGAAAAGGAGGAAAAAAACCCACCAAACCTAAACCAAGAAGGTCTTTTTCTTTTCAGACCAAACCTCCGCTTCCTGCCACACAAACCTTTCACTTGTGCTCTGCTTTTCCCTGTCGAAAACCTTCGCTTATTCGTTTCTCCTACCCCCCTGCAACAACCACCTCTCCAGGACTAAAGCATCCCTCCTCTCCTTTTACAGTCTCCCTCCCCTCCACCAAGCCTTGGCTAATCACAGGCGGGATGTTTCCTTTGGCCTTGCCCGCCTATCTGTTAGGAACTCCTTTGTCCTGGACCGACCCGGGTCTGCATCTGCAAATGGCCCGTGCTGTCCTTTGCTCCAGCCGTACCAAGCCGCTAGCAAAGTCCTACCCTAACTGGAGGAGGAGCCTTTTTTCCAAGGCTGGGGAAGACTGTGCAGTGCAGGTGAGTAGGAAAGGAGGCAGCGAGGACTTTCTCTGGTTCTTGTTTCTGCTCCTCTGGGAAGATGGGGCACTTCCCAACTCGGGCCTGACCTGGGCTGCAAAGGGAAGGGCCTGGGGGCAGCCTGGACTTGGATGATTTGTGACGGCAAACCAAACATTTCCACTTGAGCACGCGAACTACAACATCACAATCCCAAGGGGCTCAAGTCTGTAAGACTCGGAAAGTCTTAGTTGAGAAAATAACGAGTCCAAATGAACAGGATGCCCATGCTCTGAGCACAGCACTACGCTATAAGCTTTACTGACTGAACCTCTACTTTTCTACACAAATGCTAGTGATCTCCATAGAGAGGGAAAGGTGGTTTAGCTAGTTCTCCTCCAAAGCCCTTACACTGGTAAATCCAAAGGAACAACAGGGCCCTTCTGCAGGTCGCCACAGCAAGCAGAAAGGCAATCGTTTGTTAAATCCATCTGGAGAACCATTCCAGCAGAAAACTGAATCCTTACCCGACTGTTGGCAGAACTCCCCACATCTCCCGGCCGGGGGGACGTCAGCAACATAGCCGCACCTTTCACGTTTGGGGTCCACCACAATGATGGTTTCCATTCTGTCACATCCTCTGAGCTAAAGCTGCCGGCAGGAGCTGGCTCATCCTGGGACTCGGTACCGCTCAGGCACGCGACCTGCAGTCCGGAAGTACCCCTGAAAAGACCTCAACGGCCTGCATTAACACACCGGCACGCACTTGAGATGTAAACACTGACAAGTCATCTATTTGCATCACATACAGAGGACCCAGTTTAGCAAATTGAGCCTTACTTCTGCTGAAACTTTCCTTACAGGCAGCTCATTTTCTGCGTTCGTAAACCGTAGTAAAGGCCTGTTCTAGCGCAAATGCTCAAAACCTGCCTATGGTGAAGAAGCCGTTTAGACAAGCCCCAGTTTTCTTTCCTCACTGCTGCCTTGCTTCCCAGAAATCAGTCAATACCAAAAGCTCTTTTCCTGCTAGTTTTGCTACAGCTTCATTACCTTTAGAGACAACACTTCTTACCTCTGCTACTCCAATACAGCCTCACAGCCCAGCAAAATCATACTGCAGGTAGGAAACCTTCACCATACAAAGACAGGCACGCTACAGCACTACATTACTCTCAAAAAACAGGCTCTTTCAAACACTCTTCCTTTCGCCTACCACAGTTCAGACAGTGTTAGAAAACAAGAGCAAAAAAGCAGGGTTCTCTCACATTTGTCAGAGCCCATTATAACAGCCATTCAACGTTAAGTCCAGCTCCAGTCTGAACCCCACAATAAGAAATGCCGTCTCAAAAATCCCAGGAAAAGGAAGAGCTGTGAAACAGCAAGACCAGAGAACGTTCATGAAAGCCCCATCATGCAAGTACACATCCCTGCTCACAGACCAGCTGCCCCACTCCCTAAGTGAGTGATGTTCTCAGCTGATTTGCAGCTCGGGGTCTCTTGTTCTTTAGCGCCGAGCACGTAGGTTGGAATTGGAGCTGGGAAGAAAACCATATGCAGTCAGCCTGGCTTCATTCAAGTCCAGATAAGTTCAAGTTCACATTTACCAGGAATCACAGCAGGTCCCATCCATCCCCGCAGACCCCCGCAACACTCCTGTGCAGCCTCCCGAGGAGCAGTAAGCGCAGAACAAGAAACTTTCCTTCAAAATAAGGCCCACAGCCTGCTCTTTCAACAAGAGGCATTGAGCACCAGCTGAGGATAACGTCTCCTGTAACTACACTGAGCACCACCGTCTCCATAAGGAGACCAGCTCCTAAATGATCCCTAGTCCTAAAAACACTATCTTCCCTAGGGCAATGCTAAGGAAATACCAGAGCACAGGGACACCTGGTCATTCAGTTAAGCCAATGGGGAGAAGGACAGAGGACTAGAAAGAGAAAAATATGACGAGGGAGAAGACTGAGGAGCCGAGAAAGAAAGGTCCAGGGATAAGGCAAGAGAGACGGACAGATCGAGAGAAACAGGGACGAGGAGACCTGCAGAGAGATGGAGGAAGAAAAAGCAGGGACCAGGAGCAGGACAGAGAGGTGGGGACGGAAGGAGAGGAAGAAGGAAAGACAGGGACAGGGAAAGGAACATACAGATGGAGAGAGAAGAAGGACAGGGAAGAGAACAAAGGGACTGAGAAATAAAGCGAGGGTCAGATCCTGACGAAGAGACCATGAAGGGGGAAGAAAACCAGCAATGGGCTGGAGGACAGAGACAGAGGAAGAGGAAAAGAGGGCTGAGAAGCACGAAGGAGGACGAGAGGACAAATAAAAGGGAGAGCCAGCTGGACGGAGGGGTATAGCAAGAAACGATGGGACAGGCAGCAAGATGGAGAAATCAAGACAGAGAAGATGGGGACAGGGAGCAGGACAGAGGTGGAGAAAGAAGCAGCAGGGGAAGAGGAAGAGAGGCAGAAAGAGGGAGAGGGAGCAGGAGAGGGAGAGAAAAATAAGGACTGGGGACAGGATAGAGATTGCCAAAAAAGTCTGGGGAAAGTCTGGGGTGGGCAGCAGGACGGAGAGGGAGTAAAAAAGAATAGGGGCAGGGAGCAGGACAGAGCGACAGACAAGAATAACAGCAAAGAGAAAGAGAAGAACAGGGACGGTGAGCAGCACAGAGGGATGGAGAAAGAAAGAGAGGCATCAGGAGCCCTGCAGAGAGACGGAGGAAGCGGGGAGGGGAAGGGGAAGGGAGCAGCAGAGAGAGACAGAGAGAGGAGAGATGGGCAGGAAGAAGGACAGGGACAGTGGGATACGGCATGAAAAAACACAGTGACAGTGAGCAGGACAGAGCGCGAGAGCGAGAAAAACAAAGAGAAGCAGAAGGAAGGAGGGAGAGGGGAAGACAAGGACAGGGAGCGGGACACAGGCAGAGAGAGACAAAGAAGGACAGGGAACAGGCCAGAGAGACTGTGAAAAACAGAGCGGGATGCAGATCAGGACAAAGAGACAGAGAAGAAAACAAGAGCAATGTGCTGCAGGACAGAGACAGAGGAAGGAGAAAAGAGGGACAGGGAGCAGGAGAGAGGGACAGCGAGCAAGAGACAGGGACGGGTGGAGCGACAGGGAAAGAGGGCCTTGGAGAAGAGAGGGACGGGGAGCAGAACACAATGCCAGAAGAAGAGAGGTATGGGGAAGCAAAAACATGACACAGAGGGAGATGGGGGGGCTGGGGACTGGGAGGGACTGAGAGGCAGAAGAGGGCTGACATGGCCCCAAGCGCCTGGGACTCACCGCAGCTCCCGCTCTCTGCACCGCCTGGCAAATTTTTCAGTTCAGGCACTTCTTTCTCTGCCTGTCTGTCCTTTCCTCCCTTCCTCTTCTGTAGCTCCAGTCGCTTGCCTGCCCTCGCCTCACGGGCGGCCCCAGCCCTCACCTCAGCCGGGCCACGGCTGGAGCAGGGACTGTGCCTCCCGAGACCAACATGGCCGCCCGGCAGCCCCGTGCCCCAGGACTACAGCTCCCAGCATGCCGCGGGGTGCTCCTCCCTGCTGTCTGACCCTGCGGGGACACCGTCCCCCGGCTGGGCCCCGCCCCCCGCAGGCCCCATGGCTGCCTCCCCGGGGCTGCCCAGGCCCTGGAGCCCTGGTGGAGCAGGGAGGAGGAGGAGAGAGGGACAGAGCGGCAGAGAGGGGTGGGGCCGGGCGGTGGGGTGCCCGGAGAGGGACAGGAGACGGACAGAGGGACGAAGAGAATGGGGAGGAGGAGCTGGGCAGGGAGTGGAGGAAGGAAAACTCCTGGTGAGGAGCCGGCAGAGGGACAGAGCGGGAAAGAGCTGGAGGGGAAGGGGGGCAGCGGGGTGCAGGGAGAAAAATAGCGATAAGCAGCAGGACAGAGGGGGAGAGAGAGAAGGAGAAGGGCAGGAAGGAGGACAGAGGGACGGACTGACACAGGCGGGGTGAGGGAGCGGGCCAGGGGGGCAGAGAGGCAGAAAAGGCACCAGGAGAGTGGAGTGACAGAGAAATGGGACAGGGAGCAGGACAGAGGGACAGAGCAGAAAGGGTGGGAGGGAAAAGGAGGGGAGAGAATCATAGAATCATTAAGGTTGGAAAAGACCTCTAAGATCATCGAGTCCAACCAGCAACCTAACACCACCATGCCCACTAAACCATGTCCCTAAGCGCCTCATCTACACGTCTTTTCAATACCTCCAGGGATGGTGACTCAACCACTTCCCTGGGCAGCCTGTTCCAATGTTTAACCACTCTTTCAGTAAAGAAATTTTTCCTCATGTCCAATCTAAACCTCCCCTGCCGCAACTTGAGGCCGTTTCCTCTCGTCCTATCGCTAGTTACTCGGGAGAAGAGACCAACACCCCCCTCGCTACAAGTAGTTGTAGAGAGCGATGAGGTCTCCCCTCAGCCTCCTTTTCTCCAGGCTAAACAACCCCAGTTCCCTCAGCCACTCCTCATAAGACTTGTTCTCCAGACCCCTCACCAGCCTCGTTGCCCTTCTCTGGACACGCTCTAACACCTCGACGTCCTTCTTGTAGTGAGGGGCCCAAAACTGAACACAGCATTCGAGGTGCGGCCTCACCAGGGCCGAGTACAGGGGCACGATCACTTCCCTACTCCTGCTGGCCACACTCTTTCTGATACAGGCCAGGATGCCATTGGCCTTCTTGGCCGCCCGGGCGCACTGCCGGCTCATGTTCAGCCGGCTGTCAACCAGCACCCCCAGGTCCTTTTCTGACAGGCAGCTTTCCAGCCACTCTTCCCCAAGCCTGTAGTGCTGCATGGGGTTGTTGTGGCCAAAGTGCAGGACCCGGCACTTGTCCTTGTTGAACCTCATACAGTTGGCCTGGGCCCATCGATCCAGCCTGTCCAGGTCCCTCTGCAGAGCCTTCCTACCCTCGAGCAGATCAACACTCCCGCCCAACTTGGTGTTGTCTGCAAACTGACTGAGGGTGCACTCGATCCCCTCATCCAGATCATCGATAAAGATATTGAACAAGACCGGCCCCAAAACTGAGCCCTGGGGAACACCGCTTGTGACCGGCCGCCAACTGGATTGAACTCCATTCACCACAACTCTCTAGGCCCGGCCGTCCAGCCAGTTTTTGACCCAGCGCAGAGTACACCTGTCTAAGCCGTGAGCCGCCAGCTTCTCTAGGAGAGTGCTGTGGGAGACGGTGTCAAAGGCCTTACTGAAGTCCAGGCAGACCACATCCACAGCCTTTCCCTCGTCCACTAGGTGGGTCACCTGGTCATAGAAGGAGATCAGGTTGGTCAAGCAGGACCTGCCTCTCATGAACCCGTGCTGGCTGGGCCTGATCCCCTGGTTGTCCCGCCCATGCCTTGTGAGCGCCCTCAAGACGAACCGCTCCATAATCTTCCCTGGCACCGAGGTCAGGCTGACAGGCCTGTAGTTCCCCGGATCCTCCTTCCGGCCCTTCTTGTAGATGGGCGTCACATTGGCAAGCCTCCAGTCGCCCGGGACCTCCCCCGTTAACCAGGACTGCTGATAAATGATGGAGAGTGGCTTCCACAGCACAGCACAGCACAGGTGTACTGGCTGTACAGCAAGTTGTTTTCCTTGGTTTAGTTTTTCCTGGAAGAGTCTCATGTTGGTACTGAGGAGAGGCGGAATGTCAGACAAAGTGGCTCATAGAATGGGAACGATACAGGGAAAGTTAGTCGGCTCTTGAAAGCCCCATTGCTCTAGAAGTTGAATCTTTTTTCTCTAGTCCTTTTTCTTTTTTAAGGAAGGGGGCGGGGGAGGGGCATGGATGCTTTGTCTTCACAGCTCCTAAAACATGCATTGTAGCATTCAAGACAGAATATGCCTTTCTCACCTACCTTTTCTTTTTTGAACGTGGTGAATTCAATCTGCTGATCAATAGCCCGCTGAGTTCAACAGACGCCTTTGATTTCTGTCCTTTGGCTCAAGAGCTAGGTGCAACCTCCTGTCACTGGTGTTAGCACAATTAATGCAGATAATCTCCTCTCCACTGTCCAATAGTCTAGGCTACCTACTGTCTAATGATCTATGCGAGAGTACAACCTGATCCGATGGTACACATAACATCAGCACAATGAAGAGATGTGATGTTCAAATGAAAAATGAGACGGTTTGAACACCTTCTGATAGCTTGCAGGAATAAAAAGGGGAAGCGCTGTATATGAAATGAAAAAATATAATAAAATAAAGTAAATTTCTGAGCCTTCCGTGACAAGTTGTGTCATATCAAGTGCATGTCTGCAACGCCCTGCGCTGCACTCTGCGGGTCCTGTTCCCATTCAGTGATCTGGATGATGGGGCAGAGCGTACCCTCAGACAGCTTGCCGATGGCACACGACAGGGAGGCTCGTGCACCAAAGGGTCGTGCTGCCAAGCAGAGGGGCCTTGACAGGCTGGAGGAAGGGGCTGGCAGGAACCTCCTGCAGTTCATCAAGGGGAAGAGCAAAGTCCTGCACATGGGGAGGAACCAGCCCTTGCATGGGTATATGCTGGGGGACACCCAGCTGGAAAGCAGCTGTGCAGACACCTGGGGTCATGGTGGACCCCAAGCTGACCAATTTGGAGCCTGCAAAGTGCCCCTGGGGCAAAGAAGGCTACCTGCATTGTGGGCTGCACTAGGCAAAGCGTTGGCAGCAGGTGGAGGGAGGTGGTCCTTCCCCCCCTGCTGTGTCCTGCTCTGGGCTCCCCAGTGCAAGGCAGACATGGCCATAGTGGAGAGAACCCCCACCCCAGGGCCCCCCCAGGGCCCCTCCCACTTTCCGTTGGGCTCGGAATGTTGGTCAGTTGGAGCCAACAGCCAGCAGAGAGAGCAGGACGGAGCTGTGCTGGCACAGAGCAGCGCTGGGAGGAGGCAGGGTCTGGCCGAGCAGCGCTGCCCCGGCACCGGCACCAGCACCCCGCTTCCCATCCTCGCTGTTGCCGGCTGGGCAGCGTCCTTGGTGCACGGCGAGGGTCCTCCTGTCCCGGGCAGGATGGGCCAGGCCAACTGCTGCTGCGGCTCCAGGTGGGCTCTCCCTGGGGGTCGGGGACAGGCGGGCATGGCCGGGTGCCGCAGCAGCGGCCTTCCTCATTCCCGCCGCTCTCTGCTCTGCAGAGAGGCTCTCAGCGATGCCGAGGCGGTGCTGAGCGCAGACGTGCGGCTGACCCGGGGCCGCAAGAGGAGCGAGAGGCGCCTTCTCCTCCTCCAGGAGGAACTGGTCATCGCCAAGTTGCGGTAAGACCCTCAGAGCCCAGCTGCCTTTCCCCCAGCCCTGGCCCTGGGACCAGGGCAGGGACACCCTGGCACCAGCCCCAGGCCCCGGCACCTTGGTGCTGGATGCACCCGTGTCCGTCCCAACGGCAGGCGGGGGACAGGGCTCTGCCCGGGGCCACCCAAGGAGGCCACCTCTCTCACCAGGGCTGCCTCTCTTCTCTGCAGACACGGTGGCACCACCGTGCGCCCACAGCTCTGCCTGGCCCTGGACCAGCTGTGGGTGGTGAGCGGCGGCAAGGAGGCGGCGGGGGAGGAAGAAGAGGAGGAGGAGGAGGAAGGCAGCGATGAGGACAGGACCTCCATCATCCTCATCTGGCCCACCGGCTCCTGTGTTGCCACCTTCAAGTGAGTCGTGGTGCCACGTCTCACGGCAGGGCCGGGCAGTGCGGTGCTGGCCCCCGTCCTCTCTGGGGTCTGGCAGCTGTGGTCAGGGCTGGCAAGGGGCAGGAGAGTTGCCCAACCATGCCCACGCCATCCTGTGAATGGCCTCTGCCCTCTGCACGCCGGCAGGGAGGGAGGGAGGGAGGCCGGGTTGGCCGGGTGGGGGCTGAGGGGTGGGCATGCAGGCAGCTGGAACGAGAGGGATGGGGGAGATTTCTACGTCGTGCATCCCCTGGACACCTTTTGGTCCCCAGAAGGGAAGGCCGAAAGCAGCTCCTCTGGCAGGACAGAGGGAGCCAGGGCTTTGGCAGCGCCTCTGTCCTGCCCCAGGGGGCTTCGTCCTGCCCCTGTGTCCTTCCCCGCGGGGCAGGGCTGTGAAGGCACCGGCCTCTGCCTAGGGGCTGGGGGGCAGCGGGGCCTGACGCTGTTTCTCCTCTCTTTCTGCAGCTCCCGGACGCTGAAGGAGCTGTGGGTGTGCACACTGCTGGGGTAAGCCGGGGGGATGCTCTAGGCGCAGCCGTACGGGGGAACACAGTTCTCCAGCTGGGGAGAGGTGCCCCCACGGCTGTGGGCAGCTCTTGGGCAGACGGGGGATGAGCGTGGATGGAAAGCTTCTTCTTCCTCTGCAGCAGGGAGAGGCAGGTGGGGAAGCAGGGCTGAGCACGTGGCAGGCAGGAGCTCTGCAGGCAGCTCTGCTCTCTGCTTGGCTCCGGGGTGGTACCCGGGGGGGTTTGGGATCCCTTTCGCTGGAGAGAGAAGAGGTGGCTTGGGGCTCATTCTTTCTCTGTCCCTTCCCGTGCACAGGCAACCAGAAGGAGCGAAGAGAGCCCGGGTGACGCGACTGCCCTCCGTCAAACTCCTGGAGAAGGAGCTGAGCCGCCGCCATGCCGTGAGTGCCTCTCTTGTCTCGGCTCTGTCCCCTGAGCACTGGCCCTCCAGCTGAGCAGCAGAGGCATCGCTTCTCACCTTCTTCCACTCCTTCTCTCTTGCCCAGTGGAGGACATTAAGCGCCAGGAGCCTGGAGACGCTGATCGAGGGCCAGGCAAAGGTGAGAATGGCTGCCTTTGACCCACCTCTCACTGTGCCGGCGTGCCAGGGATCTCTGTCGAGTGGGGTGACCTTCTGCGGGAGGGTCCCGCGGTGCCACTCGGGGAGCTGAGAGGGTTGGGGAGCCACCAGGAACACCAGCGTGTCCTTGCTGGTGGCACTGGGAGGAAACCTGCTGCGCGGGGCAGAGAGCCCGGCAGGGCAGACGGTTCCAGGTCTGCCACACTCAGGCTGCCAGTGCCAGGTGGCAGCTCACCGGTGGCCCTTTTGGCTGTGGGGCTGCTCTAAGCACAGCCTGGTTCTTGCAGGATGATCCCAAGCAAGGGCCTCCGCCGGTCCCTTCTGGCAATGGAGGGGGACGTTGCCACTCGGCAGGTGAGTTTTGGAAAGAAAGGCAGGGAGGGCCTCCTTTTCCTCCTGCAACCGGCACTTCTGCAGAAGATGGGATGCTGCTGCGGCTGTCCTTCGCCCCGAGCAAGTCGTTCCCCATCGCTCTGCAGCAGGAGAGCGTTGAGCCCTCGGGGTCCCTTCGTTCCCACCTAACGTTTCTCCCTTGCACGCAGGGGCAAAGGGCACATTGCCGAACGCTCGAGGTGGTGCCTGCCTCTGCTCCATCCTCAGAGCCAGGTGGATGGGTCCCTGCTCCTCGGCGGGAGTCGGCAGGAGCTCTGCTCACTTGTCCCCTGAGTGTCGCCATGCAGGTTTGGCACCCCAAGGGAGGACGTCACCTGGACGAGGAAGGACACCCGCTGGGCAGCAGCCGCCACTGAACATGGTTCTCCGAGGACACGGAGCCTCTGCTGCTGTGCACAGCTTGGAGGAGGACAGGGCGAGGGCCGGGCCAGGCTGTCACGGTGTCACGCCAGCTCTCAGGATCCTCCGAGCTGGAGCCACTGCGCAGGAGCTGTGGTTCCAGCTGCCCACTCCCTGCCTGTCCTGCTGCACTGCTCAGCACCGTGCTGCAGGCAGGGCAAGGCAGGGCAGGGCAGGGCAGGGCAGGCTTTGAGAGCGCTGGCCTGGTGGTCTCCATTGATGGGCTCTTCTCTGTTTTCCTTTGTAGCAGGAAGGAGCAGGAGGAGGAGGAGGAGGGGGCTGCCCTGGCCCTTTGCTCTGCGGTGGACCCCGGCCGCTGCCCAGGCGCCAGGGCAGGCGGGCTCCGGCTGCAGCAGGGTGCTCTTTGGACAGCCCCTGGCAGCCCTCTGCGGGGAGGACGGCACGCTGCCCCAGCCCATCCAGGTAAGCCAGCCTGGACAGGGGGTCCCCAGCCCTCCAGCTGCTCCGGAGAGGGAGTGTCCCCAGGGGCTCCGGGGACGGGGAACTGGGCTTTTCACCCCTGGCTCACACCCTGATCCCAGTCCCTTTGCGGAGGGAGGGAGCCAGGTCTGGGGCAGAGCTCTGGCCATGGCCACCGCTGTCAGAAGGCAGCTCTTCAGCCAAGCAACTGTCCTCCTGCGTCTCCTGCAGGAGCTCCTGAATATCCTGCACCAACAAGGGCCATCGACAGAGGGGATATTCCGGAGAGCTGCCAGCGGGACAGCAGTTCGGGAGCTCAAGGAAGCCCTTGACAGCGGTGCGGACGTCGACCTAGGAAGCCAGCCTGTGCTCCTGCTGGCCGTCATCTTGAAGGTGAGCGCTTCTGACCGGCAGCTGGAAGGGCTCCCGGCTGGCCTGGAGTGTTCCGAGGCTCACCTGGAGCCCTTGGCATTGCAGGACTTCCTCCGAAGCATCCCCGCCAAGCTCCTCGTCATCGACCTCTACGAGGATTGGATGCGAGCCATGGAGAAGCCAAGCAAGCAGGCAAAGGTGGAAGAGCTGAAAGCGTAAGTGTGGCTGGCAGCCTGCCTTTTGAGCAGCAACTGGTAGAGGCCTGGGACTCGCCTGCAAAAGGATGGGCTCCTGAAACAGCCGTGTTTTCTGGCTGCCCGCTGTTGCATTTCAGGGGAAAGGGCATGGACAGGGAGCCTTCCCTTGCGTGGGCTTGGGTGAAATCAGGAGCTGGGAAGCAACGCCGTGCTTCCTTCCTGAAGCGCAGGAGCACTGACCGCTGGCTGAGAGCACCTGGAAAGCTGCGCAGCACAGCCGCTGGCTCCCGCCTGTGTCGTTGCGCAAGCTTCGGGGACGGCTGTGGGCAACATCTCTTTTTTAACCTTGTGTTCCTGTTCCCTCAGGGTGGCCAACAAGTTGCCTGCAGCAAACCTCCTCCTGCTCAAGCAGCTGCTGTCCCTCCTCCAGCACATCGGCCACAGCGCGTCCACCAGCAGGATGAGCTGCAGCAACCTGGCCATCTGCGTTGGGCCTAACCTGCTGAGCCCAGCCAACGAGGACCTGCTCCCTCTGGAGGCCATGCTGGAGGTGGCTGAGAAGGTACGCTGTATTGACCAGCCGGCTGCAGCCTTCCCGGCCCGTCAGAGCTTGGCTGTTCGGAGGTCCCTGGCTGCCCCCTCTCTCCAACAAATGCTGGTGGGGTGGCTGCCGGGAAGAGCAGCCCCGCAGCCACAGCCTTCTGCGCAGAGGGAAGGGTCAGGAGTGGGAAAGGCTGCTTGTCATGTTTTCAGGCACCCGCGCTGAAAGCAAGGCTTTCATGTGTGCAGGTGAAGGCGCTGGTGGACTTTCTGACAGAAAACTGCTGTGAAATCTTTGGGGAGGAGATGGCTGGCCTTTCCAGTCCCCCAGCTGTGGAGTCACCGGCGCCCATGGGCAGATCCACAGGTATGAGGAGGGGCTGAGGGTTGTCACAGCCTGAGCAGACAGGTGAAGCTGGTGTAGGGCTTCGGGTGGGTTTTGCTTTAGCTGTTGTCCACTTCCAAGAAGTCACTTGGCTGCACGTGCTTTTGCTCTCCAGAGCTGCCTTTGGAAGACCAACGTGGCCCTGCAGGCGAAGCAGACAGGCAGCACCAGGCAAAAGCCCTCCTGGACGCACCACCCTCTCTGCTCGTCCTCCCGAAAGCAGCAGGGGCAGACACGGTGGTGGGATCGGAAACAGCAGAGGTATGGCGGCTCCCCAAACACTGGGACAACGGGTCTCATGTAGGAGGGTAGTTCCTGATGAGTCCAAGTTGCTGCTGTGCCTCTTCCTGGCATTCCATCTCTTGTGGCTTTGTGGCTTTGTGTGGGTTTTTTTTCCCCCTGGTGTGATACATAGTAAGTAAAAGTGGACAGGTTGTTTCTCCAATGCCTTTAGGCATGTGCTTAATCAAAGGAAACGCCTACCAAATCCCTGCGGAAAGACAGATTTCAAAAGCAGAGCCTCCCACCGCAGAAGGTGGTATTGCACCAAAGGGATATCCGCAGAGCTCTGTCTCGGGAGGGCAGCAGCAACCCTGGCAGAATGAAGTGGGCAAGCCTTTTCTTGCCCGGAGGGGGACTGCAGGCTGCCTGCTGAATGCCCCCCCCAAATTAACTGAGTGTCACACACCCGTGTGAACACTGTGTTCCAAAGTGAGGCCCTTGGAAGAAAGGGCTCATGCAAACCAGCCAAAGGGATCTTCTCCGTAGGGCTCAGGTAGCAATTTGCCAAACGGTCGCTTCCTACTCCGGGGCGTCCCTTGCCTCCTGCTAACGCCGACGTTTCTGTTTTAGGCACCCGTTGCTTTGCCTCCAAGCACCCCAGAGACCACGGTAGCCTCCCTGGTACGCGTAGAACTGAAGAGCCTTTCGGAGGAAAGGAGGTAACATGAGTCAGCTTTGGTGAAATCAAGAACTGATTCCAGTTGGTCCTGGCTTTACCTATCTAATCACACTGTGGGGTGGGATGGAAAGGTTTGCAGGTTCCCCCCAGGAAAATGAAGACGGAAGAAAAAGAAAGAGAAAAGAGGCCTGGGCAGAGGAGAGGGAATGCCAACAAGAAAAGAAAAGAAGGAAGGAAGAAAGAAAAAGATATCCCGTAGTCATCAGTACGTAGCCATCCCGTAGTCAATGCCAGCACCAGCTCCCTCTTCTGGGCCATAAACAACTCCTCGTCAGCTGTGTTCCCCAAAGAAAGGGGAACCACTTCATGCCTGCTCCTGCCTGTGTGGGTTTCTCAGTGCTTTCTGACTCTATCGTTGCAGGTGCCGATTTCCTGTTACTGGCTGACCCACTGTGACTCCCGGCCTCCCGCACTTGATGTCCACAATAAAAGGATATTTTCTCTCTTCTCACTGTGTCTGCCGTACGATATTCTGGACTAGGTAGAGGTTGTTTTGTGATGAATCCTCGGGGAGGAGTTTGGGATCATCCCTTGGTCCAGAATCCTTTCCGGCGGGCATCAGGGCTGAGTTCAGGTGCCTTAGGAGTGAAACCAAAGCACAGAGTCACACAGGAGGGTGGAGGTTGGAAGGGACCTGTGGAGGTCATCTGGTCCAACCCGCCTGCTCAAGCAGGCTCACCTGGAGCCAGTAAAATGGATCACCCCAACCGTAAAATACTGCTTTCTCATGTGCAGCTGGAATATCGTGTCTTTTAATCTGTGCCCCTTTCCTCTGGTCCTCTCAGCGCACGCTCTTGAGAAGAGCCTGCCTCCCTCATCTTCTTTCCTTCTCAGCAGGTTTGTATACACATTGAGGAGACACACACAGCACCCCCCACCCCCCCGCCCAGTCTTCCCTTCTCCCAGCTGAAGAGTGCCAGCTCTCTCAGCCTCTCCTCACATGGCAACGAGAAGGAGAACTTCCACTGGTCCTCTTTTGGAAACTTTTGGAAGGCCTCCGTCTCAAATAAGAAATTTGAGACACCAGCCTTCATCTAGGTTACCTCATGAGCTGTGCGATTGCAGTTTGGTGTAGAAGTGCCAGAGCGCATCATTAAGAGGGTGTTAATTTGGCCGTTCTGGTCATGAAGCTCGTCGGAGCACTGAGCTGGACACCTGGAGACGGCAGCTGTGTGTCAGCCAGGCTGGATGCTCAGTGTTCAGCACAGCAATGGCACAGCAGTGCCACAGCCGCTGCTCGAGGCATGTGTGCACTGACAACTTGCCCCTGAGTGTCCTGGTGCCCTGAGGTTTGGGATCTCTCCGGTGGTTTTGACAAAAAGCTCTTGACAAAGGTGTGAAGGAGGCGCAAGGCACAACTGTTGGAAGAATCTGCCACAGTCCTTGTCTTGGTGGGAAGGTGTTGGCGGGGAGAGCTACGTAATGGGGGACATTGCTCATTGCTAGTGCAGCAACCAGGTGAGGAAGGTGCTACCATTTGTCACCTACCACAAAGGTAGGCTGTGACGGAGAGGATGCGCTGCTTTGCCGCATCCGTAACAACCAGAAGTATCCACTTCAGTTCCTTCAGTGTCTTTTGAATACCACGTGTGGCTTTCTACACGGGTGCTGCTGTTTTGCCGTCGAGGGTAGTTTCTGTGTGCTGTGCTTTCGCCTTTTCCTGGTCTCTAGTGGCGGAGCTGATAGCGTCAATGCAAGGCAGTACCTAAGAGAGCAGGGTGCCACCAGTGGGGGTTTGGGCCCATTGCCTCGAGCTACCTACGACCAGACCCCGCCTGCTCCCAGTGCTGCTCTGTGCCAGCACAGCTCCGTCCTGCTCTATGCTATGGAAGGTGTAGAATTCCTCTCTGATCCAGGACTTTCCACCTACAACCAAAACCGTGGTGAAATTTTCCTCCATCTCAACCACTCGCTGGTGCCTCTTCCCCAGGGAAAATCTTTCCGCCGTCACCCTGTGGGCATAGCTGGGCATAGGCAATGCAAGCCCCAAGCCTGTGCCGCAGTCCGAGGCCACCACCCTCATGCCATACTCGAGGTCAGGAGCATCTCGCCACACTCCGCCCCTTATGGCATGGGTAATGGCGTGATGCAGTGGTTGGGGTAACAGCCCTGCAGAGTGAGGGTGCGAGCCTCTCTTGCCTCTACGCATGTGGAATGGCTGGGCGTGAACAGAGAGATGGTGGAGGAGGAGGAGGACTTTCCCAAGCTGGGGGCAAAAGCGAGGTTAATCGCTATCGGTGTGTTTGATCATTTGGGTCTATGACATATGGCAAAGCAAAGCTTAATCACAATCCAAACAAAAGTTATTAATGGGATAAAGAATATTACAATAATAAGACTTTTCATTAATATTTTTTGCAAATTTAAGGATGGTATCCACCTAAGCAGGTCAGAAAGTGAAAATCCACCAGGAGATACTGCGATTTGATCTAACGTTTGTAAATCTTTGGAAACGGCATGGACGTCGTGTTAGATTTGTCAATATTTGTTAACGTCGGTGCAACAGGTGGTATGAATCAATGCACAGACACCTCCTTGTTGCAGGGTAAGCATATCAAGTACTAGACGATTTTGTCCTACTATCAAAGCTAAAGAAGAATTTTCCTGTTGCAAGGCTAAAGTGGCATCTACTGTGTGACTGTCTGTGGCTTCCATGGTAGCGGATGGATTTTTAAGAGCTCTTTCTAGTTCGTTTACCCTGAGTCTGGGAACCAAGGTTCTGGTTGAACGTCTCCATCCAGAATCATGGAGGGTTCCTCATACACTGGGGTGAAGAGATGGAGGGTCAGATCTACGTATGCGGCAGGGGCTGCGTTAACCCCCTGTCGTGGTTTAATCTCAGTCGGCAACTGAGCACCACGCAGCCGCTCACTCACTCCCCCCCACCTGGTGGGATGGGGGAGAGAATTAGAAGAGCACAAGTGAGAAAAAACTTGTGGGTTGAGATAAAAACAGTTTAATAATTGAAATAAAATGATGATAATAATAATAATATAATAATATTATAATAATAAAACACAAAACAAGAGATGCACAGTACAATTGCTCACCACCCGCTGACCGATGCCCAGCCAGTCCCCGAGCAGCGGCCCCCCCCCCGGCCAGCTTTCCCCAGTTTATGTACTGAGCATGACGTCACATGCTATGGAATGTCCCTTTGGCCAGTTTGGCTGTGCCCCCTCCCAGCTTCTTGTGCACCTCCAGCCTTCTCAGTCGGTAGAGCATGGGAAACTAAGAAGTCCTTGGCTCGTGTAAGCATTACCTAGCAACAACTAGCAGGCAGAGGCACTGTGAAATGAACATCAAACCTTTAATGAGATAAGAAAGAAGTAGAGCTATGGGAGAGGGCTGGGGCTGGAGTGGGCGGGTGCAGGTCGCATGTCGCAGGGATCCGTGCTCCACACCTTCTCTATCAACCTATCAACAGCGGTCAGGGGGGCATGGGACACTTTGTCCGCCGATGTCCCTCAGGAGTCTGGCTCGCTTGGTGGGCACGTTGTTGCCGTCGGATGCCCTCCGCTTGCTGCTGCCCGCTTGCTGCCTGCTGCTGCCCGCTGCCGCACCATCCCCGTCCGGCTTCCCCTCCCACAGGGTTTTTGAGCGTTTTACCACCCGGCACACCACGATCTTCTTCCTCTTCTTGGGTGGGATGTTGTCCCGCGGGGAGATCCGTTGTGTCTTGGAAGTGCTGGCTGGCGCAGGGCGCTTGGCCTGCTTGCCGCCCGCCTCTCCCGATCTGGGCACCACCCGGCAGGAGACAACGCCTGGCAGCTGCGGCAAGCGGGTCAAAACCACCCGGGGCTGCCTCCACAGCACCTCCTCCAGCAGTTGGGGCATGCGGGGTGGATGATGCTGGGGGACAGCCGTGGGGCTCAGCAGAGGACTCTCCAGAGGACCCTTCAGGGGATTCTCCGGAGAACCCTCTGGGCTACCCTTCAAGGGACTCTCCACGGGACTCTCTGGTAGGCAGGTGGGGAGGACCACTGCCACCCCACCCTGCTTCCCCTTGGGGTCCAGCAAGGGGGACATCGCCACCCCTGAGAAGGGGTCAGCGTCCCCCAGCATCACCGCCGCCATGCGGTCCTTGGGGCAGTCGTCCTCCACCCCGTACTCTGAGAAGTCGGGGAGCTGTTTGAGGAAGGCGGTGCTGGTGAGACTGTTGGAGATGTCGAGGACATGGGGGACGGTGTCCTCGCCGTCCCCCAGCCCCGCCACTGACGCTTGCTCCTTGGGGCAGCCACCCTCTGCCACATACTCAGAGAGCTTGTTGAGGAAGGCGGTCAAGGTGGAGATGTTGGGGTCATCAGGGACGGTGTCCTCACTGTCCCCCGGCACCGTTGCTGCTGCTTGCTCCTTGGGGCAGCCGCCCTCTGCCCTGTACTCCGAGAGGTCAGGGAGCTTGTTGAGGAGGGTGGTCAAGCAGGGGCTGTTGGGAACTTTGGGGACATCGGGGATGGTGTCCTGCCCATCCATGGTGTCGAGCCAGGCGAGCGTATCGGTGATGTCCATGGTGAACGACTGATCGTCCTGAAACTGCAGGTTGTCCCCTGCCAGCTCAGGAAAGGCCTCGGCGAAGGCGTCTGGCCCCAGCTCGGGCAGGTCCAGGGGCTTCTCTGGGATGGTCACCCCTGCTGAAAAAGCAATCAAAACCAGCCCAACCCCGGGGCGATGCAAGCTTTCCTCAGCTTGGCCGCCCGCCTACAGGTTCTGCCACCCCCCCAAACCTCACCTTTGGGCTTTGTCTTGGTTCTGCCGGTTGGCGGAGCCGGGCCGGGCTGGTGGGGGCTTGTGGCGAGGACGCTGTCCTCGATGACCACCACGTCATTGTCAGAGGCCTCCAATGGCTTCTGGGTGCTGCCGGGCAGGGTGTGGACCTCAGGGAGGCCCTGCACCCAGTACAGGGGCTCCCCATGGACCACGGCCCACGGCCCCAGCCCCATTGGCTGGTGGGGCACCAGCGTCCCTGTCGCCACCTGCTGTCCCCAGCCATAGGCAGGGGGACAGGGAGCAGGCACACAGGGGAGCTGCACCCCGCCGGGGAGCTGCACCCCGCCGGGGAGCTGCACCGCCTGCCCCAGGGCCCCCAGGGGCCCTGGCACCCCCTGCCAGATGGTGGCCTGTGCCGGCTGGTAGGTGACGGTGTGGACCTGGGCAGGCTCAGAGGACACCAGCAGCCCCGAGACAGGGGGCAGCACGCTGGCAGTGACCGGTGGTGGCATGGCCAGGGTGGTGAAGCTCATGCCGGGGACCTCCAATGCCATCAGCAGCCGGAGAGGAAACCTCTCTGTTGGGGGAAGCTAAGAGGGCTGATGGGGTGAGATGTTGGTGGGCAGAGCCGGTTAGGGGGTGTTGTGGTTTAACCTGGCAGGCAGCTAAACACCACACAGCCCTTCGCTCACTCCCCCCCCCACAGTGGGATGGGGGAGAGAATCGGGAATGACACCAGTCCCAAGGCCTCTCTCAACACTCCAAACCTCGCAAACTCGCTCAGCTGGAGTGCAGGCACGAGCCGGCTGGGTGAGACTCCGCGCCCAAATATAAGCAGCAAGGGACGCCTGGTCACAATCCATTGCTCGGGATGTCACAGTCCATTGCTAGGTTACGGCAGCGCCACTGCCCATTCCATCCCCCCATCTCATGTCTTGATCTCGGCATCAGTGTTTCATACCAGTCACCGAGGCCTGGGCTGTGTCTTCCCAGGACCCCGTCAGGTCATTCTGGCTGTGGCAGACGTCTCCAGGCACATATGGCAAGAGGGTTCACTCGGTAACACCTCGTGCCTCCTTGGGAGGCTGCAGGACAAAGTCCCACAGGCTCTCCCCACGCTCCAGCACTGATGGCCACTCCTCTGGGCTCCCCTGCCCAGAGCGGCAGCAGCAAGCTGCGGCGGGACACATGAGGAGGGATATGTGTGGACAAGTAGACGCTTGTCTGAACAGGGGACGTTCCCCAAGCAGCTGACCCAGGACCCACTGACTGGGAGAGACAGCAAGGGGCAGAGCCTGTGCCCAGCAGCGCGGGAGATTTAAGCATGCGAAAACAATCAGCCCAGCTGATGGCAACGGACACCGGAGCATATGTATGTCCTACTGGGCAGGCGCGCGGCAGCGGGCAGGTGCACGGCAGCGTGGTGAGCTCCCAGCAAAAATCAGCGTTCCCTGCTTCTCCTGAGCTTCTCGCACCTGGTAGAACCAATGCAGCCACACGGACAGAGCTCCTGCTCAAGCATGCGACCACCCAGTTTTCGGCTGTGGGATGAGTGAAGGGATATTCCTAGAGGTGGAAAGTGATTGCAAGCAAGACTGCAGGAGGTTTGACCACATTGATGAACTGCTCTGCTTGGTGGCTGAGCTGCAGGAGGAGGTGAGCAGACTGAGTAGTATTCGAGAGTCTTAGAGGGAGATGGATCAATGGAGCCATACTCTGCCACCTATGATGCATAGAAGCCAACTCAGCGTAGCCACTACAGAGGCAGGTCCTAGATTTGCTTTGTGCCAGGAGGAAGGCAGTGTCACAAGTGATAAGGAGGGGTGGAAGAAGGTTACAGCACGGAGCAGTAAGAGAAACCCCTCCTTACCCTCAAAGTTACCCTCTACCATACCCTTACAGAACAGGTATGAGGCCCTGGGTATGGTTGATGAAGCGCATAATGAGAAAGAGGAGGAACCTGTGCAAGCAGTCCTGCCAAGATCAGAGAGACCAACCCCTCGTAGCAAAACGTGCATTAAGACCAGCGCTGAGAAGAAACAACGGCGAGTTATGGTCATTGGCGATTGTCTCCTGTGTGGAATGGAAGCACCCGTTTGCAGACCGCACCCTCTTTTCAGGGAAGTTTGCTGCTTCCCTGGGGCCCGAATTAGGGACGTCACCACAAGACTGAAGAACTTAGTTCAAACTTCCGACTACTATCCATTTCTGCTCCTTCACGTGGGTATGAATGATGTCACAACAAAAAGTCTGAGGTCAATCAAAAGAGACTTCAGAGCCCTGGGAAGAAGTCTAAAAAATTCGGGAGCACAGGTAGTATTTCCCTCAGTCCTCCCAGTAATGGGGGGAGACTCTGGAAGAAAGAGGCAAGCCCAGGATGTCAATACCTGGCTCCAGGACTGGTGCCTCCACCAAAACTTGGGGGTTTTAAACCATGGAAGAGCCTTCGAGAGACAAGGTCTGTTGGGGCCTGACAGGATCCACCTGTCCCGACGGGGAAAATGGGTCTTTGGGCATAAGCTGATGGGGCTGATCAAGAGCATTTTAAACTAGAATCGATGGGGGAAGGGGATACCAACAGGATTGCAGTAGGTAAGCCGAGGGTTGGCGTGGCATCGCCTGAGGGTGGCAGTGCTAGTGGGAACAGTTACGCTGCTCTTGGGAGCACAGAGGGCGCAGGAGCAGATCTGAAATGCTTGTGCACCAATGCAGGCAGTATAAGAAACAAACAGGATGAACGGGAAGCCTTGGTCCGTTCCCAGAGCTACAATGTCATCGGTATTAGTGAGACTTGGTGGAACGAGTCCCATGCCTGGAGTGCTGCGATTGAGGGCTACAGGCTGTTCAGGAGGTGTAGGCAGGGCAGGCGAGGTGGAGGTGTTGCACTGTACGTAAGGGAGAGGTTTGCTTGCACAGTCCTTACAGTTAGTGATGATGTGGTTGAGAGCCTCTGGGTGAGGATTAGGGGGATGGAAAACAAAGGAGATGTCGTAGTGGGTGTCTACTACCCATCACCCAGCCAGGATGTTAGCACTGATGAGTTATTCTACAGGCAATTAGGAGACATTTCTGGGTGGGTAGCCCCTGTCCTTATGGGAGATTTCAACTTCCCAGACATCAACTGGGCATATCGTACTGCTGTGAGAAGCAGGTCTTGGAAATTCTTGTAGTTTGTAGGAGAGAACTTCTTGTCACAGGTACTCGGTGAGCCAACTAGGAAAGATGCCCTCCTAGACTTGCTATTTGTGAATAGAGAAGGACTCGTGGGGGATGTGATGGTAGGTGGCTGTCTTGGCCACAGTGATCACAAAATGGTTGAGTTCAAACTTGTCAGTGTAATGAGAGAAAAGGACAGCAGAGTTGCTACCTTGGGCTTCAGGAGAGCAAACTTCAAGCCATTCAGCAGAGTACCCTGGGAATCTGCTTCTGAGGGCTTAGGAGTCCATGAGTGCTGGTCAGTCTTTAAGAAGCACCTTTGAGAAGCACAGGAGCAGGCAATTCCACTGTGTCATAAGCCAAGCAAGCAGGGCAGAAGGCCAGCTTAGCTGAAGAGGGAACTCCTCGTGGAGCTCAAGAGGAAAAAGGAATTGTATGCTTTCTGGAAGCAAGGTCAGGCTTCGCAGGAAGATTACAGAGCCGTGGTTCATTTATGCAGGGAGAAGACATGAAAGGCCAAAGCTCAGTTAGAGTTGAAACTGGCCAGTGTTGTTTCAGATGACAAGAAGGGCTTTTTAAAGTATGTTAATGGCAAGAGGCGGTCTAAAGAAAACATTGGAGCAATGCTTGTTGAAGACGGTCATCCGACTAATAGGGATGAAGAAGAAGCAGAGGTGTTCAATGCTTTTTTTGCCTCAGTCTTTAATAATATTGATAGACTTTGGGCTGCCCGGTCCCCTGAGTTGGAGGACCACGAGTGTGGGAACAGGGACTTTCCTTTTGTGGCCACTGCAATTGTCAGGGACCAGCTGTATCAGCTGAATGTTCACAAAACCATGGGGCCTGGTGGGATTCATCCCAGAGTTCTGAAGGAGCTAGCAGATGTTACAGCAGGACCCCTCTCTATCATCTACCAAAGGTCTTGGGAGTCTGGGGAGGTCCCTGCTGACTGGAAGCTAGCCAATGTTATTCCACTCTACAGAAAGGGCGTAAGGGAAGACCCAGGGAACTACAGACCTGTTAGTCTAATCTCAGTTCCTGAAATAATTATGGAGAAGATTATACTGGATGCTATTGAAAGGCATTTAAAGGGCAATGCAATCATCAGGCAGAGTCAACATGGGTTCACAAAAGGAAAGTCCTGTTTAACCAATTTGATATCCTTCTACGATAAGGCCACCCGCCTCGTGGATGAAGGGAAGGTGATGGACGTAGTTTTTTCTGGATTTTTGGTAAGGCTTTTGATACTGTCCCTCACAGCATCCTTCTGGAGACGTTGTCCAACTGTGGGATGAGCAGGTTCACAGTGCGCTGGGGGAAGAACTGGCTGGAGGGCAGGGCTCCAAGGGCTGCAGTGAATGGGGCTACATCTGGCTGGTGACCAGTCACCAGCGGTGTTCCTCAGGGCTCAACCCTAGGGCCAGTGCTGTTCACTATTTTGATCAATGATCTGGATGCAGGAGTTGAATGCACCATTAGCAAGCTTGCTGACGATACCAAACTGGGAGGTGCTGTTGACTCTCTTGAGGGACAAGAGGCCTTGCAGCGGGATCTAGATAGATGGGAGCATTGTGCAATCATCAACGGCATGAAATGGAACAAGTCCAAATGCCAGATTCTGCACCTGGGATGGAATAACGCCGGGCACAAGTCTAACCTGGGAGAGGAATGGCTGGAGAGCAGTCCTGCAGAAAGGGATCTGGGCATGCTGGTTGGCAGCAGGCTCAATACAGGCCAGCAGTGTGCCCAGGCAGCCAAGAGGGCAAACTGCATCCTGGGGGGCATCAAACACAGCAAAACCAGCTGGTCAAGAGAGGGGACTGTCCCGCTGTATTCAGTGTTGGTACGGCCTCACCTGGAGTTCTGTGTGCAGTTCTGGGCCCCACCATTTAAGAAGGACATTCAGGTCCTCGAATGTGTCCAGAGGAGGGCAACAAAGCTGGTGAAAGGGCTGGAAGGCATGTCCTCTGAGGAGCGGCTGAGGACTCTGGGTTTGTCTTGTTTGGAGAGAAGGAGGCTGAGGGGCGACCTCACTGCTCATGCCACATTTGCCTATTTAAAATCGACGGGCATTTTCTTCAAGAGCACCAGCTCGGCTTTTGGCAGCCCAACCTCATTGTGCTTTTCCGTTTGCCAGCCAGGAACAAGGTAACCCACTATCGAACAAGCCCTGTCTTCAAGGAGTGCCAGATTTAAAAGTTGCACATTCCTGTAGAGCCTTCAGAACAAGTCTGTTGTGCTTTGGCTGTCGGTGTGGGGTAGCTAGCAACTCTGTAATTGCTGTAGCTATCAACGCCTGCAACTGAAACAACGGCTGCTTTGTATGACAGTAACAGACGCTTACAGGTTTTGTAGCAGGCACAAGTCGGAAAGGCAAGGTAAACAAGGCCCGAACGCACACACCCCTAGCCTTGGGTTTTCTGCTTCTCAGGGGGTTATTAGCAACAGCATTTTCTCCTCCTCGTCACATGCAGTTCAGCATCTCGGTTTGGTTTAACCCGTGACTCTGACTACGGAAGCACTTCACGGCGCTAGCAAATGTTGGCATTCGTTCCCAGTTAAAAACAGCATTTCAGCATGTTCCAACATCCCACAGAACAGAGAAGCTTTCAAGGTCCATACGTCCTGTATCAGCCGGGTGCATCTCCCCTGAAGCAGCTGCACGTACTTACCTCACAGAAAAACCTACTTCCATAACCCAAGCGAGGGGAACAATTAATTGCACGGTGGGTGGCCGGGGCCAGTTCAGGTCAACTACCTACTGCTATCTAGCAGCTTTCTTGAGGACGTGGTCAGAAAAAGGTTTCAACAAAGATTTCCACAACCATTTCAACTCTCAACAGCCACGGAATCAGCAATACCCTGACTAGAATAAATACTGAACTGGAAAATACATCCAGGTCTTAATCACTTGAGTCTTTGTTTGGAAGGAGGCGAACAAATAATTTCTAAAACGAGAGCCAGTGCTGAGTCCGTCCTTCTGAGGCGCTAAGGGACGAAAGATGGGAACACCTATGTGAGGGGGTAGTAGAACAAATAAAGAAGAAAAGATAAAGCAAGCAGGCTACCATGTTTTCTTGTCTTTTTATCCCCCATTCCTGGTAGCTCTAGGAGTCTGGACGGTAGAGATTCCTCTCCACAGCCATTTTACACTTAGGAAATCCCCGCTCAGAAGTGGCCCGATCCAGTCAGCAGAGGTTAAGAGGTTATTCTCGTTACTTATTTTCAGCTGGCACATCCCCTTTCATCAGCAGGGTTTCCTAAGAAACAGCAATGTGCTGTGAAAGATGGGGAGAAGGGGGAAGGACAAAGAGCACTTGCACCATGAAAAAAAGTTAAAAAGCCACCATCATTGTAAATGACAACAGAAAGTGAAGGATATCCGAGACCCAGGCAGTCTGCCTCCACGTGAGCAAGGGAGACATCCAGGACCAGAGTCACCAGCTTCATCGCATTTGTTTTACACAGGTAGCTCGAGGCAGTGAGCCCAAACCCCCACTGGTGGCACCCTGCTCTCTTAGGTACTGCCTTGCATTGACGCTATCAGCTCCGCCACTAGAGACCAGGAAAAGGTGAAAGCACAGCACACAGAAACTACCCTCGACGGCAAAACAGCAGCACCCGTGTAGAAAGCCACACGTGGTATTCAAAAGACACTGAAGGAACTGAAGTGGATACTTCTGGTTGTTACGGATGCGGCAAAGCAGCGCATCCTCTCCGTCACAGCCTACCTTTGTGGTAGGTGACAAATGGTAGCACCTTCCTCACCTGGTTGCTGCACTAGCAATGAGCAATGTCCCCCATTACGTAGCTCTCCCCGCCAACACCTTCCCACCAAGACAAGGACTGTGGCAGATTCTTCCAACAGTTGTGCCTTGCGCCTCCTTCACACCTTTGTCAAGAGCTTTTTGTCAAAACCACCGGAGAGATCCCAAACCTCAGGGCACCAGGACACTCAGGGGCAAGTTGTCAGTGCACACATGCCTCGAGCAGCGGCTGTGGCACTGCTGTGCCATTGCTGTGCTGAACACTGAGCATCCAGCCTGGCTGACACACAGCTGCCGTCTCCAGGTGTCCAGCTCAGTGCTCCGACGAGCTTCATGACCAGAACGGCCAAATTAACACCCTCTTAATGATGCGCTCTGGCACTTCTACACCAAACTGCAATCGCACAGCTCATGAGGTAACCTAGATGAAGGCTGGTGTCTCAAATTTCTTATTTGAGACGGAGGCCTTCCAAAAGTTTCCAAAAGAGGACCAGTGGAAGTTCTCCTTCTCGTTGCCATGTGAGGAGAGGCTGAGAGAGCTGGCACTCTTCAGCTGGGAGAAGGGAAGACTGGGCGGGGGGGTGGGGGGTGCTGTGTGTGTCTCCTCAATGTGTATACAAACCTGCTGAGAAGGAAAGAAGATGAGGGAGGCAGGCTCTTCTCAAGAGCGTGCGCTGAGAGGACCAGAGGAAAGGGGCACAGATTAAAAGACACGATATTCCAGCTGCACATGAGAAAGCAGTATTTTACGGTTGGGGTGATCCATTTTACTGGCTCCAGGTGAGCCTGCTTGAGCAGGCGGGTTGGACCAGATGACCTCCACAGGTCCCTTCCAACCTCCACCCTCCTGTGTGACTCTGTGCTTTGGTTTCACTCCTAAGGCACCTGAACTCAGCCCTGATGCCCGCCGGAAAGGATTCTGGACCAAGGGATGATCCCAAACTCCTCCCCGAGGATTCATCACAAAACAACCTCTACCTAGTCCAGAATATCGTACGGCAGACACAGTGAGAAGAGAGAAAATATCCTTTTATTGTGGACATCAAGTGCGGGAGGCCGGGAGTCACAGTGGGTCAGCCAGTAACAGGAAATCGGCACCTACAACGATAGAGTCAGAAAGCACTGAGAAACCCACACAGGCAGGAGCAGGCATGAAGTGGTTCCCCTTTCTTTGGGGAACACAGCTGACGAGGAGTTGTTTATGGCCCAGAAGAGGGAGCTGGTGCTGGCATTGACTACGGGATGGCTCTGGCGCCTTATCCCCATGGGCAATACCCTTAGAGACCTGTGAGTGTACAGAGGTGCACCGTGCCCCTGTGCCAGGCAGCAGGGCTCCATGGGGAGCCCCTGGGGAGCTGCCGTGGAGTTATTTCAAACCCGCGCAGCACCATCGCTCGCCGTCCCTTGCCAGCGAGTTCGACTGACTTCGAGCAGCGTCAGAGTTGGGAAACGTGGGCAGCAGAGCCCGGTACCCACCTGGGCTTCTTCACCTTCTGGACCTTCCTGCTTTTTTTCAGCCCCCATCTTTTTCTTTCTTCCTTCCTTCTTTTCTTTTCTTGTTGGCATTCCCTCTCCTCTGCCCAGGCCTCTTTTCTCTTTCTTTTTCTTCCGTCTTCATTTTCCTGGGGGGAACCTGCAAACCTTTCCATCCCACCCCACAGTGTGATTAGATAGGTAAAGCCAGGACCAACTGGAATCAGTTCTTGATTTCACCAAAGCTGACTCATGTTACCTCCTTTCCTCCGAAAGGCTCTTCAGTTCTACGCGTACCAGGGAGGCTACCGTGGTCTCTGGGGTGCTTGGAGGCAAAGCAACGGGTGCCTAAAACAGAAACGTCGGCGTTAGCAGGAGGCAAGGGACGCCCCGGAGTAGGAAGCGACCGTTTGGCAAATTGCTACCTGAGCCCTACGGAGAAGATCCCTTTGGCTGGTTTGCATGAGCCCTTTCTTCCAAGGGCCTCACTTTGGAACACAGTGTTCACACGGGTGTGTGACACTCAGTTAATTTGGGGGGGGCATTCAGCAGGCAGCCTGCAGTCCCCCTCCGGGCAAGAAAAGGCTTGCCCACTTCATTCTGCCAGGGTTGCTGCTGCCCTCCCGAGACAGAGCTCTGCGGATATCCCTTTGGTGCAATACCACCTTCTGCGGTGGGAGGCTCTGCTTTTGAAATCTGTCTTTCCGCAGGGATTTGGTAGGCGTTTCCTTTGATTAAGCACATGCCTAAAGGCATTGGAGAAACAACCTGTCCACTTTTACTTACTATGTATCACACCAGGGGGAAAAAAAACCCACACAAAGCCACAAAGCCACAAGAGATGGAATGCCAGGAAGAGGCACAGCAGCAACTTGGACTCATCAGGAACTACCCTCCTACATGAGACCCGTTGTCCCAGTGTTTGGGGAGCCGCCATACCTCTGCTGTTTCCGATCCCACCACCGTGTCTGCCCCTGCTGCTTTCGGGAGGACGAGCAGAGAGGGTGGTGCGTCCAGGAGGGCTTTTGCCTGGTGCTGCCTGTCTGCTTCGCCTGCAGGGCCACGTTGGTCTTCCAAAGGCAGCTCTGGAGAGCAAAAGCACGTGCAGCCAAGTGACTTCTTGGAAGTGGACAACAGCTAAAGCAAAACCCACCCGAAGCCCTACACCAGCTTCACCTGTCTGCTCAGGCTGTGACAACCCTCAGCCCCTCCTCATACCTGTGGATCTGCCCATGGGCGCCGGTGACTCCACAGCTGGGGGACTGGAAAGGCCAGCCATCTCCTCCCCAAAGATTTCACAGCAGTTTTCTGTCAGAAAGTCCACCAGCGCCTTCACCTGCACACATGAAAGCCTTGCTTTCAGCGCGGGTGCCTGAAAACATGACAAGCAGCCTTTCCCACTCCTGACCCTTCCCTCTGCGCAGAAGGCTGTGGCTGCGGGGCTGCTCTTCCCGGCAGCCACCCCACCAGCATTTGTTGGAGAGAGGGGGCAGCCAGGGACCTCCGAACAGCCAAGCTCTGACGGGCCGGGAAGGCTGCAGCCGGCTGGTCAATACAGCGTACCTTCTCAGCCACCTCCAGCATGGCCTCCAGAGGGAGCAGGTCCTCGTTGGCTGGGCTCAGCAGGTTAGGCCCAACGCAGATGGCCAGGTTGCTGCAGCTCATCCTGCTGGTGGACGCGCTGTGGCCGATGTGCTGGAGGAGGGACAGCAGCTGCTTGAGCAGGAGGAGGTTTGCTGCAGGCAACTTGTTGGCCACCCTGAGGGAACAGGAACACAAGGTTAAAAAAGAGATGTTGCCCACAGCCGTCCCCGAAGCTTGCGCAACGACACAGGCGGGAGCCAGCGGCTGTGCTGCGCAGCTTTCCAGGTGCTCTCAGCCAGCGGTCAGTGCTCCTGCGCTTCAGGAAGGAAGCACGGCGTTGCTTCCCAGCTCCTGATTTCACCCAAGCCCACGCAAGGGAAGGCTCCCTGTCCATGCCCTTTCCCCTGAAATGCAACAGCGGGCAGCCAGAAAACACGGCTGTTTCAGGAGCCCATCCTTTTGCAGGCGAGTCCCAGGCCTCTACCAGTTGCTGCTCAAAAGGCAGGCTGCCAGCCACACTTACGCTTTCAGCTCTTCCACCTTTGCCTGCTTGCTTGGCTTCTCCATGGCTCGCATCCAATCCTCGTAGAGGTCGATGACGAGGAGCTTGGCGGGGATGCTTCGGAGGAAGTCCTGCAATGCCAAGGGCTCCAGGTGAGCCTCGGAACACTCCAGGCCAGCCGGGAGCCCTTCCAGCTGCCGGTCAGAAGCGCTCACCTTCAAGATGACGGCCAGCAGGAGCACAGGCTGGCTTCCTAGGTCGACGTCCGCACCGCTGTCAAGGGCTTCCTTGAGCTCCCGAACTGCTGTCCCGCTGGCAGCTCTCCGGAATATCCCCTCTGTCGATGGCCCTTGTTGGTGCAGGATATTCAGGAGCTCCTGCAGGAGACGCAGGAGGACAGTTGCTTGGCTGAAGAGCTGCCTTCTGACAGCGGTGGCCATGGCCAGAGCTCTGCCCCAGACCTGGCTCCCTCCCTCCGCAAAGGGACTGGGATCAGGGTGTGAGCCAGGGGTGAAAAGCCCAGTTCCCCGTCCCCGGAGCCCCTGGGGACACTCCCTCTCCGGAGCAGCTGGAGGGCTGGGGACCCCCTGTCCAGGCTGGCTTACCTGGATGGGCTGGGGCAGCGTGCCGTCCTCCCCGCAGAGGGCTGCCAGGGGCTGTCCAAAGAGCACCCTGCTGCAGCCGGAGCCCGCCTGCCCTGGCGCCTGGGCAGCGGCCGGGGTCCACCGCAGAGCAAAGGGCCAGGGCAGCCCCCTCCTCCTCCTCCTCCTGCTCCTTCCTGCTACAAAGGAAAACAGAGAAGAGCCCATCAATGGAGACCACCAGGCCAGCGCTCTCAAAGCCTGCCCTGCCCTGCCCTGCCCTGCCTTGCCCTGCCTGCAGCACGGTGCTGAGCAGTGCAGCAGGACAGGCAGGGAGTGGGCAGCTGGAACCACAGCTCCTGCGCAGTGGCTCCAGCTCGGAGGATCCTGAGAGCTGGCGTGACACCGTGACAGCCTGGCCCGGCCCTCGCCCTGTCCTCCTCCAAGCTGTGCACAGCAGCAGAGGCTCCGTGTCCTCGGAGAACCATGTTCAGTGGCGGCTGCTGCCCAGCGGGTGTCCTTCCTCGTCCAGGTGACGTCCTCCCTTGGGGTGCCAAACCTGCATGGCGACACTCAGGGGACAAGTGAGCAGAGCTCCTGCCGACTCCCGCCGAGGAGCAGGGACCCATCCACCTGGCTCTGAGGATGGAGCAGAGGCAGGCACCACCTCGAGCGTTCGGCAATGTGCCCTTTGCCCCTGCGTGCAAGGGAGAAACGTTAGGTGGGAACGAAGGGACCCCGAGGGCTCAACGCTCTCCTGCTGCAGAGCGATGGGGAACGACTTGCTCGGGGCGAAGGACAGCCGCAGCAGCATCCCATCTTCTGCAGAAGTGCCGGTTGCAGGAGGAAAAGGAGGCCCTCCCTGCCTTTCTTTCCAAAACTCACCTGCCGAGTGGCAACGTCCCCCTCCATTGCCAGAAGGGACCGGCGGAGGCCCTTGCTTGGGATCATCCTGCAAGAACCAGGCTGTGCTTAGAGCAGCCCCACAGCCAAAAGGGCCACCGGTGAGCTGCCACCTGGCACTGGCAGCCTGAGTGTGGCAGACCTGGAACCGTCTGCCCTGCCGGGCTCTCTGCCCCGCGCAGCAGGTTTCCTCCCAGTGCCACCAGCAAGGACACGCTGGTGTTCCTGGTGGCTCCCCAACCCTCTCAGCTCCCCGAGTGGCACCGCGGGACCCTCCCGCAGAAGGTCACCCCACTCGACAGAGATCCCTGGCACGCCGGCACAGTGAGAGGTGGGTCAAAGGCAGCCATTCTCACCTTTGCCTGGCCCTCGATCAGCGTCTCCAGGCTCCTGGCGCTTAATGTCCTCCACTGGGCAAGAGAGAAGGAGTGGAAGAAGGTGAGAAGCGATGCCTCTGCTGCTCAGCTGGAGGGCCAGTGCTCAGGGGACAGAGCCGAGACAAGAGAGGCACTCACGGCATGGCGGCGGCTCAGCTCCTTCTCCAGGAGTTTGACGGAGGGCAGTCGCGTCACCCGGGCTCTCTTCGCTCCTTCTGGTTGCCTGTGCACGGGAAGGGACAGAGAAAGAATGAGCCCCAAGCCACCTCTTCTCTCTCCAGCGAAAGGGATCCCAAACCCCCCCGGGTACCACCCCGGAGCCAAGCAGAGAGCAGAGCTGCCTGCAGAGCTCCTGCCTGCCACGTGCTCAGCCCTGCTTCCCCACCTGCCTCTCCCTGCTGCAGAGGAAGAAGAAGCTTTCCATCCACGCTCATCCCCCGTCTGCCCAAGAGCTGCCCACAGCCGTGGGGGCACCTCTCCCCAGCTGGAGAACTGTGTTCCCCCGTACGGCTGCGCCTAGAGCATCCCCCCGGCTTACCCCAGCAGTGTGCACACCCACAGCTCCTTCAGCGTCCGGGAGCTGCAGAAAGAGAGGAGAAACAGCGTCAGGCCCCGCTGCCCCCCAGCCCCTAGGCAGAGGCCGGTGCCTTCACAGCCCTGCCCTGCGGGGAAGGACACAGGGGCAGGACGAAGCCCCCTGGGGCAGGACAGAGGCGCTGCCAAAGCCCTGGCTCCCTCTGTCCTGCCAGAGGAGCTGCTTTCGGCCTTCCCTTCTGGGGACCAAAAGGTGTCCAGGGGATGCACGACGTAGAAATCTCCCCCATCCCTCTCGTTCCAGCTGCCTGCATGCCCACCCCTCAGCCCCCACCCGGCCAACCCGGCCTCCCTCCCTCCCTCCCTGCCGGCGTGCAGAGGGCAGAGGCCATTCACAGGATGGCGTGGGCATGGTTGGGCAACTCTCCTGCCCCTTGCCAGCCCTGACCACAGCTGCCAGACCCCAGAGAGGACGGGGGCCAGCACCGCACTGCCCGGCCCTGCCGTGAGACGTGGCACCACGACTCACTTGAAGGTGGCAACACAGGAGCCGGTGGGCCAGATGAGGATGATGGAGGTCCTGTCCTCATCGCTGCCTTCCTCCTCCTCCTCCTCTTCTTCCTCCCCCGCCGCCTCCTTGCCGCCGCTCACCACCCACAGCTGGTCCAGGGCCAGGCAGAGCTGTGGGCGCACGGTGGTGCCACCGTGTCTGCAGAGAAGAGAGGCAGCCCTGGTGAGAGAGGTGGCCTCCTTGGGTGGCCCCGGGCAGAGCCCTGTCCCCCGCCTGCCGTTGGGACGGACACGGGTGCATCCAGCACCAAGGTGCCGGGGCCTGGGGCTGGTGCCAGGGTGTCCCTGCCCTGGTCCCAGGGCCAGGGCTGGGGGAAAGGCAGCTGGGCTCTGAGGGTCTTACCGCAACTTGGCGATGACCAGTTCCTCCTGGAGGAGGAGAAGGCGCCTCTCGCTCCTCTTGCGGCCCCGGGTCAGCCGCACGTCTGCGCTCAGCACCGCCTCGGCATCGCTGAGAGCCTCTCTGCAGAGCAGAGAGCGGCGGGAATGAGGAAGGCCGCTGCTGCGGCACCCGGCCATGCCCGCCTGTCCCCGACCCCCAGGGAGAGCCCACCTGGAGCCGCAGCAGCAGTTGGCCTGGCCCATCCTGCCCGGGACAGGAGGACCCTCGCCGTGCACCAAGGACGCTGCCCAGCCGGCAACAGCGAGGATGGGAAGCGGGGTGCTGGTGCCGGTGCCGGGGCAGCGCTGCTCGGCCAGACCCTGCCTCCTCCCAGCGCTGCTCTGTGCCAGCACAGCTCCGTCCTGCTCTCTCTGCTGGCTGTTGGCTCCAACTGACCAACATTCCGAGCCCAACGGAAAGTGGGAGGGGCCCTGGGGGGGCCCTGGGGTGGGGGTTCTCTCCACTATGGCCATGTCTGCCTTGCACTGGGGAGCCCAGAGCAGGACACAGCAGGGGGGGAAGGACCACCTCCCTCCACCTGCTGCCAACGCTTTGCCTAGTGCAGCCCACAATGCAGGTAGCCTTCTTTGCCCCAGGGGCACTTTGCAGGCTCCAAATTGGTCAGCTTGGGGTCCACCATGACCCCAGGTGTCTGCACAGCTGCTTTCCAGCTGGGTGTCCCCCAGCATATACCCATGCAAGGGCTGGTTCCTCCCCATGTGCAGGACTTTGCTCTTCCCCTTGATGAACTGCAGGAGGTTCCTGCCAGCCCCTTCCTCCAGCCTGTCAAGGCCCCTCTGCTTGGCAGCACGACCCTTTGGTGCACGAGCCTCCCTGTCGTGTGCCATCGGCAAGCTGTCTGAGGGTACGCTCTGCCCCATCATCCAGATCACTGAATGGGAACAGGACCCGCAGAGTGCAGCGCAGGGCGTTGCAGACATGCACTTGATATGACACAACTTGTCACGGAAGGCTCAGAAATTTACTTTATTTTATTATATTTTTTCATTTCATATACAGCGCTTCCCCTTTTTATTCCTGCAAGCTATCAGAAGGTGTTCAAACCGTCTCATTTTTCATTTGAACATCACATCTCTTCATTGTGCTGATGTTATGTGTACCATCGGATCAGGTTGTACTCTCGCATAGATCATTAGACAGTAGGTAGCCTAGACTATTGGACAGTGGAGAGGAGATTATCTGCATTAATTGTGCTAACACCAGTGACAGGAGGTTGCACCTAGCTCTTGAGCCAAAGGACAGAAATCAAAGGCGTCTGTTGAACTCAGCGGGCTATTGATCAGCAGATTGAATTCACCACGTTCAAAAAAGAAAAGGTAGGTGAGAAAGGCATATTCTGTCTTGAATGCTACAATGCATGTTTTAGGAGCTGTGAAGACAAAGCATCCATGCCCCTCCCCCGCCCCCTTCCTTAAAAAAGAAAAAGGACTAGAGAAAAAAGATTCAACTTCTAGAGCAATGGGGCTTTCAAGAGCCGACTAACTTTCCCTGTATCGTTCCCATTCTATGAGCCACTTTGTCTGACATTCCGCCTCTCCTCAGTACCAACATGAGACTCTTCCAGGAAAAACTAAACCAAGGAAAACAACTTGCTGTACAGCCAGTACACCTGTGCTGTGCTGTGCTGTGGAAGCCACTCTCCATCATTTATCAGCAGTCCTGGTTAACGGGGGAGGTCCCGGGCGACTGGAGGCTTGCCAATGTGACGCCCATCTACAAGAAGGGCCGGAAGGAGGATCCGGGGAACTACAGGCCTGTCAGCCTGACCTCGGTGCCAGGGAAGATTATGGAGCGGTTCGTCTTGAGGGCGCTCACAAGGCATGGGCGGGACAACCAGGGGATCAGGCCCAGCCAGCACGGGTTCATGAGAGGCAGGTCCTGCTTGACCAACCTGATCTCCTTCTATGACCAGGTGACCCACCTAGTGGACGAGGGAAAGGCTGTGGATGTGGTCTGCCTGGACTTCAGTAAGGCCTTTGACACCGTCTCCCACAGCACTCTCCTAGAGAAGCTGGCGGCTCACGGCTTAGACAGGTGTACTCTGCGCTGGGTCAAAAACTGGCTGGACGGCCGGGCCTAGAGAGTTGTGGTGAATGGAGTTCAATCCAGTTGGCGGCCGGTCACAAGCGGTGTTCCCCAGGGCTCAGTTTTGGGGCCGGTCTTGTTCAATATCTTTATCGATGATCTGGATGAGGGGATCGAGTGCACCCTCAGTCAGTTTGCAGACAACACCAAGTTGGGCGGGAGTGTTGATCTGCTCGAGGGTAGGAAGGCTCTGCAGAGGGACCTGGACAGGCTGGATCGATGGGCCCAGGCCAACTGTATGAGGTTCAACAAGGACAAGTGCCGGGTCCTGCACTTTGGCCACAACAACCCCATGCAGCACTACAGGCTTGGGGAAGAGTGGCTGGAAAGCTGCCTGTCAGAAAAGGACCTGGGGGTGCTGGTTGACAGCCGGCTGAACATGAGCCGGCAGTGCGCCCGGGCGGCCAAGAAGGCCAATGGCATCCTGGCCTGTATCAGAAAGAGTGTGGCCAGCAGGAGTAGGGAAGTGATCGTGCCCCTGTACTCGGCCCTGGTGAGGCCGCACCTCGAATGCTGTGTTCAGTTTTGGGCCCCTCACTACAAGAAGGACGTCGAGGTGTTAGAGCGTGTCCAGAGAAGGGCAACGAGGCTGGTGAGGGGTCTGGAGAACAAGTCTTATGAGGAGTGGCTGAGGGAACTGGGGTTGTTTAGCCTGGAGAAAAGGAGGCTGAGGGGAGACCTCATCGCTCTCTACAACTACTTGTAGCGAGGGGGGTGTTGGTCTCTTCTCCCGAGTAACTAGCGATAGGACGAGAGGAAACGGCCTCAAGTTGCGGCAGGGGAGGTTTAGATTGGACATGAGGAAAAATTTCTTTACTGAAAGAGTGGTTAAACATTGGAACAGGCTGCCCAGGGAAGTGGTTGAGTCACCATCCCTGGAGGTATTGAAAAGACGTGTAGATGAGGCGCTTAGGGACATGGTTTAGTGGGCATGGTGGTGTTAGGTTGCTGGTTGGACTCGATGATCTTAGAGGTCTTTTCCAACCTTAATGATTCTATGATTCTCTCCCCTCCTTTTCCCTCCCACCCTTTCTGCTCTGTCCCTCTGTCCTGCTCCCTGTCCCATTTCTCTGTCACTCCACTCTCCTGGTGCCTTTTCTGCCTCTCTGCCCCCCTGGCCCGCTCCCTCACCCCGCCTGTGTCAGTCCGTCCCTCTGTCCTCCTTCCTGCCCTTCTCCTTCTCTCTCTCCCCCTCTGTCCTGCTGCTTATCGCTATTTTTCTCCCTGCACCCCGCTGCCCCCCTTCCCCTCCAGCTCTTTCCCGCTCTGTCCCTCTGCCGGCTCCTCACCAGGAGTTTTCCTTCCTCCACTCCCTGCCCAGCTCCTCCTCCCCATTCTCTTCGTCCCTCTGTCCGTCTCCTGTCCCTCTCCGGGCACCCCACCGCCCGGCCCCACCCCTCTCTGCCGCTCTGTCCCTCTCTCCTCCTCCTCCCTGCTCCACCAGGGCTCCAGGGCCTGGGCAGCCCCGGGGAGGCAGCCATGGGGCCTGCGGGGGGCGGGGCCCAGCCGGGGGACGGTGTCCCCGCAGGGTCAGACAGCAGGGAGGAGCACCCCGCGGCATGCTGGGAGCTGTAGTCCTGGGGCACGGGGCTGCCGGGCGGCCATGTTGGTCTCGGGAGGCACAGTCCCTGCTCCAGCCGCGGCCCGGCTGAGGTGAGGGCTGGGGCCGCCCGTGAGGCGAGGGCAGGCAAGCGACTGGAGCTACAGAAGAGGAAGGGAGGAAAGGACAGACAGGCAGAGAAAGAAGTGCCTGAACTGAAAAATTTGCCAGGCGGTGCAGAGAGCGGGAGCTGCGGTGAGTCCCAGGCGCTTGGGGCCATGTCAGCCCTCTTCTGCCTCTCAGTCCCTCCCAGTCCCCAGCCCCCCCATCTCCCTCTGTGTCATGTTTTTGCTTCCCCATACCTCTCTTCTTCTGGCATTGTGTTCTGCTCCCCGTCCCTCTCTTCTCCAAGGCCCTCTTTCCCTGTCGCTCCACCCGTCCCTGTCTCTTGCTCGCTGTCCCTCTCTCCTGCTCCCTGTCCCTCTTTTCTCCTTCCTCTGTCTCTGTCCTGCAGCACATTGCTCTTGTTTTCTTCTCTGTCTCTTTGTCCTGATCTGCATCCCGCTCTGTTTTTCACAGTCTCTCTGGCCTGTTCCCTGTCCTTCTTTGTCTCTCTCTGCCTGTGTCCCGCTCCCTGTCCTTGTCTTCCCCTCTCCCTCCTTCCTTCTGCTTCTCTTTGTTTTTCTCGCTCTCGCGCTCTGTCCTGCTCACTGTCACTGTGTTTTTTCATGCCGTATCCCACTGTCCCTGTCCTTCTTCCTGCCCATCTCTCCTCTCTCTGTCTCTCTCTGCTGCTCCCTTCCCCTTCCCCTCCCCGCTTCCTCCGTCTCTCTGCAGGGCTCCTGATGCCTCTCTTTCTTTCTCCATCCCTCTGTGCTGCTCACCGTCCCTGTTCTTCTCTTTCTCTTTGCTGTTATTCTTGTCTGTCGCTCTGTCCTGCTCCCTGCCCCTATTCTTTTTTACTCCCTCTCCGTCCTGCTGCCCACCCCAGACTTTCCCCAGACTTTTTTGGCAATCTCTATCCTGTCCCCAGTCCTTATTTTTCTCTCCCTCTCCTGCTCCCTCTCCCTCTTTCTGCCTCTCTTCCTCTTCCCCTGCTGCTTCTTTCTCCACCTCTGTCCTGCTCCCTGTCCCCATCTTCTCTGTCTTGATTTCTCCGTCTTGCTGCCTGTCCCATCGTTTCTTGCTATACCCCTCCGTCCAGCTGGCTCTCCCTTTTATTTGTCCTCTCGTCCTCCTTCGTGCTTCTCAGCCCTCTTTTCCTCTTCCTCTGTCTCTGTCCTCCAGCCCATTGCTGGTTTTCTTCCCCCTTCATGGTCTCTTCGTCAGGATCTGACCCTCGCTTTATTTCTCAGTCCCTTTGTTCTCTTCCCTGTCCTTCTTCTCTCTCCATCTGTATGTTCCTTTCCCTGTCCCTGTCTTTCCTTCTTCCTCTCCTTCCGTCCCCACCTCTCTGTCCTGCTCCTGGTCCCTGCTTTTTCTTCCTCCATCTCTCTGCAGGTCTCCTCGTCCCTGTTTCTCTCGATCTGTCCGTCTCTCTTGCCTTATCCCTGGACCTTTCTTTCTCGGCTCCTCAGTCTTCTCCCTCGTCATATTTTTCTCTTTCTAGTCCTCTGTCCTTCTCCCCATTGGCTTAACTGAATGACCAGGTGTCCCTGTGCTCTGGTATTTCCTTAGCATTGCCCTAGGGAAGATAGTGTTTTTAGGACTAGGGATCATTTAGGAGCTGGTCTCCTTATGGAGACGGTGGTGCTCAGTGTAGTTACAGGAGACGTTATCCTCAGCTGGTGCTCAATGCCTCTTGTTGAAAGAGCAGGCTGTGGGCCTTATTTTGAAGGAAGGTTTCTTGTTCTGCGCTTACTGCTCCTCGGGAGGCTGCACAGGAGTGTTGCGGGGGTCTGCGGGGATGGATGGGACCTGCTGTGATTCCTGGTAAATGTGAACTTGAACTTATCTGGACTTGAATGAAGCCAGGCTGACTGCATATGGTTTTCTTCCCAGCTCCAATTCCAACCTACGTGCTCGGCGCTAAAGAACAAGAGACCCCGAGCTGCAAATCAGCTGAGAACATCACTCACTTAGGGAGTGGGGCAGCTGGTCTGTGAGCAGGGATGTGTACTTGCATGATGGGGCTTTCATGAACGTTCTCTGGTCTTGCTGTTTCACAGCTCTTCCTTTTCCTGGGATTTTTGAGACGGCATTTCTTATTGTGGGGTTCAGACTGGAGCTGGACTTAACGTTGAATGGCTGTTATAATGGGCTCTGACAAATGTGAGAGAACCCTGCTTTTTTGCTCTTGTTTTCTAACACTGTCTGAACTGTGGTAGGCGAAAGGAAGAGTGTTTGAAAGAGCCTGTTTTTTGAGAGTAATGTAGTGCTGTAGCGTGCCTGTCTTTGTATGGTGAAGGTTTCCTACCTGCAGTATGATTTTGCTGGGCTGTGAGGCTGTATTGGAGTAGCAGAGGTAAGAAGTGTTGTCTCTAAAGGTAATGAAGCTGTAGCAAAACTAGCAGGAAAAGAGCTTTTGGTATTGACTGATTTCTGGGAAGCAAGGCAGCAGTGAGGAAAGAAAACTGGGGCTTGTCTAAACGGCTTCTTCACCATAGGCAGGTTTTGAGCATTTGCGCTAGAACAGGCCTTTACTACGGTTTACGAACGCAGAAAATGAGCTGCCTGTAAGGAAAGTTTCAGCAGAAGTAAGGCTCAATTTGCTAAACTGGGTCCTCTGTATGTGATGCAAATAGATGACTTGTCAGTGTTTACATCTCAAGTGCGTGCCGGTGTGTTAATGCAGGCCGTTGAGGTCTTTTCAGGGGTACTTCCGGACTGCAGGTCGCGTGCCTGAGCGGTACCGAGTCCCAGGATGAGCCAGCTCCTGCCGGCAGCTTTAGCTCAGAGGATGTGACAGAATGGAAACCATCATTGTGGTGGACCCCAAACGTGAAAGGTGCGGCTATGTTGCTGACGTCCCCCCGGCCGGGAGATGTGGGGAGTTCTGCCAACAGTCGGGTAAGGATTCAGTTTTCTGCTGGAATGGTTCTCCAGATGGATTTAACAAACGATTGCCTTTCTGCTTGCTGTGGCGACCTGCAGAAGGGCCCTGTTGTTCCTTTGGATTTACCAGTGTAAGGGCTTTGGAGGAGAACTAGCTAAACCACCTTTCCCTCTCTATGGAGATCACTAGCATTTGTGTAGAAAAGTAGAGGTTCAGTCAGTAAAGCTTATAGCGTAGTGCTGTGCTCAGAGCGTGGGCATCCTGTTCATTTGGACTCGTTATTTTCTCAACTAAGACTTTCCGAGTCTTACAGACTTGAGCCCCTTGGGATTGTGATGTTGTAGTTCGCGTGCTCAAGTGGAAATGTTTGGTTTGCCGTCACAAATCATCCAAGTCCAGGCTGCCCCCAGGCCCTTCCCTTTGCAGCCCAGGTCAGGCCCGAGTTGGGAAGTGCCCCATCTTCCCAGAGGAGCAGAAACAAGAACCAGAGAAAGTCCTCGCTGCCTCCTTTCCTACTCACCTGCACTGCACAGTCTTCCCCAGCCTTGGAAAAAAGGCTCCTCCTCCAGTTAGGGTAGGACTTTGCTAGCGGCTTGGTACGGCTGGAGCAAAGGACAGCACGGGCCATTTGCAGATGCAGACCCGGGTCGGTCCAGGACAAAGGAGTTCCTAACAGATAGGCGGGCAAGGCCAAAGGAAACATCCCGCCTGTGATTAGCCAAGGCTTGGTGGAGGGGAGGGAGACTGTAAAAGGAGAGGAGGGATGCTTTAGTCCTGGAGAGGTGGTTGTTGCAGGGGGGTAGGAGAAACGAATAAGCGAAGGTTTTCGACAGGGAAAAGCAGAGCACAAGTGAAAGGTTTGTGTGGCAGGAAGCGGAGGTTTGGTCTGAAAAGAAAAAGACCTTCTTGGTTTAGGTTTGGTGGGTTTTTTTCCTCCTTTTCCCCAAAAGGCACATTATTTTTACAGCATGGGATGGCACGCACGTGAAACTCTGCCAGAGTGGCAAACAATTTTCAGCTTAATGCCGTTCAGGCATTTTCATTTTGACTCCTGGCCTGTTCTCCTTAATCGCAAACTGCTTGTAGCTGCTGCTCATGTTTCTCCTGAGATATTTCACAACCTTCTCTGCAAGCGAAGCACCACTTCCTGCTGATTCAGGGCTTCTCCTTTAAGCTCTCTTGCCGCTACCTCTTTCAGGCCAATTCTCCCTTCTCCTGAGTATTTCACCCAAATACTCAGTCCCAGGGACAACAGGTAAAACGAGGATCGGAGGGGTGTGCGGCACATTGAGGACACCCGTGGTAAAATCAGCTACGAACCCGTTTCCCTTTACCCCACCCCTCCCTGCCCCCTTTTTCCTTATAAAGCTCTGCTTTGCCATGGCTGGGAGAGGGCCGCTTTTCTCACCAGTAAAAGCACGTGACTGTGCAGCATTTGCTGGTGATCCTCCCACCTGGGCTCCCGGGAAAGCAAAAAATCACACAAGAGTTCTTTACACGTGCTTCAAGTTAGCTTACCAGCTGCTTATAGGGCTAAAATACTTCATAATGACAGAATAGCAGTGATGTTACAAGTAATTAGCAAGTGCCTACGTTGGTTTTGGGTTTTTTTCCCTTTCTCCATGGCTATGACTGGAACCAGGCTGGCAGGAGGTCCAGTTTCTTTTTAAGATTACTTAGCAGTGCAGTTGCACAACCATTTGTGCTTAGAGATTTGCTCTTGGGCACTACAAGGCACTGTACAGCTTGCCTTTATTACTCTTGGAGGAAAAAGTCCCCCAGGAAGGGAATTTCATGAGCTGGGCAGCTCAGTCTCCCCCAGTTACAAAGGAGCTTTGAAATACAGCTGCCTGCAGGTGTCCTTTCATATGCTGTTCTTCCTGGGTTACCTGAACCACAATCCCACCAAAGCCAAAGCCCCCGCTTACGCACGTAAAGGGGCAAAACCTCCCGCAGAAGACAGCTGCTCTCCAGGTCCTCGTTATTGTGTGGAGCCCTCCATGACCGGGAATGGGACGTATGTGGCTCCAGCCTATGCCATCTGTGGAGTTCCCAAGAGAAACACCAAGATCATGCCTGGACCAAGTGAGTGACATTTCTCCAGCCCTTTGTTCAGACAAGACAAGCAGGCTTTCATGCTTCCCTGCAAAAGTGGGGTACAAAAGACTCAGCTCACCCCTTGAACGAGCTGTAGATGTTTTCAGGCTGTTCTGCAGCTGTTAGGGAGAGCACCTCCTGGTGAAGTTGCCTCCATGGCTTGAGTAAAAGGCCAGAACTTCACTGCTTTTGTGCTGTTGTCCTCTGCCCTAGGTGATTACTTCCCTGAGAAGTCCAACAGTCACATCTATAAATGCCTGCCTGTGCAGTCCACGTCCTTCCAGCACAGGGCCGTCAAAACCGGCCTCCCTCCAGGTAAGTGACCTCTGGGAGATGCATACCCTTGCAGCGCAAATGTCCTCTAGTGACCATCTGCTGGTCACCTGTTTCACCAGGGCTAGTTCAAAGCCTACGCAGCAGGACGCAACTGTTTCCTGACAGGTTTCCTTTATGTGCATGGGAGCTCGGTGGTGATAACGCCGTTTCTAGCTTTGCTTGGGAGACAGGGGGACCAAAGCCCTTGTGTCACAGCTTGGCTTGGTCTTGGAAGGCAGAGTGAAATTGGCAGAGGTGCCTCCTCTCTGGCAGGAGGCTGCCCAGCTTTGGAGCAGGCATGCTCTGGTGGGGTCAGACCAGGGGTCTTTGCTGTCGCCAGGTCTTCACGTGGTTCTCCTGCTCGTGGACAGCCCCATCACTGTTGACAATCTTTCATAAATAGGGATTTCCAGACATGGAGGTTGTTTCTCCCTCCTGGTGAGAGCACGCACGGGGGCTCTGTTGCCAGAGAAGCCAGTGGGGAGTGCTCCTGGTTGGATGCAGCTCCCTTGGCCGATGCTTGTGCTCCTCTCTCGGCCCCGAGGTCTGATACGAGCCTTTCTGCCCACCCAAGCTGTGCTGCCGGCTTTTGGGAAATGGGGGTACCAAGGGTGGATGGTTTTACCACAGCCAGGAAGGTCCCGTCAACTTGTCAGGGATTTTTTCTTCCTGGTTCTTGCAGTTACAGGTTTTAAAACAGCCAAGCAAAGAAGTTTTCCAAGGAAACGTTACCAAGGGAAGTGCAGGTTTTAGCTCTGATTGCTCTCTGTGTGGGTTGTATCTGTCCTCAGCCAGACGCGCAGTAGCTTTCAGACGAGGAGTGGGACTATTCCAGGGCAAAGTGAGCAATCAGGATGCCAAGCCTGTTTTGTTTAAGGTGTCTTGGTTTCGGCAGGGATAGAGTTAATTTCCTTCCTAGTAGCTGGTGCAGTGTTTTGGATTTAGGATGAGAACAAAGTTGATAACGCACCGATGTTTTAGTTGTTGCTAGGTAATGCTTACACTAGCCAAGGACTTTTCAGCTTCCCATGCTCTACCGACTAAGAAGGCTGGAGGTGCACAAGAAGCTGGGAGCGGGGCGCAGCCAAACTGGCCAAAGGGACATTCCATACCATGTGACGTCATGCTCAGTACGTAAACTGGGGAAAGCTGGCCAGGGGGGGGCGGGGCCGCTGCTCGGGGACTGGCTGGGCATCGGTCGGCAGGTGGTGAGCAATTGCACTGTGCATCACTTGCTTTGTGTATTATTATTATTATTATTGTTATTATATTATTATTATTATTATCATTTTATTTCAATTATTAAACTGTTTTTATCTCAACCCACGAGTTTTTCTCACTTGTGCTCTTCCAATTCTCTCCCCCATCCCACTGGGGGCGGGGGAGTGAGTGAGCGGCTGCGTGGTGCTCAGTTGCCGACTGAGGTTAAACCACGACAAAGGCAATCAGGTGAAAATGTGCAGTGAGAGCTGTCTGCCTCACGTACCCTTTTGATTTCAGTGCTCTCCTCTAGTCCGAATCTTGCAGTGTTTTTACTGAGGCATAAAAATTAAATAGAGAAAGCAGATCCACCTCACCCACATGCACTCCCTCCTCACGGCTCAGGGTGAACAAACAAAATCTCGGGGGGGTGCGTTGTTTTATGAAACGTGTATCAGGCATCCAGTATCAGGGGAGCTGTGTCCCGCGAATGGTGGACTCCAAACGTGGCTGCAGGTGCCTGGAGCTTGATCAGCATCACGTGGAAGGAGACAAGGGAAAAAGGACCTCTCGTGCCACTGGCAGTCGTACTGGCTGACCCTGGGTTGTCCTGTCCTCTTGCAGGATGGTATGTGTTTGTCTAATGACAGGAGCCACAAGGGATTTCCATTTCCATTAAGTACATTATTTTCAGTTAGGTGATGTTCATTGCCCTATAATTCACCGATTTCCCCTGTAATACTCACTTCTACTACTCGACTCCATCAGGTTTAAACCTCTCTAAGTTGAGGCTGCTCTCTGCAGCTGTGCATTTGTACTTGATTCTTCACAAACTTGAAAATTCAGATTGTACAGAGCTCAGCCTGTAGCCTGATGCGCTCAGGTTTCCTCCTGCTTTACAGCCAGTACCACTATCGATTTGATAGCTGGGAGTGATGTGTTACTTGCCGGAGGTCTTGTGCATACTCTGGTGAGCCTCTCTTTTCATCCCCCAAAGGACAAACTTGGTCACTATGCCTGCAGCCGAGCCATTTACGCCTTCTAATGTTTTGTGAACATCTTTTTTTCCCAGTCCAATTGTTCCTATTAACCCAGGATTTCCTAGCACAGCTCCTGTTTGGGTGCCCACATAATGCTCTGGGAGCTGGGTTACAAATTTATCCCTGTGGGCACATTATCAAGGGATCAGTCCCCCATTGCATAAGGATTATAGGCACCTCATCTTGGGAATGCTCACGGCTTGGCCAGATCCTGCCAACCGTGAAGCTGTTAAGGGATGTTGGTAGCAGCTGCCTCCTCCAGCAGCCCCATCCCGGGACCCCCCTGCCCGGCCGCTGGAGCCCAGCCCACTGCCCGGGGACCGGGGGTCTCTGCCCCAGCTGAGGGACGCAGCTGCCGCTTTCCCCGTTGCAGGTTCAGTCAGCAGCAAAGCGGAGCTCGTGTCCGCGAGACACACGCACGCACAGGACACACACAGGACACTGACACGGGCGGTCACACAGCCTACCGTGGACAAGGTGCTGCCTTCAACAGCCTTCCCCTTCCCCCGCCCAGGACCCACATCACACACGCTGACTCCTCCTGCGTGTGCAGGATCTGGCGTGTTGGTGGCACGTCTTGAGTGTTACAGCTCAGGGTTATCCCTGTGTCTGTGATGGGAAGACCATGAGGTGCAGACACTTTGTTCTCCTGCAGAAGCACCTTCTGCTTCAGGAGCAGGTGATCAGCGTGTGAGCGCAGAATGGAGAAGAAACTCCTCCTGCACTCAGACCGACTCACCCTGGTGTGTGTTTTCAGACTGCTCGCACGATGCCTGCTTGCAGTTCTTAGTTCAGACCCGGCCTGGGGCTCCCAACTGCCCCCCTTGGCGACCAGGACTCCCCGTAGGAGAGCAAGAGGACATCTGGAGTCCCTGGAGGGATCCAGGGAGAGGCTGACTGAAGAAACATGGTCGGGCAAGGCATCGTCAAAAAACCCCCCACGGTCAAACGTGCCAAAGGCACATGGCTGGTAAAGATCTGGTGAGGAGAATATTAACTGACGATCTTGGTAAGAGCAGCTTTAATACAAGGCATGGGCAGCCTGGAGGGACGAACTGGATGGCTTGGTTCACGTGTGTGGATCTCAGGGAGCTGGGCAGGAGAGACTTGTAGGAAGCAATTCTAAACAGCACGTTGAATGGGAAATAGGAGTACGGGGCAATTCATTCAGGAACAAAGTGAAATCTCTGGAATTTTCAAGGAGCAAAAAGCTAAAATATACCGGTATAATGAAAAGTATTCCAGAAAGAAGAGAGAAAAGTGTGTCAGTGTTGGTGTGAAGGAGATCGGTGGCACAAGTGGAAGGATGGGAGGAGCAGAACAGCAGAGAAATTAATGTCTTTGGGATAGGAGTGCTGGAGTTCCATGGAACAGGGATGGTGGCGGTCACAGACTCGTTTCTCCGTTCTCCCGTGTATACTCTACGTATACCCCACGTATACCCCATGTAACTCATGCTGCATTCAGAAAGCAGTGCTACCCTTTTGGGGAAAACAAAAAAAAAAAGAAAGAAGAGAGAAAGGTAGTTCTTTCCAAGGAGTAAAATGTAATCAGTTTTAGTGAGCAGGTAGGTGAACAGAGCATGTACATTCCTTACCTGGTGTGCAGCTACAGACATGAGAGGGTATTATTAAGAACCTGCTAGATAATGATACTCTGTTTTTTGCATTTTTACCATCTTTCCTGAAAAAACTTCAAGCTACTTTACAGAAGCTAGTGGCATAAACTGTATGCATTTGATCTCGTTTTCTCAGTGAGGAGGTTCAAACCTGTGACTTGCCCATTATGGCTCATGTAACCTGTGGCAGAGCTGAAACATGGAGCGAGATTACCATGCTTAGTCGTACCCCTCCAGAGTATTAAGCACATTTCCTTGAAGTGCTTTCCCAAAAGAGCAAGACCTGACTTTCTGAAATAGCTCTTTTCCTAGGAGCTGCGTCTGAGCTAAGCCAGATGAGAGTCTTGCCTGCTGTGAGTCACTGAGGCTGACGACAGGTCACCCAGCAGTTTTGGCAAGGACAGAACAAGATCAATGCACGTGCTCCCCTGTGCTGATTGTAATTTCTGGAAGGTGTCTTGCATAAATTAGTCTGCAGGTTTTGCAGGTTGCAGGTTTGGCAGCACCTACTGTCTCATTAACGTGATGGTACTAGCAAAACCTGGAGGCATCCGTGTAGGGCATTTTGGATTTCGTATAATTTGCATGAGCACTTGAACAGTTTAATGTTCCATTGAGGCACGGTAGTTATAGTGTCACCAGAAGAAAGTCTTGGCAAAGAAGATGAAGATGGCGACGATCCTCAAAAGCATTATAATCTTTGAGAGCAGAAACGTGTCATGTACAGTTTATATGAACACCTTTCCTTCAACGTACTGTTCTTTTCAAAGATTTACAGAGGACGTTTTGCTATTCCCATATCAGAACTGAGTGATATGCTCTCCACTGAGATGTAAAAAAAATGACCAATGTGTCCTGGAAAGGAGTACAGACTCAATAGTATACCCCATGTAATCACTACATGTAATCACTAAACTGATTACATTTTACTCCTTGGAAAGAACTACCTTTCTCTCTTCTTTCTTTTTTTTTTTTTTGTTTTCCCCAAAAGGGTAGCACTGCTTTCTGAATGCAGCATGAGTTACATGGGGTATATGTACACAGACTCAATAGTCTTACCATTGTAGTTTTAATTTCTCCTTAAACAGCAGGTGTGTGTTTTTTCACTTGTGATTTAAAAAAAAAAGAAAAAACCTTGAAACTTCCTCTGAAATTAGAGGTGGGTGAGACACATCACCTTTTCTGCCTCTTCTGCTATCCTGCTTTCTCTTGAAACTGGCTTATATCATTATTCTAAATTCTTTGCTTTCACTAGAGCCAAGACAACCTAAGATACTTTTTTCAGGCCGGTCATCTCCTTTCAGGCAGAGATGTCCGTGTAGACGTGCGGGGTCGCAGAGGCAAAAGGACTATGGGGTGGGTGCGTGGTTAGTGATGGTTCTCCCTTATCCACAGTGCTGTCAGTCACGTCAGGGAATGATGCTTTGGAGGGGTTTCAAATGGGTGGTAACTGCAGAAGAACAGTATGAATATTACCACGGTAGTCGGAGGGTATGAGGGAAACAAAGATTTGGGGAGGAGAGGATAATTTTAATTAGCTGTTAGATTTTTTACAACACAGCTTTTGTGGGTCAGTGACGACGATCATGGAGGGGGTGGCTGAGATTCTGTAACGGAAATTCTGTTGCTCTGGAATTGAAGCCCAAATCGCGCTCTGACAGTCTTAGACTACTGAATCTGGAAGCATATGGTTCTTTTCTCAAACCTGACGATAATTCAGTTAGAGGGAGAGCCTGTTTGGAAGTTGTAGCGGTTTGGGGGCAGAGGCCAGCTGGGGGCTGGGGCCCTCGGGGGTGGGGGCTGTTTCTGCCCCGTGCCCTTGGCCTGGCGCTCACAGCTGGGAACGGGCTTTCCAAAGTCCTGCTGGAAGGAGCCAGATGTGGCCACCCCTGGCACAGCCTCAGGGTCTGCTGCCAACCTGCCTTCACATGAGCTCTTCCCAGCTGGACACTGCCCAGGAGTAACGTTGAGTGTTGCTGTTCTCCTTTGGGAAGCATGGTACTCACCAAGCACACCAGAGCTGTGCCTGTGCCAGGAGAAGTCTTCAAGCACAGCCGGGGCTGACGGTGACAGTTCCCACCAGCTGTCCAGCTCAGGAAGATGCAGGTAAGGTGCCACAGAGGGGGCACTGACTGATTGTCACTTCTTTTGCAGGAACAGGATTTAACAGCAGAAGGGAGGCAGCCCTTTGAGATGAAAAGTGCATCAGAGAGCTGGCACAGTCACGATGAGAGCAGAGGGAGAAGAGAAAGAGATGCAGGCGACCTGGCTGGGACAATGCTTCCCAGGTAACATCTGCCACACAAACACAGAGACAGGCAGAGGGATTGGGAGGTCGTGGAGAGGGTGGGAAAGGTGCCTGGGAGCGAGGAGAGCACGGGGAGATGGGAGGCAGAGATGGAGATGGAGGGGACAAAGCCGGGGTGTTGGAAGTGAGGACGCTTCTGCTGTGCAGGTGCTTGTGAGGTCACTGGTGTCGGAGGAGCTGATGGGGCAGGAACGGGCAGGTGTGAGCAGCCACAAAGGCGGCTGGTTAGAAGGGGAAATGACTGAGCAGAAGAACGTTCCTGCGAGCCCAGGAGCTGTGAGTGTGGCGACCAGAATCGTCCTTGAAACATGCAGCTGGTCGCTTTGCAGCACAGCCAGGTACCGAGAATCCAGACGCCTCCGGGTCATCTCTGAAGTGAGACTCGGTTACTTTGTTGGTCCCCTTTGGGCTCACTTTTGGAGTCGGTTAGGTTTATCCGCCCACCTGTGGGATGGCTGGGTCCCCTCTGGGATCGGTTTGTCCTCCCCGCTGGGATGCTTTGGCCCTTTCTGAAATCTTTCTGATTCACTTTATACCAGTATTATATATCCATATAAGTAATCTATCATCAGGATATCTGCTGCTGTTTTGAGGATAAGTTCCCTGCCTAATGATAAGTTTGCAGTAACCTGCAGTAGTATACACCTACTTGGTTGTTGCTGTTCTGTTGATTATTGCGAAAAGATTGGTTGTTGCTATACGATTGATTGCTGCTGTTATTGACTGCTGCCATACTACTGATAGATACTCTGTCACTGACTGCTGATAGAAATGGGAAGCAGATCCATGCCCTGTACAGGCATCTGCCAAAGTGTTTTGTCCGGCTCTGGAGGGAGCTGAAGTCCTGGGTAGCAGCCCCAGACTCCACCAGGGGAGAGAGGCGAAGAATTTGGTGTATGTTGGAGGCAGGTCCGTGCCCAACAGCACTCTGGAACTCCTCCCAGGAAGTTCCCGGACTCTTTGGGTTTCCTCCGGAGACGAGCGAATTCCCAGGCAGCAGCCCCAGAATCTTCTAAGGTAGCTACCCAAAGAGCATTGTCTATGTTGGCAGCGGGTCCATTCCTGGTTTTGCTTCAGGACTTTTCCTTTACAGACACCTAAAGTCCCAGGTAGCATCACCACAGTTTTCCGGGTTAGTTAGTTAGTTAGTTGAAGAGTTTTCTTTGTCTTGGAGGCAGGTCCATGCCCGGTAGCTCCTCAGGGATCCTCCAAGGGAGTCTCCAGAATGTTTTGACCCCCCGGGGAGACATCTGAATCTCGCAGGTAGCCACCCCAGACCTTTCCAAGTACTTACCCCAGGTGTTTTGTGTATGCTGGAGGCAGGTCCATGCCCAGTAGCTCCCCAGGACTCCTCTCAGACATCCCCAGGAGCATATTGGTTTCTCTGGAGAGAGCTGAATTCCCAGGTAGCAGCCCCAGACTATTCTATAGTAGCTACCTGAGGAGCTTTATGTAAGCTGGGTGCAGGTCCATGCCTGGTAGGTCCCTGGGAATTCTCCCAGTCATTCCAGGAGTGTGTTGGCCTCCCCTTGGGACACCTGAATGTCGCAGGTAGCAGACGCAGACCCTGCAAGGTTGTTAGTTGAAGAGTTTTCTTAAACTTGAAGGCAGGTCTATGGCCGGAAGCTTTCCCGGGACTGCCAAACAGCTCAAGAATGTTTTAGCCTCCCCTGCAGACAGCTGAATTTTGAAGGTAGCAGCCCCAGATTCCCACAAGGAAGCTAAGCAAAGAGTTTTGTGCATGTTGGAGGCAGTTCCATGGCCTGTAGCTCTCTGGGGCTCCTCCCAGGCAGCTTTGGAGTGTTTTGACTTTGCCTGGAGACAGCTGAAGACCTCGGTAACAGACGCAGCTTTGAGCTAGGTAGTTACCTGAAGAGTCTTGTTCATGTTGGAGGCAGGTCCATTCCCAGAAGCACCCCGGGACTCCTCCCAGGCATCTCCAGGAGTCTTTTGGCTTCCTCTGGAGACAGGTGAATTCCCAGTAGCAAGCAGCCCCAGACTCTTTGAAGGTAGCTATGCAAAGAGCGTAGTCTATTTTGGGGGAAGGTCTATGCTCTGTAGCTCCCCGGGAATTCTCCCAGGCATGTTCAGGATTGTCTTGGCCTTCCCTGGATATAGCTGAAGTCTCAGGAGCAGCCCCAGAGTCCTCCTAGTTCGTTACTGGAAGAGCTTTCTTCATATTGAAGGCAGGTCAGTGCCCAATATCTCCCTGGGACTCCTCTCGGGCATCTCCAGGAGTGTTGTGGCTTCATCTGGACAGAGCTGAAGTGGTGGGTAGTAGCCCCAAACTCCTCCTAGGTTGCTAATGTCCTTGTTTTGTCCATGTTGGAGGCAGGTGCATGCCTGGCAGCTCCCCAGGATTCCTCCTAGGTGTCGTGGTTTAACCTCAGTCGGCAACTGAGCACCACGCAGCCGCTCGCTCACTCCTCCCCGCCCCCGGTGGGATGGGGGAGAGAATTGGAAGAGCACAAGTGAGAAAAACTTGTGGGTTGAGATAAAAACAGTTTAATAATTGAAATAAAATGATGATAATAATAATAATATAATAACAATAATAATAATAATAATACACAAAGCAAGTGATGCACAGTACAATTGTTCACCACCCGCCGACCGATGCCCAGCCAGTCCCCGAGCAGCGCCCCCCCCCCCGGCCAGCTTCCCCCCATTTACGTACTGAGCATGACGTCACATGCTATGGAATGTCCCTTTGGCCAGTTTGGCTGTGCCCCCTCCCAGCTTCTTGTGCACCTCCAGCCTTCTCAGTCGGTAGAGCATGGGAAACTAAAAAGTCCTTGGCTAGTGTAAGCATTACCTAGCAACAACTAAAACATCGGTGTGTTATCAACTTTGTTCTCATCCTAAATCCAAAACACTGCACCAGCTACTAGGAAGGAAATTAACTCTATCCCTGCCGAAACCAGGACACCCGGGTCCCAAACCCAACCCTGCGGAGCTTTCGCTGTGTCTGACGGGCAGGTATCCAAATTTCCGACCCAAATCCAAGCCTGCGGAGCTTTCGCTGCGTCTGACGGGCAGGTATCCAAATTTCTGAAAGAATGCCTTAATACTCACAAAACAATGTTCTTCGCTCAGGGCCTCTTCGGTCCGGGGATCGGGAAGAATCCTCTCCGAGAATCCCTCGGTGCCGGCTGAGGTTCCGCGATCCCTGGATCCGTCGAGGCTCAAGAGCAGTGTCCCATCTGGGGTGCCAAATCTGTTACCGTAAGTCGGCAGATGAAAAACTCTCTAAGACTCCATTTGGAGTTTTAGAAAGCAGGCACTCTTTATTGTGGCGCCGGGTGCACAGGGGTTCATTCCAACCTAATGTGCACGCCAAGTTGTTCAACTTCAGAAGTTATATACAATTAGAATATACATATTCATTAGATTTCCTAGTAATGATTAACATATTCATGTTACTTCAACATATGTAAAAGTCTTTAACGCATGCGCTCTTATGTTCATTGGTGGTCTCTCAGGGTCCTCTGGTGGTTGTCAATAGTCTTCCTCACTGTGTCCTTTTGCTCACCTCTTCAATTTGGCGTCCTTCAGTCTGAGTAAAGGTTAACTATTGATGTATGGTTTGCCCTTGTTCTCTCCTATGACTGGTACAGGGTGTTACATATACTTCTGAACACTGATGTTATCATTCCCTCCTATTCTTTGAGGATCTGGAGCTATGCTTCTAAGCACTGATGTTATCATTCCCTCCTATTCTTTGAGGATCTGGAGCTATGCTTCTAAGCACTGATGTTATCATTCCCTCCTATTCTTTTAAGAACCTGGAACTGTACTTCTGAGTGCTGACGTTATCATTTATATCTCAAGTGCGTGCCGGTGTGTTAATGCAGACCGTTGAGGTCTTTTCAGGGGTACTTCCGGACTGGCAGGTCACGTGCCTGAGTGGTACCGAGTCCCAGGATGAGCCAGCTCCTGCCGACGGTTTTATCTCCTGGAGATACATTTCATTTGGACTCATTATTTTCTCAGCTCAGTCTATCTGAGTCTTAGAGACTTGAGCCCCTTGGGATCGTGACGTTGTAGTTCGAGTGCTCAAGTGGCAATGTTTGGTTTGCCATTGCTTTGCCAAGGCAAAGCCCCTTGCAGGATGATGGTCCCACAAAAAGCCTGGGACTGCAGTCTCCTCAGCAGTCTTCTGTAACCTTCATGCTGCCAGGGCGTTGATGCTGTTTCATCAGAAGTAAAATTCACCCTAATCCTGGGATGTCTTTCCTGCCCGCTGTGGATGGAGGAATCACTGGTCATTCCTTTACTGGTTATGCTCTACCTTCCACCTAGGCAGGTGTGGGGGTGAAAAGCAGCATGGACTCCGGCAGACACGGCAACCAAAGACCTTTATTGCTTTTTGTTAGCATCTTTTATAGCAAGCAGAAGTGTACACGCGCTACCTGGAGCTTGCAGATAGGTTATAGCCTTGTGTTCACGCGCATCTATGCTCTAGCAGATTGGCCCGTTCTTCCTGATCATGCGAAATGCCTTCATGGTCTTTATCTTGTTTTTCTCCTTCCAGCTGCACATTCCTTTCTCCGTTGTTTTCTGCTTAAGTGCCTTGTCATGCCAGGTGGTACAGTGTTTGCTCATTAAAATCAAACTCAGGAATGTCCGTTAGTGAGATTCCCATCCCCATAGGCAGGTTATTTTCCCTCATTCCCATCTTTTTCTGAAGTAAACATCACAGTTGTTATAATCATGAAAAAGCTGATTTTTTTTTTTCCTTGTACACATATTACTTTATATAATAGCCTTCTCATTTCCCTGTTCCATGTTGGTAGCTCTGAGCATTTAATCTGGTCTGCCTGAGCCTCCTGAACCCCAAAGCAGTGTTCTGAAGGAGGCTGTCGTGGTTTAATTTCAGTCGGCAACTAAGTACCACGTAGCCGCTCGCTCACTCCTCCCCGCCCCCGGTGGGATGGGGGAGAGAATTGGAAGAGCACAAGTGAGAAAAACTCGTGGGTTGAGATAAAAACAGTTTAATAATTGAAATAAAATGATGATAATAATAATATGATAATAATAATAATACACAAAGCAAGTGATGCACAGTACAATTGTTCACCACCCGCCGACCGATGCCCAGCCAGTCCCCGAGCAGCGGCCCCCCCCGGCCAGCTTTCCCCAGTTTATGTACTGAGCATGACGTCACATGGTATGGAATGTCCCTTTGGCCAGTTTGGCTGTGCCCCGCTCCCAGCTTTTTGTGCACCTCCAGCCTTCTCAGTCGGTAGAGCATGGGAAACTAAGAAGTCCTTGGCTAGTGTAAGCATTACCTAGCAACAACTAAAACATCGGTGCGTTCTCAACTTTGTTCTCATCCTAAATCCAAAACACTATACCAGCTACTAGAAAGGAAATTAAGTCTATCCCTGCCGAAACCAGGACAATATCCACCCCTTATTCTATACCATCTGCGTCATGCTCAAGTCTCATATTTTCCAGTACATTTTCATTAATCACCACCCCTTTTTTTTTTAATATATATATATATACACACACACACACAGATATCATTCCCTTCATCTGTGGGCCATCCCTCTAAAATGTTCGGTGAGTTCATTTAGTCCATGACTTCGGGCTCCATCTGTCATAATAATCTTTCAGGGTAGGAAAAATGGAGATGGTATGTGGTGTTGGATTGTTTCATGTTGAAGTCAGTTCTGGTACCATCATCACTGTGCTTTGCTTGGTTTCACTGAAGTTATTCTTCATTAGTCTGGGTGATTCTTATTGTAATAATATTAGTATGGCATATAATATTATTAGTATGATTAGTATATCTGTGTATTATTAGTATAACTATTATAACTATAGTTAGTACTTAACATCACATAATTCAGATCATTGGCTATTCTCACCCAAAATCAAATCCCCTTGAGGTACACATCGGACTTCCCCATCCTTCCGCATTATCCACCAAGTGCACCCAGGTCCTTGAGCAAAAGCAATCCCACGGATGGGTCTGCCTCTGCCCGAGGCAGGAATAACCCAGACTGTCTTCCCCATCATATTTTTTATGTGCACTACAGGGACTTTATTCCCATCTACAGTACGTAAAAGTTCTGACTGGGCAGGGCCTGCTCGATTGGCAGATCCCCGAGTGTTGACTAACCAGGTGGCCTTTGCTAAATGCGTATCCCAATGTTTGAACGTCCCGCCACCCATTGCTCTCAGTGTAGTCTTTAACAGTCCATTGTATCGTTCCATTTTCCCAGAGGCTGGTGCATGACAGGGGATGTGATACACCCACTCAATGCCGTGCTCTTTGGCCCAGATGTCTATGAGGTTGTTTCGGAAATGAGTCCCGTTGTCTGACTCAATTCTTTCTGGGGTGCCATGTCGTCACAGGACTTGCTTTTCAAGGCCCAGAATAGTGTTGCGGGCAGTGGCATGGGGCACGGGATATGTTTCCAGCCATCCAGTGGTTGCCTCCACCATTGTAAGCACGTGGCGCTTGCCTTGGCGGGTTTGTGGGAGTGTGATCTAATCGATCTGCCAGGCCTCCCCATATTTATATTTCAGCCATCGACCTCCATACCAAAAAGGCTTTAACCGCTTGGCTTGCTTGATTGCAGCGCATGTTTCGCATTCATGGATAACCTGGGCTATAGTGTCCATGGTCAAGTCCACCCCTCGATCACGAGCCCATCTGTATGTTGCATCTCTTCCTTGGTGACCTGAGGTGTCATGGGCCCACCGAGCTAGGAATAATTCACCCTTATGTTGCCAGTCCAGATCCACCTGAGCCACTTCAATCTTAGCAGCCTGATCCACCTGCTTATTATAGGTGGATTATAGGATTATATAATAATTATTATATAATAATTATTATAGGATTATATAACCACCTGGTTATTTTGATGTTCTTCAGTGGCCCGACTCTTGGGTACGTGAGCATCTACGTGATGGACTTTTACAACCAGGTTCTCCACCCGGGCAGCAATATCTTGCCACAATGTGGCAGCCCAGATGGGTTTGCCTCTGCGCTGCCAGTTGCTCTGCTTCCATTGCTGCAACCACCCCCACAGGGCATTTGCCACCATCCATGAGTCAGTACAGAGATAGAGCACTGGCCACTTTTCTTGGTCAGCAATGTCTAAAGCCAGCTGGATGGCCTTTACTTCTGCAAATTGGCTCGATTCACCTTCTCCTTCAGCAGTTTCTACAACTTGTCGCATAGGACTCCATACAGCAGCTTTCCACCTCCGATGCTTTCCCACAAGACGACAGGACCCATCAGTGAACAGTGCATATTGCTTCTCATTTTCTGGTAGTTCATTATGCATTGGGGCCTCTTCAGCACGCGTCACCTCCTCCTCTGGCAATATTCCAAAATCTTTGCCCTCTGGCCAATCCATGATCACTTCCAGGATTCCTGGGCGACTGGGGTTTCCTATTCGAGCCCGTTGTGTGATCAGTGCGACCCACTTACTCCATGTAGCATCAGTTGCATGATGTGTACAGGGGACCCTCCCTCTGAACATCCAGCCCAGCACCGGCAGTCGGGGTGCCAGGAGGAGCTGTGCTTCAGTGCCGATCACTTCTGAAGCAGCTCGAACCCCTTCATATGCTGCTAATATCTCTTTTTCAGTTGGAGTATAGCGGGCCTCGGATCCTCTGTATCCCCGACTCCAAAACCCTAGGGGTCGACCTCAAGTCTCCCCTGGTGCTTTCTGCCAGAGGCTCCAGGTAGGGCCATTCTCCCCGGCTGCGGTATAGAGCACATTTTTTACCTCTTGCCCTGCCCGGACTGGCCCCAGGGCTACTGCATGAACTATCTCCCGTTTAATTTGTTCAAAGGCTTGTCGTTGCTCAGGGCCCCATTTGAAATCGTTCTTCTTCCGGGTCACTTGATAGAGAGGGTTTACAATCAGACTGTAATTTGGAATGTGCATTCTCCAAAAACCCACGACGCCCAAGAAAGCTTGTGTTTCCTTTTCGCTAGTTGGTGGAGACATGGCTGTTCTTTTGTTGATCACATCCATTGGGATCTGATGATGTCCATCTTGCCATTTTATTCCTAAAAATTGGATCTCCTGTGCAGGTCCCTTGACCTTACTTTGTTTTATGGCAAAACCGGCCTTCAGCAGGATTTGGATTATTTCCTTCCCTTTTTCAAAAACTTCTCCTGCTGTGTTGCCCCACACGATGATATCATCAATGTATTGCAGGTGTTCTGGAGCTCCACCCTGTTCTAGTGCAGTCTGGATTAGTCCATGGCAAATGGTAGGGCTGTGTTTCCACCCCTGGGGCAGTCGGTTCCAGGTGTACTGAACGCCCCTCCAAGTGAAAGCAAATTGTGGCCTGCACTCCGCTGCCAAAGGGATTGAGAAAAACGCATTGGCAATATCAACTGTGGCATACCACTTGGCTGCCTTTGATTCCAATTTGTATTGAAGTTCTAGCCTGTCTGGCACAACAGCACTCAGCGGTGGCGTGACTTCATTTAGGCCACGATAGTCTACTGTTAGTCTCCACTCTCCATTAGACTTCCGCACTGGCCATATGGGACTGTTAAAGGGTGAGCGGGTCTTGCTGATCACTCCTTGGCTCTCCAGTCGACGAATCAGCTCATGAATGGGAATCAGGGAGTCTCGGTTGGTGCGATATTGCCGCCGGTGCACCGTGGTGGTAGCGATTGGCACTTGTTGGTCTTCGACCTTCAGCAACCCCACAACAGAGGGGTCCTCCGAGAGACCAGGCAAGGTGGACAGCTGTTTAATTCCCATCACAGTACTCATTTCTCGTTTCTTGTACGTACGAGTCAGAAGTTTCTTCATTAAGATCAAGAGTAAGATCAGCCCTTCTACTCTCTCTGGGGAACTGCCCGCTGGAAACTGGAGCAGCAATTTTCCTGGAAGAACCTCTTTCTGTGATTGTTTTCCCTTGCAATTCGCGTACCCGTGCCCCTAGGGCTGCAGTAGGTTTCCCATCCCACTTCCTCATGTCCTCTCCGTGGTCACGCAGATAAAACCATAGGGTGCCCCGTGGTGTGTACCCTTTATATTCTCTCTCTTGAGCAAAAGAACGCTTACTTCTAATAGCCGAGATTCTGGTCCGTACAGGTGAGGAGTAGGACCTATCCTCTCTGAGTTGCTGGATCTCCCGGGACAGTTTTTCAGACAGTTTCTCCACAGCCGAGACGATGGAGGAAGAGAGACTTTCCTCGTATTGCCGGAGTTGACCAGCCAATTCATCCACTGTTTGTTCCTCTCCATCTTTCCAGGTCATCACTGCCAATGAATTGGCATATGACGATGGTGAGCTCCTTATAAACTTCCGCCGCATGGGTCGTGTGCACTTGACTTCGTCTGGATCTTTGGATAGTTGTTCATTGTTCAGGTCATCATAAATCACCTCCAGCACAGCTAATTCTCTCAGAAACTGGATACCTTTCTCCATGGTGGCCCATTTGCTTGGGCGACATATGACATCTTCCTTAAAGGGATACCTTTCCTTCACGCTTGACAAGAGTCGCCTCCAAAGGCTGAGGACTCGTGTCCCTTTTCCAATTGCTTTATCAATGCCCCCTTCCCTAGAAAGGGATCCCAGCTGCTTGGCTTCCCTACCCTCTAATTCCAGGCTACTGGCTCCATTATTCCAGCATCGGAGCAGCCAGGTGACAATATGCTCGCCTGGACGATGGCTGAAATCTTTTCGTATATCTCGCAGCTCACTCAGGGATAGAGATTGGGTGGTCACTGCCTCGTTTATGAGTTCTTCCTCTTCCTCCTCCCCGATCAGCGGCCGGCTCTCCTCCTCCCGTTCTCGTGATGGCCCTTCTCCAGGGTAGTCGTACAGTTCTTCCTCCGGTTCCCTTTTAGAAGAAGCTTCTTCTTCCCTTACTAAACGAGCCGACTTCCGCTTCCAAAATTTCTTCTTGTGTACAGGGGCGACTGATACCGGCACAGGCTGGTTCTTTGGTTCAGCCACAGGGCGTGTTGCTGGGGTTGGAGTGGCCGCAGTGCAAGTGCATGTCACCGGAGTCTGAGTGGCCACAGGGCCTGTTGCCGGGGTTCGAGTGGCCACAGTGCAAGTGCATGTCACCGGAGTCTGAGTGGCCGCAGGGCCTGTTGCCGGGGTTGGGGTGACCGCAGTGCATGTCGCCGGGGTTGGAGTGACCACTGTGCAAGTGCATGTCACCGGAGTCTGAGTGGCCGCAGGGCCTGTCGCCGGGGTTGGAGTGGCCGCAGTGCAAGTGCATGTCACCGGAGTCTGAGTGGCCGCAGGGCCTGTCGCTGGGGTCTGAGTGGCTGCAGGGCCTGTTGCCGGGGTTGGAGTGGCCGCAGTGCATGTTACCGGGGTTGGAGTGGCCGCAGTGCATGTCGCCGGGGTCTGAGTGGCCTCAGTGCATGTCGCCGGGGTCTGAGTGGCTGCAGTGCCTGTCGCCGGGGTTGGAGTGGCCGTGGTGCGTGTTGCCCAGGTCTGAGTGGCCGCAGGGCCTGTTGCCGGCATCTGAGTAGCTGCAGCGCATGTTGCTGGGGTCGGAGTGGCTGCAGGGCCTGTTGCCGGCGTCTGAGTGGCTGCACGGCATGTCGCTGGGGTCGGAGTGGCCGCAGGGCGCGTTGCCCGGGTCTGAGTGGCCGCAGTGCGTGTCGTTTTACTGTCAGAGCCAGAGACCTTCTCTTCCCTTTGAGGGCACTGAATGGTGTTGAACAGGGCTCGGTAGGCATGGGCCAGGCCCCAGCACGTTGCAATGAGCTGCATCTCTCTGGAGTTGCCGGGGTGACAGCATCCTTTTTCCAAGTATTCTACTAACTTTTCAGGATTCCGCACTTGCTCAGGGGTGAAGTTCCAAAACACTGGGGGTGCCCATTGGCCTAGGTACTTGCCCATCTTGTCCCACACACCCTGCCACTCATAGTTATTCAGCCTTGGGGCAGATCTCTGGATGATATTCTTAAATTGCTTACCAACTTTAGACAAAACCGAAACAGTATTCCCAAGAAGTATTAATAGAAGTATCTTAACTGCCCAAGGATGTTCAAAATACCGAAAAATTACTGTAATGAAGGAGGAAACATCATAGAAGAAGGTAGTGACACTGCCATTCTGTATTTCCTCTGTAAAAAAACTCTCAGAAAAGTTACTGCAATTGCTAGTTGTCTCCACGAAATGGTCTCCGTGGTACAGTAACGGCATCATTGCGAAGTTTACATACCACACTAACGTCAAGGTCAATGTTCTAAAAACAAACCTCACAAGCGAGACATTACTATTCACTGCAGACCACAGCAAACTGCAAAACCCAACACCAATCTTTAACATGTACAGCAGGAAAAAGAGCGCGATGCAGATTATACAAATCAATATCGAGAACAGAGAAACCAACATTGTGACCCACAACTACTAACAGATATAAGTTCTTTAATACACTCCGGTTAACCTGTTATTATCTCAAACCCTTCGAGCCCCACGTTGGGCACCAAAAAAAGGACTGTCGTGGTTTAATTTCAGTCGGCAACTGAGCACCACGCAGCCGCTCGCTCACTCCCCCCCACCCGGTGGGATGGGGGAGAGAATTGGAAGAGCACAAGTGAGAAAAACTCGTGGGTTGAGATAAAAACAGTTTAATAATTGAAATAAAATGATGATAATAATAATATGATAATAATAATAATACACAAAGCAAGTGATGCACCGTGCAATTGCTCACCACCTGCCGACCGATGCCCAGCCAGTCCCCGAGCAGCAGCACCCCTGGCCAGCTTTCCCCAGTTTATGTACTGAGCATGACGTCACATGGTATGGAATGTCCCTTTGGCCAGTTTGGCTGTGCCCCCTCCCAGCTTCTTGTGCACCTCCAGCCTTCTCAGTCGGTAGAGCATGGGAAGCTGAAAAGTCCTTGGCTAGTGTAAGCATTACCTGGCAACAACTAAAACATCGGTGCGTTATCAACTTTGTTCTCATCCTAAATCCAAAACACTGCACCAGCTACTAGGAAGGAAATTAACTCTATCCCTGCTGAAACCAGGACAGAGGCCTTATTACGGATTTCTTCAACAGTGTTAAAATAAAAGCTGCTTGCTCTGCTTTAAATCGGGGTGATGGAAAAGGCCGCTCTGGTTTTTGAGTCCTTTTTTCCCTTCAATTTTTAGATTGGCAGAGGAAACTTCTGTCGGGCTTTCTCTTTGCGTACATCCTGGTGCTTCTCTCGCCAGCTTTCTTTGCCAAACATGGGCTATTGCTTAGAACTTCCATCAGAGGTGGATGCCTGTCACATGACAAGGCTTCTGTGGGTATCAGACGAGAAAACGGCAATGGTCTACTGACCGAGTCTGATCAACCTTATTATAATAATAGAAGTTGACAGTCAATATAATTAAGCCTGAGTGGAGCGCAAGCAATCTAAGCGTGAGTGAAAGAGAGAAGGGGAAATCTCACTTGCTGTGTAGGCAAGGTACAACACCGTTAACCATTAATCTTACCCGCTGATGAGCAACCGTCGAGGAAATTGTCGACCTGTCGTGTTCTCCGTCATGACATAAGGACGTCTCCTTTGCCAGGCAGCACCCCTGGACCAGGCAACGAGAGCTACCCTGAGTTAGCGTTGGGGCGCCTTATTTATGGGATTGCGCTTTCTCTGGTCAGTCCTATGACGGGCAGGTTGACGCAGACACGTCCTTTACGTACAAAGCTGGACATGTCTCAAAAGGGCTGGTGATCTGCAAGTAGTTATATGTGGTTGGTCACAGGTTTCTGTGTGCGAGTGGGTCCGTGCAGCTGTGTGAGCAGTGCAAGCACGCTACGTAAGCGCTTTCCACTGTCCCATGCCATACTCGAGGTCAGGAGCATCTCGCCACACTCCGCCCCTTATGGCATGGGTAATGGCGTGATGCAGTGGTTGGGGTAACAGCCCTGCAGAGTGAGGGTGCGAGCCTCTCTTGCCTCTACGCATGTGGAATGGCTGGGCGTGAACACAGAGATGGTGGAGGAGGAGGAGGACTTTCCCAAGCTGGGGGCAAAAGCGAGGTTAATCGCTATCGGTGTGTTTGATCGTTTGGGTCTATGACATATGGCAAAGCAAAGCTTAATCACAATCCAAACAAAAGTTATTAATGGGATAAAGAATATTACAATAATAAGACTTTTCATTAATATTTTTTTCAAATTTAAGGATGGTATCCACCTAAGCAGGTCAGAAAGTGAAAATCCACCAGGAGATACTGCGATTTGATCTAACGTTTGTAAATCTTTGGAAACGGCATGGACGTCGTGTTAGATTTGTCAATATTTGTTAACGTCGGTGCAACAGGTGGTATGAATCAATGCACAGACACCTCCTTGTTGCAGGGTAAGCATATCAAGTACTAGACGATTTTGTCCTACTATCAAAGCTAAAGAAGAATTTTCCTGTTGCAAGGCTAAAGTGGCATCTACTGTGTGACTGTCTGTGGCTTCCATGGTGGCGGATGGATTTTTAAGAGCTCTTTCTAGTTCGTTTACCCTGAGTCTGGGAACCAAGGTTCTGGTTGAACGTCTCCATCCAGAATCATGGAGGGTTCCTCATACACTGGGGTGAAGAGATGGAGGGTCAGATCTACGTATGCGTCAGGGGCTGCGTTAACCCCCTGTCGTGGTTTAATCTCAGTCGGCAACTGAGCACCACGCAGCCGCTCACTCACTCCCCCCCACCTGGTGGGATGGGGGAGAGAATTAGAAGAGCACAAGTGAGAAAAAACTTGTGGGTTGAGATAAAAACAGTTTAATAATTGAAATAAAATGATAATAATAATAATAATATAATAATATTATAATAATAAAACACAAAACAAGAGATACACAGTACAATTGCTCACCACCCGCCGACCGATGCCCAGCCAGTCCCCGAGCAGCGGCCCACCCCCCGGCCAGCTTTCCCCAGTTTATGTACTGAGCATGACGTCACATGCTATGGAATGTCCCTTTGGCCAGTTTGGCTGTGCCCCCTCCCAGCTTCTTGTGCACCTCCAGCCTTCTCAGTCGGTAGAGCATGGGAAACTAAGAAGTCCTTGGCTCGTGTAAGCATTACCTAGCAACAACTAGCAGGCAGAGGCACTGTGAAATGAACATCAAACCTTTAATGAGATAAGAAAGAAGTAGAGCTATGGGAGAGGGCTGGGGCTGGAGTGGGCGGGTGCAGGTCGCATGTCGCAGGGATCCGTGCTCCACACCTTCTCTATCAACCTATCAACAGCGGTCAGGGGGGCATGGGACACTTTGTCCGCCGATGTCCCTCAGGAGTCTGGCTCGCTTGGTGGGCACGTTGTTGCCGTCGGATGCCCTCCGCTTGCTGCTGCCCGCTTGCTGCCTGCTGCTGCCCGCTGCCGCACCATCCCCGTCCGGCTTCCCCTCCCACAGGGTTTTTGAGCGTTTTACCACCCGGCACACCACCATCTTCTTCCTCTTCTTGGGTGGGATGTTGTCCCGCGGGGAGATCCGTTGTGTCTTGGAAGTGCTGGCTGGCGCAGGGCGCTTGGCCTGCTTGCCGCCCGCCTCTCCCGATCTGGGCACCACCCGGCAGGAGACAACGCCTGGCAGCTGCGGCAAGCGGGTCAAAACCACCCGGGGCTGCCTCCACAGCACCTCCTCCAGCAGTTGGGGCATGCGGGGTGGATGATGCTGGGGGACAGCCGTGGGGCTCAGCAGAGGACTCTCCAGAGGACCCTTCAGGGGATTCTCCGGAGAACCCTCTGGGCTACCCTTCAAGGGACTCTCCACGGGACTCTCTGGTAGGCAGGTGGGGAGGACCACTGCCACCCCACCCTGCTTCCCCTTGGGGTCCAGCAAGGGGGACATCGCCACCCCTGAGAAGGGGTCAGCGTCCCCCAGCATCACCGCCGCCATGCGGTCCTTGGGGCAGTCGTCCTCCACCCCGTACTCTGAGAAGTCGGGGAGCTGTTTGAGGAAGGCGGTGCTGGTGAGACTGTTGGAGATGTCGAGGACATGGGGGACGGTGTCCTCGCCGTCCCCCAGCCCCGCCACTGACGCTTGCTCCTTGGGGCAGCCACCCTCTGCCACATACTCAGAGAGCTTGTTGAGGAAGGCGGTCAAGGTGGAGATGTTGGGGTCATCAGGGACGGTGTCCTCACTGTCCCCCGGCACCGTTGCTGCTGCTTGCTCCTTGGGGCAGCCGCCCTCTGCCCTGTACTCCGAGAGGTCAGGGAGCTTGTTGAGGAGGGTGGTCAAGCAGGGGCTGTTGGGAACTTTGGGGACATCGGGGATGGTGTCCTGCCCATCCATGGTGTCGAGCCAGGCGAGCGTATCGGTGATGTCCATGGTGAACGACTGATCGTCCTGAAACTGCAGGTTGTCCCCTGCCAGCTCAGGAAAGGCCTCGGCGAAGGCGTCTGGCCCCAGCTCGGGCAGGTCCAGGGGCTTCTCTGGGATGGTCACCCCTGCTGAAAAAGCAATCAAAACCAGCCCAACCCCGGGGCGATGCAAGCTTTCCTCAGCTTGGCCGCCCGCCTACAGGTTCTGCCACCCCCCCAAACCTCACCTTTGGGCTTTGTCTTGGTTCTGCCGGTTGGCGGAGCCGGGCCGGGCTGGTGGGGGCTTGTGGCGAGGACGCTGTCCTCGATGACCACCACGTCATTGTCAGAGGCCTCCAATGGCTTCTGGGTGCTGCCGGGCAGGGTGTGGACCTCAGGGAGGCCCTGCACCCAGTACAGGGGCTCCCCATGGACCACGGCCCACGGCCCCAGCCCCATTGGCTGGTGGGGCACCAGCGTCCCTGTCGCCACCTGCTGTCCCCAGCCATAGGCAGGGGGACAGGGAGCAGGCACACAGGGGAGCTGCACCCCGCCGGGGAGCTGCACCCCGCCGGGGAGCTGCACCGCCTGCCCCAGGGCCCCCAGGGGCCCTGGCACCCCCTGCCAGATGGTGGCCTGTGCCGGCTGGTAGGTGACGGTGTGGACCTGGGCAGGCTCAGAGGACACCAGCAGCCCCGAGACAGGGGGCAGCACGCTGGCAGTGACCGGTGGTGGCATGGCCAGGGTGGTGAAGCTCATGCCGGGGACCTCCAATGCCATCAGCAGCCGGAGAGGAAACCTCTCTGTTGGGGGAAGCTAAGAGGGCTGATGGGGTGAGATGTTGGTGGGCAGAGCCGGTTAGGGGGTGTTGTGGTTTAACCTGGCAGGCAGCTAAACACCACACAGCCCTTCGCTCACTCCCCCCCCCACAGTGGGATGGGGGAGAGAATCGGGAATGACACCAGTCCCAAGGCCTCTCTCAACACTCCAAACCTCGCAAACTCGCTCAGCTGGAGTGCAGGCACGAGCCGGCTGGGTGAGACTCCGCGCCCAAATATAAGCAGCAAGGGACGCCTGGTCACAATCCATTGCTCGGGATGTCACAGTCCATTGCTAGGTTACGGCAGCGCCACTGCCCATTCCATCCCCCCATCTCATGTCTTGATCTCGGCATCAGTGTTTCATACCAGTCACCGAGGCCTGGGCTGTGTCTTCCCAGGACCCCGTCAGGTCATTCTGGCTGTGGCAGACGTCTCCAGGCACATATGGCAAGAGGGTTCACTCGGTAACACCTCGTGCCTCCTTGGGAGGCTGCAGGACAAAGTCCCACAGGCTCTCCCCACGCTCCAGCACTGATGGCCACTCCTCTGGGCTCCCCTGCCCAGAGCGGCAGCAGCAAGCTGCGGCGGGACACATGAGGAGGGATATGTGTGGACAAGTAGACGCTTGTCTGAACAGGGGACGTTCCCCAAGCAGCTGACCCAGGACCCACTGACTGGGAGAGACAGCAAGGGGCAGAGCCTGTGCCCAGCAGCGCGGGAGATTTAAGCATGCGAAAACAATCAGCCCAGCTGATGGCAACGGACACCGGAGCATATGTATGTCCTACTGGGCAGGCGCGCGGCAGCAGGCAGGTGCACGGCAGCGTGGTGAGCTCCCAGCAAAAATCAGCGTTCCCTGCTTCTCCTGAGCTTCTCGCACCTGGTAGAACCAATGCAGCCACACGGACAGAGCTCCTGCTCAAGCATGCGACCACCCAGTTTTCGGCTGTGGGATGAGTGAAGGGATATTCCTAGAGGTGGAAAGTGATTGCAAGCAAGACTGCAGGAGGTTTGACCACATTGATGAACTGCTCTGCTTGGTGGCTGAGCTGCAGGAGGAGGTGAGCAGACTGAGTAGTATTCGAGAGTCTTAGAGGGAGATGGATCAATGGAGCCATACTCTGCCACCTATGATGCATAGAAGCCAACTCAGCGTAGCCACTACAGAGGCAGGTCCTAGATTTGCTTTGTGCCAGGAGGAAGGCAGTGTCACAAGTGATAAGGAGGGGTGGAAGAAGGTTACAGCACGGAGCAGTAAGAGAAACCCCTCCTTACCCTCAAAGTTACCCTCTACCATACCCTTACAGAACAGGTATGAGGCCCTGGGTATGGTTGATGAAGCGCATAATGAGAAAGAGGAGGAACCTGTGCAAGCAGTCCTGCCAAGATCAGAGAGACCAACCCCTCGTAGCAAAACGTGCATTAAGACCAGCGCTGAGAAGAAACAACGGCGAGTTATGGTCATTGGCGATTGTCTCCTGTGTGGAATGGAAGCACCCGTTTGCAGACCGCACCCTCTTTTCAGGGAAGTTTGCTGCTTCCCTGGGGCCCGAATTAGGGACGTCACCACAAGACTGAAGAACTTAGTTCAAACTTCCGACTACTATCCATTTCTGCTCCTTCACGTGGGTATGAATGATGTCACAACAAAAAGTCTGAGGTCAATCAAAAGAGACTTCAGAGCCCTGGGAAGAAGTCTAAAAACTTCGGGAGCACAGGTAGTATTTTCCTCAGTCCTCCCAGTAATGGGGGGAGACTCTGGAAGAAAGAGGTGAGCTCAGGATATCGATACCTGGCTCCAGGACTGGTGCCTCCACCAAAACTTGGGCGTTTGAAACCATGGAAGAGCCTTCGAGAGACAAGGTCTGTTGGGGCCTGACAGGATCCACCTGTCCCGACGGGGAAAATGGGTCTTTGGGCATAAGCTGATGGGGCTGATCAAGAGCATTTTAAACTAGAATCGATGGGGGAAGGGGATACCAACAGGATTGCAGTAGGTAAGCCGAGGGTTGGCGTGGCATCGCCTGAGGGTGGCAGTGCTAGTGGGAACAGTTACGCTGCTCCTGGGAGCACAGAGGGCGCAGGAGCAGATCTGAAATGCTTGTGCACCAATGCAGGCAGTATAAGAAACAAACAGGATGAACGGGAAGCCTTGGTCCGTTCCCAGAGCTACAATGTCATCGGTATTAGTGAGACTTGGTGGAACGAGTCCCATGCCTGGAGTGCTGCGATTGAGGGCTACAGGCTGTTCAGGAGGTGTAGGCAGGGCAGGCGAGGTGGAGGTGTTGCACTGTACGTAAGGGAGAGGTTTGCTTGCACAGTCCTTACAGTTAGTGATGATGTGGTTGAGAGCCTCTGGGTGAGGATTAGGGGGATGGAAAACAAAGGAGATGTCGTAGTGGGTGTCTACTACCCATCACCCAGCCAGGATGTTAGCACTGATGAGTTATTCTACAGGCAATTAGGAGACATTTCTGGGTGGGTAGCCCCTGTCCTTATGGGAGATTTCAACTTCCCAGACATCAACTGGGCATATCGTACTGCTGTGAGAAGCAGGTCTTGGAAATTCTTGTAGTTTGTAGGAGAGAACTTCTTGTCACAGGTACTCGGTGAGCCAACTAGGAAAGATGCCCTCCTAGACTTGCTATTTGTGAATAGAGAAGGACTCGTGGGGGATGTGATGGTAGGTGGCTGTCTTGGCCACAGTGATCACAAAATGGTTGAGTTCAAACTTGTCAGTGTAATGAGAGAAAAGGACAGCAGAGTTGCTACCTTGGGCTTCAGGAGAGCAAACTTCAAGCCATTCAGCAGAGTACCCTGGGAATCTGCTTCTGAGGGCTTAGGAGTCCATGAGTGCTGGTCAGTCTTTAAGAAGCACCTTTGAGAAGCACAGGAGCAGGCAATTCCACTGTGTCATAAGCCAAGCAAGCAGGGCAGAAGGCCAGCTTGGCTGAAGAGGGAACTCCTCGTGGAGCTCAAGAGGAAAAAGGAATTGTATGCTTTCTGGAAGCAAGGTCAGGCTTCGCAGGAAGATTACAGAGCCGTGGTTCATTTATGCAGGGAGAAGACATGAAAGGCCAAAGCTCAGTTAGAGTTGAAACTGGCCAGTGTTGTTTCAGATGACAAGAAGGGCTTTTTAAAGTATGTTAATGGCAAGAGGCGGTCTAAAGAAAACATTGGAGCAATGCTTGTTGAAGACGGTCATCCGACTAATAGGGATGAAGAAGAAGCAGAGGTGTTCAATGCTTTTTTTGCCTCAGTCTTTAATAATACTGATAGACTTTGGGCTGCCCGGTCCCCTGAGTTGGAGGACCATGAGTATGGGAACAGGGACTTTCCTTTTGTGGCCACTGCAATTGTCAGGGACCAGCTGTATCAGCTGAATGTTCACAAAACCATGGGGCCTGGTGGGATTCATCCCAGAGTTCTGAAGGAGCTAGCGGATGTTACAGCAGGACCCCTCTCTATCATCTACCAAAGGTCTTGGGAGTCTGGGGAGGTCCCTGCTGACTGGAAGCTAGCCAATGTTATTCCACTCTACAGAAAGGGCGTAAGGGAAGACCCAGGGAACTACAGACCTGTTAGTCTAATCTCAGTTCCTGAAATAATTATGGAGAAGATTATACTGGATGCTATTGAAAGGCATTTAAAGGGCAATGCAATCATCAGGCAGAGTCAACATGGGTTCACAAAAGGAAAGTCCTGTTTAACCAATTTGATATCCTTCTACGATAAGGCCACCCGCCTCGTGGATGAAGGGAAGGTGATGGACGTAGTTTTTTCTGGATTTTTGGTAAGGCTTTTGATACTGTCCCTCACAGCATCCTTCTGGAGACGTTGTCCAACTGTGGGATGAGCAGGTTCACAGTGCGCTGGGGGAAGAACTGGCTGGAGGGCAGGGCTCCAAGGGCTGCAGTGAATGGGGCTACATCTGGCTGGTGACCAGTCACCAGCGGTGTTCCTCAGGGCTCAACCCTAGGGCCAGTGCTGTTCACTATTTTGATCAATGATCTGGATGCAGGAGTTGAATGCACCATTAGCAAGCTTGCTGACGATACCAAACTGGGAGGTGCTGTTGACTCTCTTGAGGGACAAGAGGCCTTGCAGCGGGATCTAGATAGATGGGAGCATTGTGCAATCATCAACGGCATGAAATGGAACAAGTCCAAATGCCAGATTCTGCACCTGGGATGGAATAACGCCGGGCACAAGTCTAACCTGGGAGAGGAATGGCTGGAGAGCAGTCCTGCAGAAAGGGATCTGGGCATGCTGGTTGGCAGCAGGCTCAATACAGGCCAGCAGTGTGCCCAGGCAGCCAAGAGGGCAAACTGCATCCTGGGGGGCATCAAACACAGCAAAACCAGCTGGTCAAGAGAGGGGACTGTCCCGCTGTATTCAGTGTTGGTACGGCCTCACCTGGAGTTCTGTGTGCAGTTCTGGGCCCCACCATTTAAGAAGGACATTCAGGTCCTCGAATGTGTCCAGAGGAGGGCAACAAAGCTGGTGAAAGGGCTGGAAGGCATGTCCTCTGAGGAGTGGCTGAGGACTCTGGGTTTGTCTTGTTTGGAGAGAAGGAGGCTGAGGGGCGACCTCACTGCTCATGCCACATTTGCCTATTTAAAATCGACGGGCATTTTCTTCAAGAGCACCAGCTCGGCTTTTGGCAGCCCAACCTCATTGTGCTTTTCCGTTTGCCAGCCAGGAACAAGGTAACCCACTATCGAACAAGCCCTGTCTTCAAGGAGTGCCAGATTTAAAAGTTGCACATTCCTGTAGAGCCTTCAGAACAAGTCTGTTGTGCTTTGGCTGTCGGTGTGGGGTAGCTAGCAACTCTGTAATTGCTGTAGCTATCAACGCCTGCAACTGAAACAACGGCTGCTTTGTATGACAGTAACAGACACTTACAGGTTTTGTAGCAGGCACAAGTCGGAAAGGCAAGGTAAACAAGGCCCGAACGCACACACCCCTAGCCTTGGGTTTTCTGCTTCTCAGGGGGTTATTAGCAACAGCATTTTCTCCTCCTCGTCACATGCAGTTCAGCATCTCGGTTTGGTTTAACCCGTGACTCTGACTACGGAAGCACTTCACGGCGCTAGCAAATGTTGGCATTCGTTCCCAGTTAAAAACAGCATTTCAGCATGTTCCAACATCCCACAGAACAGAGAAGCTTTCAAGGTCCATACGTCCTGTATCAGCCGGGTGCATCTCCCCTGAAGCAGCTGCACGTACTTACCTCACAGAAAAACCTACTTCCATAACCCAAGCGAGGGGAACAATTAATTGCACGGTGGGTGGCCGGGGCCAGTTCAGGTCAACTACCTACTGCTATCTAGCAGCTTTCTTGAGGACGTGGTCAGAAAAAGGTTTCAACAAAGATTTCCACAACCATTTCAACTCTCAACAGCCACGGAATCAGCAATACCCTGACTAGAATAAATACTGAACTGGAAAATACATCCAGGTCTTAATCACTTGAGTCTTTGTTTGGAAGGAGGCGAACAAATAATTTCTAAAACGAGAGCCAGTGCTGAGTCCGTCCTTCTGAGGCGCTAAGGGACGAAAGATGGGAACACCTATGTGAGGGGGTAGTAGAACAAATAAAGAAGAAAAGATAAAGCAAGCAGGCTACCATGTTTTCTTGTCTTTTTATCCCCCATTCCTGGTAGCTCTAGGAGTCTGGACGGTAGAGATTCCTCTCCACAGCCATTTTACACTTAGGAAATCCCCGCTCAGAAGTGGCCCGATCCAGTCAGCAGAGGTTAAGAGGTTATTCTCGTTACTTATTTTCAGCTGGCACATCCCCTTTCATCAGCAGGGTTTCCTAAGAAACAGCAATGTGCTGTGAAAGATGGGGAGAAGGGGGAAGGACAAAGAGCACTTGCACCATGAAAAAAAGTTAAAAAGCCACCATCATTGTAAATGACAACAGAAAGTGAAGGATATCCGAGACCCAGGCAGTCTGCCTCCACGTGAGCAAGGGAGACATCCAGGACCAGAGTCACCAGCTTCATCGCATTTGTTTTACACAGGTAGCTCGAGGCAGTGAGCCCAAACCCCCACTGGTGGCACCCTGCTCTCTTAGGTACTGCCTTGCATTGACGCTATCAGCTCCGCCACTAGAGACCAGGAAAAGGCGAAAGCACAGCACACAGAAACTACCCTCGACGGCAAAACAGCAGCACCCGTGTAGAAAGCCACACGTGGTATTCAAAAGACACTGAAGGAACTGAAGTGGATACTTCTGGTTGTTACGGATGCGGCAAAGCAGCGCATCCTCTCCGTCACAGCCTACCTTTGTGGTAGGTGACAAATGGTAGCACCTTCCTCACCTGGTTGCTGCACTAGCAATGAGCAATGTCCCCCATTACGTAGCTCTCCCCGCCAACACCTTCCCACCAAGACAAGGACTGTGGCAGATTCTTCCAACAGTTGTGCCTTGCGCCTCCTTCACACCTTTGTCAAGAGCTTTTTGTCAAAACCACCGGAGAGATCCCAAACCTCAGGGCACCAGGACACTCAGGGGCAAGTTGTCAGTGCACACATGCCTCGAGCAGCGGCTGTGGCACTGCTGTGCCATTGCTGTGCTGAACACTGAGCATCCAGCCTGGCTGACACACAGCTGCCGTCTCCAGGTGTCCAGCTCAGTGCTCCGACGAGCTTCATGACCAGAACGGCCAAATTAACACCCTCTTAATGATGCGCTCTGGCACTTCTACACCAAACTGCAATCGCACAGCTCATGAGGTAACCTAGATGAAGGCTGGTGTCTCAAATTTCTTATTTGAGACGGAGGCCTTCCAAAAGTTTCCAAAAGAGGACCAGTGGAAGTTCTCCTTCTCGTTGCCATGTGAGGAGAGGCTGAGAGAGCTGGCACTCTTCAGCTGGGAGAAGGGAAGACTGGGCGGGGGGGTGGGGGGTGCTGTGTGTGTCTCCTCAATGTGTATACAAACCTGCTGAGAAGGAAAGAAGATGAGGGAGGCAGGCTCTTCTCAAGAGCGTGCGCTGAGAGGACCAGAGGAAAGGGGCACAGATTAAAAGACACGATATTCCAGCTGCACATGAGAAAGCAGTATTTTACGGTTGGGGTGATCCATTTTACTGGCTCCAGGTGAGCCTGCTTGAGCAGGCGGGTTGGACCAGATGACCTCCACAGGTCCCTTCCAACCTCCACCCTCCTGTGTGACTCTGTGCTTTGGTTTCACTCCTAAGGCACCTGAACTCAGCCCTGATGCCCGCCGGAAAGGATTCTGGACCAAGGGATGATCCCAAACTCCTCCCCGAGGATTCATCACAAAACAACCTCTACCTAGTCCAGAATATCGTACGGCAGACACAGTGAGAAGAGAGAAAATATCCTTTTATTGTGGACATCAAGTGCGGGAGGCCGGGAGTCACAGTGGGTCAGCCAGTAACAGGAAATCGGCACCTGCAACGATAGAGTCAGAAAGCACTGAGAAACCCACACAGGCAGGAGCAGGCATGAAGTGGTTCCCCTTTCTTTGGGGAACACAGCTGACGAGGAGTTGTTTATGGCCCAGAAGAGGGAGCTGGTGCTGGCATTGACTACGGGATGGCTACGTACTGATGACTACGGGATATCTTTTTCTTTCTTCCTTCCTTCTTTTCTTTTCTTGTTGGCATTCCCTCTCCTCTGCCCAGGCCTCTTTTCTCTTTCTTTTTCTTCCGTCTTCATTTTCCTGGGGGGAGCCTGCAAACCTTTCCATCCCACCCCACAGTGTGATTAGATAGGTAAAGCCAGGACCAACTGGAATCAGTTCTTGATTTCACCAAAGCTGACTCATGTTACCTCCTTTCCTCCGAAAGGCTCTTCAGTTCTACGCGTACCAGGGAGGCTACCGTGGTCTCTGGGGTACTTGGAGGCAAAGCAACGGGTGCCTAAAACAGAAACGTCGGCGTTAGCAGGAGGCAAGGGACGCCCCGGAGTAGGAAGCGACCGTTTGGCAAATTGCTACCTGAGCCCTACGGAGAAGATCCCTTTGGCTGGTTTGCATGAGCCCTTTCTTCCAAGGGCCTCACTTTGGAACACAGTGTTCACACGGGTGTGTGACACTCAGTTAATTTGGGGGGGGCATTCAGCAGGCAGCCTGCAGTCCCCCTCCGGGCAAGAAAAGGCTTGCCCACTTCATTCTGCCAGGGTTGCTGCTGCCCTCCCGAGACAGAGCTCTGCGGATATCCCTTTGGTGCAATACCACCTTCTGCGGTGGGAGGCTCTGCTTTTGAAATCTGTCTTTCCGCAGGGATTTGGTAGGCGTTTCCTTTGATTAAGCACATGCCTAAAGGCATTGGAGAAACAACCTGTCCACTTTTACTTACTATGTATCACACCAGGGGGAAAAAAAACCCACACAAAGCCACAAAGCCACAAGAGATGGAATGCCAGGAAGAGGCACAGCAGCAACTTGGACTCATCAGGAACTACCCTCCTACATGAGACCCGTTGTCCCAGTGTTTGGGGAGCCGCCATACCTCTGCTGTTTCCGATCCCACCACCGTGTCTGCCCCTGCTGCTTTCGGGAGGACGAGCAGAGAGGGTGGTGCGTCCAGGAGGGCTTTTGCCTGGTGCTGCCTGTCTGCTTCGCCTGCAGGGCCACGTTGGTCTTCCAAAGGCAGCTCTGGAGAGCAAAAGCACGTGCAGCCAAGTGACTTCTTGGAAGTGGACAACAGCTAAAGCAAAACCCACCCGAAGCCCTACACCAGCTTCACCTGTCTGCTCAGGCTGTGACAACCCTCAGCCCCTCCTCATACCTGTGGATCTGCCCATGGGCGCCGGTGACTCCACAGCTGGGGGACTGGAAAGGCCAGCCATCTCCTCCCCAAAGATTTCACAGCAGTTTTCTGTCAGAAAGTCCACCAGCGCCTTCACCTGCACACATGAAAGCCTTGCTTTCAGCGCGGGTGCCTGAAAACATGACAAGCAGCCTTTCCCACTCCTGACCCTTCCCTCTGCGCAGAAGGCTGTGGCTGCGGGGCTGCTCTTCCCGGCAGCCACCCCACCAGCATTTGTTGGAGAGAGGGGGCAGCCAGGGACCTCCGAACAGCCAAGCTCTGACGGGCCGGGAAGGCTGCAGCCGGCTGGTCAATACAGCGTACCTTCTCAGCCACCTCCAGCATGGCCTCCAGAGGGAGCAGGTCCTCGTTGGCTGGGCTCAGCAGGTTAGGCCCAACGCAGATGGCCAGGTTGCTGCAGCTCATCCTGCTGGTGGACGCGCTGTGGCCGATGTGCTGGAGGAGGGACAGCAGCTGCTTGAGCAGGAGGAGGTTTGCTGCAGGCAACTTGTTGGCCACCCTGAGGGAACAGGAACACAAGGTTAAAAAAGAGATGTTGCCCACAGCCGTCCCCGAAGCTTGCGCAACGACACAGGCGGGAGCCAGCGGCTGTGCTGCGCAGCTTTCCAGGTGCTCTCAGCCAGCGGTCAGTGCTCCTGCGCTTCAGGAAGGAAGCACGGCGTTGCTTCCCAGCTCCTGATTTCACCCAAGCCCACGCAAGGGAAGGCTCCCTGTCCATGCCCTTTCCCCTGAAATGCAACAGCGGGCAGCCAGAAAACACGGCTGTTTCAGGAGCCCATCCTTTTGCAGGCGAGTCCCAGGCCTCTACCAGTTGCTGCTCAAAAGGCAGGCTGCCAGCCACACTTACGCTTTCAGCTCTTCCACCTTTGCCTGCTTGCTTGGCTTCTCCATGGCTCGCATCCAATCCTCGTAGAGGTCGATGACGAGGAGCTTGGCGGGGATGCTTCGGAGGAAGTCCTGCAATGCCAAGGGCTCCAGGTGAGCCTCGGAACACTCCAGGCCAGCCGGGAGCCCTTCCAGCTGCTGGTCAGAAGCGCTCACCTTCAAGATGACAGCCAGCAGGAGCACAGGCTGGCTTCCTAGGTCGACGTCCGCACCGCTGTCAAGGGCTTCCTTGAGCTCCCGAACTGCTGTCCCGCTGGCAGCTCTCCGGAATATCCCCTCTGTCGATGGCCCTTGTTGGTGCAGGATATTCAGGAGCTCCTGCAGGAGACGCAGGAGGACAGTTGCTTGGCTGAAGAGCTGCCTTCTGACAGCGGTGGCCATGGCCAGAGCTCTGCCCCAGACCTGGCTCCCTCCCTCCGCAAAGGGACTGGGATCAGGGTGTGAGCCAGGGGTGAAAAGCCCAGTTCCCCGTCCCCGGAGCCCCTGGGGACACTCCCTCTCCGGAGCAGCTGGAGGGCTGGGGACCCCCTGTCCAGGCTGGCTTACCTGGATGGGCTGGGGCAGCGTGCCGTCCTCCCCGCAGAGGGCTGCCAGGGGCTGTCCAAAGAGCACCCTGCTGCAGCCGGAGCCCGCCTGCCCTGGCGCCTGGGCAGCGGCCGGGGTCCACCGCAGAGCAAAGGGCCAGGGCAGCCCCCTCCTCCTCCTCCTCCTGCTCCTTCCTGCTACAAAGGAAAACAGAGAAGAGCCCATCAATGGAGACCACCAGGCCAGCGCTCTCAAAGCCTGCCCTGCCCTGCCCTGCCCTGCCTTGCCCTGCCTGCAGCACGGTGCTGAGCAGTGCAGCAGGACAGGCAGGGAGTGGGCAGCTGGAACCACAGCTCCTGCGCAGTGGCTCCAGCTCGGAGGATCCTGAGAGCTGGCGTGACACCGTGACAGCCTGGCCCGGCCCTCGCCCTGTCCTCCTCCAAGCTGTGCACAGCAGCAGAGGCTCCGTGTCCTCGGAGAACCATGTTCAGTGGCGGCTGCTGCCCAGCGGGTGTCCTTCCTCGTCCAGGTGACGTCCTCCCTTGGGGTGCCAAACCTGCATGGCGACACTCAGGGGACAAGTGAGCAGAGCTCCTGCCGACTCCCGCCGAGGAGCAGGGACCCATCCACCTGGCTCTGAGGATGGAGCAGAGGCAGGCACCACCTCGAGCGTTCGGCAATGTGCCCTTTGCCCCTGCGTGCAAGGGAGAAACGTTAGGTGGGAACGAAGGGACCCCGAGGGCTCAACGCTCTCCTGCTGCAGAGCGATGGGGAACGACTTGCTCGGGGCGAAGGACAGCCGCAGCAGCATCCCATCTTCTGCAGAAGTGCCGGTTGCAGGAGGAAAAGGAGGCCCTCCCTGCCTTTCTTTCCAAAACTCACCTGCCGAGTGGCAACGTCCCCCTCCATTGCCAGAAGGGACCGGCGGAGGCCCTTGCTTGGGATCATCCTGCAAGAACCAGGCTGTGCTTAGAGCAGCCCCACAGCCAAAAGGGCCACCGGTGAGCTGCCACCTGGCACTGGCAGCCTGAGTGTGGCAGACCTGGAACCGTCTGCCCTGCCGGGCTCTCTGCCCCGCGCAGCAGGTTTCCTCCCAGTGCCACCAGCAAGGACACGCTGGTGTTCCTGGTGGCTCCCCAACCCTCTCAGCTCCCCGAGTGGCACCGCGGGACCCTCCCGCAGAAGGTCACCCCACTCGACAGAGATCCCTGGCACGCCGGCACAGTGAGAGGTGGGTCAAAGGCAGCCATTCTCACCTTTGCCTGGCCCTCGATCAGCGTCTCCAGGCTCCTGGCGCTTAATGTCCTCCACTGGGCAAGAGAGAAGGAGTGGAAGAAGGTGAGAAGCGATGCCTCTGCTGCTCAGCTGGAGGGCCAGTGCTCAGGGGACAGAGCCGAGACAAGAGAGGCACTCACGGCATGGCGGCGGCTCAGCTCCTTCTCCAGGAGTTTGACGGAGGGCAGTCGCGTCACCCGGGCTCTCTTCGCTCCTTCTGGTTGCCTGTGCACGGGAAGGGACAGAGAAAGAATGAGCCCCAAGCCACCTCTTCTCTCTCCAGCGAAAGGGATCCCAAACCCCCCCGGGTACCACCCCGGAGCCAAGCAGAGAGCAGAGCTGCCTGCAGAGCTCCTGCCTGCCACGTGCTCAGCCCTGCTTCCCCACCTGCCTCTCCCTGCTGCAGAGGAAGAAGAAGCTTTCCATCCACGCTCATCCCCCGTCTGCCCAAGAGCTGCCCACAGCCGTGGGGGCACCTCTCCCCAGCTGGAGAACTGTGTTCCCCCGTACGGCTGCGCCTAGAGCATCCCCCCGGCTTACCCCAGCAGTGTGCACACCCACAGCTCCTTCAGCGTCCGGGAGCTGCAGAAAGAGAGGAGAAACAGCGTCAGGCCCCGCTGCCCCCCAGCCCCTAGGCAGAGGCCGGTGCCTTCACAGCCCTGCCCCGCGGGGAAGGACACAGGGGCAGGACGAAGCCCCCTGGGGCAGGACAGAGGCGCTGCCAAAGCCCTGGCTCCCTCTGTCCTGCCAGAGGAGCTGCTTTCGGCCTTCCCTTCTGGGGACCAAAAGGTGTCCAGGGGATGCACGACGTAGAAATCTCCCCCATCCCTCTCGTTCCAGCTGCCTGCATGCCCACCCCTCAGCCCCCACCCGGCCAACCCGGCCTCCCTCCCTCCCTCCCTGCCGGCGTGCAGAGGGCAGAGGCCATTCACAGGATGGCGTGGGCATGGTTGGGCAACTCTCCTGCCCCTTGCCAGCCCTGACCACAGCTGCCAGACCCCAGAGAGGACGGGGGCCAGCACCGCACTGCCCGGCCCTGCCGTGAGACGTGGCACCACGACTCACTTGAAGGTGGCAACACAGGAGCCGGTGGGCCAGATGAGGATGATGGAGGTCCTGTCCTCATCGCTGCCTTCCTCCTCCTCCTCCTCTTCTTCCTCCCCCGCCGCCTCCTTGCCGCCGCTCACCACCCACAGCTGGTCCAGGGCCAGGCAGAGCTGTGGGCGCACGGTGGTGCCACCGTGTCTGCAGAGAAGAGAGGCAGCCCTGGTGAGAGAGGTGGCCTCCTTGGGTGGCCCCGGGCAGAGCCCTGTCCCCCGCCTGCCGTTGGGACGGACACGGGTGCATCCAGCACCAAGGTGCCGGGGCCTGGGGCTGGTGCCAGGGTGTCCCTGCCCTGGTCCCAGGGCCAGGGCTGGGGGAAAGGCAGCTGGGCTCTGAGGGTCTTACCGCAACTTGGCGATGACCAGTTCCTCCTGGAGGAGGAGAAGGCGCCTCTCGCTCCTCTTGCGGCCCCGGGTCAGCCGCACGTCTGCGCTCAGCACCGCCTCGGCATCGCTGAGAGCCTCTCTGCAGAGCAGAGAGCGGCGGGAATGAGGAAGGCCGCTGCTGCGGCACCCGGCCATGCCCGCCTGTCCCCGACCCCCAGGGAGAGCCCACCTGGAGCCGCAGCAGCAGTTGGCCTGGCCCATCCTGCCCGGGACAGGAGGACCCTCGCCGTGCACCAAGGACGCTGCCCAGCCGGCAACAGCGAGGATGGGAAGCGGGGTGCTGGTGCCGGTGCCGGGGCAGCGCTGCTCGGCCAGACCCTGCCTCCTCCCAGCGCTGCTCTGTGCCAGCACAGCTCCGTCCTGCTCTCTCTGCTGGCTGTTGGCTCCAACTGACCAACATTCCGAGCCCAACGGAAAGTGGGAGGGGCCCTGGGGGGGCCCTGGGGTGGGGGTTCTCTCCACTATGGCCATGTCTGCCTTGCACTGGGGAGCCCAGAGCAGGACACAGCAGGGGGGGAAGGACCACCTCCCTCCACCTGCTGCCAACGCTTTGCCTAGTGCAGCCCACAATGCAGGTAGCCTTCTTTGCCCCAGGGGCACTTTGCAGGCTCCAAATTGGTCAGCTTGGGGTCCACCATGACCCCAGGTGTCTGCACAGCTGCTTTCCAGCTGGGTGTCCCCCAGCATATACCCATGCAAGGGCTGGTTCCTCCCCATGTGCAGGACTTTGCTCTTCCCCTTGATGAACTGCAGGAGGTTCCTGCCAGCCCCTTCCTCCAGCCTGTCAAGGCCCCTCTGCTTGGCAGCACGACCCTTTGGTGCACGAGCCTCCCTGTCGTGTGCCATCGGCAAGCTGTCTGAGGGTACGCTCTGCCCCATCATCCAGATCACTGAATGGGAACAGGACCCGCAGAGTGCAGCGCAGGGCGTTGCAGACATGCACTTGATATGACACAACTTGTCACGGAAGGCTCAGAAATTTACTTTATTTTATTATATTTTTTCATTTCATATACAGCGCTTCCCCTTTTTATTCCTGCAAGCTATCAGAAGGTGTTCAAACCGTCTCATTTTTCATTTGAACATCACATCTCTTCATTGTGCTGATGTTATGTGTACCATCGGATCAGGTTGTACTCTCGCATAGATCATTAGACAGTAGGTAGCCTAGACTATTGGACAGTGGAGAGGAGATTATCTGCATTAATTGTGCTAACACCAGTGACAGGAGGTTGCACCTAGCTCTTGAGCCAAAGGACAGAAATCAAAGGCGTCTGTTGAACTCAGCGGGCTATTGATCAGCAGATTGAATTCACCACGTTCAAAAAAGAAAAGGTAGGTGAGAAAGGCATATTCTGTCTTGAATGCTACAATGCATGTTTTAGGAGCTGTGAAGACAAAGCATCCATGCCCCTCCCCCGCCCCCTTCCTTAAAAAAGAAAAAGGACTAGAGAAAAAAGATTCAACTTCTAGAGCAATGGGGCTTTCAAGAGCCGACTAACTTTCCCTGTATCGTTCCCATTCTATGAGCCACTTTGTCTGACATTCCGCCTCTCCTCAGTACCAACATGAGACTCTTCCAGGAAAAACTAAACCAAGGAAAACAACTTGCTGTACAGCCAGTACACCTGTGCTGTGCTGTGCTGTGGAAGCCACTCTCCATCATTTATCAGCAGTCCTGGTTAACGGGGGAGGTCCCGGGCGACTGGAGGCTTGCCAATGTGACGCCCATCTACAAGAAGGGCCGGAAGGAGGATCCGGGGAACTACAGGCCTGTCAGCCTGACCTCGGTGCCAGGGAAGATTATGGAGCGGTTCGTCTTGAGGGCGCTCACAAGGCATGGGCGGGACAACCAGGGGATCAGGCCCAGCCAGCACGGGTTCATGAGAGGCAGGTCCTGCTTGACCAACCTGATCTCCTTCTATGACCAGGTGACCCACCTAGTGGACGAGGGAAAGGCTGTGGATGTGGTCTGCCTGGACTTCAGTAAGGCCTTTGACACCGTCTCCCACAGCACTCTCCTAGAGAAGCTGGCGGCTCACGGCTTAGACAGGTGTACTCTGCGCTGGGTCAAAAACTGGCTGGACGGCCGGGCCTAGAGAGTTGTGGTGAATGGAGTTCAATCCAGTTGGCGGCCGGTCACAAGCGGTGTTCCCCAGGGCTCAGTTTTGGGGCCGGTCTTGTTCAATATCTTTATCGATGATCTGGATGAGGGGATCGAGTGCACCCTCAGTCAGTTTGCAGACAACACCAAGTTGGGCGGGAGTGTTGATCTGCTCGAGGGTAGGAAGGCTCTGCAGAGGGACCTGGACAGGCTGGATCGATGGGCCCAGGCCAACTGTATGAGGTTCAACAAGGACAAGTGCCGGGTCCTGCACTTTGGCCACAACAACCCCATGCAGCACTACAGGCTTGGGGAAGAGTGGCTGGAAAGCTGCCTGTCAGAAAAGGACCTGGGGGTGCTGGTTGACAGCCGGCTGAACATGAGCCGGCAGTGCGCCCGGGCGGCCAAGAAGGCCAATGGCATCCTGGCCTGTATCAGAAAGAGTGTGGCCAGCAGGAGTAGGGAAGTGATCGTGCCCCTGTACTCGGCCCTGGTGAGGCCGCACCTCGAATGCTGTGTTCAGTTTTGGGCCCCTCACTACAAGAAGGACGTCGAGGTGTTAGAGCGTGTCCAGAGAAGGGCAACGAGGCTGGTGAGGGGTCTGGAGAACAAGTCTTCTGAGGAGTGGCTGAGGGAACTGGGGTTGTTTAGCCTGGAGAAAAGGAGGCTGAGGGGAGACCTCATCGCTCTCTACAACTACTTGTAGCGAGGGGGGTGTTGGTCTCTTCTCCCGAGTAACTAGCGATAGGACGAGAGGAAACGGCCTCAAGTTGCGGCAGGGGAGGTTTAGATTGGACATGAGGAAAAATTTCTTTACTGAAAGAGTGGTTAAACATTGGAACAGGCTGCCCAGGGAAGTGGTTGAGTCACCATCCCTGGAGGTATTGAAAAGACGTGTAGATGAGGCGCTTAGGGACATGGTTTAGTGGGCATGGTGGTGTTAGGTTGCTGGTTGGACTCGATGATCTTAGAGGTCTTTTCCAACCTTAATGATTCTATGATTCTCTCCCCTCCTTTTCCCTCCCACCCTTTCTGCTCTGTCCCTCTGTCCTGCTCCCTGTCCCATTTCTCTGTCACTCCACTCTCCTGGTGCCTTTTCTGCCTCTCTGCCCCCCTGGCCCGCTCCCTCACCCCGCCTGTGTCAGTCCGTCCCTCTGTCCTCCTTCCTGCCCTTCTCCTTCTCTCTCTCCCCCTCTGTCCTGCTGCTTATCGCTATTTTTCTCCCTGCACCCCGCTGCCCCCCTTCCCCTCCAGCTCTTTCCCGCTCTGTCCCTCTGCCGGCTCCTCACCAGGAGTTTTCCTTCCCCACTCCCTGCCCAGCTCCTCCCCCCATTCTCTTCGTCCCTCTGTCCGTCTCCTGTCCCTCTCCGGGCACCCCACCGCCCGGCCCCACCCCTCTCTGCCGCTCTGTCCCTCTCTCCTCCTCCTCCCTGCTCCACCAGGGCTCCAGGACCGGGGCAGCCCCAGGGAGGCGGCCATGGGGCCTGCGGGGGGCGGGGCCCAGCCGGGGGACGGTGTCCCCGCAGGGTCAGACAGCAGGGAGGAGCGCCCCGCGGCATGCTGGGAGCTGTAGTCCTGGGGCACGGGGCTGCCGGGCGGCCATGTTGGTCTCGGGAGGCACAGTCCCTGCTCCAGCCGCGGCCCGGCTGAGGTGAGGGCTGGGGCCGCCCGTGAGGCGAGGGCAGGCAAGCGACTGGAGCTACAGAAGAGGAAGGGAGGAAAGGACAGACAGGCAGAGAAAGAAGTGCCTGAACTGAAAAATTTGCCAGGCGGTGCAGAGAGCGGGAGCTGCGGTGAGTCCCAGGCGCTTGGGGCCATGTCAGCCCTCTTCTGCCTCTCAGTCCCTCCCAGTCCCCAGCCCCCCCATCTCCCTCTGTGTCATGTTTTTGCTTCCCCATACCTCTCTTCTTCTGGCATTGTGTTCTGCTCCCCGTCCCTCTCTTCTCCAAGGCCCTCTTTCCCTGTCGCTCCACCCGTCCCTGTCTCTTGCTCGCTGTCCCTCTCTCCTGCTCCCTGTCCCTCTTTTCTCCTTCCTCTGTCTCTGTCCTGCAGCACATTGCTCTTGTTTTCTTCTCTGTCTCTTTGTCCTGATCTGCATCCCGCTCTGTTTTTCACAGTCTCTCTGGCCTGTTCCCTGTCCTTCTTTGTCTCTCTCTGCCTGTGTCCCGCTCCCTGTCCTTGTCTTCCCCTCTCCCTCCTTCCTTCTGCTTCTCTTTGTTTTTCTCGCTCTCGCGCTCTGTCCTGCTCACTGTCACTGTGTTTTTTCATGCCGTATCCCACTGTCCCTGTCCTTCTTCCTGCCCATCTCTCCTCTCTCTGTCTCTCTCTGCTGCTCCCTTCCCCTTCCCCTCCCCGCTTCCTCCGTCTCTCTGCAGGGCTCCTGATGCCTCTCTTTCTTTCTCCATCCCTCTGTGCTGCTCACCGTCCCTGTTCTTCTCTTTCTCTTTGCTGTTATTCTTGTCTGTCGCTCTGTCCTGCTCCCTGCCCCTATTCTTTTTTACTCCCTCTCCGTCCTGCTGCCCACCCCAGACTTTCCCCAGACTTTTTTGGCAATCTCTATCCTGTCCCCAGTCCTTATTTTTCTCTCCCTCTCCTGCTCCCTCTCCCTCTTTCTGCCTCTCTTCCTCTTCCCCTGCTGCTTCTTTCTCCACCTCTGTCCTGCTCCCTGTCCCCATCTTCTCTGTCTTGATTTCTCCGTCTTGCTGCCTGTCCCATCGTTTCTTGCTATACCCCTCCGTCCAGCTGGCTCTCCCTTTTATTTGTCCTCTCGTCCTCCTTCGTGCTTCTCAGCCCTCTTTTCCTCTTCCTCTGTCTCTGTCCTCCAGCCCATTGCTGGTTTTCTTCCCCCTTCATGGTCTCTTCGTCAGGATCTGACCCTCGCTTTATTTCTCAGTCCCTTTGTTCTCTTCCCTGTCCTTCTTCTCTCTCCATCTGTATGTTCCTTTCCCTGTCCCTGTCTTTCCTTCTTCCTCTCCTTCCGTCCCCACCTCTCTGTCCTGCTCCTGGTCCCTGCTTTTTCTTCCTCCATCTCTCTGCAGGTCTCCTCGTCCCTGTTTCTCTCGATCTGTCCGTCTCTCTTGCCTTATCCCTGGACCTTTCTTTCTCGGCTCCTCAGTCTTCTCCCTCGTCATATTTTTCTCTTTCTAGTCCTCTGTCCTTCTCCCCATTGGCTTAACTGAATGACCAGGTGTCCCTGTGCTCTGGTATTTCCTTAGCATTGCCCTAGGGAAGATAGTGTTTTTAGGACTAGGGATCATTTAGGAGCTGGTCTCCTTATGGAGACGGTGGTGCTCAGTGTAGTTACAGGAGACGTTATCCTCAGCTGGTGCTCAATGCCTCTTGTTGAAAGAGCAGGCTGTGGGCCTTATTTTGAAGGAAGGTTTCTTGTTCTGCGCTTACTGCTCCTCGGGAGGCTGCACAGGAGTGTTGCGGGGGTCTGCGGGGATGGATGGGACCTGCTGTGATTCCTGGTAAATGTGAACTTGAACTTATCTGGACTTGAATGAAGCCAGGCTGACTGCATATGGTTTTCTTCCCAGCTCCAATTCCAACCTACGTGCTCGGCGCTAAAGAACAAGAGACCCCGAGCTGCAAATCAGCTGAGAACATCACTCACTTAGGGAGTGGGGCAGCTGGTCTGTGAGCAGGGATGTGTACTTGCATGATGGGGCTTTCATGAACGTTCTCTGGTCTTGCTGTTTCACAGCTCTTCCTTTTCCTGGGATTTTTGAGACGGCATTTCTTATTGTGGGGTTCAGACTGGAGCTGGACTTAACGTTGAATGGCTGTTATAATGGGCTCTGACAAATGTGAGAGAACCCTGCTTTTTTGCTCTTGTTTTCTAACACTGTCTGAACTGTGGTAGGCGAAAGGAAGAGTGTTTGAAAGAGCCTGTTTTTTGAGAGTAATGTAGTGCTGTAGCGTGCCTGTCTTTGTATGGTGAAGGTTTCCTACCTGCAGTATGATTTTGCTGGGCTGTGAGGCTGTATTGGAGTAGCAGAGGTAAGAAGTGTTGTCTCTAAAGGTAATGAAGCTGTAGCAAAACTAGCAGGAAAAGAGCTTTTGGTATTGACTGATTTCTGGGAAGCAAGGCAGCAGTGAGGAAAGAAAACTGGGGCTTGTCTAAACGGCTTCTTCACCATAGGCAGGTTTTGAGCATTTGCGCTAGAACAGGCCTTTACTACGGTTTACGAACGCAGAAAATGAGCTGCCTGTAAGGAAAGTTTCAGCAGAAGTAAGGCTCAATTTGCTAAACTGGGTCCTCTGTATGTGATGCAAATAGATGACTTGTCAGTGTTTACATCTCAAGTGCGTGCCGGTGTGTTAATGCAGGCCGTTGAGGTCTTTTCAGGGGTACTTCCGGACTGCAGGTCGCGTGCCTGAGCGGTACCGAGTCCCAGGATGAGCCAGCTCCTGCCGGCAGCTTTAGCTCAGAGGATGTGACAGAATGGAAACCATCATTGTGGTGGACCCCAAACGTGAAAGGTGCGGCTATGTTGCTGACGTCCCCCCGGCCGGGAGATGTGGGGAGTTCTGCCAACAGTCGGGTAAGGATTCAGTTTTCTGCTGGAATGGTTCTCCAGATGGATTTAACAAACGATTGCCTTTCTGCTTGCTGTGGCGACCTGCAGAAGGGCCCTGTTGTTCCTTTGGATTTACCAGTGTAAGGGCTTTGGAGGAGAACTAGCTAAACCACCTTTCCCTCTCTATGGAGATCACTAGCATTTGTGTAGAAAAGTAGAGGTTCAGTCAGTAAAGCTTATAGCGTAGTGCTGTGCTCAGAGCGTGGGCATCCTGTTCATTTGGACTCGTTATTTTCTCAACTAAGACTTTCCGAGTCTTACAGACTTGAGCCCCTTGGGATTGTGATGTTGTAGTTCGCGTGCTCAAGTGGAAATGTTTGGTTTGCCGTCACAAATCATCCAAGTCCAGGCTGCCCCCAGGCCCTTCCCTTTGCAGCCCAGGTCAGGCCCGAGTTGGGAAGTGCCCCATCTTCCCAGAGGAGCAGAAACAAGAACCAGAGAAAGTCCTCGCTGCCTCCTTTCCTACTCACCTGCACTGCACAGTCTTCCCCAGCCTTGGAAAAAAGGCTCCTCCTCCAGTTAGGGTAGGACTTTGCTAGCGGCTTGGTACGGCTGGAGCAAAGGACAGCACGGGCCATTTGCAGATGCAGACCCGGGTCGGTCCAGGACAAAGGAGTTCCTAACAGATAGGCGGGCAAGGCCAAAGGAAACATCCCGCCTGTGATTAGCCAAGGCTTGGTGGAGGGGAGGGAGACTGTAAAAGGAGAGGAGGGATGCTTTAGTCCTGGAGAGGTGGTTGTTGCAGGGGGGTAGGAGAAACGAATAAGCGAAGGTTTTCGACAGGGAAAAGCAGAGCACAAGTGAAAGGTTTGTGTGGCAGGAAGCGGAGGTTTGGTCTGAAAAGAAAAAGACCTTCTTGGTTTAGGTTTGGTGGGTTTTTTTCCTCCTTTTCCCCAAAAGGCACATTATTTTTACAGCATGGGATGGCACGCACGTGAAACTCTGCCAGAGTGGCAAACAATTTTCAGCTTAATGCCGTTCAGGCATTTTCATTTTGACTCCTGGCCTGTTCTCCTTAATCGCAAACTGCTTGTAGCTGCTGCTCATGTTTCTCCTGAGATATTTCACAACGTTCTCTGCAAGCGAAGCACCACTTCCTGCTGATTCAGGGCTTCTCCTTTAAGCTCTCTTGCCGCTACCTCTTTCAGGCCAATTCTCCCTTCTCCTGAGTATTTCACCCAAATACTCAGTCCCAGGGACAACAGGTAAAACGAGGATCGGAGGGGTGTGCGGCACATTGAGGACACCCGTGGTAAAATCAGCTACGAACCCGTTTCCCTTTACCCCACCCCTCCCTGCCCCCTTTTTCCTTATAAAGCTCTGCTTTGCCATGGCTGGGAGAGGGCCGCTTTTCTCACCAGTAAAAGCACGTGACTGTGCAGCATTTGCTGGTGATCCTCCCACCTGGGCTCCCGGGAAAGCAAAAAATCACACAAGAGTTCTTTACACGTGCTTCAAGTTAGCTTACCAGCTGCTTATAGGGCTAAAATACTTCATAATGACAGAATAGCAGTGATGTTACAAGTAATTAGCAAGTGCCTACGTTGGTTTTGGGTTTTTTTCCCTTTCTCCATGGCTATGACTGGAACCAGGCTGGCAGGAGGTCCAGTTTCTTTTTAAGATTACTTAGCAGTGCAGTTGCACAACCATTTGTGCTTAGAGATTTGCTCTTGGGCACTACAAGGCACTGTACAGCTTGCCTTTATTACTCTTGGAGGAAAAAGTCCCCCAGGAAGGGAATTTCATGAGCTGGGCAGCTCAGTCTCCCCCAGTTACAAAGGAGCTTTGAAATACAGCTGCCTGCAGGTGTCCTTTCATATGCTGTTCTTCCTGGGTTACCTGAACCACAATCCCACCAAAGCCAAAGCCCCCGCTTACGCACGTAAAGGGGCAAAACCTCCCGCAGAAGACAGCTGCTCTCCAGGTCCTCGTTATTGTGTGGAGCCCTCCATGACCGGGAATGGGACGTATGTGGCTCCAGCCTATGCCATCTGTGGAGTTCCCAAGAGAAACACCAAGATCATGCCTGGACCAAGTGAGTGACATTTCTCCAGCCCTTTGTTCAGACAAGACAAGCAGGCTTTCATGCTTCCCTGCAAAAGTGGGGTACAAAAGACTCAGCTCACCCCTTGAACGAGCTGTAGATGTTTTCAGGCTGTTCTGCAGCTGTTAGGGAGAGCACCTCCTGGTGAAGTTGCCTCCATGGCTTGAGTAAAAGGCCAGAACTTCACTGCTTTTGTGCTGTTGTCCTCTGCCCTAGGTGATTACTTCCCTGAGAAGTCCAACAGTCACATCTATAAATGCCTGCCTGTGCAGTCCACGTCCTTCCAGCACAGGGCCGTCAAAACCGGCCTCCCTCCAGGTAAGTGACCTCTGGGAGATGCATACCCTTGCAGCGCAAATGTCCTCTAGTGACCATCTGCTGGTCACCTGTTTCACCAGGGCTAGTTCAAAGCCTACGCAGCAGGACGCAACTGTTTCCTTTCCTTTTCCTTTATGCATGGGAGCTCGGTGGTGATAACGCTGTTTCTAGCTTTGCTTGGGAGACAGGGGGACCAAAGCCCTTGTGTCACAGCTTGGCTTGGTCTTGGAAGGCAGAGTGAAATTGGCAGAGGTGCCTCCTCTCTGGCAGGAGGCTGCCCAGCTTTGGAGCAGGCATGCTCTGGTGGGGTCAGACCAGGGGTCTTTGCTGTCGCCAGGTCTTCACGTGGTTCTCCTGCTCGTGGACAGCCCCATCACTGTTGACAATCTTTCATAAATAGGGATTTCCAGACATGGAGGTTGTTTCTCCCTCCTGGTGAGAGCACGCACGGGGGCTCTGTTGCCAGAGAAGCCAGTGGGGAGCGCTCCTGGTTGGATGCAGCTCCCTTGGCCCATGCTTGTGCTCCTCTCTCGGCCCCGAGGTCTGATACGAGCCTTTCTGCCCACCCAAGCTGTGCTGCCGGCTTTTGGGAAATGGGGGTACCAAGGGTGGATGGTTTTACCACAGCCAGGAAGGTCCCGTCAACTTGTCAGGGATTTTTTCTTCCTGGTTCTTGCAGTTACAGGTTTTAAAACAGCCAAGCAAAGAAGTTTTCCAAGGAAACGTTACCAAGGGAAGTGCAGGTTTTAGCTCTGATTGCTCTCTGTGTGGGTTGTATCTGTCCTCAGCCAGACGCGCAGTAGCTTTCAGACGAGGAGTGGGACTATTCCAGGGTAAAGTGAGCAATCAGGATGCCAAGCCTGTTTTGTTTAAGGTGTCCTGGTTTCAGCAGGGATAGAGTTAATTTCCTTTCTAGTAGCAGGTACAGTGCTGTGTTTTGGATTTAGGATGAGAACAAAGTTGATAACACACCGATGTTTTAGTTGTTGCTAGGTAATGCTTACACTAGCCAAGGACTTTTCAGCTTCCCATGCTCTACCGACTGAGAAGGCTGGAGGTGCACAAGAAGCTGGGAGCGGGGCGCAGCCAAACTGGCCAAAGGGACATTCCATAGCATGTGACATCATGCTCAGTACATAAACTGGGGAAAGCTGGCTGGGGGGGGGGCCGCTGCTCAGGGACTGGCTGGGCATCGGTCGGCAGGTGGTGAGCAATTGCACTGTGCATCACTTGCTTTGTGTATTATTATTATTATTGTTATTATATTATTATTATTATTATCATTTTATTTCAATTATTAAACTGTTTTTATCTCAACCCACGAGTTTTTCTCACTTGTGCTCTTCCAATTCTCTCCCCCATCCCACTGGGGGCGGGGGAGTGAGTGAGCGGCTGCGTGGTGCTCAGTTGCCGACTGAGGTTAAACCACGACAAAGGCAATCAGGTGAAAATGTGCGGTGAGAGGTGTCTGCCTCACGTACCCTTTTGATTTCAGTGCTCTCCTCTAGTCCGAATCTTGCAGTGTTTTTACTGAGGCATAAAAATTAAATAGAGAAAGCAGATCCACCTCACCCACATGCACTCCCTCCTCACGGCTCAGGGTGAACAAACAAAATCTCGGGGGGGTGTGTTGTTTTATGAAACGTGTATCAGGCATCCAGTATCAGGGGAGCTGTGTCCCGCGAATGGTGGACTCCAAACGTGGCTGCAGGTGCCTGGGGCTTGATCAGCATCACGTGGAAGGAGACAAGGGAAAAAGGACCTCTCGTGCCACTGGCAGTCGTACTGGCTGACCCTGGGTTGTCCTGTCCTCTTGCAGGATGGTATGTGTTTGTCTAATGACAGGAGCTACAAGGGATTTCCATTTCCATTAAGTACATTATTTTCAGTTAGGTGATGTTCATTGCCCTATAATTCACCGATTTCCCCTGTAATACTCACTTCTACTACTCGACTCCATCAGGTTTAAACCTCTCTAAGTTGAGGCTGCTCTCTGCAGCTGTGCATTTGTACTTGATTCTTCACAAACTTGAAAATTCAGATTGTACAGAGCTCAGCCTGTAGCCTGATGCGCTCAGGTTTCCTCCTGCTATACAGCCAGTACCACTATCGATTTGATAGCTGGGAGTGATGTGTTACTTGCCGGAGGTCTTGTGCATACTCTGGTGAGCCTCTCTTTTCATCCCCCAAAGGACAAACTTGGTCACTATGCCTGCAGCCGAGCCATTTATGCCTTCTAATGTTCTGTGAACATCTTTTTTTCCCAGTCCAATCGTTCCTATTAACCCAGGATTTCCTAGCACAGCTCCTGTTTGGGTGCCCACATAATGCTCTAGGAGCTGGGTTACAAATTTATCCCTGTGGGCACATTATCAAGGGATCAGTCCCCCATTGCATAAGGATTATAGGCACCTCATCTTGGGAATGCTCACGGCTCGGCCAGATCCTGCCAACTGTGAAGCTGTTAAGGGATGTTGGTAGCAGCTGCATCCTCCAGCAGCCCCATCCCGGGACCCCCCTGCCCGGCCGCTGGAGCCCAGCCCGCTGCCCAGGGACCGGGGGTCTCTGCCCCAGCTGAGGGACGCAGCTGCCGCTTTCCCCGTTGCAGGTTCAGTCAGCAGCAAAGCGGAGCTCGTGTCCGCGAGACACACGCACGCACAGGACACACACAGGACACTGACACGGGCGGTCACACAGCCTACCGTGGACAAGGTGCTGCCTTCAACAGCCTTCCCCTTCCCCCGCCCAGGACCCACATCACACACGCTGACTCCTCCTGCGTGTGCTGGATCTGGCGTGTTGGTGGCACGTCTTGAGTGTTACAGCTCAGGGTTATCCCTGTGTCTGTGATGGGAAGACCATGAGGTGCAGACACTTTGTTCTCCTGCAGAAGCACCTTCTGCTTCAGGAGCAGGTGATCAGCGTGTGAGCGCAGAATGGAGAAGAAACTCCTCCTGCACTCAGACCGACTCACCCTGGTGTGTGTTTTCAGACTGCTCGCACGATGCCTGCTTGCAGTTCTTAGTTCAGACCCGGCCTGGGGCTCCCAACTGCCCCCCTTGGCGACCAGGACTCCCCGTAGGAGAGCAAGAGGACATCTGGAGTCCCTGGAGGGATCCAGGGAGAGGCTGACTGAAGAAACATGGTCGGGCAAGGCATCGTCAAAAAACCCCCCACGGTCAAACGTGCCAAAGGCACATGGCTGGTAAAGATCTGGTGAGGAGAATATTAACTGACGATCTTGGTAAGAGCAGCTTTAATACAAGGCATGGGCAGCCTGGAGGGACGAACTGGATGGCTTGGTTCACGTGTGTGGATCTCAGGGAGCTGGGCAGGAGAGACTTGTAGGAAGCAATTCTAAACAGCACGTTGAATGGGAAATAGGAGTACGGGGCAATTCATTCAGGAACAAAGTGAAATCTCTGGAATTTTCAAGGAGCAAAAAGCTAAAATATACCGGTATAATGAAAAGTATTCCAGAAAGAAGAGAGAAAAGTGTGTCAGTGTTGGTGTGAAGGAGATCAGTGGCACAAGTGGAAGGATGGGAGGAGCAGAACAGCAGAGAAATTAATGTCTTTGGGATAGGAGTGCTGGAGTTCCATGGAACAGGGATGGTGGCGGTCACAGACTCGTTTCTCCGTTCTCCCGTGTATACCCTACGTATACCCCACGTATACCCCATGTAACTCATGCTGCATTCAGAAAGCAGTGCTACCCTTTTGGGGAAAACAAAAAAAAAAGAAAGAAGAGAGAAAGGTAGTTCTTTCCAAGGAGTAAAATGTAATCAGTTTTAGTGAGCAGGTAGGTGAACAGAGCATGTACATTCCTTACCTGGTGTGCAGCTACAGACATGAGAGGGTATTATTAAGAACCTGCTAGATAATGATACTCTGTTTTTTGCATTTTTACCATCTTTCCTGAAAAAAACTTCAAGCTACTTTACAGAAGCTAGTGGCATAAACTGTATGCATTTGATCTCGTTTTCTCAGTGAGGAGGTTCAAACCTGTGACTTGCCCATTATGGCTCATGTAACCTGTGGCAGAGCTGAAACATGGAGCGAGATTACCATGCTTAGTCGTACCCCTCCAGAGTATTAAGCACATTTCCTTGAAGTGCTTTCCCAAAAGAGCAAGACCTGACTTTCTGAAATAGCTCTTTTCCTAGGAGCTGCGTCTGAGCTAAGCCAGATGAGAGTCTTGCCTGCTGTGAGTCACTGAGGCTGACGACAGGTCACCCAGCAGTTTTGGCAAGGACAGAACAAGATCAATGCACGTGCTCCCCTGTGCTGATTGTAATTTCTGGAAGGTGTCTTGCATAAATTAGTCTGCAGGTTTTGCAGGTTGCAGGTTTGGCAGCACCTACTGTCTCATTAACGTGATGGTACTAGCAAAACCTGGAGGCATCCGTGTAGGGCATTTTGGATTTCGTATAATTTGCATGAGCACTTGAACAGTTTAATGTTCCATTGAGGCACGGTAGTTATAGTGTCACCAGAAGAAAGTCTTGGCAAAGAAGATGAAGATGGCGACGATCCTCAAAAGCATTATAATCTTTGAGAGCAGAAACGTGTCATGTACAGTTTATATGAACACCTTTCCTTCAACGTACTGTTCTTTTCAAAGATTTACAGAGGACGTTTTGCTATTCCCGTATCAGAACTGAGTGATATGCTCTCCACTGAGATGTAAAAAAAAATGACCAATGTGTCCTGGAAAGGAGTACTTATACAGACTCAATAGTCTTACCATTGTAGTTTTAATTTCTCCTTAAACAGCAGGTGTGTGTTTTTTCACTTGTGATTTAAAAAAAAAAGAAAAAACCTTGAAACTTCCTCTGAAATTAGAGGTGGGTGAGACACATCACCTTTTCTGCCTCTTCTGCTATCCTGCTTTCTCTTGAAACTGGCTTATATCATTATTCTAAATTCTTTGCTTTCACTAGAGCCAAGACAACCTAAGATACTTTTTTCAGGCCGGTCATCTCCTTTCAGGCAGAGATGTCCGTGTAGACGTGCGGGGTCGCAGAGGCAAAAGGACTATGGGGTGGGTGCGTGGTTAGTGATGGTTCTCCCTTATCCACAGTGCTGTCAGTCACGTCAGGGAATGATGCTTTGGAGGGGTTTCAAATGGGTGGTAACTGCAGAAGAACAGTATGAATATTACCACGGTAGTCGGAGGGTATGAGGGAAACAAAGATTTGGGGAGGAGAGGATAATTTTAATTAGCTGTTAGATTTTTTACAACACAGCTTTTGTGGGTCAGTGACGACGATCATGGAGGGGGTGGCTGAGATTCTGTAACGGAAATTCTGTTGCTCTGGAATTGAAGCCCAAATCGCGCTCTGACAGTCTTAGACTACTGAATCTGGAAGCATATGGTTCTTTTCTCAAACCTGACGATAATTCAGTTAGAGGGAGAGCCTGTTTGGAAGTTGTAGCGGTTTGGGGGCAGAGGCCAGCTGGGGGCTGGGGCCCTCGGGGGTGGGGGCTGTTTCTGCCCCGTGCCCTTGGCCTGGCGCTCACAGCTGGGAACGGGCTTTCCAAAGTCCTGCTGGAAGGAGCCAGATGTGGCCACCCCTGGCACGGCCTCAGGGTCTGCTGCCAACCTGCCTTCACATGAGCTCTTCCCAGCTGGACACTGCCCAGGAGTAACGTTGAGTGTTGCTGTTCTCCTTTGGGAAGCATGGTACTCACCAAGCACACCAGAGCTGTGCCTGTGCCAGGAGAAGTCTTCAAGCACAGCCGGGGCTGACGGTGACAGTTCCCACCAGCTGTCCAGCTCAGGAAGATGCAGGTAAGGTGCCACAGAGGGGGCACCGACTGATTGTCACTTCTTTTGCAGGAACAGGATTTAACAGCAGAAGGGAGGCAGCCCTTTGAGATGAAAAGTGCATCAGAGAGCTGGCGCAGTCACGATGAGAGCAGAGGGAGAAGAGAAAGAGATGCAGGCGACCTGGCTGGGACAATGCTTCCCAGGTAACATCTGCCACGCAAACACAGAGACAGGCAGAGGGATTGGGAGGTCGTGGAGAGGGTGGGAAAGGTGCCTGGGAGCGAGGAGAGCACGGGGAGATGGGAGACAGAGATGGAGATGGAGGGGACAAAGCCGGGGTGTTGGAAGTGAGGACGCTTCTGCTGTGCAAGTGCTTGTGAGGTCACTGGTGTCGGAGGAGCTGATGGGGCAGGAACGGGCAGGTGTGAGCAGCCACAAAGGCGGCTGGTTAGAAGGGGAAATGACTGAGCAGAAGAACGTTCCTGCGAGCCCAGGAGCTGTGAGTGTGGCGACCAGAATCGTCCTTGAAACATGCAGCTGGTCGCTTTGCAGCACAGCCAGGTACCGAGAATCCAGACGCCTCCGGGTCATCTCTGAAGTGAGACTCGGTTACTTTGTTGGTCCCCTTTGGGCTCACTTTTGGAGTCGGTTAGGTTTATCCGCCCACCTGTGGGATGGCTGGGTCCCCTCTGGGATCGGTTTGTCCTCCCCGCTGGGATGCTTTGGCCCTTTCTGAAATCTTTCTGATTCACTTTATACCAGTATTATATATCCATATAAATAATCTATCATCAGGATATCTGCTGCTGTTTTGAGGATAAGTTCCCTGCCTAATGATAAGTTTGCAGTAACCTGCAGTAGTATACACCTACTTGGTTGTTGCTGTTCTGTTGATTATTGCGAAAAGATTGGTTGTTGCTATATGATTGATTGCTGCTGTTATTGACTGCTGCCATACTACTGATAGATATTCTGTCACTGACTGCTGATAGAAATGGGAAGCAGGTCCATGCCCTGTACAGGCATCTGCCAAAGTGTTTTGTCCGGCTCTGGAGGGAGCTGAAGTCCTGGGTAGCAGCCCCAGACTCCACCAGGGGAGAGAGGCGAAGAATTTGGTGTATGTTGGAGGCAGGTCCGTGCCCAACAGCACTCTGGAACTCCTCCCAGGAAGTTCCCGGACTCTTTGGGTTTCCTCCGGAGACGAGCGAATTCCCAGGCAGCAGCCCCAGAATCTTCTAAGGTAGCTACCCAAAGAGCATTGTCTATGTTGGCAGCGGGTCCATTCCTGGTTTTGCTTCAGGACTTTTCCTTTACAGACACCTAAAGTCCCAGGTAGCATCACCACAGTTTTCCGGGTTAGTTAGTTAGTTAGTTGAAGAGTTTTCTTTGTTTTGGAGGCAGGTCCATGCCCGGTAGCTCCTCAGGGATCCTCCAAGGGAGTCTCCAGAATGTTTTGACCCCCCGGGGAGACATCTGAATCTCGCAGGTAGCCACCCCAGACCTTTCCAAGTACTTACCCCAGGTGTTTTGTGTATGCTGGAGGCAGGTCCATGCCCAGTAGCTCCCCAGGACTCCTCTCAGACATCCCCAGGAGCATATTGGTTTCTCTGGAGAGAGCTGAATTCCCAGGTAGCAGCCCCAGACTATTCTATAGTAGCTACCTGAGGAGCTTTACGTAAGCTGGGTGCAGGTCCATGCCTAGTAGGTCCCTGGGAATTCTCCCAGTCATTCCAGGAGTGTGTTGGCCTCCCCTTGGGACACCTGAATGTCGCAGGTAGCAGACGCAGACCCTGCAAGGTTGTTAGTTGAAGAGTTTTCTTAAACTTGAAGGCAGGTCTATGGCCGGAAGCTTTCCCGGGACTGCCAAACAGCTCAAGAATGTTTTAGCCTCCCCTGCAGACAGCTGAATTTTGAAGGTAGCAGCCCCAGATTCCCACAAGGAAGCTAAGCAAAGAGTTTTGCGCATGTTGGAGGCAGTTCCATGGCCTGTAGCTCTCTGGGGCTCCTCCCAGGCAGCTTTGGAGTGTTTTGACTTTGCCTGGAGACAGCTGAAGACCTCGGTAACAGACGCAGCTTTGAGCTAGGTAGTTACCTGAAGAGTCTTGTTCATGTTGGAGGCAGGTCCATTCCCAGAAGCACCCCGGGACTCCTCCCAGGCATCTCCAGGAGTCTTTTGGCTTCCTCTGGAGACAGGTGAATTCCCAGTAGCAAGCAGCCCCAGACTCTTTGAAGGTAGCTATGCAAAGAGCGTAGTCTATTTTGGGGGAAGGTCTATGCTCTGTAGCTCCCCGGGAATTCTCCCAGGCATGTTCAGGATTGTCTTGGCCTTCCCTGGATATAGCTGAAGTCTCAGGAGCAGCCCCAGAGTCCTCCTAGTTCGTTACTGGAAGAGCTTTCTTCATATTGAAGGCAGGTCAGTGCCCAATATCTCCCTGGGACTCCTCTCGGGCATCTCCAGGAGTGTTGTGGCTTCATCTGGACAGAGCTGAAGTGGTGGGTAGTAGCCCCAAACTCCTCCTAGGTTGCTAATGTCCTTGTTTTGTCCATGTTGGAGGCAGGTGCATGCCTGGCAGCTCCCCAGGATTCCTCCTAGGTGTCGTGGTTTAACCTCAGTCGGCAACTGAGCACCACGCAGCCGCTCGCTCACTCCTCCCCGCCCCCGGTGGGATGGGGGAGAGAATTGGAAGAGCACAAGTGAGAAAAACTCGTGGGTTGAGATAAAAACAGTTTAATAATTGAAATAAAATGATAATGATAATAATATAATAACAATAATAATAATAATACACAAAGCAAGTGATGCACAGTACAATTGTTCACCACCCGCCGACCGATGCCCAGCCAGTCCCCGAGCAGCGCCCCCCCCCGGCCACCTTTCCCCAGTTTACGTACTGAGCATGACGTCACATGCTATGGAATGTCCCTTTGGCCAGTTTGGCTGTGCCCCCTCCCAGCTTCTTGTGCACCTCCAGCCTTCTCAGTCGGTAGAGCATGGGAAACTAAGAAGTCCTTGGCTAGTGTAAGCATTACCTAGCAACAACTAAAACATCGGTGCGTTATCAACTTTGTTCTCATCCTAAATCCAAAACACAGCACTGCACCAGCTACTAGGAAGGAAATTAACTCTATCCCTGCCGAAACCAGGACACCCGGGTCCCAAACCCAACCCTGCGGAGCTTTCGCTGCGTCTGACGGGCAGGTATCCAAATTTCCGAAAGAATGCCTTAATACTCACAAAACAATGTTCTTCGCTCAGGGCCTCTTCGGTCCGGGGATCGGGAAGAATCCTCTCCGAGAATCCCTCGGTGCCGGCTGAGGTTCCGCGATCCCTGGATCCGTCGAGGCTCAAGAGCAGTGTCCCATCTGGGGTGCCAAATCTGTTACCGTAAGTCGGCAGATGAAAAACTCTCTAAGACTCCATTTGGAGTTTTAGAAAGCAGGCACTCTTTATTGTGGCGCCAGGTGCACAGGGGTTCATTCCAACCTAATGTGCACGCCGAGTTGTTCAACTTCAGAAGTTATATACAATTAGAATATACATATTCATTAGATTTCCTAGTAATGATTAACATATTCATGTTACTTCAACATATGTAAAAGTCTTTAACGCATGCGCTCTTATGTTCATTGGTGGTCTCTCAGGGTCCTCTGGTGGTTGTCAATAGTCTTCCTCACTGTGTCCTTTTGCTCACCTCTTCAATTTGGCGTCCTTCAGTCTGAGTAAAGGTTAACTATTGATGTATGGTTTGCCCTTGTTCTCTCCTATGACTGGTACAGGGTGTTACATATACTTCTGAACACTGATGTTATCATTCCCTCCTATTCTTTGAGGATCTGGAGCTATGCTTCTAAGCACTGATGTTATCATTCCCTCCTATTCTTTGAGGATCTGGAGCTATGCTTCTAAGCACTGATGTTATCATTCCCTCCTATTCTTTTAAGAACCTGGAACTGTACTTCTGAGTGCTGACGTTATCATTTATATCTCAAGTGCGTGCCGGTGTGTTAATGCAGACTGTTGAGGTCTTTTCAGGGGTACTTCCGGACTGGCAGGTCGCGTGCCTGAGTGGTACCGAGTCCCAGGATGAGCCAGCTCCTGCCGACGGTTTTATCTCCTGGAGATACATTTCATTTGGACTCATTATTTTCTCAGCTCAGTCTATCTGAGTCTTAGAGACTTGAGCCCCTTGGGATCGTGACGTTGTAGTTCGAGTGCTCAAGTGGCAATGTTTGGTTTGCCATTGCTTTGCCAAGGCAAAGCCCCTTGCAGGATGATGGTCCCACAAAAAGCCTGGGACTGCAGTCTCCTCAGCAGTCTTCTGTAACCTTCATGCTGCCAGGGCGTTGATGCTGTTTCATCAGAAGTAAAATTCACCCTAATCCTGGGATGTCTTTCCTGCCCGCTGTGGATGGAGGAATCACTGGTCATTCCTTTACTGGTTATGCTCTACCTTCCACCTAGGCAGGTGTGGGGGTGAAAAGCAGCATGGACTCCGGCAGACACGGCAACCAAAGACCTTTATTGCTTTTTGTTAGCATCTTTTATAGCAAGCAGAAGTGTACATGCGCTACCTGGAGCTTGCAGATAGGTTATAGCCTTGTGTTCACGCGCATCTATGCTCTAGCAGATTGGCCCATTCTTCCTGATCATGCGAAATGCCTTCATGGTCTTTATCTTGTTTTTCTCCTTCCAGCTGCACATTCCTTTCTCCGTTGTTTTCTGCTTAAGTGCCTTGTCATGCCAGGTGGTACAGTGTTTGCTCATTAAAGTCAAACTCAGGAATGTCCGTTAGTGAGATTCCCATCCCCATAGGCAGGTTATTTTCCCTCATTCCCATCTTTTTCTGAAGTAAACATCACAGTTGTTATAATCATGAAAAAGCTGATTTTTTTTTTCCTTGTACACATATTACTTTATATAATAGCCTTCTCATTTCCCTGTTCCGTGTTGGTAGCTCTGAGCATTTAATCTGGTCTGCCTGAGCCTCCTGAACCCCAAAGCAGTGTTCTGAAGGAGGCTGTCGTGGTTTAATTTCAGTCGGCAACTAAGTACCACGCAGCCGCTCGCTCACTCTCCCCCACCCGGTGGGATGGGGGAGAGAATTGGAAGAGCACAAGTGAGAAAAACTCGTGGGTTGAGATAAAAACAGTTTAATAATTGAAATAAAATGATGATAATAATAATATGATAATAATAATAATACACAAAGCAAGTGATGCACAGTACAATTGCTCACCACCCGCCGAACGATGCCCAGCCAGTCCCCGAGCAGCGGCACCCCCGGCCAGCTTTCCCCCGTTTATGTACTGAGCATGACGTCACATGGTATGGAATGTCCCTTTGGCCAGTTTGGCTGTTCCCCCTCCCAGCTTCTTGTGCACCTCCAGCCTTCTCAGTCGGTAGAGCATGGGAAACTAAAAAGTCCTTGGCTAGTGTAAGCATTACCTAGCAACAACTAAAACATGTGTGCGTTATCAACTTTGTTCTCATCCTAAATCCAAAACACTGTACCAGCTACTAGGAAGGAAATTAACTCTATCCCTGCCGAAACCAGGACAATATCCACCCCTTATTCTATACCATCTGTGTCATGCTCAAGTCTCATATTTTCCAGTACATTTTCATTAATCACCACCCCTTTTTTTTTATATATATATATATATACACACACACACACACACACACACAGAGATATCATTCCCTTCATCTGTGGGCCATCCCTCTAAAATGTTTGGTGAGTTCATTTAGTCCATGACTTTGGGCTCCATCTGTCATAATAATCTTTCAGGGTAGGAAAAATGGAGATGGTATGTGGTGTTGGATTGTTTCATGTTGAAGTCAGTTCTGGTACCATCATCACTGTGCTTTGCTTGGTTTCACTGAAGTTATTCTTCATTAGTCTGGGTGATTCTTATTGTAATAACATTAGTATGGCATATAATATTATTAGTATGATTAGTATATCTGTGTATTATTAGTATAACTATTATAACTATAATTAGTACTTAACATCACATAATTCAGATCATTGGCTATTCTCACCCAAAATCAAATCCCCTTGAGGTACACATCGGACTTCCCCATCCTTCCGCATTATCCACCAAGTGCACCCAGGTCCTTGAGCAAAAGCAATCCCACGGATGGGTCTGCCTCTGCCCGAGGCAGGAATAACCCAGACTGTCTTCCCCAGCATATTTTTTGTGTGCACTACAGGGACTTTATTCCCATCTACAGTACGTAAAAGTTCTGACTGGGCAGGGCCTGCTCGATTGGCAGATCCCCGAGTGTTGACTAACCAGGTGGCCTTTGCTAAAGGCGTATCCCAATGTTTGAACGTCCCACCACCCATTGCTCTCAGCGTAGTCTTTAACAGTCCATTGTATTGTTCCATTTTCCCAGAGGCTGGTGCATGACAGGGGATGTGATACACCCACTCAATGCCGTGCTCTTTGGCCCAGGTGTCTATGAGGTTGTTTCGGAAATGAGTCCCATTGTCTGACTCAATTCTTTCTGGGGTGCCATGTCACCATAGGACTTGCTTTTCAAGGCCCAGGATAGTGTTGCGGGCAGTGGCATGGGGCACGGGATATGTTTCCAGCCATCCGGTGGTTGCCTCCACCATTGTAAGCACGTGGCGCTTGCCTTGGCGGGTTTGTGGGAGTGTGATCTAATCGATCTGCCAGGCCTCCCCATATTTATATTTCAGCCATCGACCTCCATACCAAAAAGGCTTTAACCGCTTGGCTTGCTTGATTGCAGCGCATGTTTCGCATTCATGGATAACCTGGGCTATAGTGTCCATGGTCAAGTCCACCCCTCGATCACGAGCCCATCTATATGTTGCATCTCTTCCTTGGTGGCCTGAGGTGTCATGGGCCCACCGAGCTAGAAATAATTCACCCTTATGTTGCCAGTCCAGATCCACCTGAGCCACTTCAATCTTAGCAGCCTGATCCACCTGCTGGTTGTTTTGATGTTCTTCAGTGGCCCGACTCTTGGGTACGTGAGCATCTACGTGATGGACTTTTACAACCAGGTTCTCCACCCGGGCAGCAATATCTTGCCACAATGTGGCAGCCCAGATGGGTTTGCCTCTGCGCTGCCAGTTGCTCTGCTTCCATTGCTGCAACCACTCCCACAGGGCATTTGCCACCATCCATGAGTCAGTACAGAGATAGAGCACTGGCCACTTTTCTTGGTCAGCAATGTCTAAAGCCAGCTGGATGGCCTTTACTTCTGCAAATTGGCTTGATTCACCTCCTCCTTCAGCAGTTTCTACTTGTCGCATGGGACTCCATACAGCAGCTTTCCACCTCCGATGCTTTCCCACAAGACGACAGGACCCATCAGTGAACAGTGCATATTGCTTCTCATTTTCTGGTAGTTCATTATACATTGGGGCCTCTTCAGCACGCATTACCTCCTCCTCTGGTGATATTCCAAAATCTTTGCCCTCTGGCCAATCCATGATCACTTCCAGGATTCCTGGGCGACTGGGGTTTCCTATTCGAGCCCGTTGTGTGATCAGTGCGACCCACTTACTCCACGTAGCATCAGTTGCATGATGTGTACAGGGGACCCTCCCTCTGAACATCCAGCCCAGCACCGGCAGTCGGGGTGCCAGGAGGAGCTGTGCTTCAGTGCCGATCACTTCCGAAGCAGCTCGAACCCCTTCATATGCTGCTAATATCTCTTTTTCAGTTGGAGTATAGCGGGCCTCGGATCCTCTGTATCCCCGACTCCAAAACCCTAGGGGTCGACCTCAAGTCTCCCCTGGTGCTTTCTGCCAGAGGCTCCAGGTAGGGCCATTCTCCCCGGCTGCGGTGTAGAGCACATTTTTTACATCTTGTCCTGCCCGGACTGGCCCCAGAGCTACTGCATGAACTATCTCCCGTTTAATTTGTTCAAAAGCTTGTCGTTGCTCAGGGCCCCATTTGAAATCGTTCTTCTTTCGGGTCACTTGATAGAGAGGGTTTACAATCAGACTGTAATTTGGAATGTGCATTCTCCAAAATCCCACGACGCCTAAGAAAGCTTGTGTTTCCTTTTCGCTAGTTGGTGGAGACATGGCTGTTCTTTTGTTGATCACATCCATTGGGATCTGATGACGTCCATCTTGCCATTTTATTCCTAAAAACTGGATCTCCTGTGCAGGTCCCTTGACCTTACTTTGTTTTATGGCAAACCCGGCCTTCAGCAGGATTTGGACTATTTCCTTCCCTTTTTCAAAAACTTCTCCTGTTGTGTTGCCCCACACGATGATGTCATCAATGTATTGCAGGTGTTCTGGAGCTCCACCCTGTTCTAGTGCAGTCTGGATTAGTCCATGGCAAATGGTAGGGCTGTGTTTCCACCCCTGGGGCAGTCGGTTCCAGGTGTACTGGACGCCCCTCCAAGTGAAAGCAAATTGTGGCCTGCACTCTGCTGCCAAAGGGATTGAGAAAAACGCATTAGCAATATCAACTGTGGCATACCACTTGGCTGCCTTTGACTCCAGTTCGTATTGAAGTTCTAGCCTGTCTGGCACAGCAGCACTCAGCGGTGGTGTGACTTCATTTAGGCCACGATAGTCTACTGTTAGTCTCCACTCTCCATTAGGCTTCCGCACTGGCCATATGGGACTGTTAAAGGGTGAGCGAGTCTTGCTGATCACTCCTTGGCTCTCCAGTCGACGAATCAGCTCATGAATGGGAATCAGGGAGTCTCGGTTGGTGCGATATTGCCGCCGGTGCACCGTGGTGGTAGCAATTGGCACCTGTTGGTCTTCGACCTTCAGCAGCCCCACAACAGAGGGGTCCTCCGAGAGACCAGGCAAGGTGGACAGCTGTTTAATTTCCTCCATCTCCAAGGCAGCTATACCAAAAGCCCACCGGTACCCTTTTGGGTCCTTGAAATACACTCTCCTGAGGTAGTCTATGCCAAGGATGCACGGAGCATCTGGGCCAGTCACAATGGGGTGCTTCTGCCACCCATTCCCAGGTAGACTTACTTCGGCTTCCAATACAGTTAGCTGTTGGGATCCCCCCGTCACCCCGGAAATACAGATGGGTTCTGCCCCTATATATCTTGATGGCATTAGGGTACACTGTGCACCGGTGTCTACCAGAGCCTTATACTTCTGTGGGTCTGATGTGCCAGGCCACCGAATCCACACAGTCCAGTAAACTCGGTTGTCCCTTTCCTCCCCCTGGCTGGAGGCAGGGCCCCTCTAATCCTCATCACAGTACTTGTTTCTCACTTCTTGTACGTACAAGTCAGAAGTTTCTTCATTAAGATCAGGAGTAAAATCAGCCCTTCTACTCTCTCTGGGGAACTGCCCGCTGGAAACTGGCGCAACAATTTTCCTGGAAGAACCTCCTTCTGTGATTGTTTTCCCTTGCAATTCACGTACCCGTGCCCCTAGGGCTGAGGTAGGTTTTCCATCCCACTTCCTCATGTCCTCTCCGTGGTCACGCAGATAAAACCATAGGGTGCCCCGTGGTGTGTACCCTTTATATCCTCTCTCTTGAGCAAAAGAACGCTGACTCCTAATAGCCGAGATACTGGTCTGTACAGGTAGGGAGTAGGAGCTATCCTCTTCGAGTTGCTGGACCTTCTGGGACAGTTTCTCCACAGCCGAGACGAGGGAGGAAGAGAGACTTTCCTCATATTGCCAGTGTTGACCAGCCAATTCATCCACCGTTTGTTCCTCTCCATCTTTCCAGGTCATCACTGCCAATGAATTGGCATATGACGATGGTGCGCTCCTTATAAACTTCCGCCACATGGGTCGTGTGCACTTGACTTCATCTGGATCTTTGGATAACTGTTCATTGTCCAGGTCATCATAAATCACCTCCAGCACAGCTAATTCTCTCAGAAACTGGATACCCTTCTCCATGGTGGTCCACTTGCCTGGGTGACATAAAATATCTTCCTTGAAGGGATACCTTTCCTTCACGCTTGACAGGAGTTGCCTCCAAAGGCTGTCGACTCGTGTCCCTTTTTTAATTGCTTTGTCAATGCCCCCTTCCCTAGAAAGGGATCCCAACTGCTTGGCTTCCCTACCCTCTAATTCCAGGCTACTGGCCCCATTATCCCAGCATCGGAGCAGCCAGGTGACAACATGCTCGCCTAGACGGTGGCTGAAATCTTTTCGTATATCTCGCAGCTCACTCAGGGATAGAGATCGGGTGGTCACTGCCTCGTTTATGAGTTCTTCCTCTTCTTCCTCCCCAATCAGCGGCTGGCTCTCCTCGTCCTGTTCTCGTGATGGCCCTTCTTCAGGGTCGTCTGTCTTGTCCACTTCTTCCTCCGGTTCCCTTTTAGAAGAAGTTTCTTCCTCCCTTACTAAACGAGCCAACTTCCACTTCCAAGATTTCTTCTTGTGTACAGGGGCGACTGATACCGGCACAGGCTGGTTCTTTGGTTCAGCCACAGGGCCTGTCGCCCAAGTCTGAGTGGCCGCATTGCATGTCGTTTTGCTGTCAGAGCCAGAGACCTTCTCTTCCCTTTGAGGGCACTGAATGGTGTTGAACAGGGCTCGGTAGGCATGGGCCAGGCCCCAGCACGTTGCAATGATCTGCATCTCTCTGGAGTTGCCAGGGTGACAGCATACTTTGTCCAAATATTCTACTAACTTTTCAGGATTCTGCACTTGCTCAGGGGTGAAGTTCCAAAACACTGGGGGTGCCCATTGGCCTAGGTACTTGCCCATCTTGTCCCACACACCCTGCCACTCATAACTATTCAGCCTTGGGGCAGATCTCTGGATGATATTCTTAAATTGCTTACCAACTTTAGACAAAACCAAAACAATATTCCCAAGAAGTATTAATAGAAGTATCTATAACTGCCCAAGGATGTTCAAAATACTGAAAAATTACTGTAATGAAGGAGGAAACATCATAGAAGAAGGTAGTGACACTGCCATTCTGTATTTCCTCTGTAAAAAAACTCTCAGAAAAGTCACTGTGATTGCTAGTTGTCTCCACGAAATGGTATCTGTGGTACAGTAACGGCTTCATTGCGAAGTTTACATACCACACTAACGCCAAAGTCAATGTTCTAAAAACAAACCTCACAAGCGAGACATCACTATTCACTGCAGACCACAGCCAACTGCAAAACCCAACACCAATCTTTAACATGTACAGCAGGAAAAAGAGCGCGATGCAGATTATACAAATCAATATCGAGAACAGAGAAACCAACATTGTGACCCACAACTATTAACAGATATAAGTTCCTTAATACACTCCGGTTAATCTGTTATTATCTCAAACCCTTCGTGCCCCACGCTGGGCGCCAAAAAGGACTGTCGTGGTTTAATTTCAGTCGGCAACTAAGCACCACGCAGCCGCTCGCTCACTCCCCCCACCCGGTGGGATGGGGGAGAGAATTGGAAGAGCACAAGTGAGAAAAACTCGTGGGTTGAGATAAAAACAGTTTAATAATTGAAATAAAATTATAATAATAATATAATAACAATAACAATAATAATACACAAAGCAAGTGATGCACAGTACAATTGTTCACCACCCGCCGACCGATGCCCAGCCAGTCCCCGAGCAGCGGCAACCCCCCGGCCAGCTTTCCCCCGTTTATGTACTGAGCATGACGTCACATGGTATGGAATGTCCCTTTGGCCAGTTTGGCTGTGCCCCCTCCCAGCTTCTTGTGCACCTCCAGCCTTCTCAGTCGGTAGAGCATGGGAAACTAAAAAGTCCTTGGCTCGTGTAAGCATTACCTAGCAACAACTAAAACATGTGTGCGTTATCAACTTTGTTCTCATCCTAAATCCAAAACACAGCACTGTACCTGCTATTAGGAAGGAAATTAACTCTATCCCTGCTGAAACCAGGACAACGAGTTAGGATTAAAGTGTGTTATTGTTATGGACAGGATCTGGGTTTGTTGGCCCTGGGTTTTGAGGTTAGGTTATTTTTGCCTTATCTCGTGATCTGGGTGGTCTTTTTTTGGGGGAGAGTCCTGTTTTAGCTTGTTTTCCTTTTTAGGGTTTGGGTAGGGGCATTTGGTTTTTGTATGATGTGTCTTCTGCTTGGTTTTTTTTGCTCTTCTGGTGGATTGTGTTGCATTTTCTGTCTTGTAACCACCATTTGTGGTCTAATATGTCTGACCGGGCCGGGCAGCATCACTTCTGTTGCGGTCCAACTCATTTCCACTGAGTCAGTAGGTAGGTGGTTAGGTATGGTGGACTTGCAGTTCATGGAGAATGACTGCCAGATGACTGATGGGCACTTCTGGGGTGTGGGAGGACTTCTGGCCCGCAGGTAATGACTGTCAGAGGACTAAGTGTACTTCTGAATTTGTGTGGACTCCCCATATTCATGGTCATTTCTCCTGCCTTGAGGAAGAGCCATGGGAAGACATCAGCCGCAGGGAAGGACAAGCGTTTCCCCAAGGGTACGTGGCTTTTTGGTTTTTGCTTTTGAGTCAGAAACCTGCAAAGAGGCTGCTGTCGTTAAGTTTAGTGACGTTTTGTAAAGTCCTGGACCGAGTATCACGTGACTTGAAACATCGCTGAAAAAAATGGTAGAGGTTTGTCTGTGTGTTCTGGATGCTTCAGTTTTGCACGTCTGCTCGTGGTGGTGACTTCGTACAGTCCTTAGCTGCTATGTCAAGGCAAGACGTGTACTTAGGGCAAGGTTCAGCATCCACGACAGTGGATGTGAATCCGTATTTCAAATAGACTTCTTGATCATTTTGAATTTTTGGGGGCCAAATTCTTCTCAGATCTGATTCAATCATCCTTGGTTTTGCCTGTTCACGTAACTGGTGAAGAGCTCGTAGGAGGAGCAGGAGAAGGGTCAGCACTGCTGTTTCCACGTTGGTTGGTTGCTTGTACTGGTGTTACCAGGGTTATCTTCCATCTGCAGTTTCTTTGCAGGAATCTCCTTAAGCCACTTGTCTCTTTTGTGAGGGGTCGTGGACTTGACGGGAGACCTTTTGTTCCTCAGTAATGCCTTAGGGATTTACCTGTCATTTTTTGTTTGCTTGCTTTTTATTTGCTATGCTTAATTTAAAAAGCTTTTTGTAGCTCTTTGGATTTCTGTCCTTAAAGGAAGTCTCTAGGATTTCTACCCAGGAGTGTCCAGAAAGGACTGTGCTTGTACACTGCTGTCAGCCTTCAGTCTAGGGAAATGGCTAGTAGTGGTGAATGTTTAATGGTAATGTAACTCAAATGCATCTTAAATATTCAAGCTTTGCCCTCGTTCCTGATATGCCTGGCGGATGATTCTCAGCAGCTCATAAACAGTATGTTCTGCTGTGCTTTACCTGTTTAAAATAGTGTATCACCAGAAATGTCTTCCTTAGTGCCTACACAGAGCAAGAACCTCCAGTAGCAAGGGCATGCTGACCCTCGGGCAGCTTCAAAGCAATGGATAAATGTGAATAGGTTAAAAAACCAGTCCCCTGGTAGCAGAGAGAGAGAGAGAGAGAGAGAGTGTGTGTGTGTGTGTGAGAGTGTGTGTGTATGTAAGTCCAGCTGACTCTCCACACTTGCTCAGCATGTCACAACTTCATGTGGGTAGGGGTGGATGGAGTCAGTATAAGCAGGTGTTGTAACTGGCCAGGCAGTTGACCTAAAGAAATTAAAAATAACCTTTGAATAGAGTGGCATGCCTTTAGATGTAGGGGTGTATTGCCTTTTCCTTCCTTGGTCTGAGCACAGCGTACTGAGAGGTGTTTCCATCTGGGGGAGGGAAACCCATCCAACAGCCACCATCAGCCTCAGGGCCTGTGGTCCCTGATGGAGGCGTAAGTGCTTGGGACAATTTGACTTGTGTGGTGTTTCTCATTCTGCTCCCAGTTTTTCCCATTAATGCTTGCTCTTTGCTTTACTTGTCTTTGTAGTGTTTTGTAAATATTCTCCATTCATAGCTCTGAGCACTGAACTATGTGTTCCTTTCCCTGAACACCCATAAATAGCTCTGGATTTTTCCTTGGGAGCTGTTGTGGATGGAGTGAGACTGCACTTCACTCCTAAGAGAGAAGCAACAGTACAATTTTATTGGTATAAAGTGTGAGTTAACAAAGTTCAATGGTAAATGCGACAGTGATTTTGCAAGATTCGATGGCAAGGTACACTTGAGTCTTTGCTGCATAGAGGACAGGGTCAGACAAAACTGTCAGGGAGACCCTCCCGTTGAGCCATGCAGTTCAGAAAGGACCCCCTTGCTTTCTAGACTCCTTCCCAGAGAGAAGTCTAGGTGCGGCTGGATCCAATCCTAGTCCCAGACTTGGTCAACGGTTTATGTCTAAAGGATTATATATGCGCAATTAATCCTTTATATCACTTAGATTTCAAAGTTTAGCATGCTATTATTCACTTACCGAGTATCTGTCGCGGCAAGGAATCTCTCAACCTCGAGGAGTAACCTTGAGAGGCGTCCCGTCAAGGGGAGATCCTGGCGTGCAGCCCGCTGCCGTGCAGGAGAACTCAAAGGGCTCCTGGGCTGCTCACTATTTATAGGGGTAAGGTGATTGACTCATAGTCATATTTGCATACCGATAATTGTGGTTAGGTGGGCATATTTCTCACAATAGCCCTTGGCTATTGTGTTGTTATCTGGCTCTCGAATCCACTTTGAATGTACGCAGCTATCACGACCAGCATCCATAATGACCGCCCCTGGTAGTTATCGCTTGAGCAGGGTTACAGGAGAGAAAGGTCAGGTTGGGCGGGGAGCACACCCTCACAGGAGCAGAGAAAATGAGGACCCTTTAGAGTTGAGAAGAGAATTTAATATGAGAAATACTTCAATGATATGCATCTTGTGAGGATGAAAGGACCTGCTTTAAATTCTTTTCATTGTTTTTGCAATCTTTAGCAGTACCTTCTTAAAAGTCTACTGAGGCTTAAGAAACTTTTTGACTACAGGAAATTATCCAAGATAAATATGAGGCGTTACTTTGACAGAAATGTGTTTCTTTCATTAGAACAAGGACATTTCTGATGGATTTGGCTGCTGCTTTTCCTGCACCTCGAGGTAGACCCCTTTGCTGGTCCTTCTCCAGGAGCAGCTGACGCTGTGCTTTCATGACAGCCTTTCCCTGGCCGCTCTTCAGCGAACGCTGCTGCTTCACAGACCTTCTCCGTGTGCCGCTGGCTTGCTCCAGTGCATGCTGCGCTACTGGATGGGGCTGGGGAGCTTTGACTTCTAATTGGGGTTAAAACTCACCTGGCCCAAGCAGCGGTGTAGTTTTGGTAGCCAGTGTTACCCCTAACCTGTGTGTTACCTCCTGCAGCTCGCGGTGCCGCTGCAGAAATGCATGTTCTGGCAGGACGGGAGGAGAGGCAGGACCAGGCAGATGGGGCTGCTTGTGCTCCTGGGAACAGCGAGCGCCCCGCGGGGAGGCAGGGAGCTGGTGCAGGGAGCTGGTCCAGCTGGGAGGGGAGTGGGGAGGGTGGGAGCACACAGGCGAGGGTGGAAGGAGGGTGTGGACAGTCTAGAGTGGGGACCCTGCATGCACTGGGGAAGCTGCACGGGGAATCCTCTCTGCTGAAACAACACCGACGGGGGTCCCTGGCTCCTGTCAGCGGCAAACAAACTGGCAGGAATCGTGGTCCATTTGTTGCTGGGTGCGAAAGCAGGGAAGGAGCTCGGGAAGTGTTTGTGTCAGAGACACACAAATTACATTTTTTGCGAATCTTTTTCAATTTTTCAGAGAGCTGTGAGGCTGGGAGGAAAGACGGTGGGTAGGAGGGAATGTGCTTAGTGACATGTCCGAGGAAGACAAAGAAAATAAATATCTAAGTAAGGGTCAGCCTAACTGTTCTGAGTTTTGGCTGTTTAAATGTTGGCCTGAACTGCGGCAGTATCAGGCCTGTGTCTTGTAGGTAAAGCCTGAATGCAACCTTTTGCATCAGCCTTTACAGTGCCCAGTAATTGTTTTATTATTGTTTTATTCACAATGCACAAGCGTTGTGAACAGGAGTTGCCTCTTACATTGACACAGTCATCTCTGTAGGTAGATGCTGCACATGTTCATGCAGATGCTGGACAGACCAGAAGCTGTAGTGCCAGTATAGAAGGGCAGCTTGGCACGAGGATCATGCTGTAGCTCTCACAACCAAGGCCATTTGTGCTTGTTAGTTATTGTCGTGCTAGAGGAATTTCCCAGGTTTGGCATCTAGTGTGAAAATCCAGGGATCCTCCATTTTTTCAGGTCTGGTGAAAGGATCATACGTATCCAGGTGGCTGCTGGAGTCTGGGAGTTTCAGTCCACGCTCACTAAATTGCTCGCAGGCAATTAGCACCCTGGGGGGGAGTGATGCAGTTCACGCTGTGTTGGATCTGTGCAAGGGTGTACAGCAGCTGCAGAACCTGGACGTTCAAGCCTTGGGTGTAAACCCTGAGTAAGAACAGAGGAGGGGAAAATGGTCTTCAGAGGCTGTAGTCATGATCAGTTTTCTTCTCAGGGGCTCTGGGGCTTTGTGAGCAGAAAACTCTCCCTGAAACAACTCCTCCTGAAAGGTCTGTTATGCTCTGTACCTCCTGCTCCATTTTGGATCTTTCTTACAAGAAAGGTTGGGTTTTTTTTGGTTTGGGTGTTTCTTTCCCCTCTCTGGGATGTGAAAGGCCTCTGTTTTGGAGAAAAGCAAGCAGGTCCCTCTGGATGGCATCCCTTCCCTCAAGCGTATCGACAGACCACTCAGCCTGGTGTCACCTGCAACCTGGCTGAGGGTGCACTCGATCCTACTGTCCATGCCATCGATATTAAACTGTATCGGTCCCAGTATGGACCCTTGAGGGACACCGCTCCTTGCTGGTTTCCACTTGGGCATTGAGCCACTGACTGTTCCTCTTTTGTTAACCTTTTCCGTCCCCATGAGGAGCTGGGGAGGCTGTTGGGGGTGGGGTGGAACACGGGGAGCCCCCACATTGCCTCCTGGGAGTTGCCCAAACAGAAGGCCAGAGCCAGCAACCCCAGAGAGTCCTTAGCAGCCAACAGACAGAAAGGACGTGGTGCTGCCAGCCCTGCAGCTACCACCGCATGGCCCCTGGGCTCCCCCAGTGCCCCGGCTGCTTCAGCCTTTTGTCCATCCCGAAACCAAGGCAGGGACTGACCCTGACCCCTGCAGCCCGGGGACACTCCTGGGGGAAGGAGCGGAGGTCACCACCGGCGATCGCGCCGGGCTCTCTTTCAGGCTCAGCCAAGCTGTGCTGGCTGCATGGGCAGGAGCAGCCCTTCCCTGCAGCCTGGGCACCCCAGGCACCCCCAGCACCCCCAGCAGATGTGGCACCCCCAGCAGATATGGCCATCTGTCCCATTTCACCTCCTATGAGTGAGTCTTCTCCCCAGTCTGCAACCCTGTCCCACTGGCACAGCAGCTCACACTGTGGGAAGTGCCCCAGCCACAAGGTCCCCATGTACCTAGCACAGATCCGGGGGACGTCAGCAATCAGGGCCAGCTCGGCAGGTGCCCCTGGAGGGTCTCCCCGGCACAGCATACCCCCACTCACCCACGCAGGTCTGCAGATGGCTCCATGCGGCTGCTTCTTCGACTCCCAGGTCTTCTGCATCCAGTGGACGAGCACCAACCCACCTCCACCAGCCACCAGCACGCTTGGCCACGGCGCCGCTTCTCTGCCAGGTTCTGCCCTGTGGGGCCACGGGGGCTGCGGTACCCCCCTGGCCTGGGCAGCCCCTGGGATCCCCCAGGGCCAACTGTGACACCTCACACCCTACAACCATCAGGGGAGAGCAGTGGCTCCAGCCAGGGGGCACTGGGAAACAGCACCCAAGGGGTGCAAAAGCCCCGCTGAGCCCCAGATCAGAGCTGGCAAACCCTGAAGGGCACCGAGCTGCCCCCAGGGCTGTGTCACCGCCAGCGGGGCAGGCAGTGGTGGGGGGTGATTCCCCTGTCCCCTTCCCCAGGGGAAGCAGCCCTTTGGCGGTGGAGCCAGGACAGATGGGGCCCTGTAGGACTCATGGGGACAGCCCCACGCAGAAAGCAGCACTGAGGCCCTGGGTCAAGGACAGACCTGGGGGGCCAGAGGCAGGATGGACACACACCACAACAAGGGCTGCAATGCCTTCATCTGGAACACAACCAGCATCCCCTCCAGTGAGGACAGGGCTCGGTGCAAAGCCCTTAAAAGCCTCAAGACAATCACGCCCTTCCTCGGGTCCCACTGCGCTCAGCTCCGGAGCCTGGCTTTGCCTCACTGGCACAGTAAAATAACCCCAGATCACCCCAATAATGCCAAGGGTGGGAGCTGCAGGCCAGGCAGGGACCCTGCTCCCCTTGTCTGGCTGCACCCTGGGCAGCTGCAAGACCCCGACGGGGGGAAATAAAATTGAAAATAAAGTCGTTGCACTGGGCAGAAAGTGCCTGGAAACCTCATCTCTCTTTATTGACCATTTCCCACCCAAGCTCCACAACTTGGGGCCGATGCAGCCAACGGTGTCTTCAGGAAGCGGCCTCACCTTTCTGGGTCTGGCTTGCAGAAGGTGCAGGGTGAGGTCCCCGTCGGGGCAGTCCCCCAGCGCCGAAGGTCGGGAGGGGCTGAGCCCCACCTTAGGGCAGTCCCAGCGATGCCGCTGGGGTGGTGGGAGCTGGTCTAGACCCCAGGCAGGCACAGTCCTGTTTGCGTCAGCACGGCATGGCACGGCTCCCTGTGCCGCTGCTGCTCAGCATCTTGCCCTGAGCATTGTCCTTGCCCCAAAACTCCCGTCCCCTGGAGCAGCTGCACCACCACCGCCCGCAGCTCTCGGGGCCCACAGAGAGTTGTTCTGCTTGAGAGAAGGAGGAAAACGAAAGAAAAGAAGAATCCCAGAACACAAACTTTAGGGCTGACCAAAAGCTAGAGCATGTTATTAAGGACAGTGTCCAAATGCCTCTTAAACTCTGACAGGCTTGGGGCATCGACTACCTCTCCAGGAAGCCTGCTGCAGGGTTTGAACACCCTCTTGGTAAAGAAATGCTTCCTCATGTCAAGTCTGAACCACCCCTGGCGCAGCTTTGACCCCTTCCCAGGCATCCCGTCCCTGGATCCCAGGGAGAAGAGATCAGCACCTCCCTTTCCACGTCCCCTCCTCAGGAAGCTGTAGAGAGCAGTGGGGTCGCCCCTCAGCCTCCTTCTCTCCAAACAAGACAAACCCAGAGTCCTCAGCCGCTCCTCAAGAGGACATGCCTTCCAGCCCTTTCACCAGCTTTGTTGCCCTCCTCTGGACACATTCGAGGACCTGAATGTCCTTCTTAAATGGTGGGGCCCAGAACCGCACACAGAACTCCAGGTGAGGCTGCACCAACACTGAATACAGTGGGACAATCCCCTCTCTTGACCAGCTGGTTTTGCTGTGTTTGATGCCCCCCAGGATGCAGTTTGCCCTCTTGGCTGCCTGGGCACACTGCTGGCTCCTATTGAGCCTGCTGCCAACCAGCACGCCCAGATCCCTTTCTGCAGGACTGCTCTCCAGCCATTCCTCTCCCAGGTTAGACTTGTGCCCAGCGTTATTCCATCCCAGGTGCAGAATCCGGCATTTGGACTTGTTCAATTTCATGCTGTCCTGGTTTCGGCAGGGATAGACTTAATTTCCTTTCTAGTAGCTGGTGCAGTGTTTTGGATTTAGGATGAGAACAAAGTTGATAAAGCACCGATGTTTTAGTTGTTGCTAGGTAATGCTTATACTAGCCAAGGACTTTTCAGCTTCCCATGCTCTACCGACTGAGAAGGCTGGAGGTGCACAAGAAGCTGGGAGGGGGCACAGCCAAACTGGCCAAAGGGACATTCCATACCATGTGACATCATGCTCAGTACATAAACTGGGGAAAGCTGGCCGGGGGGGGGCGCTGCTCAGGGACTGGCTGGGCATCGGTCGGCAGGTGGTGAGCAATTGTACTGTGCATCACTTGCTTTGTGTATTATTATTATTATCATATTATTATTATAATTTTATTTCAATTATTAAACTGTTTTTATCTCAACCCACGAGTTTTTCTCACTTGTGCTCTTCCAATTCTCTCCCCCATCCCACCGGGTGGGGGGAGTGAGCGAGCGGCTGCGTGGTGCTTAGTTGCCGACTGAAATTAAACCACGACAGTCCTTTTTGGCGCCCAGCGTGGGGCACGAAGGGTTTGAGATAATAACAGATTAACCGGAGTGTATTAAGGAACTTATATCTGTTAATAGTTGTGGGTCACAATGTTGGTTTCTCTGTTCTCGATATTGATTTGTATAATCTGCATCGCGCTCTTTTTCCTGCTGTACATGTTAAAGATTGGTGTTGGGTTTTGCAGTTGGCTGTGGTCTGCAGTGAATAGTGATGTCTCGCTTGTGAGGTTTGTTTTTAGAACATTGACTTTGACGTTACTGTGGTATGTAAACTTCGCAATGAAGCCGTTACTGTACCACAGATACCATTTCGTGGAGACAACTAGCAATCACAGTGACTTTTCTGAGAGTTTTTTTACAGAGGAAATACAGAATGGCAGTGTCACTACCTTCTTCTATGATGTTTCCTCCTTCATTACAGTAACTTTTCAGTATTTTGAACATCCTTGGGCAGTTATAGATACTTCTATTAATACTTCTTGGGAATATTGTTTTGGTTTTGTCTAAAGTTGGTAAGCAATTTAAGAATATCATCCAGAGATCTGCCCCAAGGCTGAATAGTTATGAGTGGCAGGGTGTGTGGGACAAGATGGGCAAGTACCTAGGCCAATGGGCACCCCCAGTGTTTTGGAACTTCACCCCTGAGCAAGTGCAGAATCCTGAAAAGTTAGTAGAATATTTGGACAAAGTATGCTGTCACCCTGGCAACTCCAGAGAGATGCAGATCATTGCAACGTGCTGGGGCCTGGCCCATGCCTACCGAGCCCTGTTCAACACCATTCAGTGCCCTCAAAGGGAAGAGAAGGTCTCTGGCTCTGACAGTAAAACGACATGCACTGCGGCCACTCAGACCCGGGCAACGCGCCCTGTGGCCACTCCGACCCCAGCGACATGCCGTGCAGCCACTCAGACGCCGGCAACAGGCCCTGCGGCCACTCCGACCCCAGCAACATGCACTGCAGCTACTCAGACGCCGGTAACAGGCCCTGCGGCCACTCCAACCCGGGCAACACGCACTACGGCCACTCCAACCCCAGCGACAGGCTCTGCGGCCACTCAGACCCTGGGAATATGCACTGCAGCCACTCAGATCCCGGCGACAGGCCCTGCGGCCACTCCGACCCCGGCGGCAGGCCCTGCAGCCACTCCAACCCCGGCGACACGCACTGTGGCCACTCCAACCCCAGCGACATGCACTGCGGCCACTCCAATCCCGGCGACAGGCCCTGTGGCTACTCAGACTCTGGCAACAGGCCCTGCGGCCACTCAGACTCCGGTGACATGCACTTGCACTGCGGCCACTCCAACCCCAGCAACACGCCCTGTGGCTGAACCAAAGAACCAGCCTGTGCCGGTATCAGTCGCCCCTGTACACAAGAAGAAATTTTGGAAGCGGAAGTCGGCTCGTTTAGTAAGGGAGGAAGAAGCTTCTTCTAAAAGGGAACCGGAGGAAGAAGTATACGACACAGATGACCCTAGAGAAGGGCCATCACGAGAACGGGAGGAGGAAAGCCGGCCGCTGATCGGGGAGGAGGAAGAGGAAGAACTCATAAACGAGGCAGTGACCACCCAATCTCTATCCCTGAGTGAGCTGCGAGATATACGAAAAGATTTCAGCCACTGTCCAGGCGAGCATGTTGTCACCTGGCTGCTCCGATGCTGGGATAATGGGGCCAGTAGCCTGGAATTAGAGGGTAGAGAAGCCAAGCAGCTGGGATCCCTTTCTAGGGAAGGGGGCATTGACAAAGCAATTAAAAAAGGGACACGAGTCGACAGCCTTTGGAGGCGACTCTTGTCAAGCGTGAAGGAAAGGTATCCCTTCAAGGAAGATATTTTACGTCGCCCAAGCAAGTGGGCCACCATGGAGAAGGGTATCCAGTTTCTGAGAGAATTAGCTGTGCTGGAGGTGATTTACGATGACCTGAACAATGAACAACTATCCAAAGATCCAGACGAAGTCAAGTGCACACGACCCATGTGGCGGAAGTTTATAAGGAGCGCACCATTGTCATACGCCAATTCATTGGCAGTGATGACCTGGAAAGATGGAGAGGAACAAACAGTGGATGAATTGGCTAGTCAACTCCGGCAATACGAGGAGTTTTTCCTCCTCCCTCGTCTCGGCTGTGGAGAAACTGTCCGAAAAACTGTCCCGGGAGATCTAGCAACTCAGAGAGGATAGGTCCTACTCCTCACCTGTACGGACCAGTATCTTGGCTATTAGGAGTCAGCGTTCTTTTGCTCAAGAGAGAGGATATAAAGGGTACACACCACGGGGCACCCTATGGTTTTATCTGCGTGATCCCATCTGCGTGGGATGGAAAACCTACCTCAGCCCTAGGGGCACGGGTACGTGAATTGCAAGGGAAAACAATCACAGAAGGAGGTTCTTCCAGGAAAATTGTTGCGCCAGTTTCCAGCGGGCAGTTCCCCAGAGAGAGTAGAAGGGCTGATTTTACTCCTGATCTTAATGAAGAAACTTCTGACTTGTACGTACAAGAAGTGAGAAACAAGTACTGTGATGAGGATTAGAGGGGCCCTGCCTCCAGCCAGGGGGAGGAAAGGGACAACCGAGTTTACTGGACTGTGTGGATTCGGTGGCCTGGCACATCAGACCCACAGAAGTATAAGGCTCTGGTAGACACCGGTGCACAGTGTACCCTAATGCCATCAAGATATATAGGGGCAGAACCCATCTGTATTTCCGGGGTGACGGGGGGATCCCAACAGCTAACTGTATTGGAAGCCGAAGTAAGTCTACCTGGGAATGGGTGGCAGAAGCACCCCATTGTGACTGGCCCAGATGCTCCGTGCATCCTTGGCATAGACTACCTCAGGAGAGTGTATTTCAAGGACCCAAAAGGGTACCGGTGGGCTTTTGGTATAGCTGCCTTGGAGATGGAGGAAATTAAACAGCTGTCCACCTTGCCTGGTCTCTCGGAGGACCCCTCTGTTGTGGGGCTGCTGAAGGTCGAAGACCAACAGGTGCCAATTGCTACCACCACGGTGCACCGGCGGCAATATCGCACCAACCGAGACTCCCTGATTCCCATTCATGAGCTGATTCGTCGACTGGAGAGCCAAGGAGTGATCAGCAAGACTCGCTCACCCTTTAACAGTCCCATATGGCCAGTGCGGAAGCCTAATGGAGAGTGGAGACTAACAGTAGACTATCGTGGCCTAAATGAAGTCACACCACCGCTGAGTGCTGCTGTGCCAGACAGGCTAGAACTTCAATACGAACTGGAGTCAAAGGCAGCCAAGTGGTATGCCACAGTTGATATTGCTAATGCGTTTTTCTCAATCCCTTTGGCAGCAGAGTGCAGGCCACAATTTGCTTTCACTTGGAGGGGCGTCCAGTACACCTGGAACCGACTGCCCCAGGGGTGGAAACACAGCCCTACCATTTGCCATGGACTAATCCAGACTGCACTAGAACAGGGTGGAGCTCCAGAACACCTGCAATACATTGATGACATCATCGTGTGGGGCAACACAACAGGAGAAGTTTTTGAAAAAGGGAAGGAAATAGTCCAAATCCTGCTGAAGGCCGGGTTTGCCATAAAACAAAGTAAGGTCAAGGGACCTGCACAGGAGATCCAGTTTTTAGGAATAAAATGGCAAGATGGACGTCGTCAGATCCCAATGGATGTGATCAACAAAAGAACAGCCATGTCTCCACCAACTAGCGAAAAGGAAACACAAGCTTTCTTAGGCGTCGTGGGATTTTGGAGAATGCACATTCCAAATTACAGTCTGATTGTAAACCCTCTCTATCAAGTGACCCGAAAGAAGAACGATTTCAAATGGGGCCCTGAGCAACGACAAGCTTTTGAACAAATTAAACGGGAGATAGTTCATGCAGTAGCTCTGGGGCCAGTCCGGGCAGGACAAGATGTAAAAAATGTGCTCTACACCGCAGCCGGGGAGAATGGCCCTACCTGGAGCCTCTGGCAGAAAGCACCAGGGGAGACTTGAGGTCGACCCCTAGGGTTTTGGAGTCGGGGATACAGAGGATCCGAGGCCCGCTATACTCCAACTGAAAAAGAGATATTAGCAGCATATGAAGGGGTTCGAGCTGCTTCGGAAGTGATCGGCACTGAAGCACAGCACCTAGCACTGCTGGTGCTAGGCTGGATGTTCAGAGGGAAGGTCCCCAGTACACATCATGCAACTGATGCTACGTGGAGTAAGTGGGTCGCACTGATCACACAATGGGCTCGAATAGGAAACCCCAGTCGCCCAGGAATCCTGGAAGTGATCATGGATTGGCCAGAGGGCAAAGATTTTGGAATATCACCAGAGGAGGAGGTAATGCGTGCTGAAGAGGCCCCAATGTATAATGAACTACCAGAAAATGAGAAGCAATATGCACTGTTCACTGATGGGTCCTGTCGTCTTGTGGGAAAGCATCGGAGGTGGAAAGCTGCTGTATGGAGTCCTATGCGACAAATTGTAGAAACTGCTGAAGGAGAAGGTGAATCGAGCCAATTTGCAGAAGTAAAGGCCATCCAGCTGGCTTTAGACATTGCTGACCGAGAAAAGTGGCCAGTGCTCTATCTCTATACTGACTCATGGATGGTGGCAAATGCCCTGTGGGAGTGGTTGCAGCAATGGAAGCAGAGCAACTGGCAGCGCAGAGGCAAACCCATCTGGGCTGCCACATTGTGGCAAGATACTGCTGCCCGGGTGGAGAACCTGGTTGTAAAAGTCCGTCACGTAGATGCTCACGTACCCAAGAGTCGGGCCACTGAAGAACATCAAAACAACCAGCAGGTGGATCAGGCTGCTAAGATTGACGTGGCTCAGGTGGATCTGGACTGGCAACATAAGGGTGAATTATTCCTAGCTCGGTGGGCCCATGACACCTCAGGTCACCAAGGAAGAGATGCAACATACAGATGGGCTCGTGATCGAGGGGTGGACTTGACCATGGACACTATAGCCCAGGTTATCCATGAATGCGAAACATGCGCTGCAATCAAGCAAGCGAAGCGGTTAAAGCCTCTTTGGTATGGAGGACGATGGCTGAAATATAAATATGGGGAGGCCTGGCAGATCGATTAGATCCCACTCCCACAAACCCGCCAAGGCAAGCGCCACGTGCTTACAATGGTGGAGGCAACCACCGGATGGCTGGAAACATATCCCGTGCCCCATGCCACTGCCCGCAACACTATCCTGGGCCTTGAAAAGCAAGTCCTATGGCGACATGGCACCCCAGAAAGAATTGAGTCAGACAATGGGACTCATTTCCGAAACAACCTCATAGACACCTGGGCCAAAGAGCACGGCATTGAGTGGGTGTATCACATCCCCTGTCATGCACCAGCCTCTGGGAAAATGGAACAATACAATGGACTGTTAAAGACTACGCTGAGAGCAATGGGTGGTGGGACGTTCAAACATTGGGATACGCATTTAGCAAAGGCCACCTGGTTAGTCAACACTCGGGGATCTGCCAATCGAGCAGGCCCTGCCCAGTCAGAACTTTTACGTACTGTAGATGGGAATAAAGTCCCTGTAGTGCACACAAAAAATATGCTGGGGAAGACAGTCTGGGTTATTCCTGCCTTGGGCAGAGGCAGACCCATCCGTGGGATTGCTTTTGCTCAAGGACCTGGGTGCACTTGGTGGATAATGCGGAAGGATGGGGAAGTCCGATGTGTACCTCAAGGGGATTTGATTTTGGGTGAGAATAGCCAATGATCTGAATTATGTGATGTTAAGTACTAACTATAGTTATAATAGTTATACTAATAATACACAGATATACTAATCATACTAGTAATATTATATGCCATACTAATGTTATTACAATAAGAATCACCCAGACTAATGAAGAATAACTTCAGTGAAACCAAGCAAAGCACAGTGATGATGGTACCAGAACTGACTTCAACATGAAACAATCCAACACCACATACCATCTCCATTTTTCCTACCCTGAAAGATTATTATGACAGATGGAGCCCAAAGTCATGGACTAAATGAACTCACCAAACATTTTAGAGGGATGGCCCACAGATGAAGGGAATGATATCTCTGTGTGTGTGTGTGTGTGTGTGTGTGTGTGTGTGTGTGTGTGTGTATATTTATATAAAAAAGGGGGTGGTGATTAATGAAAATGTACTGGAAAATATGAGACTTGAGCATGACGCAGATGGTATAGAATAAGGGGTGGATATTGTCCTGGTTTCGGCAGGGATAGACTTAATTTCCTTTCTAGTAGCTGGTATAGTGTTTTGGATTTAGGATGAGAACAAAGTTGATAACGCACCGATGTTTTAGTTGTTGCTAGATAATGCTTACACTAGCCAAGGACTTTTCAGCTTCCCATGCTCTACCGACTGAGAAGGCTGGAGGTGCACAAGAAGCTGGGAGGGAGCACAGCCAAACTGGCCAAAGGGACATTCCATACCATGTGACGTCATGCTCAGTACGTAAACTGGGGAAAGCTGGCCGGGGGGTTGCCGCTGCTCGGGGACTGGCTGGGCATCGGTCAGCGGGTAGTGAGCAATTGTACTGTGCATCACTTGTTTTGTGTATTATTATTATTATTATTATTATTATCATATTATTATTATCATTTTATTTCAATTATTAAACTGTTTTTATCTCAACCCACGAGTTTTTCTAACTTGTGCTCTTCCAATTCTCTCCCCCATCCCACCGGGTGGGGGGAGTGAGCAAGCGGCTGCGTGGTGCTTATTTGCCGAGTGAAATTAAACCACGACACATGCCGTTGATGATTGCACAATGCTCCCATTTATCTAGATCCCGCTGCAAGGCCTCTTGTCCCTCAAGAGAGTCAATAGCACCTCCCAGTTTGGTATCGTCAGCAAGCTTGCTAATGGTGCATTCAACTCCTGCATCCAGATCATTGATCAAAATAGTGAACAGCACTGGCCCTAGGGTTGAGCCCTGAGGAACACCGCTGGTGACCGGTCGCCAGCCAGATGTAGCCCCATTCACTGCAGCCCTTGGAGCCCTGCCCTCCAGCCAGTTCTTCACCCAGCGCACTGTGAACCTGCTCATCCCACAGTTGGACAACTTCTCCAGAAGGATGCTGTGAGGGACAGCATCAAAAGCCTTACCAAAATCCAGAAAAACTATGTCCATCACCTTCCCTTCATCCACGAGGCGGGTGGCCTTATCATAGAAGGATATCAAATTGGTTAAACAGGACTTTCCTTTTGTGAACCCATGTTGACTCTGCCTGATGATTGCATTGCCCTTTAAATGCCTTTCAATAGCATCCAGTATAATCTTCTCCATAATTATTTCAGGAACTGAGATTAGACTAACAGGTCTGTAGTTCCCTGGGTCTTCCCTTACGCCCTTTCTGTAGAGTGGAATAACATTGGCTAGCTTCCAGTCAGCAGGGACCTCCCCAGACTCCCAAGACCTTTGGTAGATGATAGAGAGGGGTCCTGCTGTAACATCCCCTTCCCCCATTAATTCTAGTTTAAAATGCTCTTGATCAGCCCCATCAGCTTATGCCCAAAGACCCCTTTTCCCGATTAGGACAGGTGGATCCTGTCAGGCCCCAACAGACCTTGTCTCTCGAAGGCTCTTCCATGGTTTAAAACCCCCAAGTTTTGGTGGAGGCACCAGTCCTGGAGCCAGGTATTGACATCCTGGGCTTGCCTCTTTCTTCCAGAGTATCCCCCCATTACTGGGAGGACTGAGGGAAATACTACCTGTGCTCCCGAATTTTTTAGACTTCTTCCCAGGGCTCTGAAGTCTCTTTTGATTGACCTCAGACTTTCTGTAGTGACATCAGTAAACCTAGTAAACTAGGTTCGAAGGGGGAAGGGGATAAAACCAGGCTCGCTAGAGATGAGCCGAGGGGTGGCGTGCCAATGCCGGGGGCGAAATCGATAGCCCAGCTCAAGTGCATCTACACCAATGCACGCAGCATGGGCGGCAAGCAGGAGGAGCTGGAAGCCATTGTGCAGCGGGAGAGATATGACTTAGTCGCCCTCACAGAAACATGGTGGGATGACTCTCATGACTGGAGTGCTGCAATGGATGGCTACAGACTCTTCAGAAGGGACAGGCGAGGAAGGAGAGGCGGGGGGGTGGCCCTGTATGTTAGGGAGTGTTTTGATTGTATAGAGCTCAACGATTGTGATGATGGTACAGTTGAGTGTCTATGGGTAAGGATGAGGGGGAAGGCCAACGAGGCAGATATCCTGCTGGGAGTCTGTTATAGACCACCCAACCAGGATGAAGGGGCGGATGAAGCGTTCTATAAGCGGCTGGCACAAGTCTCTCAATCGCTAGCCCTTGTTCTCGTGGGGGACTTCAACTTCCCGGATGTCTGCTGGAAATACAACACGGCAGAGAGGAAGCAGTCTAGGAGGTTCCTGGAGTGTGTGGAAGACAACTTCCTGACACAGCTGGTAAGTGAGCCTACTAGGGGAGGTGCCTCGCTCGACCTGCTGTTTACAAACAGAGAAGGACTGGTGGGAGATGTGGTGGTCGGAGGCTGTCTTGGGCTTAGTGACCATGAAATGATAGAATTCTCGCTTCTTGGTGAAGTAAGGAGGGGGGGCAGCAAAACCACAACCATGGACTTCCGGAGGGCGGACTTTGGCCTGTTCAGGACGCTGGTGGAGAGAGTCCCGTGGGAGACGGTCCTGAAGGGCAAAGGGGTCCAGGAAGGCTGGACGATCTTCAAGAAGGAAGTCTTAAAGGCGCAGGAGCAGGCTGTCCCTGTACGCCGTAAGAAGAATGGGCGGGGAAGACGACCGGCCTGGCTGAACGGGGAGCTCTTGCTGGGACTCAGGAAAAAAAGGAGAGTTTACCGCTTGTGGAAGAAGGGGCAGGCAACTCAAGAAGAGTACAGGGATCTTGTTAGGTCGTGCAGAGAAGAAATGAGAAAGGCAAAAGCCCAGCTAGAACGTAATCTGGCCGCTGTCGTTAAAGACAACAAAAAAAGTTTTTACAAATATATTAATGACAAGAAGAGAGCCAAGGAGAATCTCCATCCTTTATTGGATGCGGGGGGGAACATTGTCACTGAGGATGAGGAAAAGGCTGAGGTACTCAATGCCTTCTTTGCCTCAGTCTTTAACAGGCAGACCAGTTATCCTCAGGGTACTCGGCCCCCCGAGCTGGAAGACGGGGACGGCGAGCAGGATGAACCCCCCGTAATCCAGGAGGAAGCAGTCAATGACCTGCTATGCCACCTGGACGCTCACAAGTCTATGGGGCCGGATGGGATCCACCCGAGAGTGCTGAGGGAGCTGGCGGAGGTGCTCGCCAAGCCGCTCTCCATCATTTATCAGCAGTCCTGGTTAACGGGGGAGGTCCCGGAAGACTGGAGGCTTGCCAATGTGACGCCCATCCACAAGAAGGGCCGGAAGGAGGATCCGGGGAACTACAGGCCTGTCAGCCTGACCTCGGTGCCGGGGAAGATTATGGAGCGGCTCATCTTGAGGGCGCTCACAAGGCATGAGTGGGACAACCAGGGGATCCGGCCTAGCCAGCACGGATTCATGAAAGGCAGGTCCTGCTTGACCAACCTGATCTCCTTCTATGACCAGGTGACCCGCCTAGTGGATGAGGGAAAGGCTGTGGATGTGGTCTACCTGGACTTCAGCAAGGCCTTTGACACTGTCTCCCACAGCATTCTCCTCGAGAAGCTGGCGGCTCACGGCTTAGACAGGTGGACTCTGCGCTGGGTCAAAAACTGGCTGGATGGCCGGGCCCAGAGAGTTGTGGTGAATGGAGTTACATCCAGTTGGCGGCCGGTCACGAGCGGTGTTCCCCAGGGCTCAGTACTGGGGCCGGTCTTGTTTAATATCTTTATTGATGATCTGGATGAGGGGATTGAGTGCACCCTCAGTAAGTTTGCAGACGACACCAAGTTGGGTGGGAGTGTTGATCTGCTCGAGGGTAGGAAGGCTCTGCAGAGGGACCTGGACAGGCTGGATGGATGGGCCCAGGCCAACTGTATGAGGTTCAACAAGGACAAGTGCCGGGTCCTGCACTTTGGCCACAACAACCCCATGCAGCGCTACAGGCTTGGGGAAGAGTGGCTGGAAAGCTGCCCAGCAGAGAAGGACCTGGGGGTGTTGGTTGACAGCCGGCTGAACATGAGCCGGCAGTGTGCCCAGGCGGCCAAGAAGGCCAATGGCATCCTGGCCTGTATCAGAAAGAGTGTGGCCAGCAGGAGTAGGGAAGTGATCGTGCCCCTGTACTCGGCACTGGTGAGGCCGCACCTCGAATACTGTGTTCAGTTTTGGGCCCCTCACTACAAGAAGGACGTCGAGGTGCTGGAGCGTGTCCAGAGAAGGGCAACGAGGCTGGTGAGGGGTCTGGAGAACAAGTCTTATGAGGAGCGGCTGAGGGAACTGGGGTTGTTTAGCCTGGAGAAAAGGAGGCTGAGGGGAGACCTCATCGCTCTCTACAACTACCTGAAAGGAGGTTGTAGCGAGGTGGGTGTTGGTCTTTTCTCCGAAGTAACAAGCGATAGGACGAGAGGAAATGGCCTCAAGTTGCGGCAGGGGAGGTTTAGATTGGATGTAAGGAAAAATTTCTTTACTGAAAGAGTGGTGAAACATTGGAACAGGCTGCCCAGGGAAGTGGTGGAGTCCCCATCCCTGGAGGTATTTAAAAGACGTGTAGATGAGGTGCTTAGGGACATGGTTTAGTGGGTGGTGGTGTTGGGTTGACGGTTGAACTCGATGATCTTAGAGGTCTTTTCCAACCTCAATGATTCTATGATTCTATGATTCTATGATCATTCGTACCCACGTGAAGGAGCAGAAATGGATAGTAGTCAGAAGTTTGAACTAGGTTCTTCAGTCTTGTGGTGATGTCCCTAATTTGGGCCCCAGGGAGTAGGGGAGCTCGTTGAGACAGGTCGTCAGGTTGGGGGCATCGGGGACATTGGGGACAGTGTCCTCGCTGTCCCCCAACCCCACTGCCACCGCTCGCTCCTTGGGGCAGCCGCGCTCTGCCATATACTCGGAGAGGTCGGGGAGTTCATTGAGGAAAGCAGTCAAGTCGGGCACATTTGGGACGGTGTCCTCGCTGTCCCACAGCCCCGCCATCACCGCTTGCTCCTTGGAGCAGCCGCCCTCTGCCACGTACTCAGAGAGGTCAGGGAGCTCATGGAGGAACACAGTCAAGGTGGGGCTGTCGGGGACATCGGGGACAGTGTCCTCACTGTCCGTGGTGTCAAGCCAGGTGAGCATATTGTTGATGGTGGTGTCCTCTGCCTGCTCAGGAAAGGCCTCAGCGAAGGTGGCTGGCCCCTGCTCGGGCAGGTCCACGGGCTTCCCTGGGGCTGCCTGGGTAGTGACCGCTGCTGAAAAAGCAAACAAAGCCAACCCGACCCCGGGCTGATGCAAGCTTTCCTCAGCTTGGCTGCCCACCTGCAGACTCTGCCACCCCCCAAATCTCACGTTTGGGCTTCGTCGTGGTTCTGCCGGTTGGTGGAGCCAGGGTGGTCTGGTGGGGGCTGGCAGCAGGGACACTGTCCTCAGTGGCCACCCCGTCCTTGTTTGAGGCCTCCGATGGCTTCTGGGTGCTGCTGGGCACGGTGTGGAGCACAGGGAGGCCCTTGCACCCAGTGCTGAGCTGCAGGAGGTGGGGTGGCAGGAGGCGGGGTGGGCAGGGACGTGCAGCGGGTGGGAGCCCGTGGGGTACAGGGTCTCCCCCTGGACCACAGCCCAGGGCCCCAACCCCATCGGCTGGTGGGACACCATCATCCCCATCACCACCTGCTGTCCCCAGCCATAGCGGGAACAGAGAGCAGGCACACAGGGGAGCTGCACCATGGTGGGGAGCAGTACCCCGCGGGGGATCTGCACCATGGGTGGGAGCTGCACCACCTGCCCCGGGGCCCCCAGGGGCCCTGGCACCCCCTGCCAGATGGTGGCCTGTGCTGGCTGGTAGGTGACAGTGTGGACCTGGGCAGGCTCAGAGGACACCAGCAGCCCCGAGACAGGGGGCAGCACACAGGCAATGACTGGTGGCGGCATGGCCAGAGTGGTGAAGCTCACGCTGGGCACCTCCGACGCCATCAGCAGGCAGATCATAGAAAAAGAGAGTGACACTGCCATTCTGTATTTCCTCTGAACAAGACACGAGATGGGGGGATGGAGTGGGCAGTGGCGCTGCCGTAACCCAGACGCGTGTGCTGGGGCCACAGCGCTGCCAGGGTGAGCGCCGTGGGTGAGGATGGCCTGTTGTGACGTCCCTGAGCAACGGACAGTGATGTCACCAAGCAATGGGTTCTGATGTCACCGCGTCCCTGAGCGATGGGTTCTGTTGTCACCGAGGGATGGACTGAGATGTCTCCAAGCGATGGACTGTGATGTCACCTAGTGATGGATTGTGACATCCCGAGCAATGGATTGTGACCAGGTGTCCCTTGCTGCTTATATTTGGGCGCAGAGTCTCACCCAGCCGGCTCGTGCCTGCACTCCGGCTGACTGAGTTCGCGAGGTCTGGAGTGTTGAGAGAGGCCTTGGGACTGGTGTCGTTCCCGATTCTCTCCCCCATCCCACTGTGGGGGGGGGGAGTGAGCGAAGGGCTGTGTGGTGTTTAGCTGCCTGCCAGGTTAAACCACAACACCCCCTAACCGGCTCTGCCCACCAACATCTCACCCCATCAGCCCTCTTAGCTTCCCCCAACAGAGAGGTTTCCTCTCCAGCTGCCAATGGCATCGGAGGTCCCCGGCATGAGCTTCACCACCCTGGCCATGCCGCCACCGGTCACTGCTGGTGTGCTGCCCCCTGTCTCGGGGCTGCTGGTGTCCTCTGAGCCTGCCCAGGTCCACACCGTCACCTACCAGCCGGCACAGGCCACCATCTGGCAGGGGGTGCCAGGGCCCCTGGGGGCCCTGGGGCAGGTGGTGCAGCTCCCCGGCGGGGTGCAGCTCCCCTGTGTGCCTGCTCCCTGTCCCCCTGCCTATGGCTGGGGACAGCAGGTGGCGACAGGGACGCTGGTGCCCCACCAGCCAATGGGGCTGGGGCCGTGGGCCGTGGTCCATGGGGAGCCCCTGTACTGGGTGCAGGGCCTCCCTGAGGTCCACACCCTGCCCGGCAGCACCCAGAAGCCATTGGAGGCCTCTGACAATGACGTGGTGGTCATCGAGGACAGCGTCCTCGCCACAAGCCCCCACCGGCCCAGCCCGGCTCTGCCAACCAGCAGAACCAAGACAAAGCCCAAAGGTGAGGTTTGGGGGTGGCAGAACCTGCAGGCGGGCGGCCAAGCTGAGGAAAGCTTGCATCGCCCCGGGGTTGGGCTGGTTTTGATTGCTTTTTCAGCAGGGGTGACCATCCCAGAGAAGCCCCTGGACCTGCCCGAGCTGGGGCCAGACGCCTTCGCCGAGGCCTTTCCTGAGCTGGCAGGGGACAACCTGCAGTTTCAGGACGATCAGTCGTTCACCATGGACATCACCGATATGCTTGCCTGGCTTGACACCATGGATGGGCAGGACACCATCCCTGATGTCCCCAAAGTTCCCAACAGCCCCTGCTTGACCACCCTCCTCAACAAGCTCCTTGGCTTCTCAGAGTACGTGGTGGAGGGTAGCTGCCCCAAGGAGCAAGCGGCAGCAGCGGGGCTGGGGGACAGCGAGGACACTGTCCCCAATGTCCCCAACGTCTCCTACTTGACCACCTACCTCAACAAGTTCCCTGACCTCTTGGAATACAGGGCAGAGGGCGGCTGCTCCAAGGAGCAAGCAGCAGCAACGGTGCCAGGGGACAGTGAGGACACCATCCCTGATGACCCCAACATCTCCACCTTGACCGCCTTCCTCAACAAGCTCTCTGAGTATGTGGCAGAGGGCGGCTGCCCCAAGGAGCAAGCGTCAGTGGTGGGGCTGGGGGACGGCGAGGACACCGTCCCCCATGTCCTCGACATCTCCAACAGTCTCACCAGCACCGCCTTCCTCAACCAGCCCCCCGACTTCTCAGAGTACGGGGTGGAGGACAACTGCCCCAAGGACCGCATGGCGGTGGTGATGCTGGGGGACGCTGACCCCTTCTCAGGGGTGGCGACGTCCCCCTTGCTGGACCCCAAGGGGAAGCAGGGTGGGGTGGCAGTGGTCCTCCCCACCTGCCTACCAGAGAGTCCCGTGGAGGGTCCCTTGAAGGGTAGCCCAGAGGGTTCTCCGGAGAATCCCCTGAAGGGTCCTCTGGAGAGTCCTCTGCTGAGCCCCACGGCTGTCCCCCAGCATCATCCACCCCGCATGCCCCAACTGCTGGAGGAGGTGCTGTGGAGGCAGCCCCGGGTGGTTTTGACCCGCTTGCCGCAGCTGCCAGGCGTTGTCTCCTGCCGGGTGGTGCCCAGATCGGGAGAGGCGGGCGGCAAGCAGGCCAAGCGCCCTGCGCCAGCCAGCACTTCCAAGACGCAACGGATCTCCCCGTGGGACAACATCCCACCCAAGAAGAGGAAGAAGATGGTGGTGTGCCGGGTGGTAAAACGCTCAAAAACCCTGTGGGAGGGGAAGCCAGACGGGGATGGTGCGGCAGCGGGCAGCAGCAGGCAGCAAGCGGGCAGCAGCAAGCGGAGGGCATCCGACGGCAACAACGTGCCCATCAAGCGAGCCAGACCCCTGAGGGACATCGGTGGACAAAGTGTCCCATGCCCCCCTGACCGCTGTTGATAGGTTGACAGAGAAGGTGTGGAGCACAGATCCCTGCGACATGCAACCTGCACCCACCCACTCCAGCCCCAGCCCTCTCCCATAGCTCTATTTCTTTCTTAACTCATTAAAGGTTTGATGTTCGTTTCACAGTGCCTCTGCCTGCAGTTATTCGTGCAGCGGGAGGCGGGGGGGTTAACACAGCCCCTGCCGCATACGTAGATCTGACCCTCCATCTCTTCACCCCAGTGTATGAGGAACCCTCCATGATTCTGGATGGAGACGTTCAACCAGAACCTTGGTTCCCAGACTCAGGGTAAATGAACTAGAAAGAGCTCTTAAAAATCCATCTGCTACCATGGAAGCCACAGACAGTCACACAGTAGATGCCACTTTAGCCTTGCAACAGGAAAATTCTTCTTTACCTTTGATAGTAGGACAAAATCATCTAGTACTTGCTATGCTTACCCTGCAACAAGGAGGTGTCTGTGCATTGATTCATACCACCTGTTGCACCGACGTTAACAAATATCGACAAATCTAACACGACGTCCATGCTGTTTCCAAACATTTACAAACATTAGATCAAGTCTAACTGTTACTTACTCTAAGTTCTTCAGTGCAGACTGGCCTAGCATGGAGGCAATGTGTTGTAAAAAGTTTTCTGTTTTATTATTACTCTGCATTAAATGCCACGTTTGAATTTTGGTCTATTCCTAGTAATGTTTTGAGGGGTTTGGATGTGTTTTGTAAATTGTTTGGGTTCAAACAAATTAGTCAAGTATCTGTAAAGTTTTCTGTAAATGTTAATGGAAATGAGTTCATAGTGTCTATGAAACAACCATTTAATAAAATGTTGACACTAGTGGGTTACTTTTGTGAATGAATGCATCTAAAACCAAAAACATGCGTGGTTGATCTGAATGAGAGGTGCTTGAAGGTCCAAATAATTTACAGTCACTCCCTCGATACCTGCTGGTATCTGGACTAGTGTGTGATCAAAACGTGAAGAAATACTACTTAAAAGAAATCAGCTGGCTTCAATAATTTGAAGACCTAGCTCTGCATAAGGTTTATATTACAATTTGTGCATTAAAAGGACATGGTCAACTGGAAAAAACCTGCAGGTTTTGCTTACTGTCATTAAATCACTTAATATGAAGGCGTTCGTAGGGGAGGAACATGCCGTCTGGACTGCCTACAGCACATGGTGGTCAAATTTCTACTGAAAAGAATCTTTTGTCTTGCTGGGGAATTATAAAAAGCTTGATTCCTTTTAATGCTTCTGTGTCTGAAGCTGAATTTCAGCAAGCAGCAACAACTTCCCTGACTCCTAAGTTGTGTGTCCTTTTAATGCTGCAAAATGTAAATAATGGTACTTGCATACATCTTTCTCAATTAAACGTGCAGTGGATATCTTCTCCTTCAAATAGTCTGGAGGTTAAAAATCAGTCTAAAAACACTGGATAGCTTAATTTGTTCTACACATAGCTTCAGTCCACTTGGGAGAAAACTGGATTGGTTACACAAGTCTTGATGCAAGGTACAAACAGAGGCCGAGGCTGCGAGTGCCCGAGAATGCTCTTTTCAAGTAGGCTACAGGCACCTAAACACCACGTAATGGCATAAGGACCCCCCAGAACATCTTCAGGACAGCTCTACTGTATATAAGCAGCTGTGTTCATGCAACCTCGGCCAGCGTTGTGCTGCTCTTTACAGGACTGGGCGAGTGGTGGTGTCTGGAGCTGTGTGGGCTTACCTGTGTTTCTGACGTGTGTGTCAAATACTTACCTGTCACACAGACTGCCAATCTGGCCGAAGCCAATGCTTCCGACGAAGATAAAATAAAAGCTGTGATGATCCAGTCTTGCCATGAATATTATCCAGTCAAGTAAGCATTGATGATGTCAAACCTGGTCTTTGAAGATTGTGGAAAACTGGTAGAGATGTTTGTTCTAACAAGAGAGACACAAGCATACCTTTTTCTTTTATTCCCAAAAACTTTTTAGTTACCTGAAGAAACGCTTGGGTCCACCTCCACCATCATATACTTGCTTTCGTTGCGGAAAACCTGGCCACTATATAAAGAACTGCCCAACAAAGGGGGTAAGATTGTGGGGGGCTTCTGGTGTTACTTCATTTTTAGTTTTTTTACCTTGGCAGTTACTTCACGAATACAGGAATACTCATATTAAGAATTGTTTCTCTTGGGGTGAAATACAGTGGTTATGTGGCAATGTTGCAAAGTCCTTCAAAATTCAAGGGAAACCTGGCATTTTGAATGTAAAATTTTCTTTTTTCTAGGTCATAGACATGAAACATGTCCATAGATCTTTCTTTGTGAACTTTCAGGCCTGTTTTTATATATTTCAGTATCACTGGATTTTTTTCTGGTTTTAACTCTTTTTAATGACAGTTCACAGTTTTTAGTATTTCCTATAAAAACAAGATGTTCATCTATTGAATATTTGCGTGTTTTAATTACACAAGCCTCTGGTTGAGCGTTCATGCCATTTAACGTTAGTCACTGAATGTAGACGCATGAGGTATGAATTCAAGCGTCACGCACAGATGGTGAATACAAGTTTCCCCAGGGAGTGGTTCAGAGCACTGGATGAGGCTCTCGCTCTGAACTGCGCTGTGCAGGAGGAGCGGGCTTGCGTCTCTTCTCTGAGCAGATGGTGAGCTGGGGGATAGTTCACCCCTAAGGAACCTGAAGTTAAGCCAAAGAATATCGACTGAGCTCAAAACACTGCTCAAGCCTTTGGAACATCCTGGCTATATTCATGCAGGAAAATAAGTATTTTAGTCGAGCAACCCTTACACTAGGTCAAAGGAGAGGATTAAAGGCTTTTGCTGCTTAAAATAACCATTGAAATGTCATTTTAAGTGTGTGAGGACTTAAGATGAGATATGTCTGCATTTCTTTTTGTAACAGGACAAAAATTTTGAGTCTGTTCCCAGAATTAAGAAGAGCACAGGAATTCCAAGGAGTTTCATGGTGGAGGTTAACAATCCCAATACAAAGGGTGCTATGCTGACAAACTCTGGAAAATATGCGATACCAACTATTAATGCGTAAGTATGGAATTAAGTGGACTGACCAAAAAGTGAACGAGAAAAACCATGCGTAAATGTCTGGGTGGCAATGCAACCAAGTTGGCCAGTGCCTGCAATAACAGGGGAAGAAGCATTGTCATTGTATCTTAACCTTAAAATCTGTGATACTTTCTGATATTACAATAGGGTGGTCCTACTATTCATGCCCCTGGAAGTTGGTTAAACTTGTGGCATGCTAAGAATCTGTATTTCTGCAAAACATTTCAGCAGTGTGTACAGTGGAGTCGTTCTCTTTGAAAGCTTGTTTTGCTTCCGTTTCATGTTTCAAAGGCTTCTTGCGAAATTTAACAAACAGCTGTTGGACTGAGATTTCCTCCCCCTCAGACTTTTATCAGATCCCATGTGTGAAACAGACTGAAGTCTTCCTGTTGCTATAAACTAAGAAAATACTACTGTGTGCCGACAAGAGTGGCTGTTTTAAAATGCACTTGGTAGCACTTCTGTTTTTCTGTCATGGATCTCCGTTCGTAGAAGCTGTAATGTAAACTTCTTCCATTTATAAAATGTAATCACTCGGAGACTAACTTGATCTTGAGCCTGCAATTTACATTTACCCTTGGGCAAAGGAGAGGTGGGATTCATTTCACCTGATTTCTAGCTGTCAAAAAATTATTTTTCTAGTCTGAGCTAATTTCTTAGTTGATCCAATGAATGGGAGAGTTCTGCAGAAGGAAAATTGTTCCCCCTCCCTCTTCTAGCGTTGTGGCTATAGAAAAGTACTTTAAGGTTAATGCCTATGTTTTGGAAGGCTAATGTGGAGTGAGAAGAATTCCACTATTATCTTCCTTTGATAAAAGCCAAAGCTTGAAAAAGTTTTCCTTGACCCTTCTTTAACTTTTTTCTTTTCCCTTCCCCACCCCCCTCCAGGGAAGCTTACGCTAGAGGAAAGAAGGAAAAGCCTCCCTTTTTACCAGCAGAGCCGTCCTCCTCCTCCTCCCCAGACGATCCTATTCCAGATGAGTTGTTATGTCTCATTTGTAAAGATCTAATGACTGATGCAGCTGTTATTCCCTGCTGTGGAAACAGTTATTATGACGAATGTAAGTGTTACTCCCACGTTTGTTGCTTCAAAACATCACATCCCATCTTCTGGAAGCAGATATAGGAGATAACGAAATTGCTTTGTTACCACTTCTATTTAATACTTAAGTGTACCCTGAATGGGAAAGGACTCTTGTATATTAAAAAAAAGGCAGAAAGCTTTTTTCCCTTTTGACGTATCTAGTTAAATCCTCTTTACATGCGGAAGGACGCGTATGAGGAGAGTGCGTAATTGTGCAGGTGATGACAGTATTAGATACCGAATGCATTTAGTTTGCCCACAGCCCTTTCTCTCATACAAAAGTATGTAGCCAACTCTGGTGACTTACTGTGGTCTGCAACAAAGGGATAGTTAGGCATTTAATCCACGTTCTTCTCCATTGGAGAGCTGGTTAAAACCTTCAGAACTCAAACCTACCAATGCTTTTTTGAGATGTGTTTTATTCTCTAACCTTGAGGTTGGCGACTTCTCACTGTGCTAGATAGTGGAAAAAAGACTAGTTGAAACATCAAGACACAGCCTACTCTACCTCTTCAAATGTTACAGTACTGAAATATCAAAACTGTAGTTATTTGCTGCATACTAGAGATTTTTTACACCATTGAACCCTTATAGCTTCATGCTCTCAATTCAAGACTGTATTCATCCATTAATCATATATGTGTTTTTATAATTGATTGGAACCCCCAAAATTTCCTTAGTTTGGCTAAAAAGTCTTTTGATGATTCTAACTATACACAGGTATTAGAACAGCACTACTGGAGTCTGAGGAACATACATGCCCAACATGTCATCAGACAGAGGTTTCTCCTGACGCTTTAGTTGCCAACAAGTTCCTACGCCAGGTAACATGATGACTTTTACGTAAACTGCTTGTAAGAAAAGTCTGTTTGTAAAAAGCTGAAAGGGGAGAAAATATTCATTTACATCTCCTTAAGCAACACTAAATCGAATAAGGCTAAATTTACTTTTCAGATCCATTCTCTGTTGTTACAGAAGCTTACAACTATTTAGAGACAATCTGGCAAATTCAGGTCACGCTTTTGTTTAACATCCCCGTCTGGCTTCCCCTCCCACAGGGTTTTTGAGCGTTTTACCACCCGGCACACCACCATCTTCTTCCTCTTCTTGGGTGGGATGTTGTCCCACGGGGAGATCCGTTGCGTCTTGGAAGTGCTGGCTGGCGCAGGGCGCTTGGCCTGCTTGCCGCCCGCCTCTCCCGATCTGGGCACCACCCGGCAGGAGACAACGCCTGGCAGCTGCGGCAAGCGGGTCAAAACCACCCGGGGCTGCCTCCACAGCACCTCCTCCAGCAGTTGGGGCATGCGGGGTGGATGATGCTGGGGGACAGCCGTGGGGCTCAGCAGAGGACTCTCCAGAGGACCCTTCAGGGGATTCTCCGGAGAACCCTCTGGGCTACCCTTCAAGGGACCCTCCACGGGACTCTCTGGTAGGCAGGTGGGGAGGACCACTGCCACCCCACCCTGCTTCCCCTTGGGGTCCAGCAAGGGGGACGTCGCCTCGCTTTCAAGTTGGGTGTTAACACTGAAGTACTTGAAATAGAGAGCTAGCAGTCATTAATAGCAGTGTTGGATGTGATGTGTTCATATAGCTGTATGTTGATTTATTTTAGGATGGATAGCATTTACAGGAATACACAAGTAGTTTTACTCTGTGGAGGCTTTTGTTCGTATAGCTACTGAAGTTTCGTATGACCTTTTCGTAAATGTTTTTACACCTCTAGGCAGTGAACAACTTCAGAAATGGAACTGGCTACACAAAAAGGCTCCATGAGCAGGTTCAGCAGCAACAGCAGCAGCAGCCGCCACCACCACCACCTCCACCACCACTCGTGGCTGTTACCCCTCCTGCTGCTCTGGTGATGGCCTCTGGACTTTCTAAATCTTCCTCTCTGTCAATGAGCAGTTTGGTGGAAGAGAAGGTCAGTTTTATTTCAACATATGCAGTGATTCTTGTATTTCAGTAGAGCTTATAACTTACAAGCATTTGACACAAAATCAATCCAGCACCATTTACTCCAAAATAAAACATATTAGGGCATACAGCCCTAGTTATGGGGGGGGGAAACACCCCAAAACCAACAAACAAAAACACTTCTCCAGCTTTATTCACCTAACATCCTGGGGAAGTTTTAGTGTGCAGCACTCCAACCTATTTTCCAAAGTTTAAATGTAATTTAGTAGGCACTGACCTGTAGACTGGAAAAGTGAAGTACTTGTCTGAGAGCTGAAAACGCCTGGGAAGTTTATGAGCACATGCTCATTCAGAAAAAGCAGGGAATGGTTTTAAAGAGTGTTTACGCAACCTACCCCTAGTGGTTATTATTACCTGTTGTTTGGAAACATCCAGAGGCCCCCACCACTAGTAGGCACCATTTGTGCTGGCCATCTCTTCTAATTACCTTACAGAGACAACCCCAAGAGCAAAGCAGCAGAAACAACTCCACACAACACGGTAACGCAGAGCACAGCAGAGCAAAGTTAAGGTCTCCTACATCCCAACACAGTCACACCCATAAGACTATATTGACTAAGCTAGTAAGCTTGCTTGTATGCAATTTGGTTCAGGTCATTTCCAATCCACAACTCGCATCCTAATTTTAATCATCCTAACGAAATAAAACAAATTAAAATCGACCCATTGCCATGGAATATTTACTCTTTAGCAATCTTTCTTTTCCAAAAGAAGAATGGTTTGTTGAAAGTTTTTCAGCTACCTCTTGAGAGCTGAACCTCACTCTCCAGGGAGCTGGAAGGACTGACACAAGCTGACAGCTTACTCAGCTGACTTGAGTGAATTCAACATTTGTTGAAATTAGGAGCAGATATCACTAGCTCCGTCTGGATTTAGTTTGGGACTGTGGTTAGATGTTCGCTACAGAAACAGCAGTGTCACTATCAGACATTCCTGCCCTAGGGCTGCTTGTTGCAACCCCACAGCTCAGCTGGTGGAAAAGTTCACGTGACTGTTCATCTTCTGCTTCAGTGCGGTCAGCTGGCTTAGTTTAAAGAGCCCTGATTGTCAGCCAGAGGCAAATGGTCCAAGGCCTCCTCCCCGGGCTAGTACTACCGGGCTTGTAACCTGCCTGCAGTTATGTCTCTGACCGTCCCTTGAGTCATGGCCGAATATGTTCCAAAGCTTTTTAAGTGATGCAAACAAGGATGAAAAGTAAGCTCCTGCGTATGAACCTAGCCAAAAGCAGAATGCAGTTCTGGGCTACCTGACTTGAGGTAGCATTCTAACGTACCATTCCCAAACAACATAGGGCCTGCAAAATTTTTAGACGTACAGACACTTGAACAGGTAAATACTGTAGCAAGAAATCCAAGGAGCTGCTATTACAACTTCATCTGCGAGGTCATGGTAGATGAGGAGATCTTGTTCCCAAAGGATGTTGCTTAACTAACCACTGTATTATACTGTAAAGCAATTAATTCATGCTCATTGAAGAAGTTCTGCCAACTATAGAGCATAAAACAATGAAAGGCACTTGAAGTCAGAACTCACTTGGTATTAGCACAAGTCTAATTTTGCAAAAGTGACTGTTCCACATCTAATTATATAAATACAAAAATCAATACCAAAATTGACATGCACGAGAAAAGAACAGCTGCTCGGTCCTTCATACTGTAATGTGATTATTATTTGTGAAGCATTCAAAAGGCACAGATCTAATCCAGGGTCACCTGGCTAAAACAGATGCATTAGATCTGAAAACCCATCAGTCAGGGGAACTACCATAGTAGCAGAAAAGGAAACTGTGCATAATGAGGATCCTTTTGAGCACCCTCTTGTCTTGTAGAATTACTGGTACGTCCTTCCTTCATTTTGTGGTGCTTCTGTACTGTATGTATGCATCAGTATTTCTGCCACAGTCTAAAAATAGTTTTCCCTACCATATTCTTACTTCTCTACCACCGGTGTCACAGGTTGGTTGTATATAAAACAGCCAAATGTGTCATGAGTTTCCCCCTCCAAGAGCCTCAGCAACGGAGCTGGGTATGGAATTGGTTTTCCTGTCCTCTAACCTTTTTTTATCATGTCAGGACATTTTTGCTCCAAACTTATGATAGAGAGTTTAAATCTTGATGAAAAATTCTTCTGTTTGCTATGGAAAACCTGAATTTGACAAAAGTTGGCATGACTGTTGGAGGGATGGCCCTTACACACTGGGCCCTTGGAAGTATCACAAGAAACATGACGTTTCTCTCTGCGCTCTGAAGCAGCACGTCAAACAAATTGCATTCTGAAAGCTTTGCTACACAGAACGATACTTCATTTTATCTCTGTGATCACTGTTAACATGACTTACCTATATTAACAGGAGCATTACACAGGGAATCTCCTTGGCATCTTAGTTCAGGAAAGCAAACCATGCTAAAGGACAGCACCGAAATATACGCTGAAGCCCTACGGAAACTGATGCAACGTGATGACGGCTAAGTGCTGGAATAAGGCTGGCGGGTTCTACTGCTCTAATAGAACAAGACTCCAACTGATCTCAGTGGTGTTTCCAGGATCCTTTAAGTGCCTTTTATATAACCTGGAAACCCACTGTGAGATTGATTTTCAGAATACCCTAAATGCAATGGAACAATACAGGATCTCTCATTCTTGCCACGGACAAGTTACTTGAAATCTCACATCCATACCACCGCAACTCCCATGTGTCCCCATGTACAGTTCTTTCCTCCATTTTCCAAATGGCCCTGAAGGAGGGGAAAAAAACCCAACCCTGAATCTCAGTAACCGAGATTATTTTCTTTTACTTGAATGTGCAAAATCATTTGGAAGGTAGCAAAGAAGCCTCGCAAATATTTCTTCTCACGTCACAGACTTATTTTGCAAAGAACAGCAAAGCAGCAGTGGTTGCCATGGTTATCTCTTCCTGGAGATAACATTAATGGAAACTAAAACTCTCATCCTGTCTGAGGAACAGTGATATTCAAAACAAGAGCTGTAGCAAGGTCCTCAAACTGCCACGTTCCTGCAGCACTGACCTGGGAGATCCTCTCGGTTTTGCATCACCTGTAAGCTACACTGACACTGCTACAGGGGGTCATCCTGCACAGCACCAAGCAGTTGCCCTTGGGAAGACATGCTTTCTTCTTCTCACTCTCCCTCTCAAAGCCCCCAAGCTGAATTCCCAGTGCTGTTTTGTTTTCAAAACAAATGTCAACCAAACAGCCACCTGGAGCAAACCCCGAGGGAAGAGGCTTGCTTTGAACCAGACATCAGGAGTTTCCCTATCCCGCAGCTCAGTCCACGGGCCATGTGGTCAGTATGGATGTACCCTCCAGATTACTGCGTTCTCTTTAGGACAATTTTAGATTTCTCCAATCAGCAAGGCATTTGTTCCTTGCAAACTACAAATACCTCTTACACCAATATATGTATGAGCGTAACAGCAGCGATAGAATGATTTGTCCTAAGTTTCTGAAATTCTTGCTGCACAGGGTAGAAACTCCTGATCTGGCTCAGGTCAAGCTCGGTTGAGCACTGGAAACACTGGAGCTTGGGCAGCACAGTGTCTGTTAGGAAGCAGGTTAAATTATGCAGAGGAGAACCCCACAACTACGCTGAGGTGGGTTCTTGGTACCAAGGTACTTCTGTGACTTTTTTACTGCACTGCAGTGTAAACACAGCCTGTGATTTTCGAAAACTAAAGATCAATCCTTAAAATGCAACTCCTTGGACAGTAATAATATTTTGCCAGTTAAACACACACCTCTCAGCAATGGATTTTTTTTTTTCTTTAAACCTTTGCTTCTTCTGCAGTAGCCAATAGTACAGAGAACTAATGATATGGCCACAAAAAAGTGGCTTCTGTTTTGTGAGCTCTAAATAAACTTGCAATTCACAGTCTTTAAGATTGGGAAAGCTTAAAAAAAGCTTAGAAACAAAAGAAATAAAACATTTCAATAAGAGGCCATTGGTTTTAACTGTTCCCAGAAGGAGGATCTGCTGATAGTATCATGGCAGAGTTTCTATAGAAGTTATTGACCTGTTTATTCCCCACTTCAAAAAAAGTAGGCACGAAAAGCAAAAATAAATGAAAGTGGCTAGTGACCTTCAACAGGTATTTGTAATGGCAATACCCTCATCTGAGTAACAGAGTAATCCAGCCCTCTCTCAATTCCTCGTGCCCCCCCGGCCAAACCAAACTGTCAAAACCCCAAACCCTAAAACAAGGAATTCAAACAGTTTCAATGGTGATTGGAAAAATCCCTTTGCCACCAGGGACTCATACTTCTTCTCGGCTGCAGCACGGATGCTTAGAACCTCCAAGTTGATGTCTAGTCTGGGGAAATCTTGACTTGTGGCACCCAAGCCACCATAATTTATGCTTCTATAAGCAAGAGTGTAATTATAACTGTAGCACTGTTCTTCCTTCCAGACTTTGGCAATCAACATCATTAACTTCTCCGCCCCACTGCACCTGTGGTAATTAGTCACCAGTATTTTAATATTACCTCTGCCAGCTGAAACAATGCTGATGTTCCACACTGTTCTGTTAAATCAGAAGGACCTGAATGGGATGTACTTGAAGAAATCTAGAGAAAAAACAGAGGGGAAGAAAAAGGAAAAACATTCTTTTACCAGCACAATTCTTTTATGTTTACCACACAGCTTTTGAATGGATTATTTCCTCCCTCTTCCCAAAATTCATTCAGAACATTATATAGTGAAAAAGAAGGGCAGACCTGTGCATGCTGTTGTAAATAAAACCCTGCTCCACCATTGCTCCTGTGGATAATACCACTGGACACTAAAAGCTGTTTCCAGATTTGGGGATCTTCTTGTCAGGACTCTCTTTGTGGAGCAGGATGAACTGAAGCACATGCTCTCTCACACATCAACAGACTCCAGCGGCTTAGCACCAATCTGCACCAGCATGCAACCCAGCCGGTGGTGTTTTTGAGGGCTTAGTTGGACATCTGATTGCAACATCATTCCATTGCCATAGCTTAAGCAGGTTACTCCTGTCAGGCTACGGCACTGCCTGCTGGTGTCCTCTAGGACTCATATAAAAGAGATGCTATGAAACCAAAGTGAAGTAGGAGCCCTCAAGCCTTTGGTAACCTTGACTACTCCTCAGAGTACAGGAGGCTGTCTGGCAAGCAGGTAGCTGATTATTCTGCAGAATCTTTTTCCTGTATCAGGCTGTGATCCTTCTGAGTACTTGAGAGTGTTGTATATCAGTTTTGAGCTAGGTGCAAAGAAATTATCTTTTCCTCAACAAATTAAAAGCATCGGGCTCAGGATTGGCCATTAGTATGGAGAAGAAAATGTTCTATTTTTAAGGACATAACCCATAATCTCTGACCAGGCTTGCAGGTTTCTTATCCTTGCTTCCTTAGAAAGAGTTGGAGTTCTAGGGACTGGAGAACTCAAGTGTTTTCATTGCTCTCAGCCAACATGAGCCCACAAAGTCGATTTTGCAGAAATCAACCCATCATTGCCGTAAACGAAAGAAACAAAAAAGGTTAATAATGCTATCTCTATGTCTCCTGGAAGCTACAGCTTTTCACAGCATCTCCCAAGCTCTGACCATTACAGCTCAAGTCTCCAAACGCTGCTTACAGCCAAGCCTTGTTAGTGCTGTTAGCCCTCTGCGGCAGAAGTGGCCTCCTTGTCTTGTGGAGGTGACATGGGTATCCCCACTGCTGCCTCCCTTCACTCTCATGCCTCCGCACTGAAGGCTAAAGACAAAGCATGCATTTGGGCACAGGAAGAGACTCAGCAGAGCGCATCAGCAACAGCCTCCCAGGCTTCAGACTGCAGAGCGGCTGCTCCAACCATTTTTAGAAACTTAGAAATTCTCAGCATTTTATAAAAAATAATTTAACCCACTTCTGCATTTTATTTTGTCACCATCTGTGAAATATCAAAAAGGAAGACATAGGGAAGGGGGGTGGGGGGGGAAGAGGAAGTTAGTCAATCCACACAGCAGAGAGAGAAAGGAGGAGCAGAGCAGTGCGGTGTGCTGAAGCGGACAGGCTCCCACGCACCAGAACCCTGCCGTGCCAGCAGCATGGAGACAGCAGTCCAGTCCCCACCGGTGCACAGCATCTGTGGTTTGGAGTTACAGTGGCATGGCACAGATGGCTGCCAAATGACCTTGCAAACCTAAGACACCCTCAAGGTGATAATGAACACTGTTTGTTTGGGATGCTCCAAACCAGGTCCTGAACTGCTATCTGAACAGTTATGCTGAATCTCTCACGTTTTTTTAATCCAATTACAGTCCAACACTACAGAGATCTCCAAAACTGGAAAAAATCGATGGCACTAATGTATTACAAGAGGTAGAGATAAGGAGGATGTGCTTAGCACGTCTGCCATGCTTTTCTCAGTTTGAATCACAGCCTTTAACATTCATTTTGTGTATTAAATTAGGCTTGTAGGAATCCATTGGAGCAAACACTGAGAGAGTGATCACAGAAACCTGTCCAACATGCAAACGTCATGCTGACAGACTCAGCCTCACTTTTTCCACCAACTACAGTACAAACTCCGCACTCCTGTGGACAAGCATTTGTCCTTCCCCCAAATTGGGGCTTCACAGTCACATCGCAACTTGTAATGCTGACTTCCCTAAGTCAGGCTGGACTCAGCAACAGCCTTACTCCAGAACAGCACTACTCAAAGCTTGCTGCTGTCCCGTACGAGGACACATCAAAAACTTCTGGTGTCCCTGACTAAGAATTACCAGCCTTTCTGCTCTCCCAGGGCTGCAGCAGTCAAATGCCCTTATGGATTCCCTCTCTGTTCTGTACCCTGTCAATTTTTAGACTTACTTTCTACATCTCCCTCTTTCTATCTCCCTGTCCCTATTTGTTAGTTCTTGCCTATGTTTCTTGTACCCTGTCGCTTTTTGAAATTTTCTTTCTATGTCTACCTCTATCTGGCTCCCTGTTTCTATTCTTTATTTCTTGCCTATGTTTCTTTTCCCCTATCACTTCAGGATTTTTCCCCATCCCTTGTCTTGTCTCTATCTTGTTGTCTTGCTGGTCCCTTCCACCTCTTTCTCCTGCTCCCTGTCTCTCTTATTTACTCCTCCGTCTCTCTCTCCCTGTGTTTTTCCCACAATCTCTCTGCTCTCCCCTCTCTACACCGTTGTCCTGCTCCCTGTCCCTTTCCTGTTCACACAGTCCTGCTTTCTGGCTCCCTGTCCCACACCTCTTATCTATGTCGCTCTGTCCTTCCTCCTGTTTTTCTCTTCCCTTGTCTCCCTCTGTCCTGCTGCATTTGGGCACTGAGCCTTGTAGCCAACTTACTGCCAGGATTTATTATGCACATTAATGAATAAACTTTTCCTGCTTCCCCTGTGCCCCTGGATGTGTTTGCAGCCCCTGGGTGCAGAGCTTGTGCCTGTGGACTGGTGCAGTGGAGGGGGTGATGGCCCCCTGTTCCCAATGGGCTCTAGCTGTGGGCTGGGGCAGCCCAGGTGAGACCCGTGAGGTAAGGATGGGGCTGGGCTAAGGGTTTGAAAAGACTGCAGGTGGGGATGGGCCAGGGCAGCACCAGGTGCAGCTGGTGAGGGTGAGGGTGAGGGTGAGGGTGAGGATGGGGCTGGCCCTGCTGTGCCAGGGGGCTGCCTGGGCATGCCTGCTTGCAGGAGTTGGTTGAGGAGTGAAACCAAGGGGCTTCCACAGGCAGCTGCCTCCAGCAGGGAACGGTTGGTCCCCACACCGAGGAAGGATCCCTCCCAGCCGTTCCCGACAGAGCACGCTTCCAGCACATGGTGCTGGGAGCTCGGTGCTTCTGTTGGCCACAAGTGTAAGCCACCGTGCATCCGGAAAGCCTTGTGGGAGAGGAGCGTCGAGACACCTGCCGCCTCTTCCTTGGGTGGGTGAGGGTCGGGCAGCTGGCACTGCAGAGGAGGCAGAGAGAGAAGCCTCAGGATGGTGTAGGTCTCCTGCTGGTGCCAGGAACTGTGGCGAGTCGTGCGTCCCCTTGCGTACATCCTGGCCCATCTTTGCCCTGCTTCTCCAGATCTCTGCCTGCCTCCTTGCCTGTCCCTGCCTCCGTCTCCCTTTCGGGCTGTCCGGTTCCCCAAAGCTTTTTGCTCTTCTGCTAGCACTGCCCTGTACACTGTTGCCTTCTATGTTTCCTTTCTATGCCTCTCCCTTTCCGGCTCCCCACCCGCTATCGTTTCATTCTTCCCACGCTGCCTTCTTCCCTGTTGCTTGTGAAAATTGCATTTCCAGGTCTCCCCCTACCCACCCGCCTGTCTCTGCTTTCAGTGTCGTCTTCTGCTCTGCACCCTGTCACTCTTCCCATGTCCTTTCCCTGTGGCCGTCTATCCGGCTCCCTTTCCCGATATTTAACTTCTTAGCCCTATGGCCAGTACCCTGTCGCTTTCTAAATTTTCTCCCTCTGTCTCCATTTATCCAGTTCCTTGTCTGTGTTTTTTATTTTCTCCTGCCTGTCCTCTACTTCATCACTTTTTAAATTTTGTTTTCATGTCTTCATTTATTTAGTTTGCTGACCCTATTCTTAATTTTTTTTCCTCTCTGTTCTTAATCCCTTCGCTTTTTAAATTTTCTTTCTACATCTACATTTTAGTTTGCTGTTGCTACTTTTTAACTTTTCATTTCCTTAAACCCCATCACTTTCAAAATTTTTTGTCTGCTTTTATTGCATTCAATGTCTTTATTTTTTAATTAGTTGTCTTTCCTTAGTGTAAGTCCTTTTTTAACTTTTATTCCTATGTCTCTGTTCTAGTTTGGTGTCCCTATTTCATTTTTTCCCTTTATTTCCTAATGCCTGTTGGTTCTTGAATGTTCTTTCTATGCCTACTTTTATTCCATTTGCTGTTTTCTTAAAATTATTTCTTGTCTTTCCTCAGTGCTGTCGCTTTTTAAATTTTTTCTATGACTCCGTTTTAGCTTGCCATCGCTACTTTTTAATTTTTTCCTTAATTCCTTCATCCTATTTGCTTCTAGAATTTTCTACTTGTATTCTATTTGCTGTCTTTATTTTTTAATTATTTCTTGTCTTTCCTTAGTGCCCTCGCTTTTTGAATTTTATTTCTACATCTGTGTTTTAGTTCGCTGTCCCTATTTTCAAATGTTTTCCATTTATTTCCCTAATCCCTGTTGCTTTTTCATATTTTCTACCTTTATGCCGTTGGCTTTATTTAGTTCTCTCTCTTTTCTTTTAATTATTTCTCTTCTTTCCTTAGCGCTGTCGCTTTTTAGATTTTCTTTCTACATCTCCGTTTTGGTTCGCTGTTGCTATCTTTAAATTTTTTCCTTATTTCCTTAATCTTTCTTTCTTTCTTCCTTTATCCTGTTTGCTGTTTTTATTTCTTCATCATTTCTTGTCTTGCCTTAGTGCTCACATTTTAAAATTTTGTTTCCATGGCTGTTTTCATTTGCTGTCATTATTGTTTAATTGTTTCCTCTCTTAATCCCTTGGCTTTTAAAATGTTGCTTCTCTGTCTATTTTTATCTAGTTTGCTGTCTTTATTTTTAGTTCTTTCCTGTCTGTCCTGTACCTCATCCCTTTTTGTTTTCCTTCTATGCCTACTTTTGTCAAGCCCCCTATCCCTATCTTTTATTTGTTTCCTGCCTGTCATATATCTTGTCGCTTTAAAAATTTACTTTGTATGTCTCCGTTTTAGTTTGTTGTCTGTATTCTTCAATTTTTTTTCCTTTACTTCTCCTAGTCTTTGTCGCTTTTAAAATGATCTATGTCTACTTTTACCCCCTTTGATGTCTTAAGTTCTGAATTATTTCTTGTCTTTCCTTAGTGCCGCCTTTTTAAATATTTTCTGTCTTCGTCTCCATTCTAGTTTGCTGTCCCTATTTTTTAATCTTTTCCTCTCTTATTCCCATGGCTTTTAATTTTTTTTTACATCTATTCTTATTTAGTTTTCTGCCTCTATTTTTTTAATCTTTTTCTCTCTTAATCCCCATCACTTTAAAAATTTACTTTCTATGTTTCTGTTTAGTTAGCTGTCCTTATTTTTTAATTTTTTTGCCTTTATTTCCCTAATACCCGTTGCTTTTAATATTGTCTGTGTCTCCTTTTATCCAGTTCACTCTCTGTATTTTAATTTTTTTCTTGTCTGTCCTTTACACCTTTGCTTTTTAAATTTTCTTTCTATGTCTGCGTTTTAGTTGTTTGTCCTTCTTTTTAATTTTTTTCCTTTATTTTCTTAATCCTTTTTTAAAATGCCCTCTCTTTGTCTACTTTTATCCCATTCACTGTCTTTATTTTTAATTGTTTCTTGTCTTTCTTTACTGCCGTCACTTTTAAAATTTTTTTCTATGTCTACTTTTATCAAACTCCCTGTTTTTTAATTCTTTCTTGTCTGTTGTGTACCCTGTTCATTTTAAAATTTACTTTATATGTCTCCATTTTAGTTCGCTGTCCCTATTTTTTAATTTTTCCCTTTATTTCCTTAATCTTGTTGGTTTTCAAATTTTTTTTTTCTACATCTGCTTTTATTTAGTTCCCGTCTCTATTTTTTAAATCTTTCTTGTCTGTTGGGTACTTTCTCAATTTTTCAATTTTCTTTCTATGTCTCCATTTATTTAGTTTGCTGTCCCTGTACATTAAATTTTTCCTCCTTTAATGCCTTCGTTTTCCAGTTTTTTTCTATGTATACTTTTGTCTAGTTTTCTGTCCCTATTTTTTAATCTTTTTCTCCTCTGCCTCGTGCCCTTTCGCTTTTTAAATTTTCTTTCTACATCTTTTATCCAGCTGTCTGTCCCTATTTTTTAGTTCGTTCTTGTTTGTCACATACCATGTCACTTTTTAAATTTTCTTTGTGTCTCTTATTTTTTTTTCTCTCAGTTCATCCCGAGGCTTTAGAGGGTCTCCTCGGCACGCTTTTATCTCTGGAGCATAATTTGTACCCCTCTCGGTTTGTCAAAACATCTCCTCAGAGCAGTCTTTTTGTCCTCTCCTCCATCTCGCTCGCCTCCAATGGGTCAGCGTCTCCCTCGCGACATCTGTACTCTGTTCAAATCCCCTCCCGAGTACCTTTGTGCCCTCGAGCAGCCTTCTATCTCTCCGGCCACCTCAGCACCCCTCTATTTCTGTCACGATGCTTCCTGCAAGCGTCCTTGTGTTCTGTGGCCATCCTTTAGTTCTGCAGCAGCATTTGTATCTTCCTTATTCAGAGACAACTCTTCCCCAGGCTTCCATTTTGCCTCAGAGCACTCTTGCCTTCCGTCTGCCATGTGAGATGCCTCATCTGGTCTCCTGAGGACATCTGTACTCTGTTCAAATCCCCTCCCGCGCACCTCATTGCGTCAGCAATCTTTTGTTTGTCTCTATGTCCACATTTCCCCCCACCCCCCAGAGCGCTCTCGTTCCTGTCACGACGCCTCCCGAGACTGTCCTCGTGCCCCACAGCACCGTTTGAGCTCTGCAGCCCACTTTGCGTCTCCCTTATTCAGGTAGAACCCTTCCTCAGGCTTTCTCTGTGCCCCAGAGCTGTCCTACCTTATTCACTGGCATCTAGGATGTCTCCATTCAGTCACTCATCCCCTGAGGAAGTTTGTACATTGTTGGGGGGACACCTTCTTGAGTTTTGCATTGCGGCCCAGAGCCTTCTTCTGTCTCTCTTCCACTCTAAGCACCCTTCTTCCATCGTCATGCCTCCCGAGGCCGTCCTCCTGCCCTACAGCCCTCTTGGCTCTGTAGCGCAATTTGCACCCTTCTCGCTCCCTGAAAACCTTTCCTCATGCCATCTATCATCTCCAGAACGCTCATGTTGTCCTCTATGCTAGCTAGGATACCTTCAGTCCCCGGTCCACTGAGGACGTTTGTAGTGTGTTCAAATCCCTTCTGGACTTCTTGATCGTGTCCTCAAGCCTTGTTTTGTCTGTCCCTCTCAGAACCCATCTGCTACTGTCATCATGCCTCCTGAGGTTTTGGATGTTCCCCGCAGCACAGTTTTAGCTCGGTAAGCCCCCTTTGGACTCATTTTGTTGCAATCGTAATTCTCCTAAGACCTCCGTTCCCGAAAAAGAGCATGCTTACTCTTCTCTATACCTTCTAGGGGATGCCTCCCGAGACCTTCCTTGTGCTCCACAGCATTTTGGTAGCACTTGACTTTCCTTTCAATCTCTCTTATCCCTCCGAGCCTTTCGTGACCCCTCTGCTCCCAGTCACCGTGCCTCCCGAGATCTTTGTGTCCCACAGCCCTGTTTTTGCTCTGTGGTGGAATTCAATCCTCTCTCATTACCTCCAAACCCCATCCTCGGATTTGTGCTTCAGAGCGCCCTTACCATCCTGTCTGCCATCTAGGGTGCCTCCATTTGGTCCCCAGCCTCCCGAGGACATCTGTACTCTGTTCAGATCTCTCCAGACTTCCTCCTTGTGTCCCTGAGCTTTCTTTGGTCTCTCTGGTACATTCAGGACCCCTCTAATGGTGTCACGATGCCTATCGATGCCTTTGACGTTGCCCTTAGCACGCTTTTAGCTTTGTAGGAGACCTCGCGCCCCTCTCGTTCCCTCAGAAGACTTCTTGAGTCCATATCCGTGAGCCAGCCCAGTTATTTGGTCCTCTCTTCCCTCTAGCCATGCCTCTATTTGTTCCCTGGCCCTCTGATGACATGTTTTCTCGGTTCGCGTCCCCTCTGGATTTCATCATCATGTCCCCAGTCCTTTTTGGGTCTCTCTGGCTCCCTCGGGACATTTTTTTTCTCCCAGTCACGATGCCTCCCGAGACCTTCCTTGTGCTCGGCATCCATCTTGTAGCACTCTGAGCTGTAGAGCACTCATTTATTCCTCTACACTATCTAGGATTCCTGTGTTCAGTCCCCGGCCACCCGAGACCATCTGTACTCTGCTCAAATGACCACCGAGTTCCTCCATGTCGTCCCTAAGCCTTCTTTTGTCCATCAGCCCCCCTCCCTTGGCAGCCCTCTCCTCCCAGTCACGATGTCTCCCGAGACCCTCCTCATTCTCCACAGCACCTTGTAGCGCTTTATGTCCCTTTCCATCTCTCTTTTTCTACCAGGGCCTGCCATCTTTCTTTGGTATGCAGCACTCATTTATCTTTCTCTCTGCCATCGAGGGTGTCTCCGTTCAGTTCCTCTCTCACTCGGTCATCTGTAGTTTGCTTAGATGCCCGCCCGAGACTCCAAGGCCCTCGCTGTATCTCCAAGTCTTCTTTTCTTGCCCTGCCCCCCCCTAATTCCTCTGCTCTCTATAACAATGTCATCTGAGTCCTTTCTTGTACTCCACAGTACTCTTGTAGGTCCCTTTAGATTTTTTTTGTGTGTGTGCTTCAGAGCACTTTTGTCTTACTCTTTGCCATTTAGGATGCCTTCATTCACCCCCCAGCCCTGTGACAACATCTGTACTTTGTTGAAATCCCTGCAGAGTTCCTCACTGTTACCTGTGAGGCTTCTTTGGTCTCTCAGGACTCCTCCACTCCCATTGCCGAGCTCTCGTGAGACATCCCCTACGCCCCAGAGACCCGTTCTAGCTCGGGAGGGCACTTTGCACCCCTCTTTTCCCCTCAGACTCCTTCCTGAGTCCGCATCTGTTACCTCGGTCGGTCTTTCTGTTCTCTCACCCATTTGGTGCACCTCTGTTCGGTCCCCTGAGGACATCTGTGCTTTCTTCTATTCCCTTTTGAGCTCACTGCATCCCTGAGACTTCTTTGGTCTCTCCGGCCCCTTCGGGACCTCTCTAATCCCTGTGACGATGCCTCTTGTTCTGTCACAACCTTTTCCGAAGCCACCTTTGTGCTCCACAGCAGTCTGTTTTCTGTCTTATAGTATGTTTCTGTTTGGTATCTGGTACCCAGAGACATCTATCGTCGGCTCAGATGGTCTCTTGAGTTTTTCAGCGAAGGCGATAGCCTCCATCTCTTCTTCTCAACACAGCTCCTGGGGTGTTTTTTGTTGTGTTTTGCAATTCACTTTTGTTCTAGCTACTTAGCTGTTAATTACGCTGCTTCATACAGCTTCTGATACGCTTCTTGTATTTCCATGGGGTTTTTGTGCTTTCTGTCCTTTGGGACTCATCCAGTTCTGTTAAGGGAGTCAGTCGGAGAGGCCGTCGAGGCGACTCTGAATCGTTGGTCACTTACAGTAAGTAATTTACTTTGCAGCCAGAGATATTTTTGAGAAGGGATTCTTACGGGATCTGGTTCTGCTTTGTCATTCGGTCCCATCCAGAAAGTAGTTCTGGTAGCAGTTAGGTAGCACGTGTGGTCTTGCTAGAAATGAAGTGTAACCCCATAGCATTTTGGTTTTTTTTAATGCGAACCTAAAGTACGTAATTTTTGATAATAATATTGTTATTGCATTTAACGAGCTACTTTCCTACATAGCTTGGTATGACATCTATCTTACTCTATCTACACCCTAGAAAAATTAAGCTAAATTCCCTACCTGGTCACGTTGCTGATGCAATAGATGTTGTTGTAGTGAGAGAGCAGGTATTGTTGTTCCCAGTAAGGGTTGCTTTCTCTGTTCAGCGCTTTGCAGGCTGTAAACTTAAGATAGATGAGAAAACTCCCTGCTGTTACACTGGCTGCCTCTATGTCGTTGGGTGGTTTGTCCCTCCCCTTTCCCAGGGGTTTGTGGGAAGGGTGGTGGGTGGGTCCCAGCATATATGAGCCACAGCCTCTGGTCAGGGGCCTCATTCTGCTCCTGGGTTTCCCTGGGGTCAGTGATCTGCTGTTCCTTCAATCAATTGTAGTTTTTGAGCTAGTTAAGGTAATTGGTTAGATGTGTTTGAGGTAAGAGCTTCAGGGTCAGCTAAACATAAATAGCTTGTGTGGTGGAATGTACACTTATATGCAGTTTATTGGGGTTTTTTGTTTTTTTTTTTTAATGTCAATTTTGTTTTGAGTGTGCAGGGTTAACAACATGGTTTAATAGTATGCATTTTTTCTTTATAATTCTAGGTGTATTGCCTTTTCCTGTAATTACTTTATTGAAGATGGAATCTTGTCTTTTTACCAATTTTGTTGTATACTGTGTAAGTTTCTGATATAATCTTTCTCAATAGGACTGGTGGTGAGATTCTTTAGCAGAGGTTAGGGTGAGCATCTTGTATATATCTGTATATGTAGCTTTAGCATTACTTGAGAAAGCAGTAGGGATGTAAGGCATAGTGTTTTTCAGGGTGTGGGATGGCTCACTGCCTTTCAGATCACATATAGAGTACCATATTGTTCCTAGAACCTTTGCAGCTTGCAGCAGGCTCCTCATAGATTATAAGTGTCAGGATTTCACTTATCTTGTGGGCCTGTGGCAGAGCCTAGAGTATGTGGGAAGACAGAAGATAAGAGGTGCCCATGTAAGTAGGGTACTGCTCAGAAGAGCAGCTCCTGAGGAGCAGCCGATACATGGGGTTCAGGGGCTGGTAATACAAGGAAGGAGCTGTCAGGAAGGAGTAGGGTTTCTTCCCTGACAGTTTAGGAGAAGAGAAGGGGTTCTAAAAGTGTTGGGAAAGGGAGGAGAGTTTATCAGCATCTCTCAGATGGGTCTTGCAGTTGTCTTTTGGTGTCCATGAGGTCTGTTCTGTTTTAGTTTCCCTACAGGTGAGGGGAGGTACACAAAGTCACCAGAGACATAGCATAAACGATCCAGGTCTCCACATCACAGTATGCAGGGCTGAACGTCAGATAAGTCTCATCTTGGAAAGCATTAGGTGCACTAAAATATACCTTCCAGAACCTTGAGGTCTCTGCTTCTCTATGCCTTTTACTTACTTTATTCCCGGCTTAATTTTTCCATCCATCCCTTCACCATCCATCCAGATGTCACAGTCATTGTTACTTAGAGGCATTGACTAGGCACTTATTTGCAGCGCAGGTTTGTCACCGTCTTCCCTGAAATTTCTTGGAGAAGAGGTTGTGTATTATTTGTGCTCATAACTATCTCCAGCAAGGGGTCTTTCTTCTATCACTGTCCCAGGCGTGCAAGCTTTTTTCTATTATTCCAGTTTTGCCTTTTTCCTTAAGTGTCCAATGAGGCTTACTCTAGTATCAGCCACTGGCAGTACAGGCACCCGATGGTCAGCCCGCATTGAAGGAACAGCATGATGTTATCAGCGTTGACCATCAGCCAAGGAAGGAAGCTTCTTCTGGAGGCCAAGGTGATGAAGCAGAGTCCTTATTTGTACTGTTTGATTTTCATCATGGGGTTGGGGAGGGGCTGGGGTATGCAAAACATGGTCCCGGACAGGGGAACTGTCCATTACATGGGAGGCTGTGAGAGGTATCACGGATACTACTGGACAGGCATTAGAACCAGATGCTTGCATCAGACGGACCTGGCAGAACCATCCCATCACCTGAAGCAATGCATACTTCCGTATTGAGATTTTAATAGCTCGGTCTGCATCACCTTTGGCTTTTCCTTATCGAGCTCGTATTTTGGCAAGAAGCGTCTCCCATCAAGCATTTGGGTCTGAGGGGGTCTCCATTAGGTTTTTGGTGCCGTCTCCATTAGGTATTGTGGCTGTCAAGTCATATTCAGCATCTGTCTGCACTCAGGTCTCCTGTAACTACTATGCAGTTTTGCATTAAGACTTTATAGTGCAGTGTTATCTAATAGTAGCCTTCTTTATGCAAGCAGTTTCTGGCAGCCCAGTCTCCTGTCCCATATATGTCAGCCCTCTCATTTGAGCATGCTGTCTACCGAGGGGTTCTGCGTGCTGCGGTTCACGGAGTCATTTAGGAGTTACTTATCCATAAAGGAAGCGGATGGTTTCATGGGCTGTGACAGGGGGGGTGAGGTAGATCATTTGGGTTTTGTGCTTTTGTGATTTCTCTGCGTTGCCTGAGTACGTAAGTCAGTCACAGAGATTTGTTAGTCTGTTTTGCACGGTGGACTCTCATTTGGAAAGCAGTATATAACATGTGTGCATCTCTGCATTTTCCCAAGGTGGGCCCAGCATCGAAGGTTACGGTTCCCAAGTCATTGGAGATGGACTGACTATAAGAGCGGGTGCCTGATGCGGCCTCTGACCCTGGCGGTGAAGCATGGGAGGTGAGCAAAGCAATGTTAGCCTGCTGGGGGAAAGGATGAATCTGGGATGTGGCTACTGGGGTAGGGAAAAGAAGAGGGAAGGGTGTATAACTCTTACAAGTATTACTGTTTGTGGTGGTGTTGAACTCGCTGATGTTGCGGACTCAGCATGGCAGATCGGAGCGCAAAGCAGGGATCGACAAGGTTAGTGGAGGAAAGAAGTCAGAATGGGGCAGGTTCACTGTTTGTTAGGGTATCTGTCAGCATCCAGTTGACTTTGTTTTATTGTTGCTGCAGATGCACCGAAGGGAGGTGGTGAGTGGAGCGCTGTGAGAAGGTAGGTTGGCATGTGATCACGGAGGGTACGCGCTGCTATTAGTGCCTACGTGACTAGGTAAAGCTCTGTTTTGAAGGTGTAAAGCGACTCACAAAACCACATGCAAGGCAGGATGTCTGCCCCAGAGTTTGTGGTGCAAGGTGAGCAATGAATGCCAAACCATAGCAGCAGTTATTTTTGAGGTGTAGAATTGTTTGTGAGCAGGTGGCCACTTCCATGCACAACGGTCGCTTTGTATCTCTCGGTTTCTAGTTGCTATGGGTGATGCTGGCCACAGCATTTGGCGTTAGACCAGGAGCGAGCAGGTGGCCACGGCGCTTCTGAGGAGGGCATCGTTGTGGAAGAGGTCAGCATTGATTTGCGTGACACTGACTGATGGCAATCCATGTTTGCAGATGACGAAGAGGATCCGGGCGATCACAGCAACATCCTAGGTAGCCCAGGTGGTCTTTGTAAAGGTTGGTTTCTGACCCCAGCCCTCCAAAAGGCAAGGTGAGGGGCGGATGCTAACTTTGTGGGTGGTCGGTTGGGTGGGGGTAGTGCAGGTGGGACAGGCAGGGCTTTTAAAGTCAGTGTAGCGGAAAAGGCGGTTTGAGATCAGACACATTTGGGCAGAGAGAGGGTGCGGGGTCCTTTCTGCAAAAAACACAACTGTCTGCTGGGCAGGGCAGTTCCAGCCCATGTCTGTGTTATTGTGTAGTTTTTGGCTCACGGCTTAGACAGGTGTACTCTGCACTGGGTCAAAAACTGGCTGGACGGCCGGGCCCAGAGAGTTGTGGTGAATGGAGTTACATCCAGTTGGCGGCCGGTCACGAGCGGTGTTCCCCAGGGCTCAGTACTGGGGCCGGTCTTGTTTAATATCTTTATTGATGATCTGGATGAGGGGATTGAGTGCACCCTCAGTCAGTTTGCAGATGACATCAAGCTGGGCGGGAGTGTTGATCTGCTCGAGGGTAGGAAGGCTCTGCAGAGGGACCTGGACAGGCTGGATGGATGGGCCCAGGCCAACTGTATGAGGTTCAACAAGGACAAGTGCCGGGTCCTGCACTTTGGCCACAACAACCCCATGCAGTGCTACAGGCTTGGGGAAGAGTGGCTGGAAAGCTGCCCAGCAGAGAAGGACCTGGGGGTGTTGGTTGACAGCCAGCTGAACATGAGCCGGCAGTGTGCCCAGGCGGCCAAGAAGGCCAATGGCATCCTGGCCTGTATCAGAAAGAGTGTGGCCAGCAGGAGTAGGGAAGTGATCGTGCCCCTGTACTCGGCACTGGTGAGGCCGCACCTCGAATGCTGTGTTCAGTTTTGGGCCCCTCACTACAAGAAGGACATCGAGGTGCTGGAGCGTGTCCAGAGAAGGGCAACGAGGCTGGTGAGGGGTCTGGAGAACAAGTCTTATGAGGAGCGGCTGAGGGAACTGGGGCTGTTTAGCCTGGAGAAAAGGAGGCTGAGGGGAGACCTCATCGCTCTCTACAACTACCTGAAAGGAGGTTGTAGTGAGGTGGGTGTTGGTCTTTTCTCCAAAGTAACAAGTGATAGGATGAGAGGAAATGTCCTCAAGTTGCGGCAGGGGAGGTTTAGATTGGATGTAAGGAAAAATTTCTTTACTGAAAGAGTGGTGAAACATTGGAACAAGCTGCCCAGGGAAGTGGTGGAGTCCCCATCCCTGGAGGTATTGAAAAGACGTGTAGATGAGGCGCTTAGGGACATGGTTTAGTGGGCATGGTGGCATTGGGTTGACGGTTGGACTCGATGATCTTAGAGGTCTTTTCCAACCTCAATGATTCTATGATTCTATGATTCTATGATTTTGTAGTCTGTCTTCTGTGTCCCATACCTTACTCAGGCGTTGATGTCTCCTTTGTTCTCTGTGCCCAGCAGGCACATCGGTAGCAATATTGAGGGTCTCATAAGCCTTGGCTAATCACCGTAATGCTCACCGAGCATTTCCTTTCTTGTGTTTTAAGTCTAACACATGGATCTGTCGTGCATGTCTTGCATATCAGAAGTTTATGGATGGTCATCTCTTTGCAGTGGTGATTAAGTCAGCATCGGCGTTGCTGCTCAGGAGCAGTCTGTTTTCCCCGAAGCCCTTTTCTGGGACTTCTTCCCTGTGTCTTAACTTTCTTAAGTCTTTAAGCCTGGCTTCTCACACATCCATCGTCCCAGTTGCGGACATATCTCTTTATCACACGCAACCGCATTTGACTTTTCGGGGGCTGACGTAGATTCTTCCTCATGGCCCCATCGATCTTCTTGCCCAACAGCATCTCCAGGCTGGGAGTCCTTCTTGCTGAGAGTTTTCTTCGGTCTCTGTGTTTGTTGTGTTGGTGTGCGGTGTCGGTCTGTGCTTGTTTGTCTGGGTTGCAGCTGCTCTGCCTGGCTGCATAGCGATGGTAGTGTCAGGGGAAGAATAGTAGTAAGAGCATATGGTTAATATAATATGCCTAGACTGTTTTGGCAAAGGCTACGCAGCCCATCTCAGAGCAAGCAGCCATCGGCAGCAGGCAAGGACAGTAACTTCCATGACATTTTTTCAGGTGCCAAGGGGATGATCGGAGCTGTCTGGGAGTGGCAGCTAGAGTGCTAGTTGAGCAGATTGAATTTCAAAGGTGTTAAGGTTTGTATGTGAAGGGCTTTGCGTTTGATTTTTATGTTTGTTTTCATGGCAGGCTGTAGTTGGACTCTAGAGGGTATTCCTGAATGGAAACAAGACTTTTGGAATTCTTAAGCTATTGCTTTGCATCCGGGTGACTCATATTTGGTATATTTTTGATGAGCTGTGCTCCAAAGGGCGATGTAGGAGAGCTGAGCGGAGCATCGTAAGAAGATGGGTCGGTTTGTGGTGTCAGAGGCAAAATTTGACTGGTAGCTATATGACTACATTATAGTATTTAATTTTTTTTTTACTTTGAAGACACAAAGCAGAGGAGCAACATCGGATATGGGCACCAGAGCCAACTACGGCAAAGGTGAGCTGTGATTGGTGGGCTGCAGTAGCAGTTACTTTTGAGGTGTCATATTGCTGTGAAGTTATAAGCAAACTCTCTTGTTTGGGTCTTGCAGGTGGTGCGCAAGCCTCTATGTGGCAACCCAAAGTGACGGAGGCCAGGTGGGCGAGCTGTCAAGGTAAAGGTGTGTGAGACAGGGATCGCTGCACACAGGCTGTGGTTTTGGGCAGTATCTCAGCATGTGCGTTTTTTGCTTGCGTTATTGTAGGTGCTGCACGCAGGCTCAGAGAGGCAATACTGTGTGCCAACGAGCGGTCCGAGAAGTTGAGCAGGATGCAGGCTGGGTCTGATAGCAAATTATTATATGGCAACTCAGTGAAGTGTTTCTCTCTGGTTTTGCAGGTTCTGTGGGGCCTGCCTCTGGAATTGGCTGAGCATTTGAGGTGAGCTGGGTCGGAGAGAGGAGGAGCATGGGGCTGGTGATTTCTTGCAAGTGCAATGGTAATTTTGTGTCTCTTGGTATCCTAGGTGCCACAAGTGATGATGGCCATGGCATCTGACTCTAATCGGCACGGAGCGGGTCAGCGGAATGCCACAGTGTGTCTGAGGTGGCGGGTGTTGTGGGGAAAGGCCTGTGACCGATGTGATGCTGCCTGACAGCAGTGGGGTGTGTGTGTGGGGGTGTGTGTATCGGTTTGTCTGTGGGGGTTTTGGGTTTTTTGCAGATGATGAAGAGGAACCTGGTGACTGCAGGATTAATCTAGTGGTCTGATTGTGGTTATTCTTGTCAAGGACGGCGTCAGACTCCTGGCCCTCTGAAAGCTAAGTTGATGCACTGATGCTGGAGAGAGGTCGGGGGAGGGGAGGGAGGGGACAAGGTTGGCAGTTGCATGCAGGGGTTTTAATGATAGCATAGGGGAGAGGGCTGTCCAGGAGAGGTCCCATTTGTGCAGGTAAAGGGAGCGGGTTTCTGTTCAGCATGATCCTCGCATGGGCAGGGCAGTTCCAGCCTGTGTCTGTTGTTGTTGTGTAGTTTGTGTGGTCTGTCTTCTGTGCCTTAGACCTTCCTCAGGTCTCAATGTGCTCTTGGCGGTCAAGGAGCACGGCAGGCACTTTAGGCGCCATCCCTAGGGTCTCAAACGCCTGTACTCATCAGCATAGTGCCAATCGGGCACTTCTTTTCTTGTGTTACAAGCTTAAAGCGTGGATTGGTCTTGTGTCTCGGAAGTTTCTGGACGGTGCTCTTCTGCGGTGCCGTTCCCGGTTCCATGAGCAGCTCTGCTCTCTAGCCATCCGTTTTCGCAGACTGGCACTTCTTCCCTGCATCCTCATGTTGTTAGGTCTTGATGCCAGCCTTCTTGCGCATACGTGTTCTCAGTTTTGAGAGTAACTTCTTGTCATGGGCCGTGACCTTCTCCTCTCTTTCTGGGGTTGCCACAGAGCCTCCTCACATCACCGTCACGGTCTCATAGGTGGTCTTGCCGGACAGCGTCTTCCATCCTGCTCTCATTCTTCTTGCCGAGAGTTTTCTCTCCTCTTTGAGGTGTGTTGTTTGTAGTGTTCCGTGTAGTGTCGGTCTGTGCCTGTGCATATTTGGCTTGGAGCTGCCCTGCCCGGGGACGTAGAGTCCAGGGTAGGTGGAATAGCGATAAGAGTCTACGGCTAATATGTTGATATGCCTAGACTGTTGAGGCACAGGGTGTACAGTCATCTCAGATCCGGTAGCCATCAGCAGGCTGTGCGGACAGCTCTTTCATGAGTGTTTTGTGGGGATGAGCAGGGCCATGTGGGAGGGGCTGTGCAGGGCTAGTGAAGCAGATTGCAGCTCAAAAGCGTGAAGGCTGCTTTGTGTGGGGTTTAAAGGTTGTGGGTTTTCTTTTAATGGCAGGCTGTAGTTGGACTCTAGAGGGTATTCCTGAATGGGAGCAAGACTTTTGGAATTGTTAAGCTATCCAGGTTACTCCTTTGATACTGTTTTTGCAAATGCAGTGGGACGATCCACACACCTAAATGCAGTGTAGGAGAGCTGAGCAGAGCACCGTAAGAAGGTGGGTTGGCCCATGGTGTGCAAAGGCAAGATTTGACTGGTGGCTATATGAGAAGCTAGGTACGCAGTTTTTATGTTTTGGTTTGAAGGTGTGAAGCGGTGTGGGATATGGGCACCAGAGCATACTAGGGCATGGTGAGCAATGACTAGTGGGCTGAAGTAGCAGTTATTTTTCAGATGTCATAGTGTTGGTGAAGTTAAAGCTTCCCTTGTTGTTTGGGTTCTACAGGTGATACCCGCACCTCAACATGGCAACCTGAAAACAGCAGAGGCAGTACAGGTAACCGCCCAAGGTAAAAGAGTGGGAGATCGGAATCGGTGTGGGCAAGCTCTCCCTTTGGGCAGTATCTCAGCATGTGTTACTCACTTAGATTTTTGCAGGTGCTGCATGTAGGGTCAGAGGACTGAGGCAGTGCACTGACAAGTGGTCCGAGAAGGTAAGGCGCTTGTTGGCAGGGTCAGCATCCGAGAGCTCAGTATCCTGCGGCCACTTGGTGAAGCTTTTCTCTTTGGTTTTGCAGGTGCTGTGCAGGCTGCCTTTGGAATTGGATGAGCATTTGAGGTGAGCTGGGTAGTAGAGCGGAGGAGCACAGGACTGCTGATATCTTGCAAGCACAATGGTGATCTTTATGTCTCTTGCTATCTGAGGTGCCACAAGTAATGGTGGCCATGTCCTGCAACTCTGGAATCGGCATGGAGTAGGCAAGCGGAACACCACGGCACTTCTGAGGATGAGGGTGTTGTGGAAGAGGCTGGTGTCTACTGTCCTGATGCTTATTGTTGGTGTTGGTTGGTTTGTGTGGTTTATTGTTTGGTTTTTTTTGCAGATGGTGAAGATGAACCTTGCAACTGCAGGAAAATGTCAGGTAGCTGATGTGTTTTTGTCAAGGATGGATTCAGACCCCTGGTGCTCTGAAAGCTGAGTTGAGGGGACCACCACCGTGAAGAGGACAAGGTCAGCAACTTGCAGGAGGGGGGATTTAAAGTTACTATAGGGCAAAGGGCTATCTGGGAACAGTCCCCTCTGGGCAGGTGAAGGGAGCGGGTTGCTCTTCAGCATGACACTAGCGCGGGTAGGGCAGTTCCAGCCTGTGTCTGTTGTTGTCTAGTTTGCGTGGTCTGTTTTGTGTGCCTTAGACCTCCCTCGGGTCTCGATGTGCTCTTGGCGCTCAAGGAGCACAGCAGGCGCCTTGGGCGCCATCCCTAGGGTCTCGAGTGCCTGTACTCATTGGCATAGTGCCAATCGGGTGCTGCTTTTCTTGCGTTACAAGCTTAAAGCGTGGATCGGTCTCAGGAGTCTCTAAATGGTCCTCCTTTGTAGCATTGTTCCCAGCTGTGTGAGCAGCTCTGATCTCTAGCCATCCATTTTTGCAGACTGGCACTTCTTCCCTGCATCCTTGTGTTCTTAGGTCTTGATGCCAGCCTTCTTGCACATACGTGTTCTCGGTTTTGAGAGTAACTTCTCATCATGGACCATGACAGTTCTCCTCTTTTTCTGGGGTTGCCACAGAGCCTCCTCACGTCACTGTCACGGTCTCATAGGTGGTCTTACCAGGCAGCATCTTCCGTCCAGGTGTCATTCTTCTTGCCAAGAGCTCTCTCTCCTCTTTGAGGTGTGTTGTTTGCAGTGTTCTGTGTACTGTCGGTCTGTGTGTGGTTTGGCTTGGAGCTGCCCTGCCTGGGGATGTAGAGTCAGTGGTAGGTGGAATAGCGATAAAAGTCTACGGCTAATATGTTGATATGCCTAGACTGTTGAGGCAAAGGTTGTAGTGTCACCTTGGATAGAGTAGATGTCAGCAGCAGGTGTGGAGAATCATTTCTGTAGCATTTTGCAGGTGCTGAGGGGATGACTGGAGCCACCTGAGAGAGGCAGCTAGAGTGCTAGTTGAGCACATTGAATCTCCAAGGTGTTAAGACTTGTATGTGTAGGGCTTAATGCTTGACTTTTAATGGCAGTCTGTAGTTGGACTCTAGAGGGTACTCCTGAATGGGAGCAAGACCTTTGGTATTGTTAAGCATTTGCTCTGCATCGAGGTGACTCATTTGATATTGGTTTTGCAGATGCAGAGGGATGAGCTGCGCACCTAAGGGTGACATAGGAGAGCCGAGCAGGGTGTCGTAAGAAGGTGGGTCGGCCTGTGGTGTCAGAGGCGAGATATGACTGGTGGCTATATGACTACATTATGGCTTTTTTTTAATTTGAAGGTGCAAAGCGAGGAATAACGTGGGATATGGGCACCGGAGCTGACTTGGGCAAGGTGAGTGGTGATTGGTGGGCTGAAGTAGAGGTTATTTTTCAGGTGTTGCAATTGCTGGTGAATTTATAAGCAACCCTTCCTGTTTGGATCTTGCAGGTGGTGTGCAAGCCTCAATGTGGCAACCCAAACTGACGGAGGCCGGGCGGCTGAGCTGTCAAGGGAAGCGAGTGTGAGACGGGGATTGGTGCGGGCAGGCTGTGGTTTGGGGCATTATCTCAGCATGTGCCTTTTTGCTTGGGTTTTTGCAGGTGCCACATGCAGGCTCGGAGGGGCGATGCCACATGCCAACGAGCGGTCTGAGAAGGGTGGGCCGGGTTGATGTCTATTAGCAAATTATTATATGGCAACTCAGTGAAGTGTTTCTCTCTGGTTTTGCAGGCGCTGTGCGGGCTGCCTCTGGAATTGGCTGAGCGTTTGAGGTGAGCTGGGTAGGAGAGAGGAGGAGCACAGGGCTGGTGATTTCCTGTAAGTGCAACAGTAATTTTGTCTCTTCGTATCCTAGGTGCCAGAAGCGATGACAGCCGCAGTGTCCAACTCTGTAATCGGCATGGAGCAGGTGAGCAGAATGCCATGGTGCGTCTGAGGTGGGGGATTTTGTCGGAAAGGCCTCTGACCGATGCGATGCTGACTGAGGGTGTTGGCGGGGGGCGTGTGTGTGTTGGTTTGGATGTGGGTGTTTTGCAGGGTTTTTGGTGTGTGTGGTGATTTGTAGGGGTGTGTGGTTTTTTTTTTTCCAGATGATGAAGAGGAACCTGGTGACTGCAGGGTTAATCTAGTGGGCTGATTGTGGTTATTCTTGTTGCGGATGGATTTAGACTCCTAGCCCTCTAAAAGCTAAGTGGAGGCACTTATGCTGGAGAGGGGTCGGTGGAGGGAGGGGACAAGGCTGGCAATTGCATGAAGGGGTTTTAATGACAGTGTAGGGGAGAGGGCTGTCTGGGAACAGTCCCCTTTGTGCACGTAAAGGGAGCGAGTTACTCTTCATTGTGACGATAGCATGGGCAAGGCAGTTACAGCCTGTGTCTGTTGTCTAGTTTGTGTCGTCTGTCTTCTGTGCCTTAAGCCTTCCTCGGGTCTCAATGTGCTCTTGGTGCTCAAGGAGCACAGCAGGCACCTCGGGTGCCACCCCTAGGGTCTCGAGTGCCTGTACTCTTTGGCATAGTGCCAATCGGGTGCCACTTTTCTTGCGTTACAAGCTTAAAGCGTGGATCGGTCTCACATCTCAGAACTTTCTGCACGGTCTCTTTTATGGCATTGTTCCCAGCTGTGTGAGCAGCTCTGATCTCTAGCCATCCATTTTCGCAGACTGGCACTTCTTCCCTGCATCCTCATGTTCTTAGGTCTTGATGCCAGCCTTCTTGCGCATACGTGTTCTCAGTTTTGAGAGTAACTTCTCATCATGGACCATGACAGTTCTCCTCTTTTTCTGGGGTTGCCACAGAGCCTCCTCACATCACCGTCACGGTCCTGCAGGTGTTCTTGCCGGACAGCATCTTCCATCCAGTTGTCATTCTTCTTGCTGAGAGTTTTCTTTCCTCTTTGAGGCACGTTGTTTGTAGTGTTCCGTGTAGTGTCGGTCTGTGCCTGTGTGTGTTTGGCTTGGAGCTGCCCTGCCCGGGGACGTAGAGTCCAGGGTAGGTGGAATAGCGATAAGAGTCTACGGCTAATATGTTGATATGCCTAGACTGTTGAGGCACAGGGTGTACAGTCATCTCAGATCCGGTAGCCATCAGCAGGCTGTGCGGACAGCTCTTTCATGAGTGTTTTATGGGGATGAGCAGGGCCATGTGGGAGGGGCTGTGCAGGGCTAGTGAAGCAGATTGCAGCTCAAAAGCGTGAAGGCTGCTTTGTGTGGGGTTTAAAGGTTGTGGGTTTTCTTTTAATGGCAGGCTGTAGTTGGACTCTAGAGGGTATTCCTGAATGGGAGCAAGACTTTTGGAATTGTTAAGCTATAGCTCTACATACCGGTGACTCATTCGATATTGTTTTTGCAGATGCTGTGGTACACGCCATGCACCAAAGAGGAGGCAAGCAGAGCACCATAAGAAGGTCATTGCAAGGCCCCTCTCCATAACCTTTGAGAAGCTGTGGAGATTGGTGGATATCCCAGAAGACTGGAAGAAGGCTAACATCACCCCCATCTACAGCAAGGGCTTAAAGGAGAATCCAGGAAATTATAGGGCCTTTGGTCATACCTAAGTCCTTGAGAAGGCTGTGGAATGAATCTTCCTGGGGTCTACCAGAAGTCAAGTGAAGTATGTGATTGGGAAAAGCCAGCACAGATTCACCAAGGCAAATTGTGCTTGACAAATCTGATCACCTTCTGTGACAAAGTAACCTGTTTGGTTGATGTGGGGTGAGCGGTGGACTCTGTGTACTTGGATTTCTCCGAGGCTTTCAATATGGTTTCTGACAGCCTCCTCCTAGATTAAGTCATGTGTTATGGTGTAGACAAGTCTTCTGTGTGGTGGGTGGGGGACTGGCTGGCAGGCTGCACCCAGAGGGTGGTGGTTAATAGCTCCTTTTCAAACTGGCAACCTGTCACAAGCAGGGTCCCCCAGGGATCGATATTGGACCCAACGCTGTTTAGTATTTTAATTAGTGATCTCGGTGATGGGATCAAGTGTACCCTGATGAAGTTGGAGAATGATACCAAACTGAGTGGCGAAGCGGACACTTTAGAAGGGAGAGTCACCCTGCAGAAATACCTGGATAGGGTGGAAGTGTGGGCTAATGAGAACTTTATGAGGGTCAACAAAGACAAATTTAGGGTCTTTCACCTGGGGAAAACATAATCCCGGAGTGCAGCACAGGCTGGGATCTACCTAGCTGGGGAGCTGCTGTGGAAAGGGACCTGGGGTCCTGGTGGAGAGCAAGCTTAGTATGAGCTAATAGAGTGCTTCTGTGGCAAAGAAAGTCAATAGGATGTGGGGTTGCATCAACAAGGGCATCACCAGCAGAGATAAAGAAGCCTTTATCTCACTGTACTCGGCGCTTGTCAGGCCACACCTGGAATACTGTGTTTAGTTTTGGTCCCAGCTATACAAAAGATGTGGATGGGCTGGAGAGGGTGCAGAGAAGGGTCACAACAATGATCAGAGGACTGGAAAGCTGGCCATTTGAGGAAAGGCTGAGAGAGCTGACTTTGTTCAGCCTTGAGAAAAGAAAGTTTAGGGGAGACCTTATCACCGTGTTCCAGTATTTAAAGGGTGGCTACAAAGATGATGGAGACTTCCTTTTTACAAGGAGTCACAAGGAAAAGATGAGGGGTAACGGGTACAAATTTCTCCTGTGGAGAATCCAATTGGACGCAAGAGGAAAACATTTTGCAATGCGAACAATCATCCATTGGAATAATCTCCCCAGGGAAGCAGTGGATTCCCCAACATTGGATGCTTTTAAGATTTGGCTGGACAGCGTGCTGGGTCATATTGTTTAGACAGTGATTTTGCCAAGAAAGTTGGACTAGACGATCCTTGAGGTCCCTTCAACCTGGTATTCTATGAAGAAGGTGGGTCAGCCTGTGGTGTTGGAGGGAAGATGAGTCTTGTGGCTATATGACTGCATAATGGTTTTTGGTTTTTGAAGGCGCAAAGCAATGAGCGAAGCAGGATATGGGTACTAGAGCAGACTCAGGCAAGGTGAGCAATGACTAGTGAGCTGAAGTAGCAGTTGTTCTTCAGGTGTTGTATTGCTGGTATAGTTAGAAACATAGCCTGTTGTTTGGGTTTTACAGGTGGTACGCAAGGTTCAATGTGGTAGCCCCCAGTGATGTAGTCTGGGTGCTAAAGCGGCCAAGGTAAAGGAGCGGCAGATGGGAAATGCTGCAGGCAGGCTGTGGTTTTGGGCAGTATCTCAGCATGTGCCTTTTGCTTTGGTTTTTCTATGTGTCACAGGCAGCCTTGGAGGGGTGTAGCCACCTGCTGAGGAGCGGTCTGAGAAGGTGAGGTGTTTGTGGGCTGGGTCACCATTTAGTAGCAAAGTATTACATGGCATCTTGGGTAAGCAGTTACCTCTTGGCGTTGCGGGAGCTGTGCCAGTTGCCTTTGGAATGGGATGAGCATTAGAGATGAGCTGGCTAGTAGAGGGGAGGAGCACGGGACTGGTGATATCTCGCAAGTGCAATGGTAACTCTGTATCTTGGCATCTTAGGTGCCATGAGTGACAGCTGCAGCATCCAACTCTGGAATCGGCATGGAGCTGGTGAGCAGAGCACTATGGCACTTCTGAGGTGGAGGGTCTTGTGGAAGAGGTTGGCAGTAACCAGTGTGATGCTGAATACCAGCACTGTGTTGTGGCTTTTTTTCCAGATGAAGAAGGAGGACTGGGTGACTGCAGCAACATCCCAGTTAGCTGCTTTTTTTTTTTTTTCTCTGAGGATGTATTCAGGTCCCCAGCCCTCTGAAAGCTAAGTTAAGGGACCAGGGCATGGGAGGGAACAAGGTTAGGAATTGCAAGGAGGGGTTATGAAGTCAGTGTAGGGGTGAGGACTGTCCAGGAAGAGTCCCCTTTGGGAAGGTAAAGGGAGCGGGTTACTCTTCAGCATGATGGTAGCATGGGCAGGGCCGGGCAGTTCTAGCCTCTGTGTGTGGTGGTGTGTACTTTTCTGTAGTCTCTTCTCTGTGTGTTTAAACCATAGTTTTCTCAGGTCTTTATGTTGCCATAGCTTTTTGTGATCAGCAGGCACCTCGGTAGCCCTCCAAAGGGTCTCAGGGTGCATTGCCTCATCAGCATAGGGCCTGTTGAGCCCTTCTTATCTTGCCATTGTAGCTTAAAGCATGGACTTGTCTGGCATGAATGGCATTGTAGATGTTTTTGAGAGGTCATTTATGGTAGTGGCAAGCCAGGCGGTGCCCACAGCTCTGCTCTTGAGGGTTCTGTTTCCATAGTTTTCTCTAGGGATTTCATCCCTGCACCCTTAATGGTCTTAGGTTTTAAAGCCCGGCTTCTCATGCATCCATTGTTCTGTTTTTGATGGTAGTTTTCTCTCATGGGCTGTGGCAGTCACCTCACTTTTTTCCCCAGGGATGCTCTAGGGCATCTATGCTGTCATGGCACTGCAGGGTTTCTTTGCTGGAGGCATCCTCCCTATGGGAGTTCTTCTCACTTGTGGCCCTCTCATGTCTTATGGTCAAGTTGTTTGTGGTGTCTGTGTGAGGACTGTGTGTTGTGTGTCTGGGTTGGAGCTGCCCTGCCCAGGAGCGTAGCAATGTTAAAGACGGGTAGCACAGCTTTATGGTGGTACGGTTACATGTTGATCTGTCCAGATTCTTTAGGGAAAGACTGTGCAGTCCATCTCTGGGTAAGTAGCTGTAGACAGCTGCCACAGTTACTTTAATTGTGTTTTGTGGGTGCTAGAGGTTGGGCTCTGGCCTTTTGGGAGTGGCAGTTTGCATGGTAGTTGAGCAGGTTTAATGCTGCATTTCACCTAACTTGTATATGTGGGGCTCAATATCTGGGGTTTGTTTTTTTTCCAGCTGTAGTTAGAAGGCATATGCATAACTAAGACAGGCCTTTGGTCTTGTCAAGCTATGGGTCAGCATCCAGGTGACTCACTTTACAAGGTTTGATTAGCATGGTCTGTTTAGGTGGAGGTGGTTTGGGCAGTTTTTTTGGATAGCCAGTAGCTATTGGCAAGCAGGGTGTAGAGTCCCTTTAGTTGTGTTTTGCCGGTGGCCTAGGGTGATTTGGATCACCGGAGAAGATACTCAAGCGAGTCTTGCCAGAGCATACAAATTGATGCCAAGCATCTTCCCTGGCTTGCTGTTAAGAAGGCTGAAACTTTGGAATCATATGGAGCGGCAACGTTGTTTTGAAGTGTGTGGCAAGACAGTTCCAGGGATGGCTCTAGAACTGGGGCAATATGGCATCGTGGCAGGTGGCTGGTGAAACAAGTGTGTTTTGAGCAAGGGGTGGGGTGAGTGGTTGTTGAAGGAGTATTAGCTTCTGAATGTGCCTAACCTTGTATGTGTGAGGTGTTTCATTGCAGGTTGTATTTAATGTTGAGCATAATGCTTTTTAAAAAAAAAAAAAACAAAAATCAAACACAGCTGGGGGATCTCTTTTTTTTTTTTCTCCCTGGCTCGTTTGGTTTCTTTTCCCCTGGTACCAGCCAGTCTGTGAGGTGATGTTCATTGCCAATGTTTTGGCGGAGGTTGGGCTCAGGCTGGTGTTTTCATAAGCAGGGCAATTTGAGGCTCTGGGGGAGCGCCGCAGACACGGGGCAGAGGTCTGTTGTGGCAGGCTGGTGGCAGAATGGATCAGTTGAGAGTGAGGGGTGGTTGGTGAGGTAGCTGAATGAGTGGTGTGTGATGACTGTAGGTAACCTTGCATGATTGTGTGGTGGTGTTTTTAATGTTTCTTTGCAGGTTGTGTGTGGAGTTGAGATTTTTTTCTTTTCAGACATTTAGAAAAACTATAATAAAAAAACCCAACTGGGGGATTTTTTTTTTCCCCCAGCTGGGTTTTTTTTTCCCTGGTCCCGGCCGCTCTGTGAGGTGATGTTCATCACCAATGTTTGGGCAGAAGTCAGGTGTGTGGGCCAGGGTTTTTGCAGGGAGGGTGAATTTTTGATGCCCCTGGGAATGCCGTTCCTGGGGAGCACTGTTCTGGAATGTGCCATCTGCATGTCATTGCAGGGAGGCATGTTGTGTAGTGCACAGTCATGGGAAGATGAATGAGGATCTTGCAGTTGAAGAGCGTGGGGAATCGGAGTAGGTCACCAGTGTTGTAGAGGACCAGCTGGTGAACCAGGGGGGCCTAACTGTGTGGTTTATTGGTAGGAATGTAAATTATTGTGAGGGGCTTTGTAGTGTCTGATGTAACAATATTTTTTGCTTTTTATTTTTGTGTGCAGGTGTGGAAGCAGAGGGTCCATTGAGATGAGTGGAGCTCAGTTGCTTTCTACCCAGGAATACAACTTGCAGAGGTGATCCCTCCTTGAAGATGGAAGACGTATGGAGGTAAAGCGGTAGACCGAGTACCTAATGGGAGGAAGAAATGTGGAAAAGACTGCTAGGTAGAGAATCACAGGCCCTAAATAGTTGTGCTGACTCTTAAGGTAATGCTGAATTTTTAGATGTGAAATGTATTTATAAAAATAACGAGTTAGAAGAGAATAAATTTAATAGTAGCAAGTATTGGACCAACTAGAGAGTAAATAATTGTTATCACTGTAGTAAAAGTACATGGTCAAAATGCAATGTAAAAAATGATATCAGAAATCTTAATTGGAGTCAGCAATAGACCAATTTAAACATAAACATGGTTAAAAAAAACTACAGGCAATAATCTTTCCCTATCAGAGTCACGGTAATAACTGTAGTTGCAAATTAAAGATACCCACTTAGCTTTGTACTTCCATGCCCATGGGTAAAGATAGCAGTTTGGGGAAAGAAAAAATAGAAAATGTTACAGGCCTCAATGGTTCTCACTCAGGGAATATTGTGGCAATAAAGGTAGTAAACAGTAAATTAAATGAGAATTAGGCATTAGAGGGTGAGTTTTCAATACCGGTGGGTAACCGTAGGCACTGACAGGTTAAAAGAAAGCATGTGTGATACTGGCTCCTAAGTAGATCTAAAGTATATCCAGCTGTGTAAAGGTTTTAAGTAACTTTTGAGTAGCTTTAAGGCAATGTACACAACTACTTGGGCACAATTGATGCCCAGGTAAAACCCTGATGTTAATGAGATTATAGCAAGAATGAATTGTGTCTGAATAGGATTATAGGTGAACTATCCAACTAAGTTAGTGAAGGTGGAATGCTAATATGGTGTGTGTACTTACCTTAATTACAGCAAGAGCAAATTATAGAAGTGAAGCCAGCCCTTGTTAGGGTTCTAAGGTATATTAAAGTTTGATTTCAGTAAAGTTTCAATAATGTTTTGTTTCATCTGTTTTGTCTCCTGTGTCTTTTTTTTTTTGCCTGTGTTGGTCTTTTGAGGTTGCTTTGTTAGTCTTTGAGGGGTATTTTTGTGTGTCTGTCTCTGTGTCTCTGCTTGATTTCTTCATGTTGGTCTTGCTTTATTTATTTTTTGGTGGTGTAACTGTCTCTCCTAAAATGTTAAGAAAGAAAAAAGCAGCAGTAGAAAAATGGCATAGTCTGGGGGAGTAACTATTACAAACAAATTTAAAAAAAAAAAAAATCTTTAAAAATAAAAACTACTCCTCATGAGTGTGCCATTTTTCTACTGCTGCACCAGACTTATTTTATGGTTTTTCTCAAATCACACTATACATATTAAAAAATCTGAAAAGTGTACAGAAGTCCTCCAGGCCATGGAGACAAACATCAAACCCAGCACTCTATGATCCAGAGGGCTGGAAGCCCTCCGGACCATAGAGAGCAGGACCGGAAGTCGCTCTCTATGATCGGGAAGTCCTCCGGCAGCGCCAAAGGCCTCCGGACCATAGAGAGGGCGACCGGAAATCCATCTCTATGATCAGGAACTCCTCCGGACCATCGAGAAGAGTACCGGAAGTCGCTCTCTATGATTGGGAAGTCCTCCGGCAGCACCGAAGGCCTCCAGACCATAGAGAGGATAACCGGAAGTCCTCCTCTATGATTGGGAAGTGCTCCGGCAGCGTCGGAAGGCCTCCGGACCACAGAGAGGAGGACCGGAAGTCCTTCTCTATGATCAGGAAGTCCTCCGGCAGCGCCGAAGGCCTCCAGACCATAGAGAGGATGACCGGAAGTCCTCCTCTATGATTGGGAAGTGCTCCGGCAGCGTCGGAAGGCCTCCGGACCACAGAGAGGAGGACCGGAAGTCCTTCTCTATGATCAGGAAGTCCTCCGGCAGCACCGGAAGGCCTCCGGACAATAGAGAGGGCGACCGGAAATCCATCTCTATGATCAGGAACTCCTCCAGACCATCGAGAAGAGTACCGGAAGTCGCTCTCTATGATTGGGAAGTCCTCCGGCAGCACCGAAGGCCTCCGGACCATAGGGAGGATGACCGGAAGTCCTCCTCTATGATCGGGAAGTCCTCCGGCAGCGTCGGAAGGCCTCCGGACCATAGAGAGGAGGACCGGAAGTCCTTCTCTATGATCAGGAAGTCCTCCGGCAGTGCCGCAGGCCTCCAGACCATAGAGAGCGGGACCGGAAGTCCCTCTCTCTATGATCAGGAAGTCCTC